>NC_080167.1:53857795-54457795 GCF_950295315.1 Erinaceus europaeus
TTATTTTTTCAGTCTCTAAAGAATCCAGAGGGTCATGGGATCTTCTCTTTCACCTCTATAATTAGTTTAACTAATGTGACATGCGTCTACATGCATTAAATCACTATGTACCTTAAATATCATTGATATATACGTGGGTAATTTCTACTTGTCATCACACCTTAATGAAGCTAGAAAAAATCCTGGCTAAGAATCCAACTTTCTAGCCCTATTCTCAACTCTGACACCCATCTTCCCCGGCAATATTTTTGTCCACCTGCTTGTTAGCTATCAAACTCAAGCAAAAAACTATGAAAGTCATGGGCCCCTAGAAAATATACCTAAAAGAGACCTCCTAGCTGCTTTCTACCGTAAGACCCCTATTCTCATCTGCTCATATTCATTTTTTGGTTCCTGTTCATTAATCATTTTGTCCTCCTCTATATCTTACCACCTTGCAGCCACCAAGTTGCAGATGCTATAATGATTTCATCCTGACATCCCTGGGCAGATGACTTCACCAAGGTGTCCCTGAACCACACCTGTTCAGAGCTTTACTCCAGTAGGGAAAGACAAAAATAGGCTAGGGGTATGGTCGACCTGCAAAAGCCCATGTCCAGGAGAGAAGCCATTACAGAAGCCAGAACTCTCACCTTCTGCACCCCAAAAAGAATTTTGGTCCATACTCCCAGAGGGGGAGAAATGATAGGGGAAGATGACCAGAGACAGAAGAGGAAAAGGGGAAGGGCATTTGGAAGTATTAATAGGTGTAGGTGTGACTTAGAAAGGAAGAGAAAGCAGGATGATGGGGGGAGGGGGTGGAAAGCCTAATATATATATATATATATATATATATATATATATATATATATATACACACACACAAATATATATATATATATATATATATATAGACATATAATAATTAGAGAAATAGTCATCCCAAATCTGCAACCTTGGGAGAACTACTATGGTTTCCAGTGGACGGAATGGGAATATAAAACCCTTGTGGTTGGAACAGTGTGAAATTATACTCCTGTTATTTTATAATTTATAAGTCAGTCACTAATAAAATTTAAAAGAAGAAAATTCCTGGCTAAGTTGGGCTGTTGCCAGAAGATTTGAAACTACTGCAACCCATCCTATGAGACTGTAACTAAAATACAGAAAATAATTAGTTTCACAACAACAAATACAGAGGTTACAGGCTTAAGAACATTTCCACCAAACTCTGAAGCTTGAATTTTGAGCAATGTTTTTTCCTCTAAACAGACAAATCTATCATTAAAAAAAACATAATATCGGAAGATGCAATGAGTGTGTAATCACTGAAAAACCAAGTTCAAGGGCTATTACTTCATTGTCAGTGTCCCTGGAATTTGGGAGCTTGGCTACTATGTGGCCAATCATATCCATCTATGGTGCCTACTCCAGAAGTTTCAAAAAGTTAATCAATAATCTCTATTTATTTCAACTACCCTTTGGTTATACTTACAAAGAAGACACACTTCATGTCAATTATTATTCAGGCTAAGACTTAGAAAGCAAAATATCCTTTTGAACTACAATCCCATTTCTGCTTCTATTGACTTGGGTGGTAGTTCCAGACATAGAGACAGCATACATTTCTGGTTGACTCTGAAAACTTCCTTATTTGAACTTAATTAAGTTAACAGGTGGCCGGGTGGTAGTGCATCTGGTTGAGTGCACATGTTAAAATGCAGAACCTTGGTTTAACCCCCCACGCCCTATCTGCAGGTGGAAAGCTTTACTAGCAGTGAAGCAGTGCTGCAGGTGTCTCTCTCCCTCTCTATTTTTGTACCTCCCCTTCTCCTCTCAATATCTCTTCATCCTATCAAATAAATAAATTGTTAAAAGATTAAGTAGACAGTAAATGAAAACTGTGTTTCTTCTGTAATTCAAGCTGGAGCTATATCTGTATTTTTTCCTCTCTATGGGAAGCTCTAAGTTATATTACCAACTTCCAATGGGCAGTGTAAATGATCAAAAAACTTAACAAGGTTCTAAATGTGGACAAAGTCAGAGAATGATTAATAACCCTCCCCCAAGTAGAATATTTTGGCATAAGTCTTGTGCCAAACATACTGCTAAAAATGCTCTATTTGTTAATTCCTCACAGCAATTCTATGAAGCTGATGAAGTATTATCTCTGCCTCCATTTCCCAAAGTAGAATGATGGGACAGAAGAGTTTCCTAGCTGCCCAAGGCTGAGCAGCTAGTGAGTGGCCGAAGCAGCCCCCCAGGCCCTGTCTGCTATGCGCTAGATGACAGAGCTCATTCTCCCCCACCCACTTTTCTCATGCTGGCTATATAAATACTCTGCCTCTGATTTTCTACTTAGATAGCTACCTCCTACTAACTCCGTCTTGCCTCTTTACCCATTTGATCCTTGCTTTTTATATTTTTAACTCGAATACAGTGTCTACATAAACTTATTAAAACAAATAGGGTTTTATGTTTGCTATACCCTAACCTTATTTTTTCAAAAAGTCTTTCTCTATTTGACACATCAACTTATTAAAACAAATAGGGTTTTATGTTTGCTATACCCTAACCTTATTTTTTCAAAAAGTCTTTCTCTATTTGACACCTTGATTTTAAGCATATCTCAGTAGGAACTACTGAGAAATTTAAACAGAGATGTGAACATATTTCTCTATAGAGAAGAGCTGATAACAAAACAGCTCATATCTCCTTGGAAGATCAAGTAGTGACTTGGAAGATTAATGGAATTAACTTTAAGAAATGATGAAATTTTCATAAAGTTGAAAGTCTCATAAGGTACAAAGCAAACTTAGATATAACTTAGTGAATATTTGGACGTGAAACTTTAGGGCTATCTGGAACTATCCTGAATCCAAAGACTCCTCTGACAAAGAAATGGGCCAGTTCATTAAGAGAAAAAGAGATGCATGCTGAGGAGTGCAAAGGTCTACAGTCACTATAAGCTGAGTTTCTTTTCTTAATGTTTTATTTATTTTAGTTAGATGGAGGGAGAGATGGGGGGGAGAGAGAGAGAGAGAGAGAAATAACAATCTAGAGAAAGAAACCAAAACACTGCTCAGCTTATGGACTGGCTTCAGGCTTAAGGCTAGGGAAATAGTATAACCGTTATATTATCTCCCCAGCCCTATAAACTAATTTTTAAGAAAGTTTTTATGCTTTTTTTGATGTGTTACCTTCTGCATTTGACACAACCAATGTAACTTAGACCAAGTGGTTGATCTTTACTTAGAAAGTAAACAATCATCTACAGCAATTCCTGAGTCAGCAATGACTCCAGGGTGACCAGTGGCCATGAGCATTGTCCCATATAAGAGGACATGTGTTTCATGATTAACCTCGGTGATGGGTTCAATTGACTTGAAGACTGAGCAACAAATTAATGAGTGAGAAATTTGTGGGGTTTTTTTTGTTGTTGTTTTTTTCCCCCTCGGCTACTTATAGTGTCTGCACCAAGAAAGAATGCTATGGCAACGGAATATCAAGACGAGATAGAAGGATGTTGCTGAGTGATGACAAAACCATTTCTGCAGAACAACAGAGCGATGGGATAGTGAATATGAAACTGAAATGAAGCATCAGGAAGGAAAACAAAGCGAGAGAGAAACCTAAAGGAGAGTACAACTACACAAGGTTATACCTTTAGGAGAAAGAATAAAACTTCAACTTCAACAAAATGGGAGGCATTTCTACATGACACAAAATAAGGAACAGCAAGCAAATATACAATTTACAGGGCTTTGAGGGCATCAAGTAAACTTAGGGAAATCTGCGATCATACTTGGGCAGGTGTGGTTTGCTAACCAGATGTCATAAACTATTACCGTCATCATCCACCAGCACTTAGTAAACATCAGTTGTATAGACTGGGAATGCTTTTTGTAAAAGAAAATGTTATAGCTTTCATTTTTAACTTAGTAGCTCATTCTGGTGACATTGATGGTAATCATTTGCTAATTATTTTATTAAGTTGGCAAAGGTTATAATGTACAGGAACAGAAAATAGAACAAATATTCAGAAATGATCAGAAACATGTCTCTCAGTCATCAGTTACATTCGTTCATGCATCTTGGCATGGTAAGTGAAGATGTATACAATAAAGATGGCATCCGAATGAAACACACTCCCAGGGAAGGGAATTCGTGAGCTCCGGTCTCATTTCTGGGAGACCAGAAAACAAAAGAAGAAATGTAGGAGCATTTCAGTGATGAGTCAAAGAGAAGCAGCTCAGTGTCCTGCGGTTGGGGAGGTCTCTCTCTCTCTCTCTCTCTCTCTCCCTCCCCATCTCTCCCTCCATCTAACTAAAATAAATAAAACATTAAGAAAAGAAACTCACTTTATAGTGACTAGACCTTTGCATTCCTCAGCATGCATCTCTTTTTCTCTTAATGTACTGGCCCATTTCTTTGTCAGAGGAGTCTTTGGATTCAGGATAGTTCCAGATAGCCCCAAAGTTTCACCTCCAAAAATTCACGAAATTATATTTAAGTTTGTTTTGTACTTTATGAGCCTCAGCCAGCGCAAATAGGTAGGCAGCCTGGGGTACTGGAGAGGGCCAGGGAAGACAGAACTAAGACTAATGTGCAAAAGCCCATGTGGGAAGAGAGGAGCAGAGTTTTGGCACTATACATCAGGAAGTTCTAGAATGTGATGCTCTTCTCTCTTGCTGACACTCTTAGTATTATTTTCTGTTGGCATGGAAATCCCCTTGGGAGAGAACAGCATTTGAGCTTGCATAGGTGAACCATGTAATACTAACTTAAATCCCATTAAAGTTGAGAAATATGGACAGGAAAGACTAGCAACCAAGACAATTGAAATCCTGTGACCAGCAAGTGCACACTAAGAAAAACAGTCTTCCTCCTTCATCTGACTGGCTGCATGATTGTGCGAGACATGTCACCAATGAGTTTTACTATGGCCTAAAACACTATGCACCTACTAGTAGTAAAATTAATCCATCAATCTGAGTCCATTCCAGTTCTTATTCACAGGTCATTTTCCATTCTGGAATCATGATCTGAAGACTTCAGAAGGTGATCACAGAGAATGGAGGCAGTCATAAATAAATAAATAAATAAAACAAAACTCTACAATGGACTCTGCAATTTCAGAATAGAGTTGACTGGGTAACCTTTGCAAAGGGCAAAGGTCTTAAGCTCCAGAATGACTCTCACAAATGATTAGCTTGGATCAGCACAAAAGGCCAACTGCTATTGCCACAGATCAAATCAGCCTTTCCCATTGAGAGAAAACCTGTTTTATTGTATTATCTACGGCCAGAGCTCACATAACTAAAATGAGGCCTCCCAGCAATGACCACTTCTCCCCTCTCCCAGTGGAGATGGAAGGTGAGTCTGAAAAGTCTAGGCCCAGGTCTTCCTCCCTCCCTCCCATGCCCCTAGCCATAGGATTGTGCATGACTCTTCCTTTCAAGATTAAGCTGACTCAACTACTTACTCTCCTTTGTAACAGGAAGTAAGACCATCAAGAAGGGAGAGAAGATCTGAGTTCCTGCTGTGGTCCTTTTCTTTCCTGGACTCTCATACCAACTGCTGAAGTGAAATTCATGAATCTGTGGCCATCCTTGCCTCTTACCAGTCTAAATTCAGTCCTTTTGGGGATTCAACTCTAAATTTGGCAGTGCAGGATCTCAGTCAGGACTGAGGAGGAAAGGTGGCACCCAGCTGGGCTGAGGTCTAAGAAGCCACCGTGTCTTGTCCATGAAGTTCTCCAAACAGTGTGTACTCAAAGAAAGTACCCAACTCTTGGCTATCTGCAAATCCATACCTTGCAAATCACCAATAAAGCTTGGGTCCCCGAACACTGATATCTACCCTCCCTTCCAGCTAAACAGCTAGAGGGGGAGAAAAGCCAGAGAGCAGCCTCTGACTAGCTCATCAGTCAGTTCACATATGGGACTATTTTCCCCAGGACCTCTGCCCCTTCTCAGTCAGTACTAACTATGCAGTCCAATTAAACCTCCCCCACAGTGGTCCACAGGGATTCCTTTCATACAAAAATGCAATACTCTCCAAGATTCTCAGCATTACCTAATGGCCTGCATAGAATCGGTTTGATGGGCTCTGGTCAGTTCCCAGGGGGACACATTGATCACCATGGCAATAATCAGAGCTCTCCACCTACAGAAGGGAAGGGAGAATCCACAGGGCCATGGAGGAAGTGGAGCTGATTATCTCACAAGAGCTGCCTACTTTAAGTTGGCTGTTCCCCCACCCTCACTGGGGCTGTGTGTCAGAGTGGGCAGATGGCATATGGCTGGAAACTGGGTGAGGAGAAGCCTGCCAACTGCTGATGCAGCCCATCTGCCTCTGCTAGAGAGGTCAGGGACAGCACGGCGCCAAGGAGACCTACTAAGCACTGGGGAAGGGTACTCACCTGGATAGGCAGAAATTCTATTGGTAGGGCAGGGGAAGACAGCTTCGTGGTTGAAAGCAAGACTTGCATGCTTGAAGCCCCAGATTCAAGTCTCTGCACTTATAGCTAGACCTGAATAGAGTTGTGGTTTCTCTCTCTCTGTCATGTAAATAAATAGATAAATAATCTGTAACCCCTTTTTTTTCTAGTGAAACAGTCAAAATGACCAGGATGACTACTAGATAATCTCATTTATAGTTGAAACTTCAGAAACAAGGATAGAGATGGAGAACACAAAGTCAAATGTGGACTGGGTTTGGGTTATTGCACCAAAGCATGGAACTCCATGAAAGGAGGAGAAGTGAGCGGTCTGGGGAGGCTTTGGGGTCCTTGTGCATGATAATGGAAAAGGACCCAAGCTGGGGGTCTTTGGCAGACACCTGGCATAAGGAGATGAGAAATTATACTCACATGCCAACAACTGTCCTGTAAGCATATTATTAACATCCCCAGAAAGGAAAAAAGGGCTGGGGAGACAACATAATGGTTCTGCAAAAGACTTTCCTGCCTGGGGTTCTGAGGTCCCAGGTTCAATTCCTAGCACCACCATAACCCAGAGTTGAGAAGTGCTTTGGTCTCTCCTCTCTTTCATTAAAAAATAATAAATAAATAAATAAATAAATAAATAAATAAATAAAGGCAGTAGGAGTAAAATCCAAGAAGCATGACTTTGAAAATGCTAGAGGGCCAGACAGACAGCTCACCAGTAGGTGCCTTGTTGTAACTGTAGCTCAGGTTCAACCCCTGGCACCACATGGGAGCACCATGACACTGAAATTCCAGTGATGTTTTGTCCTGCCCCCTCTGCCTGCCTGCCTGCCTGCCTGCCTGCCTGCCTGCCTGCCTGCCTGCCTGTCTGTCAGAATGAATGAATGAGAAAGTCATCCTGGTAACAGTGACTGTGCACATGTGTGAGTGGCTCTACTTCTACAGGAAAAGAAAGAGGGCAACAGGATGCCTGAGAAAGTAATATCAGCCAAAACTCAAGCCCCCTATCATTATTCATGGTGAGATTTTATAATTCATTTGGAGAGACTCTTAACTCCTGAAAAACCAACTCCATGTAGTTAATTCCCCCCCTACTGCACTGTCTCCTTATCATATTTATTTGAGAGAAAAAAAAGAAAGAAAGAATATGGCTAATATAATATAGCAGAACCTGAAGAGCTTGAACATTCTTAGGGAAGAGCCAGAAAGAGATGAGACAGCTCTCCATCACATGGGACATCCATGTCCCTTTAGGGTAAGAAAATCAGGACAGAGTCATGAGTGAAGTCACCCCGACAGAAGTCCCACTTAAAACCAGCCAGGAGGCCGCAAGGGTTGGCATGATTTGAGGTACAAAATATAGTTTCCTTTCCCATGTTATACAACATACATCAATAGACATTTTTCCTTCTCATAAGAGTGAATGAACTTATTACCGATGCCAGGCAGATGAACTCTGTGAGCAATTTCAGTAACATGCAAAATTAATTAATTAATAGTAATAAAGTTTATGTGGGTGGAAAAAAACAAGGGAAACCATAACTAAGCTCTATCATCTATCTAATAACTGGAATGTGTTCAGACAAGGTTCAAAATCTAGTTTTTTATTCATGTATGAAATTGACACGTTTGAATTGCACAAAGCTGGAATAAAATTATTTGAGGAAAAAGTTAATGTATATCTTCTCAATTATTGCCTTTTGTAAGATGCACACATACTTGATTACTCTGTGCATTCAAAAGGCTTCAAAGTGTGTATTCATAGCCATTCCTCTCCTTCAGTGTTGAGAGCAATCTAGGGACAGTTCTCTATAGATAATCAAGGGGAATAATATCAAAATTTTCTTTTTAATTTTTTTCTTCTTTTTTTTTTGTCACCAGAGTTATTGTTGGGGCTCAACTCTGGCATGACAAATTCACAGCTTCTGGTGGCCATTCTCCCCCATCCCTGCTTTTTTGTTGTTGTTGTTGTTGTTATTGTTATAGCACAGAGAGAAATTGAGGACAGTGTGGGAAATAGAGAGGAAGAGAGAATGACACCATGGCACTGCTTCACTGTTTCTGAAGGCTTTCTCCTACCCCTGCATGTGGGGAGTAGGGCCCTGAAATCAGATCCTTGTACATGGTGAGGTGTGCACTCAACTGGGTATACCACCACTGGGCCCTGGAGAAAATATTTTTTCTTTTTCTTTTTTTCTTTTTTTTTTTTTTTTTTTTGCTTCCAGAGTTATCACTGGGACTCAGTGCTTGCACTATGAATCCACTGCTCCTGGAGGCCATTTTTTTCCTTTTGTTGCCCATGTTGCTTATCGTTGTTGCTGTTGCCATTGCTGTTGGATAGGACAGAGAGAAATGGAGAGAGGAGGGAAGACAGAGAGGGGGAGAGAAAGACAGACACCTGCAGACCTGCTTCACTGCCTGTCAAACGACTCCCCTGCAGGTGGGGAGACAGGCTCGAACTCGAATCCTTACACGGGTCCTTTCGCTTTGGGCCATGTATACTTAACCCACTGCACTACTGCCCAGCCTCCGAGATAATATTTTCTAAGCCCACACAGGAAGTGCCCAGACTTGCAGGGTCAGAGATGGACACTGAGTCCCAAGTAACAGAGGAGAGGTGGGTTAACAGATGCCTTCTTAGGGCCTGCCTGCAACCAGTTCTGGAGGAGACCCTGACACCTTCCAGTGCTTTAATGAGTTTGTTGGAAATCATGCTGAACCCAAACACAGGAAAAAATTCACAATTAAAAGTTGAAATTGTCTTCCTTTTTACTTTTATGTCACATGTTTGTACTGGGTGTTAATAGGTCCTTCAAATTCTTTTTATCCAGTCCCTTAAATAGACTGCAATTAAAGAATATGGAACAAATTCTACTTCTTATCTTTGCAGGGGGGAAAAAAACCCTCATTTTTTTTTCTTTTTTAGGAAAGCACTCTTGTGTTAGTCTTAATCTGTCTTCAGATGAATGGAGGTGTGACACAGTGTTTTGTAGGAATCTCTTTTATATTAAACTGCTACCATTTCAAAGCAGATTCTTCAGTGGGATTGTAATATCAGTCTGACCTGTTTGCTCTGTCTGCAGTGTCCTTGGTGACTGAGGAGAGACGAGGACCTGTTGTATGCTTCACATTGGTTTGGGAGACCAACAAGGACCTAGCCCCTAAATTCACAATAAGGATTATATGCTTGGTATATGATAATTTCTTTCTAAAAATTTTGAATTATTTCTCAAAATATTCTCCAAAATAGCCATAAATACTAAAATTTGACTTTAGCTCTATTTGCTATTTCATGAAAAATACATTGCAAAAGCAAGTCATTTTTATATCCTTGGATTGTTTAGCTGAGGTTTTGAGAGAGGGAATGAGGCAGATCCCACCCATCTGTATAGCTCTTTTTTTAAAAAAAAAAAGTATTTTTATTTGTTTATTATTGGATAGAGACAGAGAAATTGAGAGGGGTAGGGGGTAGAGAGGGATACAGACAGAGAAACACCTGCAACCCTGCTTCACCACTCGTGAAGCCTCCTCCTTTAGGTGGGGACCAGGTGGTTGAACACGAATCCTTGCACAATGCAATATGTGTGCGTAACCAGGTGTGCCACTGCCTGGCCCCCGCATAGCTCTTCATAGACCTAAATCTGTTAGGGATTGTTGGTTGGAGGGAGGCAAGGGAGGAAATCTAGAAATGTATACTTTGCATGTGAGCTAGAGGAAGAAAACTGTCTTTTAAAAATTTTGTTATTATTTATTTTCCCTTTTGTTGCCCTTGTTTTGTTGTTGTAGTTATATTATTGTTGTTGATGTTGTTGTTGTTGGAGAGGGCAGAGAGAAATGGAGAGAGGAGGGGAAAACAGAGAGGGGGAGAGAAAGACAGACACCTGCAGACCTGTTTCACCACCTGTGAAGCATCTCCCCTGCAAGTGGGGAGCCGGGGGCTCGAACCGGGATCCTTATGCTGGTCCTTGTGCTTTGCACCATGTGCGCTTAACCCACTACGCTACTGCCAACCCCTGAAAATTGTCCTTTTTTTCAAATAATATCAATAGCTTCTCCACAGACTCACTGTGTTGGTGCTAAACAAAGCCATGAGTATGTGATCATTTTAAGAAGGGCTTATCAAATTAACTGTAAGAAAATCCAACAAAACTGTGATATATCTCCCCCTCCCCAAAGAAATGGAAAACCACCAGAAAAAGGGAGATCAATCAAGTCCAGACTGAGTAGTGACCCAGCTAGAACTGCTACCAAATGGATTCTTTCTACTGACACTCGTGAGGGGGAGCGAATGGGTCCACAATGCTTTCAACTCTGTAAAAAGGTTCCTATAGTTTGTTTTAGTAAACAAACAAAGAAATCAAAGGCTTGCAACAATTTGAAGTGGAAACACGAACAGAAAGAAACTAAGAGCATGGACCCTTACAAATATGTACTGTGTCTGGGGACGTAATTCAGCAGGTAGAGGGCTAGCATGTAGGTGGCTCCAGGTTCAGCCCTCAACATCACATTTGTCAACGCAGTGCTTGGTTTCCAGTGTGTGTGTTTGTGTGGGGGGGTCTTTGTCTCTCTGTTGGTAAATATTCTGGTAAAATTAAAAGAAAAGGGGGCCAGGAGATAGCTCACCCAGTAGAGCATACTTCGCCATTTACAAGGACCCAGATTTGAGCCCCTGCCTATCACATGGGAGTACCATGCAAAGGGAAAGTTTCCTGAGCGCTAGAGCAATATCATAGTGCTCTTCTTTCTCTCCCTTTCCTGGTGCCTCTCACCCTTTGTTTGGAAAAGAAGAGAAGAAAGGGAAAGGAAAGGAAAGGAAAGGAAAGGAAAGGAAAGGAAAGGAAAGGAAAGGAAAGGAAAGGAAAGGAAAGGAAAGGAAAGGAAAGGAAAGGAAAGGACAGGACAGGACAGGACAGGACAGGACAGGAAAGGAACGGAAAGGAAAGAAAAGAAAAGGAGGGGAGGGGAGGGGAGGGGAGGGGGGAGGGGGAAGGGAGGGGAGGGGAGGGGAGGGGAGGGGAGGGGAGGGGAGGGGAGGGGAGGGGAGGGGAGGGAAGGGAAGGGGAGGGGAGGGGAGGGAAGGGAAGGGAAGGGAAGGGAAGGGAAGGGAAGGGAAGGGAAGGGAAGGGAAGGGAAGGGAAGGGAAGGGAAGGGAAGGGAAGGGAAGGGAAGGGAAGGGAAGGGAAGGCAAGGCAAGGCAAGGGAAGGCAAGGGAAAAGAACAGAAAAATGCTTGTGGAGAGCAGTGTAATCATGCAAATACAAAGCCCCAGTGAAGCCTTGCTAGTAAACAACAACAATAATAATAGCAATGCTCTTTTAAAGTAAATGTGTATGGAACATGCAGGGCATGTCTGACCCTATCTGAGACTGGGAACACAGCTGGGGCTTCTCCTAATCCCTGTCCTCAAAAAATGTATTCTTTGTGAAGAGCATCATGAGAGGATTTATTCACTCCTTTCTACTATGAAAACACAGAATAAAGTGAAAGGGAAACATCACTGTGCAGGGAAGGCCTTCATGTGAATGAATCCTCTTCAGTCCCAAGATGGCTCATCAATGCCATCACCCCAGAGTCAGGCTGGCCTGGCTCCGCCCATGCCTTGAAGCCTGTTCATTTAGAGAGGGCACACTTCCTGACCCAACACCCTTTCAACTCCATCAATACTGACTTCTTTACAAGAGGTCAACACCTCCCAGACAGAGCATCCATCACTGCAAATGAGCTCCCTGGACATACTGATTATTTCACTGTTCTTGTCTTTCACCTAGATCCTCCTTCCTAATTACAGTATCCTTGGTGCTGTCCATGTGTGCATCTCTGACAGCCCCAAGACCAAGCTGTTCTTCTCATTCGTGTATCCAATGGCCTCAACGCTCTCTTCTAAGAGATGTATTTGTTTTTATAAGAGATGGAAAGACACGAGATCGTCACTCAGCTCTAGCAGATGGTGCTGTCAGGGAGTAAACTGGAACTTATGGAGCCTCAGGGACGCATGCCCAGTCCTCTAACATGTCCATCTATCTCATCAGCCTCTTCTTCTTTAATGGGAGCACTTTTGCCTCTTTCATGCATCATAGTTCTTGGACCAACTTTTTCATTCCACATGAGGATGTAAGGGAATATACATGCGTGATTTCACTGCTCCCAGATTACTTTTTCTCCTTCCTTCCTTTCTCCCTCCTTTCCTTTTTTTGCCACTAGGGTTATCACTGGGGCTCAGTACATGCATGATGCTACTGTTCCCAGTAGCTGTTATTTAATAGTGACTGAGAGACTGAGGGAGATAGGAAAGGGGGAGAGGAAACTCCTGCAGGAGTGCTCCGCTGCTCATGAAGCTTCCCCCCTGCAGGTGTGTAGGGGGACTATGGATCTGAGCCCAATGTAGCCAGGCACAGTAACATCTGTGCTCTATCATAGACACTAGCAGCTGGCACCCTGGGTCACTTTTGCATTCAGACAGAGAGATAGAGTGAGAGACAAAGAATGAGGGAGTGATACCATGGCACAGGAGCTTCTGGGCCTCATGTGTGCCATGGCATATGTCTTACCCCATAAGCTCTCTCCAGCTCCTCATTCCACCTCTTACAGAGAGAGAGAGAGAGAAAGAGGGAGAGAGAGGGAGAGAGAGGAGACAGATGCCCATTCTACATGGAGCTCCTCCTGGTGCATCCATGTGGTTCCATTGCTCAAAGCCAGAGCCTCACACATGATAAGGTATGAACTCTATCCATTGAGCTATCTCCTGACACCAGGTGCCTAAACTCTTTGAGCTACTATTTCCCATCTTGGCTATGTCCTTTGCTCTAAAAGAAAGTCACACACTTGCCAGACCCCAGTATCATTATTGTTTCAATTCACATCTCCACTTTTCTAAGGTATATTTTATTTTTAGTGTTTACAAACATCTTTGGCAGTGAACAATTCTGCCCCCCCAAAAAAAGTTTTACATAATCAGATCCATCCCCTACTTTTTTATATTATTTTTCTAATTTTAAGATTTATTTATTGGGAAGGTAAAACAGCTTACCTGCTTTGCCATGAACATGATTCAAGTTTAAGCCTGGTCCCTACTGCACTGGAGGAATTTCAGTGGTGTTGTGTCTTTCTCCTTCTTCCTTTGCCTCTGTACCTATCTATCTATCTATCTATCTATCATCTATCTATCTATCTATCTAAAAAAATTCAGCTCATAGTGGTAAAACCCCAGTGGTGACACAGAAAAGATTTACTATTTTTTTTATATGAAAAAGAAACTAAGACATCACTCAACTAATACACTGTGCTGTCCGGGATCAAACCTGGGCTCTCAAACATGCAAGTCCTATGCTCTAGCCAGCGGGCTTCTCTTCCTCATCCTCTACTTTGATTTATGGTTTCTGTTCAGTTGTATTCACCTCCAGAAAAAGATTTGTTGGGCTCTGGAGGTCAACTGTGAGGGGTATCTGCACTAACACCTCAGCCACTGATGTCTTGTTTGCTGGTGTGCTCGTATTTCTCCCCTGGAAACAGATGCTCAGTTCTGTGCCCCAGGCCGCTGCCCAGGCAGCCTCTGATTGGAACTATCTTGGGGTTCCTCATCAAGTTGTTATGGGCAACTAACAACCCACACTGCTCCAGTGTGGGTGGAGGGTGCTGCATCCCTGCCTAGCAATCACACCAGAACCTCCATCACAAAAGAGTGATGTCCCCCTGCTCAGATCCTTGTAGGGGGAAAATAACTCATGTGCTGCTCTCCTTCATACAGGCTCCTCTGTGCTAAGTGGCCAGGATTAAATTATACCACTACTTCATCTATCTGTTCAGAAGCCTGTCACCCTTCCACTGCATTTGCCAACGTGTCCCTTTAACAGAGGGGGCTTGATAACAGTGAGAAGTGGAAGAGGGAGCGTTATGATGCTGGGTAATATAATTCTAAATACCATCAAGGCCATAAAATGGGAAGTAAGTGATAAATAATTTATATTTATCAGAATGACTGAATCTTATTACAAGTTCAGCAATATGATATCCTCCCTTACAGCATAGACACGAATGGGGAGAGAGACTAGAATTTCAATAGTTTGTGAAGGCAGGATTAAATTCCTGTTTCGAGCCCTATGAACCTGGTGTGAACCCGAGATATACATATTACATTTTTCCCACCAGTCTCTAAAAAAAGAGAGTATAGTCTTAGAACAAAAGGGCAAGCAAATGGGAAAAAAGAGATTTTGAAATTTGGAAAAGATAAGAAAATGTGGAAATAAGTAACAGGACAAAAATACAATTATTGTTTTCTTCATTCCATATCAACCAGCTCTAAAGAAAGGAAAATTCCTTTATTTCTTAATTCCATTTTTCATTTATTCTTTCACTAATTCCAGACCTAAAGTGTGTGAGGCACTATCTCAGGAGCACTGGAATATTAGGGAATGAAGAACTACAAACTGCACCTTTATGTGGAATGTAATCAAATGCAGTTTGCCATGTGAGAAATTGAGGCATAAAGCTTAACAAGAACAAACAAATGAAAGAGAGCATGGCCTAGGAGATAGCACATTGGCTAAAGAGGTGGACTCTCAAACATGAAGTTCTGAGTCCAATCCCTGGCATTGCACATGCCAGTGTGACCTCCAGTTCTCTCTCTCATATACACAGCTTTTTAAAAATTTAAAAAAAGAGCTATGACAATTTAATTGTAAGGCTATTATTTATCAAGAAAATATAGCAGATTTATACTCATTGTCTTTTTTTCTCTTTGCCTCCAGGGTGATTGCTGGGGCTTGGTGCTGGCACTACAAATGTACTAATCCTGTTCTTTTGTTTGTTTGTTTGTTTTTATTTTTTCCATTTTATTGGATAGGACAGAGATTTTTGAGAGAGAAGTGGGAGATAGAAAGGGAGAGAGAAAGAGAGACAGCTGCAGACCTGCTTTGCTGTTTGTGGGGCACCAGGGGTTAGAACCCAGATCTTTGCAGAGTCCTTTGTTTTTATTTTTTTCCATTTTATTGGATAGGACAGAGATTTTTGAGAGAGAAGTGGGAGATAGAAAGGGAGAGAGAAAGAGAGACAGCTGCAGACCTGCTTCGCTGTTTGTGGGGCACCAGGGGTTAGAACCCAGATCTTTGCAGAGTCCTTGCAGTTAGTACTACTAAGTGCACTTAACCAGGTGGGCCACTGCCCAGCCCCCTAACTCGATGTCTTAAAGCACAGAACTTATATGCCTGTGGCCCCAGATTTCCAAGTTTAATCCCTGGCAGCAACCAACATTAGCCAGAGCTGAATAGTGTCTTTCTCTTTCTCTCTCTCTCAAAATGTAAGTGAAAACACAGTATATATTTTTCATCTCCATGAATGCCCAAATGGTTGCAAGAACACAGTCAGATTCAGCATTCTGGCATCGTGTTTCACAAGACAAAACCACAAAACACCCAAATCCAACAGGTCCTGATCATGGGTCAGCAAACTGTAGTTTGAGGCCACCTGTTTTTTTTTAAATAAAGCTTTATTAAAACACAGCTGTGTCAATTTGTTTACTAATTGGCTGAGACCCTCATGAGGCAGGCACTCATCTCAGGAAGCAGAATACCAGCTTTATAAAAGCAAAAGAAGTATGTGTCCAGGTTAAACATTATTAAACTATTGATAGCTTTTTCCTCTTCCTAGTTTGACAGTATCTGCCTAACCTGAGAAGTTTCTACCGGAATCTCCCACACCCCCTCCCCACCCCAAATTCCAGGCCTCTAGTTTGAAAGGAACAAGTCCAAATCCACTGCCATTTCTTAAACACGATTCAGACATCTCACAAATGATCAATCAGATTTGTACATGCTTATGACAGGAATAGACACAACTGTCAGAGAAGCATCTCTCTGAAAGCAACGGAATCTCTACCCACACAACCCCAACACTCAAGATAGCCTTGCTTTGGGTCAGATGCACAGTGCAAGGCATAGTTATCACTGTAAACATCGATAAAGTACTCAGTTTAGACCACCCAGTCCCTTGTGGCTTTTTGCTTTGAGACAGTGGGTCTATCTTGACCAAAACACTAAGAGCATTTGCAAGGGGAGCACTCTGTCAGCACCTGGGCCCTTTTCCCAGAGTTTTTTTCCTACCCTCAAAGAGTTTATTCAGTAGGCTAACATGAAAATGGAAATATGGTTTTTGCAATATTTTCTCCCATTCTTGCTGTGCAGACTGCCCTTGAGAGATGACAAAATGAGCACTCCCTGACACACTGGGATGAAACTTGGGCCATGGGGATGGCAAAGCAGGCACCCTACTCAGTGAGTTCTCTCTGGCTTTTGTTTATTTTTTTTTCCCACCACCACCACCACCACCACCACCAGGGTTATTGCTGGGGCCTGGTGCTGGCGCTATGAATCCATTGCTCCTGGCAGCCATTTTTCCTTTCTTTCTTTCTTTCTTTTTTTTTTTTTTTTCCTATTTTATTAGGACAGAGAGAATTTGAGAGGAGAGAGGAGATAGAGAAGGAAAAAGATAAGATACCTGTGGACCAGACAGTGGTACACCTGGTTAAAAGCACACATTACTGCCTGGTCCTCATGACCTTTTATTTTTTAAATTGAACACACACACACACACACACACACACACACACACACACCACAAATGCCTTCTACTTGGAGAAGAGAATTATTTTCACTGATGAATATTCCATAGTTCCCAACACATTCAATAGTTTCTTATACAGTCTAGATGTTTAAGTTGAGGACGGAAAAATGAATTAAGGCATTGGCAGCCTCTGGCTACCAAAGTTCACAGCAGTGAATGAGGTGCTGGGCTGGTTCCTCTTGATCCTGTGGCTGTGACATTGAGGTCTGAGGCACAAACAAGAAAGAAGCTGACCTTCACCACAGCGTGGGGGGTGGTAAATATATCTTTCTCCTCCTCACACAGTTCTCTCCATCTCTCTCCAAGCCCTTAAACAGAACCTAAATGTCCAACCAACAAGTGAAGTCACAGATTTCTTACAACTGCCCAATGCCACTGCACTCTTCGTTTCTGAGTCTGTCCTTACAGGGCTCACAATGCCTAGACCGACTTTTCCTTCCAAACTTCTCCTGCCTCAGAGAAACGCAGTCATCTGACAAACCCAGCTCCAGAACCCTTTCACATCCCTCTCAACTCAGAGGAAGCACTCTACAGTGCTTAGTGACCTAGTGCTGCATGAAATGACTGTAGACAACAGAAAACTTGTTCTTACAGTTTGAGAGGTCTAGAGTCCTAACGTCAAGGCATCAGCATAACTGACCTTTCTGGATGCCTTGGGGAAAAAGACAGGCCTCCTTGATTTCTTCTGTCTCCTAGCAATGGTCAAGTTTCCAGGTTCATGACCTCCTGGACTCACTCTGACCTCTCCTCCCCTCCCACCTCCCCTGCCCTCTGTTCGCTCCCTCAGCCCCTCCCTCCTTCCCTCTCTCATTAGTGTTCTGGGGCATTGAATAGTGCAGTAGTTGTTATGCAAAAAGATTCCTCTGCCTGAGGCTCCAAACACCAACCCCCTTACACTACTGAGCAGTGCTCTGGGAGGGAGAGGGAGAGGGAGAGGGAGAGGGAGAGGGAGAGGGAGAGGGAGAGGGAGAGGGAGAGGGAGAGGGAGAGGGAGAGGGAGAGGGAGAGGGAGAGGGAGAGGGAGAGGGAGAGGGAGAGGGAGAGGGAGAGGGAGAGGGAGAGGGAGAGGGAGAGGGAGAGGGAGAGGGAGAGGGAGAGGGAGAGGGAGAGGGAGAGGGAGAGGGAGAGGGAGAGGGAGAAGAAAGAAGAGAAAGAAAAATAGCACTCTGCTTACCTCCTTATTAGTGGCATTCTAATTGCACTGGACCCACCTGGGCAAACAGGGCCTCTCTCCTTCAATTAGTCACACCTGCAAGTTTCTAGGCTGTGTGAAGTATTCACGTGTCCTAGGGAGTGAAATGTGCCTCTGGCTCGAGAGACTGTTGTTCTGTCCTCAGCAACTCTTTTTAAATTGCGGTCTCCTGGTTCTAACGTCCATGCTGCTGCAAAAGAGTGAAGTTTATTTTGTTTATCAAAGTTATGCAGAGAGGCATTTATTTTTTTTATTTTTTTTTCATTTTTTGTTTGTGATTAATAGTGGGTTACAACATTTTATGATTATAATGTTTTAGCTCCACACCACACCCACCCCCACCCCCACACCCTAAAGATAGCCACCATAGTAGTTCTCATAAGTCTTAGAAATAATTCCCTTGCCTCTGGGTTTTGTTTGTTTGTTTTTACAAGTTCATGTGTCTCAGTTCTCACATATGAATTAAACCATCTGGTAGTAGCCTTTCATCTCTTTACTTATGGGAGGCACTTACCTAAGTGGTACCTGGAGCCTTTAAGTTGTTTCTCCAGGGGCTAGAATTGTGTTTGCTATATGGTCGTTGTTCAATAAATCAAATTTGGGAACTCACTCACATATTTTAAAAAAATGTGGGGCTGGGCAGTGGCACATCTAGTTAAGTCCACACCTTTCTATGTGTGAGGACCTGGGTTCAAGTCTCCAACAGGGGCGGGTGGCAGAGGGAGGGGGCTTCATGAGCACTGCTGTGGATCTCTCTTTCTCAATGTCTATCTCCATTTCCCCCTCAATTTTTCTCTGTCCTTATCAAATGAAATAAATAAAAGCAAAGACAGGCAAATCCTGTCTTAAAAATAATCATTAAAAAGAGTGTAAAGATAATTGAACTGTAAGGCTATTATTTGACAAGAAAGGATAAGAAAGGATAAGACATGAACTCACATTCATATCAGTCCAACCCAGATGACTATAAGAATGCAATTAAATTCAAATTCAGTAATTTTTGGCATACTTTTTCATAGATCAGCACAGAAAACACAATCCAACAGGTATAGATCATGGGTTCACAGTTTGTAGCCCATGGTGACTTGCTTTTGTGAATCAGATTTTATTGGAACACAAATATGTCCATTTGCTTACAAAATGAATGGGGAGAGAAGGGAATAGTGGTTCAATTACCCTGGGTCCATGCTCCCAGAGGGATGGAAAATGGGAAAGCTATCAGGGGAGGGGGTGGGATATGGAGATTGGGTGGTGGGAATTGTGTGGAGTTGTACCCCTCCTACCCTATGGTTTTTTTAATTAATCCTTTCTTAAATAAAAAAAAAATAAAAAAAGAAGGGAATAGTGGTTATAAAAAACAGACTCTCATGTCTGATGGCCCAAAATCCCAGGTTCTAGCATCATCATAAGCCAGAGCTGAGTGAGCAGTGCTTTGGGAAGATAAATAAATAAATTAATTAAATAAATGGCTGGAGCTGCTTTTGTGCCTCGAGGTCAGAGTTGAATAATCACAACTGTGTCTAATGTAACATATTTATTGCAAAGTCCTTCACATGAAACTTTTGATGATGGATTAATAAGAAAAAATAAGATGGAATTCTGTTCCAAGCAGGCTGAATTTACTGTTCTGAAAGTGGAGTTCATGGCTTCAACAATTATAATGATTGAATTATCTATTTAGCTGGGATTCTCTCTTATTTATTAGAGTTGCAGACTAGTGTTCTAATCCTGTCATGAAATGATATACCTGGGCAGATGTTTTATTATGATATCTTAATGGGAACTGAGATAAGAGAGCCGCATATCCAATTTCTTAGGAAATGATCAGACATCCAGATTTCCTAACTCTCTTTTTTTTCCTTCTTAAGTAGGATCAAACCATCTTGTCCATGCTCAACAATGTGACCATTAGAACATTTTTCCAGCTGTCAAGGGACAGCATCAAATTCTTACCTTCCTCTTCTGGTTGTGCACACAGACACTAGGAGAAACAGTCACTCTGTGACAATAATTAGCCTATAATTAAGAAGAAATAAAGTAGGGAAAGGATAAAATCCAGGAATTAAACCCTGTTTTGTTTGTTTGTTTGTTTCTAAAATATGGCCTTTTACCAACCAGATAGGAGGGAGGTGGAGGTTTCTGCTTGTCAAGATGGCATGGAAGTTTTGGTGGTAGTTTCACTGAGTTGCATAAACACACAGGGAACTATACTCCTAAAATGATTAAACCAATGTTAGATCAATAAAAAGTTCTAAGGTATCTTGGTACTTAAGAAGACAAAGATGAGACTGGAGAGATAGCATAATGATTATGCAAAAGGTCTTCATGCCTGAGGCTCTGAGGTACCCAGTTCAATCCTCAGCACCACCATAAACAAGAGCTGAGCAGTGCTCTGGTCTCTTTGTGTATCTTTATCTCTGTATTTCTCTCTAATTAAAATAAATTAAATATTTTTAAAAGAAAAAATGAAAGACAGAATTACTATTTATGGTATCTGCATGAAGTCAGTGCTTTCATCATGCTTGCTATGGGAGAAAAATTTGACTAGTCAAGTCACTTTTGCCCTAGTGCTTTAAAAAATATCACTTTTATTGTTAAAAAGCTAGTTTAGTGACCTTGGGTCCATACTCCCAAAGGGTTAAAGAATAGGAAAGCTATAATGAGAGGGAATGGGATATGGAGTTCTGGTGGTGGGAACTGTGTGGAGTTGTACCCCTCTTATCTCTTATCCTATGGTTTTGTCAGTTGTTTCCTTTTTATAAAAGAGAGAGAGAGAAAGAAGAAAAGAAATACTAAGAAAAAAAGTTAGTTTGAATACTGGAAACCACTAATTAAGAAAGAAATTTAATCTAGCTTTTAATTCTCAGGATATGAAATTAAGAACTTGGGGTTCTGATTCCTATTTTGCCACCTAACCTGCCACATGAATTACAATAAATCACATCAGTTTCTATGGCCTCAATTTCCCCCATAGGTGAAATTATTTTAACTTCCTTTCATAAGTAATAGCGTGGTTGCGCTGATAAAATGAGGTGATTTTAGTGAATGTGTGCCAACACTATACAAGCAAAGATATTATTATCTGATTATCTTTGACGTCTTCCCACATTGTCTCTGGTATTAAAAATGTTATGGCCATAAACATCTAAAGTAATGAGCCATCGTAGACTATGAAATTTTCCTTGTGCATTTCTTAGTTTAGATTTATTTTGATGTAATAAATGAGCATAATTAACTTTAACTGCAGGCATTATTTGTGGGAATGTGTTAGCACCTTAAGTGCACCCATCTATCTCAGCATTACACAAGGACTACCAAACCAAGAAGGACTGTCTTTAAAAACAGGATGATTTCATTTGGAGATTTGAGTTGAGTTTTATTGCTGAGATTAATAAAATGTTGCTGTTTAAAATAAAACTGTTTTCTTTTTAGTACTGCATATTTTTGCCTGGTTAAAGTAACAGCAGTAACATGATTAGCTGTCAGTAATTAAATATCTTTGTAGAACTGTATCTTAATAGCATATTTTTAGAGCACAGCCACACCAAAAACATTCAATTACATAGATACGGTTTTAATATTTAACAGCTTGTTTCTTAACCACCAGCCTTCTGGTAGGCCAATGTTGGCTATGTATAAAAGCAAGCAACTAGCTTAGTGTCAAATTAAGAGAAGCGGGATATATTATAATGGTACTTTTTATGTTTCGCTCCTCTCACATCCAGCCAAGCATAATGTTTTTATTTAATGCATCTAACTATCGATTCATCTGTCTTATTTTTAGTAACAGAAACCTTCAATTTTCTCTAAACAAAATAAAGGTTTATTCAGGGTCCAAAGAAGAAGAGAGAAAAAGTCACTCTACTTAAACATCATGAGGAAATAAACAGGCTTAAGAAACAAGAAACATTAACCCAGGGCCCAATTAGAGACCCTGAAAAGAAGTCTTTGGAACCACTGGGGAGTTATATCAGGGGATAGAGAAGAAATAGCAAGGGAGTTCTTCTTCTACATAATGCTAAATGTGAATTTGTAAATACATGTAATTGGGGCAAGGGAGATAGCATAATGGTTATGCAAGGAGACTGTCATACTTGAGGTTTCAAAGACCCAGGTTCAATCCCCTGCACCACCATAAGCCAGAGCAGAGCAGTTCTCTGGTAGAAAGAAAGAAAGAGAGAGAGAGAGAAAGGAGACTGCTCCTAATTTATTTATGATGCAGCTGGATTTTGAGAAGTAAAACTTACCACTTCCACAAAATTTGTATTTTGATTCCACATTATCAACTTCTTACTCTTAAGTCAAGGCTCAGCTCACCTACCTAAACTCCAGTTCTACCCAATCAGAGCAGTACACGGGGTGATTTTCAATAATCTCCAAGTGGAGCCAGGCTTTATATTTCCTAGGTCCTCGTTGTGATAATGGCCAGGATGGTTCAGAAAACAAAATGAGGCTAGGGAGATAGTTCAGTGGAAGAGAACAAAACTCGCAAATGGAAGCCCTGAAGGTCCCAGGTTCAATTCTAGGTACCACCATATGCCAGAACTGAGCAGTGCTCTGGTCTTAGTATCTCTCCCTTGTAAAAATAAATGAATCAGTCTTAAAGAAGAGAGTGATGAATGGCCTGGAGTGTGGGTGCAGCAGGTGAAGCTCTCAGCCCATCAACACCATGTCCAAAGTTCAGTTCCTAACGTCCACATGATAGTCCAGTTCTTCCTCTGTCTCTCTTCTTCTTTCATTAATAAATGACTCTTCTTTAAAGAGAGAGAGAAAGATGCTTATGAGATACTTACTGGTTTCTCTGGCTGTGGCAGGACAAGCCAGTCTTCCATCTAGTGTATGTGCCACTGAGTCTGCTGTCAAACCAGAAGGGTCCCACTCAGTGTCCGGATTTGCTCCCCAAATGATCCTGGGCTGGCTGCTACCTCTCCAAACCACACCCTCCCTGTTAGAGTGAAGGATAGAACCTCCTATCTGGAAATGTCAGGATGTCTTAGCATTCGTGGTCACTAAAGACTAGAACAAAAGCTAAACTTTGCTGGGGAAAAAATCAAGCAAAGGGAAAGTTTCTATGGGAGGAGGGATGCACCTGTTTGGACTAGGGTTAATCTTTGGGAATGGACTTCAGGAGGGAGAAGCTGAGAGTGGTGACTTTTATAGTAGCTGCAAAGCAGGTCAGAATGAGAAGGAGCCTGCTCACCAGCAGCTTCTGCCTCCTGTGCATCAGCTACCATTCACGCCTTTACCGGAAACGAGAAGCCTTGACCTGTGAGCATTGTACTTGCTCTTACCCTACAACCTTTCAACTAGTGTTTGTGAATTCTGACCTTTTGATCTTAATCCACTGACAGAACAACTAGACACTAGGGTGTGAGAGTAGACAACCAGCTGCCAGTGTGAGCAAGGGGGTATCATCCTCATTTCTCCTGCTCGATCTTTCATGGAGATTACTCAGCATGGCTTGTTAAATTTACACCATGATCTGAGGACATCAAGTGCTTTGCACAGAGATGGGGGGAGGCCAGGAGGATGCCCACATAGGAACCTGGGAGGTGTTGGCGAGTGGCCCTGCTTTGCGAAGGCAGCAGCAGCTCAGTAGAAAAGAAGTGAATGAGGAAGCTGAAAACTGCTCCTCTCTGTCTTTCACTCTGGTCTCTGGCCAAGATCATAATCAATACCCCTTAGCACTGCACCAGCTATCAATGGCTGGAATGAAGGGAAAACCAAAAACTTTCTTTCTCACTCCTCTTTGGAGACCCTCCAGAGGAGAGAACTGTGATAAAGGAGCGTGTAAACACACATTCCCCGTGCTGTAGAACTGCAAGAGGACAGACACTCAGCTCCTTCAGCGTGTTAGTGGGCAAAATGAAAGCTCTTCTGTAGAGGCAATATTTCTCTGAAACCCTCTCTGATCAATTCCACCAGGGGCAGCCCTGCTTAAAAGCCATGCTATTTTAAAAAGAAAGAAAAGCTGGAATTGCTTTGAATGGCATGAAGGCACAATGGGAGAATGAGTCAGTAGCAAGATAGCATGAAAATGTCTTTTCATATTTGACACAGAGGAAACCTTATCTTCATCCCAAGAAAACTGAGGACTATGTGAACTCTTAATGCTCTGCTCTATCAGAGGTTCCATCAAGGAGGGAGAAAGAGTCCTTTCAGTGTGTTGTTTTGAAAAGAAACCTACAGAGGGCTGAAAGGAGGTGGTGTCTCCACTTAGATCGGTCAGTGTGATCAGGTTTCTTGAGAAGCAGCACCTGTCACAGTTGATCCAGCAACAGAATTTCTGTAGGATTCCACAGGAGGTCTGGGAAGGAGGAAAGAGAAAGTACTCTTTTTATCACCTCTGGTTTAAAACCAAAGGAAAAAGGACTTCCCCTCCATCCCAGATGAAACATTTACTTTTTTTTTCAAGTGAGCAGAATACTTCAAAATCATTAGGGCCAAAGAACACAGAGGGACGATACTGCAGAGGACTGATAGCTGAAGCATAAGAACTAAGCCATCAGGCAGCAGCATGCTGAAAATGGCTCTGTTTGTCTTGAAATAACTTCTACCCAATTCACTGGAAACCAGGAAGTGAAAGCAGAGGATTCTGAAAAGAAAATGCAGGGTAGGGACATGGGCCGTGTTAGAGCAATGTTCTCCCGCTCTCATGTTTTCAGATCACTTGAGCACAAGGGTTCTGTTGATGTTCTGGGCTCCATATGCTAGTCTGTGGAGGCTTTCCTGGCCATGGCTTCCAGCTAAATACCCTACATTTCTCATGCCAAACTCTCTGCCAAGATGCTGGTGAAGAAAAATATAAGCCAGGCAGGATCATGAACTCCTTTTAGCACAAGGTACTTCCCAGGTAATCCCATGATTCTTCTTTTTAAGAGATTTCAGAAGGCGGAGCCAAGATGGCAATTCAGAGACTGCAAGGAGGCTGCTTCAAAACTGGAAAGTTCAGCCACCAGGTTCCAAATGCTGCCATGATGCCATCTGGACTCCCACTTCCCCAAAGCCCTGCCCCACTTGGGAAAGAGAGAGGCAGGCTGGGAGTATGGATCGACCAGTCAACGCCCATGTTCAGAGGGGAAGCAATTACAGAAGCCAGACCTTCCACCTTCTGCATCCCCGGGTCCATGCTCCTAGAGGGTTAAAAATAGGAAAGCTATCACGGGAGGGGATGGGATACGGAGCTCTGGTGGTAGAAATTGTACCACTCTTATCCTATGGTCTTGTCAGTGTTTCCATTTTATAAATAAATAAATAAATAAATAAATAAATAAATAAATGATTACAGCAGAGCATGGCTTCAGAGAACATGGAGAAGTCTGGATCTTGACTGAGAATCAGATGGAGCTATTCACCAAACTGTCAGCTGGGGCCCTTTACACCTGTACCCTCCTGGCCAGCAAGTCCTGCAGCATCCATCTCAGAGAAAGTATTTAAAAGACACCCCTGAACCCCTACTCTTGAATGATGACCTTCACACACACCTCTTTCCCCTTAATAAAGCTGGATCATTGGGTAGAGTGTAGGACTTGCAAGCATAAAGTCCTGAGTTATTGATACATCCTCAGCACCACTGTCCATGGCCGGGCAATGGTACACCTGGTTGAACACACACTTTGTTCAGAATGCACAAGAACCCAGGCTCAAGCCCTGGGTCTCTACCCACAGAGGACAACCTTTATGAGCAGTGAAATGGATCTGCAGGTGTCTCTCTCTCCTTCTCTATCCCCTCTTCCTTCTCAACTTCTTTCTGTCTCTAGCCAATATGTAAAATATTTTTAAATAAATATTTTTTCAAAAATAAAATACTTATAAAATCAATAAATAAGTCTTCAAATAAAATAGCATAGAATTTAAAAACCTTTTTACCTTGTACTCCCAGGAAATGGTAGTTTCCAAGTTTGTAACTATTGTTCTCCTGGGCAGACATCTCCTGAAATAATCTTTTCCTCAGCAGAAAGTTCCACATTCTATGGATCTGGCTTTTTGTGCAAGGAGAGATAGACCCAGTTGGTTGGCAGCAGTGTGACAGCAAAAAATGTTTCTAGTCATTGCCAAGTGCTCCCAGGGCATGAGAGAGGGGATTGAAATTCACCCTCTGTGGAAAACACTGACTGAACCCAGTTTGGTATTTTCAAAAGTCTGCCATCTCTCAGACAGCTCAGCACAATCACCTGACATTCCGCCGAGTTCTCAACCACCTCAGGTCTCTGCGCTAACTCCACCTCCCTGGGACTACTCAACCTTTATCTCTTAGCTGGTCCTGGCCCAGCTCACTCTACTTCCTTAGGCACAGAACTAAGGCCAACATCAAACTGCTTTCAGGACTCTATCTAAGATAGAGGGTGTTGCTTAAAGAGGGGAAGAAAAAAGTAGTGATGGCAAATGTGGCTGGGCCTGGGTTCAGATCCTGTCTCTGTGATAAAGATGCTGTGAGGGGTGCAGGCAAGTCATCTTCTTTTCTGAGTCTTGGCTTCTAATAGGAAAACAGAACTAAACAAAGATTTTTATCCCACAGCAATGTTACTGATTAAATGCTGGTACAGGTAAAGCCTTCACAGCACCTGCAGGTACTTATTTATTATAGCTTATGGAATTAGAGACAGATTGCCTTAGATACCAGAAAACAATCCAAGGATAGCAACAGGAGGTCAGCTGGAGTGGAATAGTGTTGCCTCAGCAAAGATAAGAATCACTGCTGGCAGTATAGGCATTGAAAGCAGGCAGCACTGGCCAGGGGAGTCGGACAGGACATCTGGGCAGCAGAAGCGTCTAATTGGCGGTGATGGTAAGAACCAGCAAATACCAAACGATGGTGGGTTAAGACAAATACCAGTAACTGGTGCTAAGGGAAAATATGATGTGAGATGAGGAGAGAAAGATGGACACCTGTAGACCTGCTTGTCCGCTTATGAAGTGACCTCCCCCCTGCATATGGGGGTCCAGGAGGCTCGAACCAGGAGCCTTGCAAGGTCCTTATGCTTTGCAGTGTGCTTAACCTGGTGCACCACTGCCTGGCCTCCAACAAAATCTTCTTAAAAATTAAAATTGACTATTCATAAAATGTGACTTTTCTTCTGTTTTAATATTTAATTTATTTATTCCCTTTTGTTGCCCTTGTTGTTTTATTGTTGTAGCTACTACTGTTGTCATTGTTGTTGGATAGGACAGAGAAATGGAGATAGGAGGGGAAGACAGAGAGAGGGGAGAGAAAGATAGACACCTGCAGACCTGCTTCACCACCTGTGAAGTGACTCCCCTGCAGGTGGGGAGCCAGGGCTCGAACCGGGATCCTTGTGCTTTGCACCACTTGTGCTTAACCCACTGCACTACAGCCCCACTCCCTGTGACATTTCTATAGTACCTATTTCAGTAATGCACTTTAAAAAAATCAGGATTCCTAAAACTGTATTCATCCCATATACAAAAATCATTCTCGTCTATCTACACTTTAAAACAAAAAAAAAAAACATGACTTTAGGGTCTTATACATGTGCAATATGACTGAGTGACCTTCCTCACCCAATTTTTTATTCCTTATTATTTTTTTTATTTTGAAGGAAAAAGAAAAGTGATGAGGGAGAGAGAAAAAGAGAGAGACCACACCACTGCTCCATCATCCATAGATTTGTTTATAGGGTAACCAGGATGTTCCCATGTGGTTCCAGGGCTCAAACTAAAGAACCCAGCCACAGTGGTATGGGAGGTGGCACAGTGGATAAAGGTTAGACTCTCAAGCATGAGGTCCTGAGTTCCATCCCCACAGCACATGGACTAGAGTGATGTCTGGTCCTTTCTCTCTCCTCCTATCCCTCTCATTAACAAATAAATAAAATATTAAATTAAAAACCCAGTCACAGCATGATGCTCTCTACCAGGGGATTTATCCCCCATCCTCTCTAGTCTGCATTTTTAGAGAAAAGAATATCCTTAAAGCCCACTGGGAGATAGCAGAAAGGTTGTGGCTATCTCCCACTGTGGAGATAGCAACCAAGGTTATGGCTCTGAAGTCCCAGGCTCAATCCCTACAACTACCATGAATCTAAGTTGAGCAGTGCTTTGGCAAAAGGAGAGGAGAGGAGAGGAGAGGAGGGGAGGGGAGGGGAGGGGAGGGGAGGGGAGGGGAGGGGAGGGGGAAGGAGAGAATTAGCTTAAAGAATTAGATTTCAGAGAAGTAATATGTACTACATTGCACTGTTGAATCCATTTGTAAAGTGGATTTCTTTGTATGTCTAGAGAAGTGCACTGATGATAATGAGGTAAGGTTTGAAGATAAATGCATTTACAATCTCCTCTTTAAATCCAATACTCACATAAATATTCTTATTTAGGGGGTGGGATGATGGGGCAATATATCCTTCTATTGTACTAATAGGAGAGAAACAATTGTACAGTCGCCAAGTAATAGAGCAGGAGCTGACAATTATAGTTGCCTGTCACATGCATTCCTAATGCGATCACTATTAGAGCAAGCCTCTGTGAGAAGGATCAGGGAGATTAAAACAGACAGGTGCCTCTTTAAGGTACTTGGTACAATTTAGCTGGACTTAATAGGCTCTTTCTCTGGGACTCTGAATGGGAGTAGAAGCAGTTGCACTACAATTTTCAGGCCATGTTTGTGTTAGAGATGTCAGGAGCTTCTCATCACTTATCACAGCACCCTCTAATTTGGCCTGTACAGATGACGGGGCTTCTCTGTGATACTGTCTTGTTTCTCCGTGTGCTTAAATATGTCCCTGTTTTCATATCAACTTAAACAAGTGCACATCTGGCAGCAACTTACCAAATTCTGGGTCTCCCTCATAAGTCAACATTCCTTGCTTATCTTCTGAGTGGTGACCCTCTGCATCCATCTTTAGGGCCAGGCATGTTATCTCTGTCACATCCAGTGTGATTGTCCTATCTGCAAACAACCGCAAAAGAGACCGGACTGTGGTAAAAGTTACAACAGAGACAATTTATCAGCCATCTTGGTTGAAATCCTACACATTTTCATTATCTCTGTTTCAAATGTTCAGAGCAAGCCTGAAATCCCTGCTTATTGCACTATCTCTTCCACTCTGAAAAACTGTTCAGGGTGCATTCCCAGATGGCAAAACTTTCCATAGCAACAAGAAATAAGAAAGGTTACAGCTTTCTTCTGCATTTTCTAGGATAAAGGACTGTGCACTACTCTGATTTTGGGGCATCCCTGTAACATTCACAAATGGGCTGAACCCTCCAAATCTATTTTGTGCACCTCAAAACTCAATAAATTATTTTTAGATATAAACTGTATTTTAAGATATAACTGTATTTTACCAGTGGTAGGGTGAATGTTAAAGAAGCCAGGTTCTTTCATTACATATTCACGTGAGATAGATTATTTTTTATATATAATTGGAGGGATGGATAAGTTAGACAAGTGAAAAAGAAGCAGATATTTCCTGTTATATATATAACTTTTATTGAATAGAGACAGAAGCTGTGAGGGGAGGGGAGAGGATAAAGAGGGAGAGAAACAGAGACACCTGAAGCAGTACTTCAGGGCTTGCGGAGATTTCTTCCTGTAGGTGGGGACCAGGATCTTGAATCCATGTCCTTTCTTATTGGTTTCTAGATTTTATCTGTCTCTGTCTTTCTGTCATACACACACACACACACACACACACACACACACACACACAGCAGAAGGAGAAGGTAGTGGAGGAGGGAGAGAGAGACAGAGAAAGACAGAGAGAGAGACAGAGAGAGAGAGGAGAGAGGAGAAAGATAGAGATATCTCTGGTATCTCACTCACATTTGGAGTTTGGTTAATCCAGTTAGCCTTGAGGGAAAGTAAATCACAGAGCTCACTGTTGTACTGCTGTTTTCCCTACCTCTCTGGTTATTTTATCTCCTATAAACTGAGAAGCCTTATCAACTAGAGTTGATGAAGGAGACATGATGACTAATTTAGTATTTCCAAAAACTTTTAAGAGCCACCCACCTACTGGTAGGATATTCTTGGGTTCAATAGTATCACGAAGAAAGCCAACATTGACCCAGAAAGCCAGCTTCTTGAGGACCAGTCCTTGTAAAGCAGTGCTGGATAATGACACTTATAAATGAAGAAATACAAAACAAAAGCAATTTATCAAGCAAACAACACCACATGGGTGACCAAGGAGATGGAGGAAGACTAGACTCTCATATTTAATATTTGTGAGTAAAAGAAACTGGCATTATTCAAATGGAAGCACTTAACAACAGCCCAAGAGAGTGATGCTTTGGAAACCTGGCACCAAATTTCTCTGTTTGCAGAAATGCACAGCTCACACAATCCATGTTTATTTAGCTCTGATTTACTTCCTTGAAGGTACCTGTTACATATTTGTTGATGTTCTCTTACCTTGTGTTGTTGATGCAGCTTTGCTTTTGTAGGAAGAGCTACCAAAGTACAAGGTTCTGTTTCGTGTTTCTTATGAAAAAATCTATTTACCTCAACATAGAAGTCTGTACAGAAATAGAGGATGGGAAAATACGATGGGAGAGAGAGATTTACTACAGACCAGAGTATGCATGCTCTTGATTAAGCTTTCAATCTTCATAAAAATGGAAGAGGTATACATCTATAGCATGAGTATAAAGTGGGAAGAATTATAGTAACAGACAGAAAGGGGGTACCAATTGTGAGGATAAGAAACAGCATTTGGAATACCTTTGGGGACTTCAGGTGAGGCCACACTGTCCTTCTGTGGAGAAAATGATCACCCAGGTTTGGGTTCATCATTCCCTTGCTTTCCCTTGTATGCTGGAACTTATGTTGAGCTTATCAAACGATGTGTGATTTAGTATGGAATGTTTTGACCTGAATTCCTCCCACTACAACTTGAGTTTTTTGGTTTTTTTTTCCCCACTCACTTATTTTCTAAAGAGGTAGCCAACTTGACGAGTGTATCTGGTGTTGATTGTTTTTCGTTACTATATAGTATTCTTACTTTTTTCTTTTTAATTTAAAGAGGCATCAGAAGGGAAGTGGACTGTAAAACAACAGACATCTTCACTATTTGTTGTCTAGGACCAATTCTGTTTGTTTTCATTTCTTCTTTGGTCTTTGATTCAAGTTTATGCTTCCACTGGGGACAAATAAATGATTTATGATCTGTTATATAATATATACTAGAAAGAATATATTTATTCCTTTTTTTCTACTTTCTCCTCTATTTCACTTTCTGGATGAGGTAGCTGAAATCCAGGTAAAAGAAGGAACCCATCCTCTACTCACAATGACATAACAGTCAGCTCTTTGGGCATCTCACCCTTGCCTACATCTCAAACTTCCTGCACAAAGAAAGAATGGTTATCTCTCTGTCACTGTCTTTTCTTGCACCTTCTCTTTTCTTTGGGAGTAGCCCAGCAAGGAGCTGAGAAAGAACATGTTTCTAGACTTATTGCACACTGACCACAGGTGCTGATTAGAAGCAAAAATGGCAGAACTTAGTTGTGTTGTACACAGTAAGACTCCTTGTTTACCTACTGTATGGGGTAGTGGTGGTTACAGTATAGTTGTTGGCACAAACTTCTCATCTCCCCATGCAAACTTCTCATCTCCCCATGCAAAACACTCTCGTGCCCAACATAGAATCTTTCTTCTCTCTTTCTTCCTTTATTCCTTCCTTTCTTTCTTTCTTCCTTTATTTTTCTTTTGGCCCACCCAGCCCCACCAAGGCTTCACTAGGGCTTCATGCCTACATGACTGCACTACACCTGGCAGACTACACCCCCTTCTCCCCCTATAAAGGATAAGAGTCAAAGAGGAAAAGCTAGAAGAGACACCACAGCTCTTGTTTCATTTCCCTGTCAACTTGCTTTGGGGTTGGGGGCTGGACACCATATATGGTCACATAGGACTTGTCTTTCTCCATCCATGTTTCACTCAGTGCTCTGAAGATGCACTCCCATTGCTGCAAATGAAATGGCTGCATTCGCATTCTGTGGCCAGAGTACAATCCTATTGGGTATCTAATACATTTGCCTTATCTGTTCATCCCCAGATAGATCCATAGGTTATTTTCTAGTCTCTCGAGGATGAAGAGAAAGGATGGGAAAGAAGCCCCAGGACCTGAATTTGTTCATCTCAAGAATGAATGTTTATGAGCACCTGACTCCAAAATGCCAGGGGTTCCAAGACAGTCCTTAACGAGAGAGAGAGAGTGAGAGAGAGAGAGAGAGAGAGAGAGAGAGAGAGAGGAAGAGAGGGAGCTATTTAAAACTTAGGACTCAGGGCAAATACTATCCAAGGACAAATACCATTCAAGGATTATCATCAGAAGAGTGTAATTTCATAGACTCCCCAGAAGGAGAGTCTATGAACACCCCACCCACAAGTATACCAGAAGTTACACTGCCATGAATGTTTGTGGGTGTCATCTCTGACAATGTGACATAGGACACTTCTCTGACTCAACCCAGGGATTGAGACTGCCCAGAGGACATCTGAACCTGAACTTAGTTGAATACAAATGAGTCTTAAATTTGCAGCCATACTGGGGAACTCCTCCCTTTTCTTAGATAGAGACAGAAAGGCAGAGAGAAACAAGAGACCACAGCATGGAAACTTCTTTCTATGCAGTAGGGACCGGGCTTGAATCTGGTTCAAGCACATGGCAAAACAGCGCACTATTCAAGTGAGTAATTTTATTGGCCCTGGGGAAACACTTTTAAAGTTAGAACCAGTTGGTGCCAACTGGGGGTTCAGTCACCCCTTCACTTTCCACTGTCAAAACAAAAGAATTATAGGCTGGGTGGTAGTGCACCTGGCTGAGCGCATATGTTACAATGCACAAGGACTCAGGTTCAGGCCCCCAAACCCCACCCGGAGGAGGACAGCTTCACAAGTGATGGGGCAGTGCTGCAGGTGTCTCTCTGTCTGTCTCTCTTTCCCTCTTTCTCTCTCTCCCCTTCCTCTTGATTTCTGGATGTCTCTATCAAATAAATAAAGATATTTTTTAAAAAGATAAAAACACAAAAGGATTAAACACTGAGCATCCCCTTTTTTCTTAAAGGTCACTTTTGACCTAGATTAAATTAATATTCACTAAGCAAATATTCACTAGGGATTATCTGAGTGAATAAATATTCACTGAAAGGCATGGTGGTCAATTCAAATGTGGTAATTTGTAACAATAATAAACCACTAACAACTTGTAACTCCAGGTTAAGTAGCAAACCATTTAATTTCAATCCTTAGAATTGATGGTCTTCCCACAAAGCACCTGTGCATTTTATAGAAGGTAAACAAAACAGTTTTTAGCTGGTTCTTATTCATTCAACTTTTCTAGAGTTTAAAAACAAATCTTCAGTGCTCCAATTCTGATTCTGGAGTCTGAGTATAGAAGGTATGGAGCTGGCCACAGGGTTTAGCACTGGTTCATAGTTATTTGTTTATTTTTTTGTTTATTTATTTATCCTGCTTGATAGAACAGAGAGGAAAAGAGAGGAAAGGGTGAGATTGATAGGAAGAGAGGCACCTGCAGATCTGCTTCACCACTAGAGAAGCTTCCCCCCCTGCTGATGGGGACCAGGGGCTTGAACTCAGGTCCTCCTGTAAGTAACATATGTGCTCAACTAGGTGCATCACCACCCACCCCACTCCCAATTTTTATGGTGTTTTTTTATTATGTCTTTCTAAATAAAAATTTCTAAATTTATTTTGAGAGAGAGAAGTAGAAGAGACCATAGCACAGCAGCTCTGTTCCATATGGAGCGGGCTGGACTTGAACTTGGGTCATATGTGCCAAAGCAGCACACTAGGCATGTGAGCTATGAGATTTCTGAATTTTGCCATTTCTCACTTTGTCTAATAACTTTTCTCTAAAATCAGTATGAATTATAACAACAGTAAGTTGATTTGCCTATTACTTTCCCATTTAAAGTATACTAACATAGGGAATGGAAGATGTTTCACCAAGTGGGGCACACACTTCACCACATAAGGAGAATGTTTCGCAAGTGGCAGAGTGCTGATGTGGTGGTTTTCCTCTCTCTTTCTCTTCCTCTTTGTTTATAATCCTCTATTTGGAAAAATCAGAAAAAAAAGTTAGGGGGCCAGGTGGTGGTGCACATTTAAGTGCATGTACAAGGACCTGGGTTCAACCTTTAGTCCTCACCTGCAGGGAGAAATCTATATACTCTCCTTTGCTACCTCCTATTTCACTTCACATCACCACCTTAAGACTAACTTTGTCAGATAAAGTAAAGGACTATAAAAGCTGTATAAGGGCAAGAGACCAGCACACTTTGATGATGGCCTTTTTGGTCACTACCAGACCATCTCATCATCTGGAGCTCTAGTCAGGGAACCCTTACTTCCCACATAGATATGATGGGCCTAGACCTCTAATAGATCACTCTCTCCACCATCACTTGTCATATCCATCAGGAACAACATCATAAGCCCTCTTGTGGGCCTCTCCAGGACCTCACCCTCAATGTAGAGCAGCAATGGTAGGGACTGTCCTAGTCTCTGAAAGGAGGCTTGGTCAACCGACTCTGCCACTCAAGGAAGACTGGACCTAACACTATATGTCCAGTTCTCATTCCCTTTGAAAGAGTAATAGAGTTCACCAATGTTTTGAGCTGTGTGAATATGTTTTCTTTACATTTAATTAAAAAATTTTTTAAACTTCATTTTAAGAAACTTTCTGAAAAACTTCTGTAGGCGAGCCTACAGAGCAGCAGCAGCAGCTGTGTTTCTCTCCTATCCTCTCCCAGGTCAACTAGGAATACCAAGGGAGACCACCTGGGACCGCAACAAGACAGGAATAGAAAGACTTCTGAAAGCCACCAAATCACCAGAGAGTGCAAACATATGTGGCTTGTGGAGAGAGAAGAGCCTAGGGAGAGATTAAGGGGTTGGTAACAGTCTGAAAGTTTACCAGTTGAGACACCACCTCCAGTCAATTTCACCAACAGAAAAACTGAAGAGAGGACTCCCCTAAGTCTCACAAAATGCAACTGTGAGTCTCCATTTCTACTGCCCTAAGAATCCCAAGCAGCGGGGGGGGGGGGGGGGGGGGGGGAGATAGGCCCTGTGCTGACACCAAGGGATAAAGAACTAATGAGGAAACTCAGAAGAAGATCTAGACCTCAGTGGCCTAGCAGTGGGGCTGTGAGAGTCTCTTTGCATAACCACTGGATTATCTCTGCCCGACTCTGCTTTATCTCTTGGTCAGGAGTCAGTGAATAAGCTAAGATCCCTACTTACAGTTTAAAAGCCCTTGGGCTCCCATAGCATACAGGGAAGAAAAATAACAAAAGAGGTTTTAAGCCACTGAGCTCCAAAATAATATTGAAACAACTGTCAATTTCCACAACTGTGAACTCTTAAATTACCTTACTTAGACACAAGTCAATCCAGGCAAGAGTGATCAGTAATTTGAAAAGTACTGAGAGAAGGACCTCATAACATACTATATAAAATGGATAAACCAACAAGAAGAAATATTGGAGAAATGAATCAGGACAGGAGTCCAGATAAAAGCCCCCAAAGGGTGAAGCACAAAATAATGAGGTCAACATCCAAACACTAGTTAAGGAAATAACACAGGACAGAGTAAAGAGTTTGAAAGAATTGTCACCAGAAATGCAGAAACAAAAAATGAGACTCTAGAAGAAAACACTAATTATCTCAAGGTTACCAGTGAGCTTTTGAAATAGCTAAACTAAGAGCACAACTGGCTGAACAAGCTAAAACAGTATCAGAACAAGGTAACAAAATATATGAACTCCAGAAAACAGTAGAGGACAGAGAGAATAGAATAAATGAGACTGAAGACAGAATTAGCAAGATCAAGGACAAATTAGAGACAATTAAAAAAGAAGTAAGAGATCTCAAAAAGATATTCTTCTAGCATTTGCCCTTCTTCCGTAGCCAGTTAAGAGCATCAGGTTGAGCCTGATGTAAAGTTTCAAGAACTCCTTTGAATCTGGAGAGGTGGCAGTCATTGACTATGTGGGACATAGTCTGTCTGTAGCTGCAGGGGCAGTTCAGGTCGTCTCTGGCTCCCCAGCGGTGGAACATAGCGGCGCACCGGCCATGGCCTGTTTGATAGCGATTGAGGAGGGCCCAATCATAACGTGCTAGGTCAAAGCCGGGTTGACGCTTGCAGGGGTCTGTGATGAGGTATTTGTTCTTTACCTCAGCTGACTGCCAACTCTGTTTCCAAGAGTCTGGAACAGAGAAGTTCAGTGTAGGTGTAGGAGACCAGATTGGATGACGAGACATCAAGCATTGGATAGGGTGGGCGAAGATATCCGTGTATATTGGCAGGTCCAGTCGAGCGTAGACGTGGGAAATGAACTTAGATGATGCCTCATCCCGACGAATATCTGGCAGGGCGATATTGCTAAGAACTGGCAGCCATGGAACCGGGGTGGAACGGATGGTTCCAGAAATTATCCTATGGAGGAATATAAGTTGGAATCAACCAAGTGGACATGGGGGCTACGGAACCATACTGGGGCACAGTATTCTGCAGTGGAATAGCATAATGCCAGAGATGATGATCGTAGTGTGGAAGCGCTTGCACCCCATGAATAGCTGGCCAGTCTTGCAATGATATTATTCCTCGCGCCCACCTTTGCTGCAGTTTTTATGAGATGTTCATGAAATGACAGAGTGCAATCGAGAGTAACACCAAGATAGACTGGCTGGGCTTCATGCCGGATTCTTGTATCGTTAAGTTGTACATTAAGCTCACACGAGGCCGAGGCATGGTGTAGATGGAAAACAGATGATACCGTTTTTGCAGTGCTAGGGATTAGTCGCCATTTTTTACAGTAATCAGATATCAAAGACATGTCTTTCGTGAGTGTTTCCTCGAGGATGTCAAACTTGGATGCCTGCGTTGCACAGCAGATGTCATCGGCATAGATAAACTTCCTTGAAGAAGTTTCTGGGAGGTCATTGATGTAAATATTAAATAGCGTAGGAGCCAGAACAGAGCCCTGGGAGAGGCCACTTGAGACAAGTCTCCATCTGCTAGACTTGTCACCCAGATGCACCCAGAATCTTCTGTTTTGGAGAAGAAACGATATAGTGTTGGCCACCCATGGAGGCAGGCATCTTGAGATCTTGATTAGGAGACCACGATGCCAGACCATGTCATAGGCTGCTGTGAGATCAACAAAGACAACACCCGTCTTTAAATTCTTCTGGAATCCATTTTCAATGTAAGTTGAGAGGGCCAGGACTTGTTCGCAGGTAGATCTTCCTGGGCAGAAACCAGCTTGGGCGGATAGGAATTTCTCTGTAAGAGGAAAAATTCGTGACAGAAGCAGCCTCTCAAGGAGTTTGTAACACACGGAGAGGAGAGAAATTGGTCTATAGCTGGCGGCCACTGTTGGGTCTTTCTTTGCTTTCAAAACTGCTATTATCTTGGCACGACGCCAAATTTTGGGCATAGATTCGGATTCCAATATGTGGGACAGGAATGTAGTGAGCCACTTCTTTGCTGCAGGGCCCAAGTTAAGAATGAGTTCTGGGGTGATATTATCATAGCCAGCAGCCGTTCCCAGTTTAACCCTCTTCAAAGCGTCTTCCAGTTCAGATAGTGTAAAGGGAGAGAGTTTTGGAGATGGACAAGATAACCGGAAGTGGGATGACCACTCATGGGAAATTTCTCTTTTCCAGACTGGGTCGATCTTAGCACGCCCAACTTGAGTTAGGTGACTGGCCACTGAGTTTGGAGATACGGGAGGATGGGAGATGGGAGAGGGTTGGCTACCAGCACCCAGACTATGAAGAAGCTTCCAGGCCTTCCTACTTGAGTGGGTGAAGTTCAGACTTTCCGTGAGTTGTTGCCAGCGGGCTTGGCGTGCTGCATCCAGGGAGGCAATGAGATGGTCAACCACATCTGGGTCGCCCGACTCATCATACTTACTGCTTTAGTAGTTGCTTGCATTCAGCATCAAGACAAGGCGTATAGTTTGCACGTCTCCCACGAGGAATAGCTTGGGAAGCTGCTTTGAAGATGGCTTGGCGGAAGCACCTGTAGGAATCTTCAGAGGGGATAGAGTTAATTGGAATTGCAGGAATAGATTTGTTGGTAAGATCACTGAACAGATGCCAGTTTGCTTTCCGAAATTTCCATCTTAGTTTCTCCGAGCACAGAATCAGTGGGAGCTGGAGACCAATGTGGATGATAGCTGGGCGGTGATGACTGTGCAGGAAGTCCTTGAGAACTTGTCTCGTAGTGGGAAAGGCTTGGCCGTTGACTGTGCTAATCCAGCACAGGTCGGGCGATGAGTCTTTATTCCATCTAGCACTGTGAATAGAGCCTGGCTGTTTGGGATCGTATAATAGGGAGAGGTCATTCGCTGAAGCCCAATCAGCTAAGATGGAGCCGTCAGCATGAGTGGAGGAATATCCCCAGTCTTGGTGATGACTATTAAAGTCTCCAACGTAAATGGCTGGGTGATTCGGGCTAGGCAGGACTTCATTATCCCATGAGGCACTGGGAGGCTTATATACGTTGACGAGCTGAATAGATCCAATAGTAATGGAGTCGTAGAAGGTCGAAGAGGCCGTGTGGTAAACGTCCGCAAGATACGGTTTGGCGTAGATGGCTCGGCCATGTTTAGGACGGAGATTATAGCATATTAAATCGAATCCACTGATGGTGAATTGAGCAGTTTCATCGACTGCTATGTGTGTTTCTTGTAGGCAAATGACATCTGTCTGATGCTGTATCGCCAATTGACCAATAAAAAGATATTAAGAGATACTGAAAACAACAACAGAGACCTGTGGGATGACTTCAAAAGAAATAATATATGCATTATTGGCTTACCCAAGGAAGAAAGAGATGGAAGGGAAGAAAGCATTCTTCAGGACATAATAGCTGAGAACTTCTCTAGTCTAGACAACATCAAAGACATAATGGTTCAAGAAGCCCAGAGGGTTCCAAACAGAATTAACCCTTAAAGACACCAAGACACATCATATTTAAAATGGAAAGGAATAAGGATAAAGAAAGCATCTTGAAGAGCTACAGCAATATATTAACAGCAACACAGTCATAGTAGGGGACTTCAACACCCTACTCTCTCAATTTCACAGATTGTCCAGGCAGAGAAGTCAATAAAGACATGAGGGAGCTAAATGAGAAGATACATAAAACTAGAACTATTTAACTACCACATAACAACTACTGGGTCAAAGAGGAAATAAAGGAAGAAATAAAAATTTTCAAGAGTTCAATGAAAATGAAGACACAGGTATCAAAATATTTGAGACTCAGTTAAAGCAGTACTGAGAGGGAAGATCATAGCCATACAAGCCAATTAGGAAACAACAACAACAAAAAATAGCAGAAATAAACAGCCTGATGGCCCATCTTAAAGACCTAGAAGAAGAAGAATAAAAGAACCCTACATCAACCAGAAGGACAGAAATCACTAAAGTTAGGGCAGAAATCAATAATATTGAAAATAAGAAAACCATACAAAAGATCAACGAAAGTAAATGTTGGTTTCTCGAAAGAGTGAATAAAATCAACAAACCTTTAGCCAGACTCACAAAACAAAAAAGGGAGAAGACCCGTATAAATCAGATCATAAATGAAAGAGGAGATATTACAAAAGACACTGCAGAAATTCAGCATATCATGCAAGACATCTATGAACAACTCTATACCACAAAGCTAGAGAACCTGGAGGAAATGGGACAATTTTCTAGAAACCTACCAACTTCCAAAATTAAGTAAATAGGAACTAGATAACATGAACAGGCCCATCACAGCTAATGAAATTGAAACTGTTATCAAAAACCTTCCCAAGAATAAAATTCCTGGACCAGATGGTTTTACAAATGAATTCTACAAAACCTTCAAAGAAGAACTAATACCTCTACTTATAAAAGTCTTCCGAAGATTGAAGACACTGGAATACTCCCTTCCAGCTTCTATGAAGCCAGCATCATTTTGATACCAAAAGCAGACAGGGACACAACTAAAAAAAAAAACTACAGACCAATAAGTCTGATTAACATAGATGCTAAAATACTGAACAAAATTCTAGCCAACCAGATACAGCAGTATATTAAAAAGATTGTTCATCATGACCAGGTGGGGTTTATCCCAGGGATGCAAGGTTGGTTTAATATACGTAAATCAATCAGCATGATTCACCACATTAATAAAAGCAATACCAAAAACCACATGATCATATCACTAGATGAAGAGAAATACTTTGACAAAATACAACATCCCTTCATGATCAAAACACTACAAAAAATGGGAATACATGGAAAATCCCTCAAGATAGTGGAGTCTATATATAGCAAGCCTACAGCCAACATCATACTCAATGGTGAAAACCTGGAAGCATTTCCCCTCAGATCAGGTACTAGACATGGCTGCCCACTATCACCATTACTATTCAACATAGTGTTGGGAGTTCTTGACGTAGCAATGAGACAGGATCAATATATTAAAGGCATACAGATAGGAAGAGAAGAAGTCAAACTCTCCCTATTTGCAGATGACATGATAGTATATATAGAAAAACCTAAGGAATCCAGCAAGAAGCTTTTGGAAATCATCAGGCAATACAGTAAGGTGTCAGGCTACAAAGTTAACATCCAAAATTCAGTGGCATTCCTCTATGCAAACACTAAATTAGAAGAAGTTGAAATCCAGAAATCAATTCCTTTTACTATAGCCACAAAAACAATAAAATATCTAGGAATAAACCTAACCAAAGAAGTGAAAGACTTGTATACTGAAAATTATGAGTCACTACTCAAGGAAATTGAAAAAGACACAAAGAAATGGAAAGATATTTCATGTTCATGGGTTGGAAGAATTAACATCATCAAAATGAATATACTGCCCATAGCCATCTACAAATTTAGTGCTATCCCCATCACGATCCCAACCACATTTTTTAGGAGAATAGAACAAATGCTACAAATGTTCATCTGGAACCAGAAAAGACCTAGAATTGCCAAAAGAATCTGAAGAAGAAAGTACAGAACTGGAGGCATTACACCGCCAGATTTCAAATTGTATTATAGGGCCATTGTCATCAAAACTGCTTGGTACTGAAACATGAGCAGACAAACTGACCTGTGGAATAGAAGTGAGAGCCCAGAAGTAAGCACCCATATCTATTGACATCTAATCTTTGACAAAGGTGCCCGGACTATTCATTGGGGAAAGTAGAGTCTCTTAAACAAATGGAATTGGAAAAAATGGGTTGAAACATGCATAAGAATGAAACTGAACCACTATATTTCACCAAATACAAAAGTAAATTCCAAGTGGATCAAGGACTTGGATGTTAGACCAGAAACTTTCAGATAATTAGAGCAAAATATTGGCAGAACTCTTTTCCACATAAATTTTAAAGACATCTTCAATGAAACGAATCCAATTACAAAGAAGACTAAGGCAAGCATAAACCTATGGGAGGGACTACATCAAATTAAAAAGGTTCTGCACAGCAAAAGAAACAACTACCCAAACCAAGAGACCCCTCACAGAATGGGAGAAGATCTTTATATGCCATACATCAGACAAGAAGCTAATAAACAAAATAAATAAAGAGCTTGCCAAACTCAACCACAAGAAAAGAAATAACCCCATCCAAAAATGGGGGGAGGACTTGGACAGAATATTCACCACAGAAGAGTTCCAAAAGGCTGAGAAACACATGAAAAAATGTTCAAGTCTCTGATTGTCAGAGAAATGCAAATAAAGAAAACAAAGAGATACCACTTCACTCCTGTGAGAATGTCATACATCAGAAAAGGTAGCAGCAGCAAATCCTGGAGAGGTTGTGGGGGTCAAAGGAGCCCTCCTGCACTGCTGGTGGGAATGTCAATTGGTCCAACCTCTGTGGAGAGCAGTCTGGAGAACTCTCAGAAGGCTAGAAATGGACCTACCCTATGATCCTGCAATTCCTCTCCTGGGGATATATCCTAAGGAACCCAACACACCCATCCAAAAATATCTGTGTACACATATGTTCTTAGCAGCACAATTTTTAATAGCCAAAACCTGGAAGCAACCCAGGTGTCCTCCAACAGATGAGTGGCTGAGCAAGTTGTGGTCTATATACACAATGGAATACTACTCAGCTATAAAAAATGGTGACTTCACTGTTTTCAGCCGATCTTGGGTGGATTCATGTTAAGTGAAATAAGTCAGAAACAGAAGGATGAATTTGGGATGATCTCACTCTCAGGCAAAAGTTTAAAAATAAGATAAGAAGAGAAAATACAAGTAGAACCTGAACTGGAATTGGCATATTGCACCAAAGTAAAAGACTCTGGGGTGGTTGTGGGGAGGAGAATACAGGTCAAAAAGGATGACAGAGGACCTAGTGGGGGTTGTATTGTTATATGGAAAACTGAGAAATGTTGTGCATGTACAAACTATTGTATTTACTGTTGAATGTAAAACAGTAATTCCCCAATAAATAAATCAAGGGGAAAAAAACATGGGAACCCCTTAAAAATTCAAAAAAACCCTTTTTCACCAATTTGTTTTTATCAGTCATATCAGAAAGGTCTGTAAGCCATATAAAGGCTAAAGAAATAGATAAATGGGGGTTGGGCAGTGGTGCAGTGGGTTAAGGGCATGTGGCCCAAAACGCAAGGACCGGCATAAGGATCCCGGTTCGAGCCCCCGGCTCCCCACCTGCACTTCACAGGTGGTGAAGCAGGTCTGCAGGTGTCTGTCTTTCTCTCCCCCTCTCTGTCTTCCCCTCCTCTCTCCATTTCTCTCTGTCCTATCCAACAACGAACAACATCAACAATGACAATAATAATAACCACAACGAGGCTACAACAACAAGGGCAACAAAAGGGGGGGGGGGGGAAATGGCCTCCAGGAGTGGTGGATTCATGGTACAGGCACCAAGCCCAGCAATAACCCTGGAGGAAAAAAAAAATAGGTAAATGAAATATTTACGTTGTTTGAGGTCAAATGTTAAGAAGATGATGTGTGCTTTTTTTCTATACTTCTTGCTTTTTATTTGTTATAACTTTTATTTGCTTTTGGAAAACAGTGTCTTGCCCCATATTTTCTCAAATAATGTTCATGAAAACTTAGTATTTTGTGGGCCATTCTGTGTCTTCATGAAATCACTCTAAGATCACTTCCTTTATAAAGCAGTGCCACTACTCACTGTCTGGAAACTGTATGTCCTGCAGCAGTTTAAAATGAAAAGCACTTAAGCTTTGATTAATGTTTCTCTTTCCAATTAATTTCCAACTTCAAGCTACATTCAGCATCACCAGGGGACATTGGTCCCTTAGGTCAAGAGTCTGAGTGTGTTCTGGACACTGTTGGAGGGACAAAACTGAATCCTTACTGAAAAGTTATTCTGCCACAAAACTGCCCATAGCATGAAGAGAGACCTGACTGTCAGCACACAGCCTTTCTCTCTTCACCCCAACTAAGGCAGTGAGATGCACCAAATAAAGAAACCAGGGTCTGGGTGGTGGTGCACCTGGTTGGGCACACATATTACAACGTGCAAGGACCCAGCATTGAGTTCCCAGTCTCCACCTGCAGGGGGAAGCTTTGCAAGTGGTGAAGCAGTGCTGCAGGTGTCTCTCTTTTTCTCCTCCTGCTCTCTTGATTTCTGGTTGTCTCTATCCAATAAAGATAATTTAAAAAATAAAAATGAAAATAAAATAAAATAAACCTGTTTCCTGTGCAAGCAGATTGGAAGGTTTTGCTTTATAATGGCAACCATATTTCTTGAGATGCAACCCCTGCTCCCACCCCAACCCCCGTGTGAACGGACACACACACACACACACACACACACACACACACACACACACCATATATAGAAAGAGCTTTCCCAACAGAGCTAATAAAAAAAAGTGTTGTCTAACTCAGCTTTTTTATTACATCAGTGTTTGATTTGGGAAGAGTGACCCCTTTCCAGGTGAAATAGTTACCTGTTGGCAAGACGTAGGAGTGGGAGGTGCAGGGGAGCAAGAAGGTGCCTCTCTTGGTGGTGACACAATAGGATGAGCTGTTGAAGAGGACTTCGAAGTTCTGTGAGGATGAAAAGGACATGTGAATGAGTTATTTGAATAAACCTAAAACCAGAGCTGATCATTTACTAGAAGGAGCTGGGTAAGGAAGCTAACTATGAGGTCAAGTGGAGGCATGTACCAGGGTTCAAGTCCCTAGTCCCCACCTATGTTGGTATGCATGAGACCCCTTCTGTTTCATTTGGTTTAAATCCCCCCTGCTTAACACTATTTTATTTACATAACCACTGTTAACAAGTTCCACCCTCCCTCCAGGGCATTTGTGGTTCAGTGATAGGATTCTTGCCTAATCTGCCCCCTCTTTGTCACACTCTGATTTTCACCAGTCACTTTTCTCTCCACCCTCTCTATGTCACATCCTGTTTCCACCCTACTTGGGAAGTATATATAAAGACAGCATTGTGAGTTTTAGAGTACTGTACTTTGAGTTTAACTTAGCTCATCTTAGATTGTGCTGCGTCCTGCATGAATAAAGAGATACTGCCTACAACCCAGCCATGAGTCCCTGGTCGTCTGTTACCTGCCCGTGAAGCCAGCCCGGTGAAAACAACATAACCCGTCAAAAACAACACACCTACAGGGAGAAGCTTCCTGAGCAGTGGAGCAGTGCTGCATTGCCTCTCCTCTCTATAGTAGGTGTGACCTAGAAAGAAAGATAAGACAGGACCATAGGGGGAAAATGGGCAAAATATAGATACAAATAGATAGTTATAGAAGTAATAGTCAACCCATATCTGGGGTCTTAGCAGAACTAATGCAGTTTCTTTTTTTCTTTATTCATTTTCCCTTTTGTTGCCTTTGTTGTTTTCTCTAATTGTTGTAGTTATTATTATTGTTGCTACTGATGTCATCATTGTTGGATAGGACAGAGAGAAATGGAGAGAGGAGGGGAAGACAGACAGGAGGAGAGAAAGACACCTGCAAACGCACTTCACCGCTTGTGAAGTGACTCCCCTGCAGGTGGGGAGCCGGGGGCTCGAACTGGAATCCTTATGTCAGTCTTTGTGCTTCGTGCCAGTACTAATGCAGTTTCTAATGAGGGAATGGTGATACAGAACTCTAGTGGTGGGAAAAGTGTGGAGTTACACCCCTGTTATCTTATAATTTTGAAAGCAAGATTAAATCACCAATTAAAAATAATGCAAAATAAAAATAAAATTTAAGTAAATTTTTTTAAAAAGGAAAGTACACACTGTTAAATGTGTTCACTAATAGTCATAGATGTGGGGAAATCTTGAATTTAAACAAATCACTGACTTAACCAGAAGTCTAAAGTTTTCTGATTTCTGTTTCCTGGTTTACGATGGAGTTCCAAATTTACACCAGTGTAGAATTTACCCATGCTTGGAAAAACTACCAGGTGTTAGGAGTCTCCAAGAACAGCCTATGACTAGAGAGAACTACCCCAAACTTGATTGGCCATGGGTACTTTACTTGTTACAGTGTTCTAAGACATAACCTTTTGATATTTAAAGATTTAGAATGTTAGCAAATGTCTCTTATACTGATAATACCTTACTAGAATTCAAATGTCTTGATTAGATGAACAGCTCACAATCCATAGTCATTTATGCATCTTGAGCATGAAGTTTTAAGTCACTATAAGTATTTGTTGGGGGCCAGGCGATAGCACAGTGGGTTGAGCGCACATGGCACAAAGCGCAAGGACTGGCATAAGGATCCCGATTTGAGCCCCAGGCTCCCCACCTGCATGGGAGTTGCTTCACAAGCTGTGAAGCAGGTCTTCAAGTGTCTATCTTTCTTGTCCCCTCTCTGTCTTCCCCTCCTGTCTCCATTTTTCTCTGTCCTATCCAACAATAATGACATCAATAATAACTACAACAATAAAACAACAAAGGGAATAAATAAATAAATATTTTTAAAAGTATTTATTTCAGGGCTGGAGAGATAGATGACCAAGTAGGACCTGTGCTCAGGCAAGTGCATGGTCCAGGTTCAAAGCGCAAAAGCATGTCAGAGGTGCTGTAACACCGGAGGAAACTCTGGGGCTATGGTGTCTCTCCCTCCATCAGTCTCTAGCTGAATAAAAAAGTGGACTAGAATAGTGATGTCATGTATGCATGAGGCTCTGGCTACACACACACACACACACACACACACACACACACAGTCTACTAGCTTCAGGGGACAGGAGCTTGTCATTTAAGAGAACAGTCTTAGCAATGAGCACTGCCGGGCTGGTAAATTCAGGTGAGCAGTACTCCATGGGAATGACTGTCAATTCTTGTGTGAGGAGAGAGGGCCTGATGACAAGTCTAAAAAGCATGCATGAGAATCGTCAAAAGCACTAAATGGAAGCGAGTATGGAAAATGGTTGGAGGCATTAAAGATAATTTTTGTTCATGGGACTCTTTTTGCCCTTTGGACTGCCCTTAGCTGGAAACAAAACTCTCACTGCTTCTTGCTTCCAGAAGAAACTGGTCTTTATAGTCTTTGTTTCTACACCTCCTGAATGCTATTCTCTCTGCAGTCACATATAAGTGGGTATAAGCACAGTGTGTACAATGGTAGAGACCATTAGGAATGCAGAGTTAAAGCCTGATATTCAATATACTGGGACCCACCAATCCTCTGAAATTGAGTACCAATGACACTTGAACTCATCCTTTCTTCTTTGCAAAACACCTCAATTTCCCTGTTTGAATGCCATTCGTAAACACCACATAGTTTTTAATTCCGCATTTGGGATTTTCAGGGCATGAGTTTAAGATTCATTTGCTCCCTGAGAAAGCACCTTGCCAGTGTCCCATGGCTATTAACGCCTACTTTGAGGCAAAGTTTTAACCAAGATTTAATATGGAAACACCATTCCTATTTCAAAGTTAAGTCTCTTGCAGGAATGAATGGGTTAGGGGTGCAGCTGAGCCTAGAAGCAGCCTTTCCATATTGCCATTCATGACAGCTGGATAGAGCTCCAGAGGTGATGACAGAGGTTCGATTTGGGGGATGGGGCATGGTGACCAGATTCCCACAGCACCCTACCTCAAAGAAGATAGGAGGGACTGCAGGGAAAGTGTGTCTTGCTATCACAAGAGGGTATCTCCCCCACCCCACTTAAAGTTATGTGTTCCACTTAAATATACACACAGTGAAATCTTCTCATGGGAGATTTCTCCTGCTTGTCATGGGGTGTGACCTGCCTGTGAGGTGTTGAGATCAGATGCAGGCACCTTATAAGCTGCTAATTACCATGACAGCCAGCAGCATGCTTTTTCTTACTTAGCTTACTGAAGCTCAGAGTCCCTCAGTTTAGGTTAAAAGTGCAGGCTGATATGACTGCTCTCTCCCTTACACTTACTCTGTGTTCCATGGATGCTGACAGAAACATATTTTTATGCTGATAAGTCAGCTTGTCTTGTTATATGAGAGAAAAAGGAGGGAAGAAAAAAAGAAATGTTAGGGAAATAAACACTTCCGTGACTCTGACTTCTGTGGGATTTTTCTTTTACCTTTTTTTTTTAAGTATCTTGGATGGAAGTTAAAGGAATCAAGTTAACTGACATTAACCAAAGTGAGAAGGATGAATAACACAGATGATCTCACTTATAGGTGGAACTTAAAAAAAAAAAAAAGACAGAAAAGGAAAAGACAAAGTAAGACTAGAACTAGGTGTGGAGCATTGCAACAAAGCAAAGGACTCTGGGGAAAGAAGGGAAAGGAGGGGGTAGGGGAGAGAGAAGGCTTTGCGGTCCTGGTATATGGGTGAAAGGGACCTAAGTGGGGGATGAGAGTGTTTTGCAGACACCTGTCATAAGGAGACGAGAAACTGTACCGTAAACCAGTAGCCCCTCCCATAAAATGATTTTTTTAAATAAAAATATATATTGGATTTTCTTGGTGTTAAAAAATTTTTCTGTTGTTGACTACTACTAAAATGAAAGAGGTGTGCAAGCACAGCTTATCCTTTTAAGTAACTCCCTTAGCTTTTAAGTAAATCTCAGATATTTCTGCCTGCTCCCCATTGAGCACGAAGTCATCTTCAAATATGGCTGGTTTAGGATGTCAAATCTGAGCAGCCACGCAGAGCCAGATGGGGATTTCACACAACTCAAAAGCAAGAAACAACTCCCAGAAAGACACAGAAAGGGTCTTCCGTACAATCTGCTGATTGGGTGGAGGAATGTCACAACACATTCCCAGAAGCATGTGGCTGAAGTTAAACAAAGTTCAACCTCAAGGCCTGCCTTAGAGCTGGCATTTATTAACCACCAGCATCACCATTCTCAAAGCTTGGCCCGCTGATCACTGGAATGGAAAAATCTCATGATCAAAGAAAGGCATGTGGAAATGTACCAAATTTTGCTGTGAGATCTGACACAATCAACATTACCTTCCCGATGATTCTCACCAAAATACTGCTCCAACCAAACTTCAAAACAGGTTATTTAACATCATTGCTCTTAGGGTTGGGGGCGGGGGATGCAGGGAAGGAGGTAGAAGCCAAAGCCAGTATTTCTCACATTGCTTTCTCCTTCATGCCCTCCCTGTACCCTATGGAAGTCATAGGTGTTATCACAAATCATCATTGGCTCCAGGTCTCTGGTCACCAGTTCCTTCTATTTAATAATCCAGACCAGGATGTTGAGTTGGAAGAGCCCAGCAGGACTAAGGGGAAGCACCTGCCATCACAATAATTCTTGGACACTATGGCTAAGGGCCCTCATGTAGCCCTCTGTCTCCACTTCAGATGGGAAGCCAGAGAGGTCAGAACTATTCCAATCCCCCCCTTTTTTAACCCTCTCTGCAAAGTGTTTTCTCCCTAGAGCACACCTATGCAAAAGGAATCTTCGTGAGTGCAGCCAAATAGTGTTTCACCAGATGAGCTTGAGCATCTCTGCTTTAAGGGGCATAGGAGTCATCCTGGATGGCTTGTCTCAAAATCTGCCAAATGCAAAGCAGTCTTTCTTGCAAACAACATGCTTGGTGGTTTTGTAGAGCTTTTGCACACTCACACTCTCCTATTCCAGAATTTTAAAAATAAACAATATGTTACTATGATAGAAACTACCCATTTGGGAATTATAATCCCTGCAAAACTGACACCAGGTCAAGCTGACCAATTGGTTATGGAACTGAATATACTCTGTGTAACTTTGTTGGCGAGGGAACTTTTCTAACTCACTTCTGCTTTATTTTATATGTCTGTGAAAAGTATCAGAACTAGCTAATTTTATTTCAGGGGAGAGAGAGAAAGAGAGACAGAGATAGGTAGATAGATAGATAGATGGATAGATAGATAGATAGATAGATAGATAGACAGACCTGAGCAGCACTCCATTATGTTCAACACTGTGAATTGAACCAAGAGCCTCTGGCATATAACTCCTGCATTCTACCAGTTGAGCTATTTCACTGTCCATTAAATTATTTGTTAAATATTTATTTAAGGAGAGGGAACAATAGAGGGGGGTGGAGAGAAGAGCATTACTCTAGCATACATGGTGCCAGGGACTGAACAAGGGGCCCTTGGTTTACAAGTCCTGCAATCCATCATTAGCTAGTTGCAAAGACAAATTAAAGCCAGACTCAGCTGCATTAAGAAACCTGGCACTCACTCTTGCTTTGTATCTTTGTGACTTGATGATGGTAGAGGAACCCAAAATCACAGGTGTGGCTAAGACCAGCCAAGGAACGATTAAGACAAAATCCAGGAGAGAGGTTCCCAGGTGAGGGGAGTGACGCCAGAAAGAAGCATGTAAGATATCAGGGACAGTGATAATGTCAGGTGGGAAGTGGAGGAGAAGGGGGCTCTACAAGAATCTATTAGATTTCTAGACTTTTAACTTTCATAATAGATATTGAATATATCTTTCAGGATCAATGAAGAATACTGCATTCTTTATATTCAAGGAAGAGTGTGAGAGACTTCGCTCATCTCTGAACCCTAAACTAGAAAAGATAATTCTTTATTCAATTTACCACATCAGACTCACATCCTGTTACCATCTAAACATCAGAATAATGAAGTGCTCTATCTTAAGAGAACTTAAGAAAAAACATGCTCAAGCCCAATATAGACATTTTCCTATGACATCTGTTACTATTAACACATTTTCTAACCTTAATCTCACATACATATGCCACGATTATGAAGTGCTTTCTGACTCACTCTGCTTCTCTAAAGTGAAAACCTTTCTCTGGAACTTCAGGTTCTTTGAGTTAAAAGCCCTTTGAGTTTGCTGCTCAGCAGTTGGTGGTTTTTAAAAGTCCCAGTGACTGTCTTCTGTCTCTCTCCAAAAGCATAAGGCTGGACACTAGATGGTTTTGAAGATCTGCTGCTGGCTCTAAAACACCTCTGATTTGGTAACAATCAAGGAAAGTATAAGTCTGGTTTCCCAGCCTGCGTGTTCTCAAAGCACCAGCTCCTTCTCCACTCTGCTGAAGAGAAAGAAGACAACTTAGGATGAGGAATTACTTTGCTCCCCGTTGCTTCACTTCTTTATGCACCAACGTCAGTCAGCTTTGCTTGCTCAGTAGCAGACACCCCCTAAGTCCTCTCCCCTCCCCAGAGCTCTCCAATGGAGGAAAGGAGGGAGAGAAAAATGAACATATGGACAGACTGACAGACAAGACAGAGAAACAGTGGCCAAACAGACTCCAGACTCAAGAGTTTCCACACAGTTCTAATGCTGCTCTTACTGACCTGCATGGTGTAGAGATTTCACCACCTTATCTAAGTAAGAGCAACAACCATTTCTGTTGGCTGTGGTCTGTGCTGAGTACTTGGACATCTGGGTTCTTAGTTTTCAAAGCTTGAGTTTTAGAGGCAGCTTGTCCTAGATTTGCACCTCAGCTTAGCCTTTTATTTATCATTAGACACACAGCAAAAAATATTTCCCATCTCTAAGCCTCAGTTGCTGCCTCTATAAAATGGGGTTCCTGTGAATGTTAAACCTCAAACATGGCCCCCAAAGGCTGCTGGGATACTAACTGGCTGTCAGACTTTCATGGTCCATGAGAGCTGCTTTTTCAATCTTTTTATTTGTTTTTATTTTAATGAGAGGAAAGAAGAGAGAAAGAAAGAAAGAAAGAAAGAAAGAAAGAAAGAAAGAGAGAAAGGGAAAAAAAGAAAAAACTAGAATGAGTGCTGCTCAGCTGTGGCTTATGGTGGTACTGGGGACTGAATATGGGACTATGGAGCTTCAGATATGAAAGTCTTTTTGCAGTGCTGGGGATCAAATCTGAGAACTCAACCATGCAAGCCCTGTGTTCTCCCAGTGCTCCACCTCTAGGGTTGAAATGATAAGCTAATTTCCACTCTCATCAGTGTCCTGCACTGCCAACAGATGAAGACCAACACATGTGAACTAAGTAAGCTGAACAATTTTGCCAACTCACAGGGCCTGTGTTCTCTATATAGTATAAAATATCTAAAACCAGTATTTAAAGAAAGAAATGTAGGAGAGGAGGCTGAGAGGTGAAGCAGATGCTTTGTGTGGGCAGTGCTCTGGATTCAGTCATTTCCACTGCATAAACAACAACAAAAGAGGGCAGGAAAGAGAGCACCCATACTAGAACACTTTCATGTCTCAAGACTTGCACGTTTGAGGCCCCAGAAGCCCCAGATGTGATCCCTGGCACTGCCATATGCCAGAACTGAGCAATACTCTGGTCCCTCTCTTTCTCCTACCAGAAAGAAAGAAGGAGGAGGAAGAAGAGAAAAGAGAGAAATAGGACAGAAAGAAATTGAGATAGGTAAGAATAGGAGAGCTTTCAATGGGGGGGGGGGGCAGATGGGACAGGGAGTTCTGGTGGTGGGAATCATGTGAAATTATACCCCTTTTATCCTATGGCCTTGTCAATATCTCCATTTTATAAGTAAACTAAATTTTAAAAAAAGAAATTGAGATAGGACAGAGAGATAAAGACAAAGAAAGAAACACTGCTCCATCACTCATGAAGCTTCCTCACTACAGGTGGGGACCAGGGACTTGAACCTGGGTCCTTGTGCATGGTAACATGGGCACTCATATCACCACCTGGTCCCAAAGAAAGAAACTGAAACCAATTCTTGGCAAAAACATATGCATACACAATTTTTAAAGATCTTAGAGTGAAAGCAAAGACAAACCACTTAAAAAATAGTCAAGTTATTTGAATTTGAATTTCACTATTTAGCTTCAATATACATTGTTTTATTTTTCAGCACACAGAAGGCTACCATTTGCTACCATTCTCAGACACATGAGCTCAGAGTTAAAGGGTAGCTTCCTGGTTGGCTCTGAGGTTTCATTTCATTCTGTTTAATTCAGTTTTCCAGCCTATATTTATTAGAGTAATAATCACATAATTATGTGCTAACAGAGTTTTGCTTTGTTTTGTTTTTTTCACACTTCAACCTTCTCTCAAGGATGGGAAGTCATCTTGAAGAGCTGACTCAGTTTATATGCAGGAGTACTGGACTCCTTTCCCAGGACAAATTCTATGTTAATCAGGATAGATTGACTGCTGTCACAAATAATCCCCACCTCTGTGATTTGAGACTATAAAAGCAAATTGTTCCCTCACATTTTCACACAATGGGATTGACAGAAGGACTGCTCCCAACAAAGCCATTCTGAAACAGGTCCTTTCTTTCCTAAGGTGCCTTTCCTCCACATTCTAGAATTCTCTCCATTCAGTCCAAGGGAAAAGCAAGAGTAGAGGATGGTGGGTGAGTTGATGGTTTATTTATTAGTTTATGTGGATGGGTCAGTTCCAGAAGGCCCATGTTACTTCTGTCACATAGGCCAGTGTATTCAGGGTTAGATCCACTCCTAACTGCAAGGGAAGCTGGCAAATGGAGTGTAGCTTTGTGCTTTGTGAGAGGACTTAGGGATGGGTTTAGTTAGCACCTCCCAACACTACCAAGTCTCAGTCACAAATACCCAAAGAGACTGCTGGACTAGAAAAAAATAAAGAAAACAACTCAGTGAAACTATTTTTTATGGGGGGGAGGTGGGAAGGGCATGACTCAATGGTATAGTGCACACCTGTCTTGTATGAGTGAGGCCCCAGGCTCCATCCCCTGAACCATATTGGAAGGGCCTGTGCTCTGGTCTCTGTTTCTCTCTCTTTCTCTCTCTCTCTCTAAAATAAAATAAATACAGTAATTTTAAAAGACATTTAAAAAAATTGTAGACAAGTGAGGGTGGGTGGGTGGTGGTGCACCCGGCTGAGTGTACACATTACCATGCAAAAGGACCTGGGTTTGAACACCTGTTCCCCACCTACAGGGTTGGGGGGAGGCAGTTCACTAGTGGTGAAGCAGGTCTTCAAGTGTCTCTCTTTTGTTCTTTCTTACTATTTCCTCCTCCCTCTCAATTTCTCTCTGTCCTATCAAATAAAAAAGAAAGGGTGAAAAGAAGAAGAAGAAGAACAAGAACAAGAAGAAGAACAAGAAGAAGAACAAGAAGAACAAGAACAAGAAGAAGAAGAACAAGAACAAGAAGAACAAGAACAAGAAGAACAAGAAGAACCAGAGGATGAAATGGCCACTGAGAGCAGTGGATTTGTAGTGTTGGCACCAAGGCTCAGTGATGATCCTGATGACAATTAAAAATAATAATTAAGTAAATAAGTAAAACCTTTAAATTAGTAGTGACAGAATTCTGGATTCCAGCCTCTTACGCAATACTAGCCAATCTCAGCTAAAGTCATGGGTGTTTTAAATTCAAGACAACTGTTTTTGTTACAAGTTATTTACAGACAGTTATCTAAAATCAAACTATTTTAAAATATTTATGTACTTGATAGAGACAGAGAGAAATCAAGAGGGAAGGAGGAGATAGAAAGGTAGAAAAAAAGAGAGACATCTGCAGCGTACCTTTACCACTCACAAAGCTTTCACTGCAGATGGGGACTGGGGGCCGGGATGTGTGGGCTCAACTGGGTGAACTGCCACCTGGCCCCCCAAAATCAAAATATTTTACTGTAAGTTTGTCATAGCACATGATTTACCTTTTAACTATTTTTAAGTGTGCAGTTCAATAGCAAACTATCACCACTATCCATCTCCTCAACTCTGCCATCATCCTGGAGGGAAAATGCTCACTGAACAGTAGCTCCCTATCCTTCCCCCCCCCCCCGACATCTCTGGTCTACTTTTCGTCTTTGTGAATCTGACTAACCTGGAAGCCACATTAATTTCACATAAGTGAAACTATATGATACTGTTCATTTGTGTCTACCTTATCTCATCTAGCATGGTATCTTCAAGGTTAGTACAAGTCATTGGTAGTATTACCAGACTTCCATCCCCTCCCAAAGGCTGGATAATATTCTGTTCTGTATCTATGGCACATTTTGTGTTTCTATTCATCTGTCTGTGAACACTTGTACTGTGTCTACCCTTTGGCGATCCTGAATAAGGCCACTGTGAACATAAGTGCACAATCTCTTTGAGATTTCATCTTTTGGTTATAAAGCCCAGTAGAGTTGCTGGATCCCTTGGTATATAGTTAGTACATAGTTTAACAGTTAATTATTATTATTATTACTATTATTTTTCCTCCAGGGTTATTGCTGGGCTCGGTACCTGCACCATGAATCATTCCTAGAGGCCATTTTTTCCCCTTTTTGTTGCCTTTGTTGTTGTAGCCTTGTTGTGGTTATTATTATTGCCATTGTTGATGTTGTTCGTTGTTGGATAGAACAGAGAGAAATGGAGAGAGGAGGGGAAGAGGAGAGGGAGAGAGAAAGATAGACACCTGCAGACCTGCTTCACCACCTGTGAAGCAACTCTCCTGCAGGTGGGGAGCCGGGGGCTCGAACCGGGATCCTTATGCCGGTCCTTGTGCTTTGGGCCACATGCGCTTAACCCACTGTGGTTAATTATTTTTATGATAGGAAGAGAATGAGAAAGATCAGAACTCAGCTCTAACATATACAGAAGACTAAATAAAATAACAGAAGACTGAATTTGAGGCCTTGGAGACTCAAGCATGTAAGTTAGAGATAGCTGGAACACTGAGCTATCTCCCAGGCTTTATGTTCCATTTTTTGAACAACTGTTCTACTGTTTACATGGAAGCTATAAAGCCAGAAAAGTTTTAACAACAAACTTGTAATGAATTGCAACAAAAGGTAGTAATGACTAATTGGGAAAGTTCTAGCCCTATTTCAAGGCCCCATGACTGGAGGGGTTGAGTGGGGGGGGGGGAATACATACTTTCAATTTTGCTCTTTATGAAAGAGAAAGGTTTTCATTTCATTGTTCCTTTACCCCTAGGTGAAATAATAAAATGTGCAGAGCAGCTAGTTGTATTCTTTGGGAGGAATAAAGAATAGGGATTTGATAGGAAAATGTGTGCTCAAAGTTCCATCCAAGCCCTCTCGTGGCATTGGTATCGCAGAGGTTTCTAGAAATATTGGGGCTAGTCTATCACACCGTGACTAACTAGACACTAAGCCAGGAAATTTTCCCGGCACTGTAAACTTCAACTTCCAATTAACAACCAGGACATAGGAGCAACACCATATACGAAATATCACAGGCTGTGCTTTAATTTTTTTTTTGTCTTTGCCACTCATCTGATGATTATCTGGATTACTTATATTATTTCCCTCCCCAGGTTTTCTCTCTAGATTATGTTGGTGGAAACATCAAAAACAACTAATTCTGGTGGTGGTGATGAAATCTTTCCAGAATTTTAACCTAAACAGCAAGGGGTTTTGGATGTTTGGCTTTGATTTTATTCCCTCTGCCAATTTAGCATTTCTTAGTACAGGTACTGTTGAAACCCAAAGACACTATGAAAATGAAAAGCAGGTACTGTGGAAATGAGAATGCATTTGAACTAAACCTTTAGCTGAGAGACTGATTTGGAAGCCTTTGGTTCCTTCGTAATGTGATTTTTAACTTGGCAATTTCATCACAGACATATGACAGTACACTGATATTCTAGGTTTCAAAAAATATCTCCAAGTTAAGCTTCTCTGGGAAGAAAGGTTGAAAAATGAAGTTGGGTGTAAGGTTTTATATCATATTGTCATTTTAACTGCAGAATATCATCAAAGACCACTTTTCATCAGTTCTCATTGACCCTATCCTCAGGGGTAGTAGATTTGGGGGCTATTCTAAAGAGTGTTAATTTTAATTATGTTTAAAAAGGATAGTCTTTGATGCCTCAAACAGCAAAGCTTCATTGCTTACAATGTGAAATAGAACTATAGTATATACTCATATGCTATTTCATTACGATTTTTCACTATTGCACATTAGATTTACATGAATTTATCACCCCTTGTTTGAAAGCTGATGCTCTCAGTAGTTTGACAAAGCTTCTGAAATGAAATTCTTAGCCATGAATTTGAAATTTCTTTGAAGCTGCTTCTTTCAATGAGACAAGTTTATCCTGAGCGCTCTCTCTTACAGGAGTAAAGCCATAGAAATAAGAGCCTGCATGTGAAATCTATCACACATCTTGTCCGGCGGATGTAATGTGGACAGTGAAGGGTTCTAGACCATGAAGAAAACTTTCATTCCAGGATATCTGGGGGCGGGAGTCTACAACAGACTCCAGTCAGAGAAAGTGCTGAATAGATTCTGCAACTAGGAGTCTAGATTGGAGGCCACTAGGCTGGAGCCCACACTTGGCCTGGTAGCAGCAGGCAGGACAGGCAGAGGCTGCTGGGCTTGTCCCAGGCCAGAGGCGGGGCTCCCTGGTAGCTGAGTTTATCCCGGCTCTCAAGACGGGCGGAGCTCTTGCCAGAATACAGCAGTAGGATTTAGGGCCAGGGAGGGGCGTGGTCTGGAGACTGGGCGTGGTCCACGCAGTGGGAGTGGCCACGGCTGCGGAAGTGTGGGATAGCAGCCTCCTCCCCTCAAGAAGTGGGAGGGGAGAGAGTGAGGAGTCCTTAAAGGACCAGGAAGTTGACCCAGTCTAGGGCCCCTGAAGAGAGAGCTGTGGTCCACGAGTGGAGAGGAGACCCTGAGCCGGAACTGGTGCAGGAGCTTTGGGCCCGGTAGGAAGGGCGGGGTCCCCCTAATCCTTGAAACAGTCCCCTGTCTCATGGCCATCTGGGTAAGAGGCCAGAGTAGCTGGCCCTCTGGAAGGCTGGCTGCTGTGGCCTGGCCTCTCCCCACATGCTCTGAGGAGTAGCAAAGACTTGGATCCAGAGGCTGCACGGGGCTTAGGAGGCTGGATTGGGCTTTTTTTTTTTTGGGGGGGGGGTGTCTGGATGGCCCAAGGTTCAGGTTTCCTGAAACCTAACCTGAAAAGGCCTGAGCTCAGGGTCCTGGTCTCACAGCCTTGGCGGGTGGGGGTGCCTGGTGCATGGCCATGCTTCCTTAATAAGGTTGGCAACCACCCCTCCAACCCTGGCCTTAAGACTTGGGGCCCAGCCTTGCCCTCTGTTTCACCCTCTCCTGAACTAGCTTAGAGTGTACACACACACACACACACACACACACACACACACAGTGAGTGGTATTTACAGCCCTGATCTTAAGAGTCTTAGAGTACACACACACACACACACACACACACACACACACACACACACACACACACACACTGAGTGGTATTTATAGCCCTGATCTTAGAGTCTTAGAGTACACACACACACACACACACACACAGTGAGTGGTATTTACAGCCCTGATCTTAGAGTCTTAGAGTACACACACACACACACACACACACACACACACACACAGTGGTATTTACAGCCCTGATCTTAGAGTCTTAGAGTACACACACACACACACACACACACAGTGAGTGGTATTTACAGCCCTGATCTTAGAGTCTTAGAGTACACACACACACACACACACACACACACACACACACACACAGTGGTATTTACAGCCCTGATCTTAGAGTCTTAGAGTACACACACACACACACACACACACACACACACACACAGTGGTATTTACAGCCCTGATCTTAGAGTCTTAGAGTACACACACACACACACACACACACACACACACACACACACAGTGGTAGTTACAGCCCTGATTTTGTGGTAACAGTCCAGGGGACATGTCTCAGCCTTGTGTGCAAACAGCAGTCTCTTCCCTCTCCCCTGTCTTTAGATCACCTCTACAGTGAAAGAAAATGACAAGCATTTACTGCTCCTCACACATATGGCCATAAGGAACAAACTGTCAGCAACGGTCCTGAGACTTATGACACCTATTTGACCAACAGCAAAATTTTACTTCCCTGGTTCAGGTGTAAAGCACTTATCCTAAAGGCTTGGTGTAATTCCAGAAATAACCAACACTCCTCCTAGCCCTTCAAAAAGAACTCTGAAGGCACATTGCAGAGAGAAAGAGATCAAATGACTGTTGGTGGCAAGTTAGCAACTTAATATGTAAAACAATGACCTGAAAACAATTGACATAGGGATAATATGTAGAAACTTTGAGGAGGCTCAACGTGTTATTGTTTTTAAAAATTGTATGTATTGGTTCAAATTTTTGGAATAAAATGAAGACAAACTTTTTAAATTTCCATTCCTTAATCTTACAGTCATAAAAGGAATGGCCATGCCTATATTTTTTGACAGCTAGTGAAACACTAATCGCTAGGTTATTCTCTAAGTTGTGTGTATCTGATTTAATCTCTCCAGCCCTATGAGCTATTTTCACATCTTAGAGGATAAAAATAATGGCACAGAAAGGTAAGGCCATACTGGTAGAATGATTAGGTAGGGAAAATCTAACTTCTTGCCCATAGCCAGCTATATGTTCTCTCTTTCTCCACCGCCCTCCCCACTACAATTTTGCTTGGTGTCCAATTAGGACTAAAGTTACAAATATGGTAGGTGATGGAGAAGGCTTAAGAGAAGTCAGCAGTTTAGAGAAGACTGGACTCAGGCAAGCTTGGATCAGGCACTGATTTGCCAGGTGAATTACTTAGGTTGAAGGAAGCTTCCCTGCTGTGCTTTCTCCTCTCCCCACCAGCCTCTCTGACTCTATCTGAAAAAGGCCTCCTAGAGCAGTTTAGCCTCAGAGATGATCCAAAACAAACACAACTTTGAACCCTGGAATAGTCAAATTCTAGCTCCTGTTCCAGCTCTGTGACTCGAGTTGGTACAAGTAAGTTACTTCTTTTTTCTAGCCACATGAAGGAAATTGATCTTTAGGTCTCTACTCTGAAAATGTATATTTATGTAAATAAGATTCTACATTTATTACATAATGATCTTCTGGTTCACATTTGGTGTTGAAATGCAAGGCAGAAAGGTCGGCTCATCTATTTATTCAACAAACATGTATCCTGTACCTGGAAATCTACCTGGACTGTAATGCCTAACAGGGTAAACAGGGGCTCAAACCTCTTGGGGTTTACATTCTGCTTCACCACTTGCAAAGCTTTCCCCCTGTAGGGACCAGGGGCTCGAACCCAGGTCCTGGCGCCTTATAGCATGTGTGCTCAACCAGGTAAGCCACCACCCGGCCCCCATCATGGTATTCTTAACCACCTATTTATTTTAGTTTTCATCCACATTGCATACTCTCATCTGACAGCCTATATGTCAATCACTGTAAATATGTTTGTAAATTGTTATTCCCTCCCATGAAACAAATGCAGATGCTGTGTGTGGACCCCAAGATTTGGGGGTCTGTCTGTTACTACAGCATAGCTTAGCCTAATCTGACTGATATACTGGGGAGGGGGGTTGAGCCACATGAATGCAGGGATGACTAGTGGGGACCTGAGGCCTGAGAGGGAAGGTGCTGTAGAAAGCTTGCTGTTAGGATAAACCTCTTTTCTGACTACTGAGAGAGCAAGTGCACTTGTTTCCAAGGTGCTCAACTCAGCTTCATGATTTTAATCAAAGGTGGCAAAAAAAAAAAAAAAGCATTTAGAGGTTTGACTACATTCTGCACAGGTAGCCTGAACTTTCATGATTTTCAATGAGACAACCCCTGAAACTTACATCATGTTGCAGTGCAATGTTACACTAATAAAAAACATATTAAAAGAATGCATATTGGAAAAACATACTTTAAAAAAGAATAACCAGTGTTGTTAAAGTGTAAAATACATGAAGGCTCAATTCTCAGAAGGGACTGAAAGTAGATTCCCATGCTAATTTAGAAAAACATTATATGTATGTACGTATATATACAATATCCAGTGCATATAACTGGTAGATATGGACACATGTAGTCCTTCACACACACACACACACACACACACACACACACACACACACACACACACACTGCTTTTCAAGTATATAATACATATAGTTTTCACTTTTTCTAAATTTTCCAAAATAGAGATAATTCTTCCCAAATGTTGTATTCAGTGGATGGTTATTTTGTCACCAAAGGACATATGAAATTGAATCACCCACACTCACCACTTACTATAGTTTTAAGAGCCGCTTCAAAGAGTATTTTAAACATGGCCCTCTGGCTCTCTCCCTTCAGACCCCAGAGTGTCTGACTTGGGTTCTGCCCTCAGCAGCCTGGAGGCGGTCTTACTTTCTTTACTCCTGAAACTTCAGCAGAAGGGAAGTGGGGAGCAATGGGCTTTGGGCTGAGCCAGGCTGCCGTCTTAGGGACATGGGGTGATAAATCTCTCTCCCTGGAGGTTACCCATCAAAGCTCTCCCCGTCATGTCCTCAGGCGACCGATATGATGATGATAAATGGCTTCGACATGAGAGCCCCAAGCGCCAGTGTGATGAATTATGTTGTTCAGGGCACGACCAAAGCATCTTCATTGTCACTCTGCAACATGGAATATCGGCAGTTCTCATAACTTGCCTGCTGCCAATTCTGGTCTCTGCTCTGCATACTAAAGCCTTTGTCTTCACAGGTCAAGATTCTTAGTCCTAAATTATCTTTATCTGGCAGGGAATTCACTTCGTCAACCTTTTGTTTTCTTCTGTCCCATATTCACTTAAGAATTAAAAAAGGGGGGGGGGGTAGGATGTTCATTCTTTCACTAGTGTTTAGTAAACACTGAGTCCTTCCTTCACGGAAACTGTTAGAATATTAATTATTTGTCCCTTTCACTAAATCCAGAGTAATAACAGCTTATCTAGCAGTGGCTTAATTGGGTAATTATTTAGTGTTTGAAAAGCTCTTTGAAGAGAATATTGGTAAATACTGCTGTTAATTTCATGCTCCTTTGTGAAACTGGAAGTTCATTGCAGCCACAAAGTCTTTAGGATTATTGTCTATGGACAAAGATGTCTTTCTTAATATGGCATACTATTTTCAAAATTCCACATCTATTGATTTTTGGAATAGTTTCATAAACTTTCAATGTTAGCACTTCACAGCATCATCATAGTTCCACCTCTCATCTATCTGGAAGGTTCATTGTGCTCTGAGAGTCTCACTCTCTGCAAGTCTGGGGGCAGTGTAAAGCCCTTGTTCAGGGGCATTTCACATCACACAGTTTCTACATAAGAGAGAGAGGAAGAGAGAGAGAGGGAGAAGGGGGAGGCTGCTTCACTTTTCAGCAGGCTCTCCTGTTATGCCCTGGCAATTAATTGAAATGATGATTTATTTCCCTGGAGTTCATACTCTGAGCTCTCAACTCTCTGTCATCAGAATTTGTCAAAAAAAAGATTAAATGGAATTGTATATGCCTGGCCAATCCTTTCTACAAATCTCCTGCACACCTTCTAGAGCCTGACCCTGCAGGTGTAATTCAAGGCCACTTCCGGAGTAGGGATGAATGTATGAGCTGACCTCCACTGCTGGTTGTGTTGGTTGGTCAGGGTTATCGCAATGGCATCTCATGGCCACATATTTTCTCACACTTGCAAAGGCTCAAGTTCAAGATCAAGGGTGGGTAGATCTGGTTTCTTATGAGATGGCCCTCTGTTCACAAATACCTTCTTGCTATGTCTCCTCTCTGTGTTTTAATCACTTCTTTTAACTTCAAGGTGTAGTCAAATTGGATTGGGATCTACCCTAACAGCCTCATTTCAACACAGTAGGAATTAGGGTCTAGGTCTTCAGCCTATGAGTTTTAAAAGTATGCAACTGAACCCATAGCATAATCTACTATAATGACGAGCTCTGGGAACTACCATTTCCTGGAGTTGTGTTTTTGACTATTTAGCAATCTAGGGATGGCTATAAATCTTGGGGGAAGAAGAGTGTCTGCTTGGTTCAGAAACTTCACCTTAACACCACCTGGAGCAGAACTTTATGAACACAACTTAAAATACTGAGGTAATCAGATAAAAATGGAAGCAACATATTTCAGGGAATTTTTTTTTCTCAATGTGGTATCTGAGATGCTCACATATGCAAGACCAGTCTGGCCAACCCAGGATTTTTTTGTTGTTTCTCACCTTATTTCAGAGAGAGAAATAGAGATAAGGTAATACCACAGCACTACTAGACCATCTCTGGAGTGTCCCCTAGTACCAGGGTGTTCCCAGGTGGTGCCAGGACCCCTCCTGCATGGCAAGGCTGGCATTGTACCAGGTGAGCTATCTCCTGGCTCCTTAAATAAATTCCATATGGTTTACTGAGCTGTAAACTATGCAAAATACATAATCAGTAGATCTTGCTTTCTGACCATCCAAATATTTTTTATAATAGCTTGCATATATATATATATATATATATATATATATATATATATATATATATGTATGTATGTATTTACACAAAATTTCCTCTCAAGATCACAAATTTGCTATCATAAGTTCAATACTGGTGCCATTAAAAAGGTAAATAGTCTATGCCAAGGTCCTTTCTCAAGTGACATTTGACACTATAGGGGGACATTTTGTGCTCATGTCATTCAAATGTGTTGTGCACAATTGCCTCCATGCCATCAACTGAAAATGTCCAGGGAGGACAAAGTCAGAGAAGCTTTTCTATTTGCAGATATATTGGGGGTGCGACAGCTTCCATGACCTCAGCTTGACCTACACCACCCCATCTGCATCTACCACACAGACTAGAGTTCACTCTGGAAAGCCTTATGATGGTATCTCTGAATCAAATAAATGCGATATCACTTTTGAAATTCTTTAAATGTCTCCAGTAAATTAACAGCCATTAATACTTCAGAGTATTGTTGTGTGGGTCTGTCTATAAGAGTGTGTTAATAATATTTGGGTGATTGGTTGATATTTTTCAATGAGCAAAAACACCTTTTTCTCTTTAAATAATTGCTTTTAGTTGGAATATATTGTTGAACCTGAGTGATGGATACATTAGAAGTGCATACTACTACTCTCACACAGTTGCAAACTTTGAAAAATGTTCACATAGAAAAATCAAAGTCCAAGGGCCAGGTGATAGCACAAGTAGGTATAGCATCTTTGTTACAATGTGCAAGGACTCAGGCTCAAGCTGCCAGCCCCCACCCACAGAGGGTATGTTTCATGAGCAGTGAAGCAGTGCTGCAGGTGTCATTTTCTCATCTTGTCTCTCCTCCCCTATCAATTTCTCTCTATATGCAATACATAATTTTTTTTAATATTTATTTTATTTATTCCCTTTTGTTGCCCTTGTTGTTTTATTGTTGTAGTTATTATTGTTGTTGTTGTTGTTGGATAGGACAGAGAGAAATGGGGAGAGGAGGGGAAGACAGAGAGGAGGAGAGAAAGACAGACACCTGCAGACCTGCTTCACCGCCTGTGAAGTGACCTCCTCTCTCACTGAAACCTTCAACGAAGGCTATAGGAGACTTCTTGCTAGTCTTGACCTACATTATTTGACACGTGTTTTTATTTATCACTCCCTGGAGTATGGGATGTCTATCACTTCATAAGTCACTGCCTTCTAACCAGCTATAGTGCTTCCTGGGCTACACTTTCTCCAAGTTCAGTTTTTTGAAAAATGCACGTTACATACATGCATGCATGTACACAAACGTGTGTGTATATGCGTGAGAGAGCACCAGAGCACTGTCAGTGCTGAGGATTGAACCTGAGGCCCCCAGAGGCCCAGGCATGCACGTCCTGTGCTATCGCCCCAGCCTCAGCTTAATCTATAATTTCTGAAACTTCCCTTTGCTACTGTCCACCTTTCTGTAACACTGAAATTCCAAAAGAAGCCAGTTGGGCTGGAGAGATGGCACAGGGGTGTCTGCAGCATTTCAGGTCTGAGGCCCAGCAGTCCCAGATTCAATCCCTGACAACCAGAACTGAGCAGCGATATAGAGAACAGAACAAAACAAAACAAGAAGAGGCTGCTTCTTGCAATGTACCATGCTTGGCTAATGTTTTATGCTCAGTACTTTCATTTTTAATGTTTGTTTGTTTTTATTTTTAGATTTATTTACATGGGAGAAAGCCCAACTAGCACAGCTTAGCTTTGATATATGATGGTACCAGGGATGAAATATGAGGCCTCTGGGGCCTCAGGCAGGCCTGTCTCCTGAGCCTAGCCCAGCACTTTCTATGAAAATGTCCTCCACTCTGGCAGGGGGTTGTTCTTTGCAGACTGACATCAGGATATCAGAGATCTCTGCTTAGTGTACTTCAGAAGAGTGAGACTCCAAAATCCCGGCTCCTGCCCATCACTACCTATACCGGTGGTGAACCGAGCTCCTCTCACTCGAGTCTCATGGCTATGCATGCCAGCCTAAGCCCAGAATACATCCCCTCTTGTTCTGTGTGGCTTTGAACTTGTCCCTTTATAATTCATAAAAGTACATCTTCAAGGGTTCTTCTTTCTCTCAGAAAACTAGGCATTTTGGGGCATCTCTGTTTGAAAAATAAATAATCTGCTTTAAAAATAAAAAACAAACTAATACTTCTGGTATCAGGAGATAGCTCACCTGGAAGAGCAAACACCTTGCTGTGCTCGATGTCCTGGGTTCCAGGCCAGCACCACTTAGGAGCACCATGAATGGCAGTGAGGGAGCACCATGGATGGTGGAGTTGTGCTCTGGTATCTCCCTCACTCTCGTAAAAATGTTAAAGCCAGGCTGGGAGAGAGTTCACCTAGTAGAGTGCATGCCTTGCCACAACAAAGGCCCTGGATTTTAGTGGTAGAGCTGTGATGTGGTATCTCGTCTCTATTTCTGTCTCTCTCTAAAAAAAAAAAAGTGACAATGAGCCTTCTCAGTGGTGGTATGACACATGAAGAAGGACCCAGCATCACATTAAAATAAAATAAATACTAGGGGGCCGTACAGTGACACATGCAGTAAAGCACACAGGTTACTATGTATGAGGACCTGGGTTCAAGGCCCGGTCTCCACCTGTAGGAAGGAACTTTCAGAAGTGGTGGGGCAGTGCAGGTGTCTCTCCTATATCTTTCTGTTTCTTTTTATATCTTCTCTGTCACTCACTTTCTGCAAGAAAAAAAAATAGAGAAAGGAAAGGAAGGAAGGAAGAAGGAAGGAAGGAAGGGAGGGAAGATTTTTAAAAGATGGCCACCAGGAACAGTGGAGTCTTCAGGCACTGAGGCGCAGCAGTAACCTTGGTAACAAGAAACAAGTAAATCAATCCTGGCTTGACTGAGAAACTGGCCCAATGGCCATCTCAGACTTGGGGACTATATGGGGAGGAAGAAAGTTCTTGCAAATATGGATGCTACCCCTGACCCCAGACATTCCTCATTTTTTTCTTGGCATTGTCTGTTTGATTTTTATCAGTAGAAAGATAAGAACAAAATAAAATAAAAATGAAGCTAAGAGATCTTAAGTTTAAAATGATCTCTGCGAAGATTATATTCTACTCTTAAAAAATTTCACTTGTTAGATATAATATACACACACAAGAAAATCTAATACTGCAGATACTCATGGACCTTTGTTACTACTTATTCTTGCTGTAATGAGGTTAATTCCTCTCCTCCCCTACTTTTGCTTGAGAGAGAGAGAGAGAGAGAGAGAAATATCACAACACCAAAGCTTCCTTCAATGTAGTGGGGGCCGGTTGAAATCTGAGCCATGCATATGTGCATATGGCAAAGCTGTGTACTATACTAGTGAAGTATTTTGTTGGTCCGAGTGAGATTAATTTCTACATTCCTTCTTGAGAGGACCACTCCTTGACAAGACTACAAATAATTCATATGAGGCCTCTTCATCCTGTGTATATGGGGGAGGTTGGAAAACTGCTACAAATTTCATTTTATTTCTGTATTGTAACTATCTTGGTTAAAATATGCGATGATAATTATTTCCATATAAATGTAGTAATATTACATTATATGTTGTTTCTATACAAAATATAATATATTTAACTTCAGTGTTTTTATTCTATAAAAATTTGAAAGCTTACCAAGTAACTGACCATTGTGTCTGATCTTGGTGTTTCAGTGCTGAGGAGACAGAGTTACCCCCATAACAAGAGTTAGTTTCTTAACAAGCCAGAGAAAATAACCAATATAAAAGATCTTAGCAATATCAAATACCCTTTAATTTTCCCAATATAATGTTCATCAGAATGAACGTAACATTTATGAATATTGATCAAATCAATCAGAGGAGGGGATGGGATACGGAGTTCTGGTGGTGGGTATAGTGTGGAGTTGTACCCCTCTTATCCTATGATTTTTGTCAGTGTTTCCTTTTTATAAATAAAAAGTAAAAAAAAAACTGATCAAATCTGATTACTTCTCATATTAGAATGCCGTGTCTACATGCTACCTTTACTAGTTATTTCATATCTCCTTTAAGTCACTTTCTTTTTTTAAATTTTGTTAAAAATGTTTATTATTTATTTTAAATAGAGACATTGAGAGGGGAGGGAGAGAGACAGAGAGACAGAGAAAAGGCAGAGAGAGACAGAGCTACAGCACTGTTTCACCATTTGTGAAGCTTCCCACTGCAAGTGAGGACCAGACATCTGAATCCGAGTCCTTGTGCACTGCAACTGTGCGCACTACTGCCTGGCTCCACCACTTCCTAACTTCAGCCTCACCCTCAGTGATAAAACCTATGAAACCACAGGCTCATACCAGTTACTGCTTAAAAACAAAAACTAATTTAAAGCTAAATTCTTGTCTCACACATATCTAAATGCCTCCATGTCATTTAAAATGAACTTGAACCTCCAGTGAAATATAAATATTGTACCTTCTGCAAACACTGAAAAAAACATTCAGATTATTAGCCTTTTTACTTATCTCACCATCTATTAAATAGCAAAATAATTCTTACCTTTGAAGTTGTCAGGTAACAGATAAGAATAATTTATGTGCACATATGGTGATAACTACTATATGTGAAAACTGTCTAGTTATATGTACACATCCACACACATATGAAAATGGGTCATAGATCCTTTTAACTATTATTTTGAGAAATTACCCGATTTTCAGTTGCTTAGACAGTCAGCATTATTTAGTTATGAACTAACAGAGCCACGTTTTCATTTTTTTTTAAATACAAATGCCTCTTTCACTTTTATTTATAAGTAGCATAAAGACTGAAAATAAAGAAGTGATGTTCTGGAATTTCTGGGTCCTAAGCTATTTTTATTTTCTTCATCTACTGGAAATAACCCAAACTTTATAGCAAATATTGAAGTATGGCTTGTTAGAGGCTGAGTGATCAGAGAATTCGTGTAAAGGACAACATCAGTAGGTCTTACATTCCTGAAATAATGAATGTGCCCTCATGAAACTTCTACTCTTTGTGTTTCCTCTATTTATTTTATGTTGAAACAAGGTGAACTCATAGGGAACTGACTTCAGAGGAATCATGACTTGTATTGGGTCCAGGATCTAGTACAATGATAGTTTACCAGTTTTCATGCCAGAGGCCTCAGAAGTCCCCGCTTCAATTCCTGGCACCATCATATGCCAGAGCCAAACACTTTTCTCTCTCTCAAAAATAAAATAAAGTAAACCTTTAAAAAAGAAAGAAGAACTTGTGTTCAGAACGGACTATAGAGGTTGTCTTGTTTAACCCATTTGCTTTTTCTAAAAAGAAAACTGAGACCCATAGACCAAGTGGTCTGCCAGAGATGCAGTTTTTAGCTTATTGACTACCATTCATGCAGCTGTTGAAAGTTATGGCTTTTCTTCTTAAAATAATGGTATGTTCATAGGACTATTATTAGATTGTCCCATCTATGTGCATTTTGTTCTTTTTTCTACACACACACACACACACACACACACACACACACACACACACACACACACTCTATCATGTGCAGTGCCAGGGATCAAACCCAGGGCCTCAGGCATGCCAGAAACATGCTCTACTGTTGCACTGCTTCCCAAGTCCATTCTTCCACTTCTGACATCAATATGTTTGTATTCATTTTTGGTGGAACTCAAAATGTTTTATTGCGGGGGGCCAGGTGGTGGCGTACCTGGTTAAGCACACACATTAATTACAGTGCACAAGGACCCAGGTTCAAGCCCCTGGCTCCCCCCTGCAGGGGAAAAGCTTCACGAATGGTAAGGCAGGGCTGCAGCTGTCTCTCTGTCTCTCTTCCTCTCTATCTGCCCCTCCCCTTTCAATTTCTGTCTCTACCCAATAATAAAAATATTTTTTAAAAAGTTAAAAAAAATGTTTTATTGCTACTGGTGATTGCTTGTATCAAATGAAAGCTTAACCAACTGAACATGATCAGGAAATGCACAACAGAGTAATAGTCAGTAGGTTAATAATGTCTGCTGTCTTTAATACAATGGAATGTTAAAGAAAAGCCATGATGTTTTTCTAAAAAAAAAAAAAAGCATAGGTTATATTTTATAGAAGAAATAAAAATGATGCTCTTAGGGTGAGTACACTTGGATTTAAACATCTCTAGTTCTTGATTTTTAATCTAAGAGAATGTCTAGGAATAGAGTACTTAACAACATAAACTGATGCTCAGATGCAGTAAAAGGAAGTTGTGAGAAGAATTGGGAGTCAGGTGGTAACGCAGTGGGTTAAACACATGTGGCGCAAAGCACAAGGACTGGAGTAAGGATCCCGGTTCAAGCCCCCGGCTCCCCACCTGCAGGGCAGTCACTTCCCAGGTGGTGAAGCAGGTCTGCAGGTGTCTTATCTTTCTCTTCCTCTCTCTGACTTCCCCTCCTCTCTCCATTTCTCTCTGTCCTATCCAGAATGACGACAACAATAATAACTACAACAATAAACTAACAGGGGCAACAAAAGGGAATAATTAATTATAAAAATATTTTTTTAAAAAAAGAAGAATTCCTAATGAAAAGATGTATGAGATGACTTATGGGGAGAATAAGCCAAGAAGTGAGACTCTCATTTTCTGAGATGCCCAAACAAGAACTCGAAGAAGATACCCAGTGCCATGGACTTTACCTGTGAAATTAAAAATCCCTTCTCAAGGCAGGACAGCTCTCCTGCTTATGTAATAAGTTTATATTGCTCCGCCGCTTGCTTTAGAAAGGAGCTCTGGGCGCTTGGAGAGCAGGTCTTTATCTTCATTGTGTTCTAATTAAACCAGTGTTATTACTTCTTTTTTGGAAACTGAGCCACAGAGTAGCTCTGAGATCTCCCAGGCATAAGCGATCTGAGAAAGGGAAAATTAGCAACCATTAACCCTCCAACGGATTTGTCATTAACTGAAAAGGCAAGCAAGTCTTTAATAATGCCAGAGACAGCTGCCAGTTGCTAAGTCTTCTGTTGCTAGTGCACCCAGAGTGAGCGCCTGCTCCAAATCTGGCCCCTGGGCTTGCAGACCCTCAACTACTCTGACAGCTGTGCATCCTTTGTGGTCAAGTTCATTTACGTTTTCCTCCCCTCCGCAGATACTCAGTCATGCTTGCTGTGAGGTTCTCACTAACCCTTGAACAGAGAAGATTCTTTGAGACTTCTGATCATCTCATTGCAATTCTCCTGTGGGCTATGTTGCCCAGAAAGCACCAAAGGATTAGGAGACCTTGCCAGTAGCCTGTTTTACTACTTTCTGGGATAGCGACTATGGATGTGTCCAAGCTACTCCTTTTGGTGGCCTTCTTTCTCCCCAGAGTTAATGAGTACAGAGATGTCAGCCAGGTTCTTCCAAACCTGGATTAAAATGAGCTCCATTTCTGCCAACAGTCTTTATGTTCTTACAGGCTTAACGCTTTAGTTAAGAGCCAACCATATTCTCTTCCTGGCTGCTCTGACCTCTAATGTAATGCCAGTCCTCTCTAAGTGCTTTGTCTATTAAGAATACCAATAACATTTACCCACCTACAGTATATAATTTGTTTGCAAGCCTGATTCAATTGTAAACTGCTTGAAGATGGGATCACCTCTGCTTTGCTCTTATTTTTATTCCTTTTCCTTCCTTCTTTCCTTCCTCCCCTCCTTCCTTCCTTTTTCTTTTTCTAGGGTTATTGGTGGGGCTCAGTGCCAGCACTACAAATCCACTTCTCCTGGCAGCCTTTTTTTTTATAGGACAAAGAGAAATTGAGAGTAGATGGAGGGACAGAGAGGGAGAGAGAAAGTGTTCCCTCCTACAGGTGGGGAGCCAGGGCTCGAACCCAGATCTTTGCCCTGGTCCTCGTGCTTTGTACTATGTGCACTTAACTAGGTGTGACACCACCCGGCCTCCACTTTTCTCTTTCTATACCACAGAGAAGGAATGATTGAACTGAGGACTATTGCTTGAATCGTAAGTTAACAAAAAAAAAAAAGAAATACGAACGCAAAGGTAAAACCCATCCTCCTGTGAAAGGCCACCTACTCACTTAAGGACTGTGCTCCAAACCTCACTGCAAAATACTGACCTTTGGAGACCTGAAATGCTTTATGGCTAAGAATCACCTTTTTTTTTTTTTTAAACTTGCATATCACAACGACATGGCTTCATCACAATTAATCTTCTGTGGTAATGCAATGACAATTAGATGATTTCTCTGGAGAATCTATGCTAATACTATTAAAATGCTCTTACAATGTCAAAATGATTGCAGTGGAAGCATGGGAGGATTGCAGTTATGTGATTATGAGATTAGAGTGATGGGCGATTACCATAGGAAACTACTAATTCAACTCTGCAGGGACTTGCATTATGAAGCCATTATAACATGAGATTATAATGACACAATAACTTGGATGCACATCCGTGATGTGAAAACTAAAAGCTAATTTGAATGCAAGTATTTCCATTAAATTGTAATTAAACATTGAAAGCAGTGTTTGTTTAAATTTAAGATGAAGACATCCAATCCAGAAATGAAAGTGGTTGAGTGAAGAATGCACGCCAAGTACAAGCTCTGGAATGGTTAGCAGCTATTAACAACCCTGTGGAACTTTCCAGGGAAAATTCACTTGGGCATGGCCTCCCCAGACTTCCTCCCACTTTGCCAGTCCTCAAAAGTAATCAAAATTAGCATCAGGGTACCAGAAGCCTGGCTCCGACTCCTCCTTCTGTTACTGCCACCACTTAACATTTCTTCTTACTTCACTTCAGAAGTTGGTACAGCAAACACCTCCCCCAAGACAAGAGATGGAAAGAAATTGTATCTTTCAAATTAAAAAGTAAAATTTAAAGAAAATTAATCTCCATTCAAAATCAGGCAGAACAGATAAGCACAGAAGTTTTTTTTTTTTTTTTTTAAGAACTGAAAAATATCCTACTCTCTAGAAATGACCTATCTTAATAACTCTGGGTTTTCTCTTTCAGACTATTCTCTATGCAAAGAGTAGATACTTTTCTTCAAATACATGTATTAGATGGTGATTTTTAAGACCTACTTATTTATTCCTCCCATCCTTTCCAGTTGCAAGATCTATTTGTTATCCAAGAGAATCCAGTTGGTAAGTTTTTGCTGGTTTTTAAAGGTCAGCTCATGCTGGACGATTTTGCATGTCACCCAAGGAAGCCATTATTTTACTATTAAGCAATAGCATTTTGTCAGGGTTTATGCTCAGTATATATCATTTACTGGATGGTTCTATAGTAAGAGAAAATTTTAATTCTATCAGCCACACTATAGTACTTGACTAACATTCTCCCTAGAAAGAATGAATAGTGTATTTAAGAAATCAGAGAACTCGGGGGTCAGGAGGTGGCGCAGTGGGTTAAGCGCATGTGTCGCAAAGAGCAAGGACCGGCGTAAGGATCCCGGTTCGAGCCCCGGCTCCCCACCTGCAGGGGAGTTACTTCACAGGCGTTGAAGCAGGTCTGCAGGTGTCTGTCTTTCTCTCCCCCCTCTGTCTTCCCCTCCTCTCTCCATTTCTCTCTGTCCTATCCAACAATGAGCAACATCAACAATGGCAATAATAATAACCACAACGAGGCTACAACAACAAAGGCAACAAAAGGGGGAAAAAATGGCCTCCAGGAGCGGTGGATTCATTGTGCAGGCACCGAGCCCAGCAATAACCCTGGAGGGAAAAAAAAAAAAAAAAGAAATCAGAGAACTCAAATTTGTTCTCAACTGATAATATTATATGGCTTAGGTCAACATAAAGTTAGGTTATGAAAAATTAAACCAAGGAAATTGAGAAGCTATAGAACTAGTTGAATTATCCCTGCATGAGTTTCTTCAGATCTTACAAGGGCACATAATAGCCAATATATACTCCCTCCTAATTATGACTCAAACTGTTTACTGCTCCTTGGTTTAAATATAGTTAAGATGAGTTTGTGTTATTAAGCATTTGGTTTACACTTAGATATGGTGTATGCTTTAGAGATATTTTTATTACCACTTCTTGCAACAACCCATTTAGGGTAGGGAACTCTCACTTACTAAGTCCTTGTTTTTGTAATTAGGAAAGGGAAAACACAATGCAGTGGAAAGGCTTGCTACACAGCATCCAATCCACCATGGCTGGGGCTCAGTTTTCTAGTCCTGGATAACTGTACTTCTTAAAACTAATGAATGGTGGTACTTCTTAATTGTTCTTCAATACTAATGGATGCCTGGGTAACTTAGTGTGCTGTTTATAGTAAAATTCTCTTAAGTTAAAGAAATAATGGATTCATATGGTGGGAGACTGGGTTCTGGTCTGTTTTCTCTGACCATCAAAAGACTAACAATTCAGTTTTTGCATGAAAAAAACAGAACCACTGTATTAAGTGACCTTTAATTAAAGTCCTCTTTAGCTCAAAAAATCTGAAATACAAATAACTTCTAGCATTAATTGAAACTGAGAGGTTTTAATTATAATTTTTAAGCATTTAAGTATTTAATAAAATTATTCTGCCTACTTTAAAATCATCCATCTAAATTCAAAACCACAACTAATTTAGGTATGTTTAAAAAATCTAGTGTGTTTTTAGAAGATTGTAATTTGACTCGAAGATTCTTTTTAATTTAGGAAATTTATTAAAAATTATTAAAGTCACAGTGTAAATTGAACCTAAAAAAGTGACCAAGACTGATTCTTCTGTATTCCTGCAATGTTGTTAAAATAGAGTTAGAACTATAATAAAGAGAAACTGCTGTTGCATAGGTAAATGCATAGTTGTATTAAAGGTATTTAAAATAGTAACTTTATGAATTTTTGGAACGCAGGTGACAGCAATGACTGAGGCACCAAATTAAAATGATACAGTGCTGTGGGGGTGAGTGCAGTGAGTCACATTTACATATAGAGATGTGAAACACCACTGAGTATATATATATTTTTTTAATACCAGAGCACTGTTCAGCTCTGGCAGGAGATTGAACCTGGCACTTTGGAGTCTCAGGTATGAGAGTCTTTTTGCATAACCATTATGCTATCTACCTCGACCCCTGAAATCTTTTTTTTTATTTGCAAGAACAGAGAGAAATTGGAAGTGGAGGTAGAGAAGGAGTAATTGACATAGAGACACCTGCAGCACTGCTTTACTACTTGTGAAGCTTTTCTCCTGTAAGTAGAGACCAGGGGCTCGAACCCAGGTCCTTGTGCATGGCAACATGTGCACTTAACCAGGTGCACCTCCACCTTATTCCCACCACTGAAATCTTAAAGAATTATAAACTAGTATTAAATAAAAACCATGAGGGAAAGCTCCCTATTCTTTGAATTAGCGAGTGGTCTGAATTGACAAAATAAATAAATAAATAAATAAATAAATAGAAAGATTTAAAAGAAAAAAGAAAGCAAACAACAACAAAACAATATGTAGTGCTAGGCAAACCTTTCTAAATCTTTTAGGAGACTTTTTTTTTAACAGGGGAAAAATATATAAGCAATGACATTCCTTTCACATTGACATGCATATTGTAACTAGGGATTAGTTAATTGCAATTCTGTAATTTGGCTGTAAGAAAAATTCCTAGTTTTGTGAGGCATTTTAGCTAGAGAATTAGAATTCAGAGTTTTTTTTTCCCCCCTGCCACCCAAAAGGCTGAGAAAGAGTAATTATTACTCTCTGATACATGGAGTTATTATAGATTCACCCTCAATCCCATTGTAGTAAGTCAGTTTTCAGCAGTAGAAATAAGCTGTTTGTTATTTTACCTTTAGTATACCAGATACTAATTTTTTCTCCAAAAAAAAAAAAAAATGGTTTCTGTATCAGGTACCATCTTCTCCTAGAACTAGGCAAAAAAGAATTGTCATTTTGCCTTCTTTTTTCTTCCTAAGCCCATTAATAACAACAATCTCTAAATCCATTTTTATCCAACTTGAAGTCCTAAAAAATTCCTTTTATAATAATTTAGACAGTCTACTTTCTGGATCAATATCGCTATCTTACAAGCAAATGCTGCCAGAGTGTTTTCATTTTTTTTCTACTTCCATTTGTTTTTCTGTCTTGACTGATAAGAATTATTCTATGAAATTATTTAGGATTTCAATATAATAATTAAGTGGCATTTAATTAGAACACTGCTTCTAAGTAGGGGAAAAAAAACAAACAAACACCACAGCATTTATCTTTCTTGAGGAAGTCTTTTTCCAAAGTAGGCTCTCTGTATCTTCTAGAAAAAGAGGTAGTTAGATAGGGACAGTGGAACATCGTTTGGCAGGATGGTGTGGGTTCCTTCATGATTCCCTTTATCGGAAGGAAAATGGGCTTTTAGGTCAGTTACCTAAGCTACCCTCATATATATTTTTTTCCTTTTTGAAAACATTTTTATTATTTATTTATTTTTAATTTCTTTATTGGGGGGTTAATGGTTTACAGTCAACAGTAAAATACAATAGTCTGTACAGGCATAACATTTCCCAGTTTTCTACATAACAATTCAGCTCCCACTAGTTTCTCCTGACCCTCTCCTCCCCTCCACCTGTCTTTTACTTTGGTGCAACACAACAGCTCCAGTCCAAGTTCTTCTTGGTGTTTTCCCTTTTGATCTTGTTTTTCAACTTCTGCCTGTGAGTGAGATCATTCCCTATTCATTCTTTTGTTTCTGATTTCTCTCACTTAACATGATTTCTTTAAGCTCCATCCAAGATGAGGTGAAGAAGGTGAATTCACCATTTTTAATAGCTGAGTAGTATTCCATTGTGCATATATAACACAACTTGCTCAGCCACTCATCTGTTGTTGGACACTTGGGTTGCTTCCAGGTTTGGGCTATTAACAAATTGTGTTTTTTTTTTTTATATTTATTTTATTTATTTATTCCCTTTTGTTGCCCTTGTTGTTTTATTGTTGTAGTTATTATTATTATTGTTGTCGTTGTTGGATAGGACAGAGAGAAATGGAGAGAGGGAGGGGAAGACAGAGAGGAGGAGAGAAAGATAGACACCTGCAGACCTGCTTCACCGCCTGTGAAGCGACTCCCATGCAGGTGGGGAGCCGGGGCTCGAACCGGGATCCTTATGCCGGTCCTTGTGCTTTGCGCCACCTGTGCTTAGCCCGCTGCACTACAGCCCGACTCCCCTACAAATTGTGTTTTTATGTACATAGATATACACAGATCTTTTTGGATGGGTGGGTTTGATTCCTTAAGATATAACCCTAAGAGAGGAATTGCAGGGTCATAGGGTAGGTCCACTTCTAGCCTTGTGAGAGTTCTCCAGACTGCTCTCCACAGGGGTTGGACCAGTTGACACTTCCACCAGCAGTGTAGGAGGGCTATTTATTTATTATTGGGCAGAGACAGGGAGACATTGAGAGGGTACTGGAGATAAAGAGGTAGACAGCACTGCTCCACCACTCATAAAGCTTTCCGTCTGCAGGTGGGGACTAGGGGCTTGGACCTAGGTCCTTCCTTGCACACTGTAATGTGTGCATTTCACCATGTACACCACCACCTGGCTCCCCTTTGCTTTGTAGAGTCAGTCTTTAGAATTGGTACAACTCTCTGGAGTTGTACTTGTCAGTCTGGAGGATCAAACTTGTCAAGAGTCAGACTTGTTTTCTTGTCTTTTCCAGTTGTTCTAGCTGTACAGTGGTGTGACACCATCTTCAGACTATCCATTCCCATGAGCAAGAATTATGACCCTGTACTTTTTTCCAAGGAAAGGGTGATGCCTGTTTTCCTTGGCGCACACCTTAGGTGCACTTAATTTGTGTGAGTTGGATCTCAAGGAAGAAACCTCAGAGATCACAGCCTGTATACTATATTTAAAGTTCTCCTGGGGGAGCTTCCCTGGGATTTCAGCAGTCTGCTTTGCTTTCAGCAGAAACTGGAGGCCGTTGGTCAGTTTTTTCTGAAGAATAATCCCATTTCTCATGAAATGGGCATAATAGTAATCAAGGTGGGTTCCACCTCCAAGCATGTCCTGTGGTCCAGTCTTGTGCTTTGGACACTCTCTGATGACTCACCCTCTGACGAGCCCTTGTTCACCTCCCAGCGACATTTGAAGATTTAATTAAGATGTGTAGAGTGCCCTAAACTGTTCAGAGACATACAGTCAGTGTTCCTATTGTAGCTAATACTTCTAGTATTCCATAATCTCTTGAAGGTTGATGAGGCCCACCATATGGAAAACTGGAACTTCTGTGTAGCTGGAGTTGTACAAAGACACAGTCAGACACTGTTACATTAATAGCGGTCATCCATATGGGCTTGAGGGTTCAGCATCTAGTTACTTTCAACCTTCTTATTATTCCAGGCACTTTTATTTACTTGCTTCCCATCAAGAAATGTCACATTTGAGGGATCCATGAGTATTCAAGTCCTGAAGCCTGAGGTCCAACTCCCCAATTTTCTTTGCTAACTATGATTGTGAAACATACTTTCCATGGCTTCCATTACAACATTTGTGCAAGATAAAGGCTAGAAGGAAAGGGAAAAAAGTTGCCTCTGGGCTTCCTCCCCCTGAAATGTAACCTTGTCCTTAAAATCACCAAATCCTCTGGGTTGGCCCGTGTGCCCAAGCTTTTCACCATGGACCTGCCTCACATACTTCTATAGAAGGCTTACACATTATAGAGCATACTTCCACTGCCCAGGCCACTAGAATGCCTCCTTGCCTCCTTCTAGAAATACTCTTAATGTTCTGCAACTTCATTTAAAGGTCACCTCCATCAGGAAGCCTCCTAGGTTCCTTCAATACTGAGAAAGATTACTGAGAGACATCTCCACAGGCCACTTACTTTGCACCCCTTTCTCATGCCCACGGCACTCTGCTTTAGATCATGGGGGTCCTAGCTCTTGCTCTCTGGGAGAAATAGCAGCCTCTCAAGAGTGCTGACACCTGCCAGCCAGTGTGATGGGAGTTCTCCAGCTTACAAAGGGGCAAGATTGTTCTTTTTTCCCTCTTTGCTCTCCATAGTATCTGCCTTTGAACATGTCGGCACCTGCTCTACTGAGCTCAAATGCCTCCAGGTGAAAATGGTGGGTTGCTCCATGTGCTCTGAGAATGTGAGGTCCAAGCTGCCCCAAGTCAATGAAGCAAAGCAGCTCTTCTTAATACATCCAGAAGGGTAGGCATGGCTGTTCAGGAGCTTGCAGTGAGGTTATGATGCTGATGAGAACTTCAGATTGCTTCTGGCTGAAATGATAGTCCCTCAACGTGGCTTTGTGGGGTGGCAGACAGAGCTCACGGTTTTCATTGGTTAACACTTCATGAGCAACTGCTTCTTGCCCAATGGCTGACACAGCTCAGAGTGGGGCCTGGGACTACTGAGCCTCTACCTCTCCTTGTGTTGGTTCTCAGGCAATTTTTCTACACAAACTACTACTTCTTACCCCACATAGTCAGGGCCTGATAATCCCAAATCATATCTACATGGCACCAGTTATTTTAAAACTCAGAACTATCAAGTTAAGGAAGGTGGCAAAAGCCAAGACTTTTCTCAGAGAATCTACAGTGTGGACTTGAAAAATAAATGGACCAGGGATGAGTTGGTGGGAACTGCTGTTTACCTATGTAATTATTTGTACGACTGAAAGACATTCTGTAATTCAAAGAAGGTTGTTTTTAAATTAAGCTTTCTTAAAAAGAAATCACTATGTGGTTATAGTGTGGAAGGAATGGATGGGGAGGCGAGTGCTAAGAGACTAAGACAATCTTGTAAAACAAATAAATCAACATGAATGTCTGTATGTTAACAAACAGCCTAAGTCATCATCTGGGTTTATTTCTTACAGGAATGCCTATGAATCACCTGTAGTGGTTTCTCAAGTACTTTTTTTTCCCTAATTAACTTCTAACACTTCATACAGAAAATGGCATTAGGGGGCTGGGTGGTAGCGCAGCAGGTTAAGCACATGGCGCAGAGTGCAAGGACCAGCGTAAGGATCCCAGTTTGAGGCTTCAGCACCCCAACTGCAGGGGAGTCGCTTCACAGGCAGTGAAGCAGGTCTGCAGATGTCTATCTTTCTCTCCTGCTCTCTGTATTCCTCTCCTCTCTCCATTTCTGTCTGTCCTATCCAACAACAATCACAATAGCTATAACAACAATAACAACTACAACAAGGGCAACAAAAATTGAAAAAAAATAGCCTTCAGGAGCAGTGGATTCATAGTGCTGGCACCAAGTCCAAGTGATAACACTGGAGGCAAAAAAAGAAAAGAAAAAAAGAAAGAAAAGAAAATTAAAAAAAAAAAAAGAAAATCGCCTTGAAGATAATCTGTGTGTGTGTGTGTGTGTGTGTGTGTGTGTGTGTGTATGTGTGTAAGATAGAGAGGTAAAGAGGGAATGTGAAAGAAACCACAGCACAAAGTTTCCTTCAATGCAGTGAGGGCTGGGCTCAAACCTATATATCACACATACACACATGCACACACACACACTTCAAAGTAGCACACTATTCCAGTGAGCTATTTAGTTGACACAAAAGTCATTCACTCTTTTTATGTTTAATTTATTTTATTTTTACAGAGACAGAAATCAAGAGATGAGGGGGACAGAGAAACAGAGAGTCACCCAGAGGATTGCTTTACCCCTTATAAAGCTTTGGGGCTTGAACCTAGGTCCTCATGCAAGTGTACTCTACCAGGTGTGCTGCTATTTACTATTTTAATATGCTCATATGTTTTAATATGTTTTTTAATTTACTGTTTTAATATGAGGACAAGAGTCTTGTCCTCATATAGCAAGGAAAGTTTAAAAAGAGAAAAAGGAATTAAAAAAATTCCTGTGTAGTGTTGTGCTGGGTACATGGCATATGTATGATCTTCCAGTAGTTTAGAATGTGAAGAAAACAGGAAAGCTGTATAAACAAACATAGCTTCAAAATCCATAGGCCCAAACTTTTGAGCAAACATTTCCAATGACTTCATCACTGTTCGCTGTTTTGATATATGCAGATCATGTGATATGCTATAAAAGGAGTGTGCTGTGGCCTCAGAATCACCTACTGTCAGAAATATATTAAATAAAGGGGGTATAGCTCAGTGGTAGAGCATTTGACTGCAGAAATATATGAAATAATTAGTTGAGGACAACTACTAGCAGGAGACAGCATTAAAAATATACTAGCCTCTATGGGTGCCACATTTGTGCTATTTTCTGATCCTTCCATTTTCAATTTCCTTGCTCCTGCTTCAGTATTTGTTTTCTTCACTCTGTGTGTCATTTATGCAAGTTACCTCAAGTCCTAGAGGAACTAAACCTGGATGATAACAAGCAGACATATAAATATTAATTAATTAAGCATCTACCACAGGGGGACAAGAATCTGCCCTTTGGGAGACATTAAGATAAGAAGTGAGCTAGACTTGGGGAGCTAAGAGAGAACTTACCATCCACATCTTACACAGATAACTGGAGCACGAAGGCAGAACATTAGCAAATGCTTCAAACTAGAAGTGATGCCAAATTCCAGTCCCAAAGGTGTGAGGAACTAGTCAGGATGAAAAGAGGATGGGGAGTTGAGTAGGAGTGAGCTGGGTTTGCATGTTCAGCGAAAGAGATAAACAGATTTAGATACCAGGAGGCTTACGCTGGGTCTGAGAAATACAGGCAGCTCAGCAAGCCTGGAGAATGGGCAATCCCCAGGTTCGGGGATTTGATTGGTTTCCTCAGGAGGGGATGAGGACTGCAGGCTCAGGTTTGCATTTTAGAAACGGTGCCCTTATACTAAGCACAAGGAACCCTGCAATGCATCTGCTTTGAACGCCCTCCAGCCCCCCACCTGGGTGCTTCACAAATGGTGAAGAAAGTCCACAGGTGTCTCTCTCTCCTTCTCTCTCTCTCTCTCTCCCTCCCCCTCCCTCCCTCAATTTCTCTCTGTCCTATCCAATAAAATAGAAAAAAATCCTGCCCTCCTCAAAAGGAAAAGAAGAAGAAGTTGGAGGAGAAATTGAGGTTGATGTCTTGTCAGAGAAAGTGTGGGGAACACAGACATCTAAATTCTGTCATGGGGCAAAATACAGTGACCCATGAAAATTGCCCAGTGCTGTGCTTAGTGTGCAGTAATTACCCAGGAGGTAATGGTAGTCTGATTAAGCTAGAAGGGCCCTCTGTGAAGTGCTGCCTATAATCAATATTTGGTCATTCTCTATAAATGTTCAGGTTCAAATCATGACTCCCAGTTCTAGCTAAGTTTCTTTAACTTCACTATATCTTGTCAACCAGGCAGTCTGAGTGAGCAGTTAGGTTGGTAACTGAAATATACCTACTTAAACTGAAATCTGAGTTCAGTACATGACAGCTTAGTAAAAGAATGTTACCGTTTTTCGGCCTTTTGGCTAAGATCAAGTGTAGTATCTGTTCTTATCAGTAAATGAATGAAAGGCATCATTGTTGCTTCCTAGCCACCAAGTGAGGGTGGAGGTTCTCTCTTCCCCATGTCTGTTTGTCCTGCTGACAATTGCCTGCCTAGCTCAGGGCCTTACACTTAATAGCTGCTCAGTAAGACTTTATTGTCCATCTTCTTTGTCTTCTTGATTATTTTCCCACTAGCCTTCTAATAGCTGTTTACTTTTCATTAAGAAGATTTCTCTGGGGACCTGGGTGGTGGCACCTGTAACCATGCCTGAGGCTCTTGGCTTGAGCCCTAACACCAGATGGCAGGACCATGGACAGCACCAAGGCGCTCTGTGGATGGTGGGGCAGTGCTGTGGTGTCTCTCCTCTCTCTCTCTCACCTCTTTGGATCTGTCAAAAACAAAAACCCAGCAGACTAAAAACTGGGTCAGTAGCTTAGTAGTATCATGCATGCATGACCCCGGGCTTGCTCCCTGACATCACCTTCTTTAAAAAAATAGCCTTGTTTAGAAATGGTGCTGTTCCTGGGACATATACAGGCTGCAATCACATATGAAGCTTCCCATTCCACAGAAATTCTGCTATCTTACATAACTTCCTTTTACAATAAAGTAATGGGATTTTTGAAAACATTATTCTTTATGGGTTGTTGTTGTATGGATCATCATTAGTTAAAAATTACTTTGGGGTAGGGGGTCTGGGCAGTGGTGCACCCTCTACTGAGCATGCATGTTGCAGTGCACAAGGCCCTGGGCTTAGGCCTCCAATCCCCACCTACACCAGGGAAAGTTTCATGAGAGCTGAAGCAGTGCTTTAGGTCTCTCTCTCTCTCTCTCTCTCTCTCTCTCTCTTGACTCCCCTTCCCTCCCAAATTCTGTCTCTATCCAAAATTAATATTTTTAAAAACCATATGTGAACATGTCCTGAGTTTTTTAAAAAATAATTTTGATTGGTCCCCATTTTTCACTTATAAATATATGACAGCCCACTCTCCATATTTTATGACACCTTCTGATGCTTCTCTTGGACACCCCCCTCTCTTTTCTTATTATCTTTATTGATTGATTGTATAGAGATAGCCAGAAATTGAGAGAAAGGCAGGGACAGAGACAGAGACGGATTCACCTGCAGCACTGCTTCACCACTCACAAAGCTTTCCCTCTACAGATGGAGAGCAAGGGCTCGAACCTGGGTCCTTATGCACTGTAACATGTGCACTCAACCAGGTGCACCACCACCCGGCAACCCAAACCCCCTCTCTACTTTCACCCCACCCCACCCCACCCTCTATTGCACCCAGTAGTGAGACCTCAGTCCTTTTGTGGTTTGACTGTGTGTAGTAAAAATTCCCCATGTTACTGAACCTTCTCCAACAACCTTGTGGGGCTCGGGGACTTTCTCTGGTGTCCTGATCAGTGCCTTGAGGACCAGGCAGAACAGCCCGAGTATAGTCAGTGTGAACAGGCCCTCTGCAAAGGCACACAGTCTGCTCAGAAGTGCTCGCGCACGAGTGGCACCACATCCCAGGCCGGACTGTCAGTTAGCAACTGTGTGATAACTAGCACAGAATCTGAAATAGCTCTTAGGCTCATAAATCTTTGCCTGTCTGAGGATTCAAAATCCATACTCTATTACTTCACATGTGACATCAGCATAGGGTTGGATAGGTTGGAACTGGCAGCATTGATCTTCTCCCATTTTGCTCCTTTTTATATCTTATAAATGTAATAGATAAACATTAAAAAAGCCCTCAGAACACATTAAACTATAATAAAGAAGGAAATGTCCAAATACTACATATAGAGCCTTGTATTCCTAGCAAAGCTGTACATACAAGTGAATGCCTCAGGCTTCACATGTTCACAGTACTTAAAATGCAGTGTTCTGTTTTACTTTGGCACATGTTACAATATGAGCGTTTCCTCATGTCATGGAACATCTTTGAAAATACAATTTGAATGTCTGCATAATGGCCCATCATATGTGTTGACATTCCCATATTTACAGGGTATTCTGGTCACTAGTCCCCATGATGAGATCTAGGTGGACAAACATTTTTACAAGTGGCTAACAATGTCCTTAAGACAGATTTCCTGGAGCAAAGTGCATGTTGAAAGTCTTGGATACACAGTGCTCAACTGCTTTTCGGAAGAGTTGGGCAAAGTACCCATTCACTGCCACTAGGTATGGGAGGTACTGTGGAGATCAGATATCTGTACTCTGTGTCTCATTCACAAACAGTGAACCAGCTGGACTTGTCTGAATTGTCTCCCAAGAGATGCTTTCAGATGTTTTTATTTTCTTTTTTACTCTCTCTCTCTTTGCCACCAGGGTTATTGTTGGGGCTCACTCTGAATCCACTGTTCCTTGCAGCCATTTTTCTCCTTTTAGTTTCTTTCCTTTTCTATTTTATTTGACAGGACAGAGAGAAACTGAGGTGGGGGAGAGGAGAAGTTAGAGCAGCAAAGAAAAAGACACCTGCAGACATGCTTCACTGCTGGTGAGGCGTCCCCCTGTAGGTAAGGGTTTGGGGGCTCGAGCGAGTCCTTATGCATGCTAATATGTACACTCAACACTGCCCAACCACCTTTTTTATTTTCTTTAATGTGAAGGCCTCTTTCATGCTTGCTATTGCCACGTGGCCTCCTTGATCCACATTTTTTTATTCTGTACCCTACAGAAAAGAGAGAGAAAAAGAGACAGGCAGAGAGAGAAGAGAGGAAGGACACATCACCGCTGCATTATCCATGGAGCCCCACTGGTGTTGTCCATGGTGCTTCCATACAATGCCAGGGATCCATCCCAGGATGCCATGCACACATTCTAAGGAGTACACTTTATCTCTTGGCCTCTCAGGTGATGTTTCCTAAGGGAGTCTCAAATACGGCTGCTTCTGATACCCTTACATTGCCATTAGAAGTGGCAAACTTTCTCACTGAATTGTGAAGTCAGATGTCTTGTCATGAAAATTTCCAGTGCTCTAGGGCCACATGGAAGTACACCTGGTTGAGTGCAGCCAGTACCATGCACAAGGACTCAGGTTCAAGGCCCTAGTCTCCACCTGCAAGGAGAAGCTTCACAAATGGTGAAGCAGTGCTACAGGTGTCTCTCTCTTTCTCTTCCCCCTCTCAATTTTTCTCTGTACTATCAAATTAAAAAACTAATAAATATTTTGAAAATCCTTTAAAAAACTTCCAAAGGTCATTCAGTGTTTCCTGTATTGCAACTATAAGTTAAGTTCCTTAAGTGTGGCCCACATTGTAATATTTTCTGCTGTTTACACAGAAGTGAAAGGAAGTACCCCCTCCATCCCCCCCAGCCACAGTCATTTGGCTTGACAGGCTGGGGGGGGAGAGACTTCACTGATAACAGTGACTGCCAATAGGTATCTTCGTTATTTGCATGGAGAATGGAAATTTAGGCAGTTTTCCATTATGTTGTATCCTCTGGAGACTATTTTTTAAAGACATATCATGATAGAGATATGGTGTGTAGGTATAAGAACCTCATACATGAGGTCACTGCTTAGCACCTGTCACTAAGAACTTGTGGCTTAGACTGTCATGTCCATCTGCATGTAAAGGTAAGCAGTTAGTTTTTTCAGCAGGGTGTGGGGTATATTTCTTCATGTGATGTACCTGTCCTACTTGCCAACACTAACAAAGGGGAGAAAAAGGAATTTTCAATACTTTTAGAGTTTCAGAGTTAAAGTAAACTTTACTTATTTTGTTTTGTTTTAGAAGGAAATGTGTGTCCCTTTCACTTGTTTAATTAAGGCATAATTTGATTCTTTGGGAGTGCATGTGGCACTAAGCGCAAGGATCGACTAAAGATCTCGGTTCAAGCCCCCAGCTCCCCACCTACAGGGGAGTCGCTTCACAGGCGGTGAAGCAGGTCTGCAGGTGTCTTTCTCTCTCCCTCTCTGTCTTCCCCTCCTCTGTCTTCTTCTTCCCTCTGTCTTCCCCTCCTCTGTCTTCTTCTCCCTCTCTGTCTTCCCCTCCTCTCTCCATTTCTGTCTGTCCTATCCAACAATGACGACATCAATTATAACAATAATAAAAAAAACAAGGGCAACAAAAGGGAAAATAAATAAATATAAATTTTTTTTAATTTGATTCTTTTTGTCTTTTCAGTTCAGTCCATCATTTTCACAAAGTCAAACCAAGTAGTAGATACAATATAAAAATAAAGGGGATAAAAGAGAGACCTCTCTCTCTCTCTCTTTCTCTCTCTCTCTCTCTCTCTCTCACACACACACACACACACACACACACACACACACACACACACACACACAGTTAGAAGGAGACAACAATTACCTTAGATCAACACAGTACACTTTGCTGATTCACAATACTGAGCCTCATCACACAATGTTTTCATTATGTGTATTCCTGCTGTGGCTGTTAGATTGCTTCCATAACCCAGTCCTGTGCTCTGACTAGCCATTCACAATTCAGCTCCCTTTCTAGTGTTCTCATCTCCTTGACATTAACTCCTGTCTCTGCCTCAGCTCTGAGCATGTTTCTCTACAGCGCTGGCTGATTGTTGTAAATATTGAAAAATATCAAGTCACAAGATGCAAATAGCTTGTAAAGGAAAACTGAAACCTTTTTTAAAAGATACAGTTTGTCAGGAGGCCAGGAAAAGTAATACAGAGAAATGCTAAGTTACACCCAAAGCCAGATGAGGATTTTACACTGTCAAGCTTCCTTGTTAACTCAAGAGGAGAAGCTGGCATGAAGAGTGTCAGAATCAGTGCTTCCAGAGAGAAACAGCTACATAACAACTAGTTAGTGAGAGGGCAGGGCTGAGGACAGGAGTGAACCCACCCAGCATAGTGCACACTGTCATGTGTGAGTATCTGGGTTCAAGTCCCAGCATCACATTGGAGAATCATGAATCATGGTGGTAGCTTTGTCACTCTGCCTCTCTCCCTTTCTCTTTCCCTTTCTGTATATTTTCATTTGCCTCTAGGGTTATCGCTGGGGCTCAGGTGCCAGTACTACCCACTGTTCCTGGTGGCCACTTTTTCTGTCTCACTGCATAAGACAGAAAGAAATTGAGAGAGGAAGGGGAGACAGAGAGGGAGAGAGAAAAAGAGGCACCTGCAGACCTGCTTCGTCACCTGTGAAGTGTCCCCCTAAACGTAGGAGGCCGGGGGCTTGAGCATTGTAATGTGTACACTTAACCAGATGTGACAATGCCTGGCCCCTTTTTAAATTTTTTAATCCACCAGAAGTGGTAGAATCACAGATGCATGAAGTCGCAGAGCCAACAACAACAATAATGATAATGGATCTAGGTTAAAATATTACAAAATCTTCAAAAATATTTTTGTGATTGTTAGGCTTTCACTTCTCTGGGCTGACTTTTTCAGACAGAGAGAGTAGGAAAGATATCACTTCATCAGCGCTTTCTCCAGTGTAGTGGGGACTGGGTACAAATCTGGGTCACGTGCTCAAAATTATGTTTTATTCTGTTATTGGTTCAGAAGTCAAATGAAGAATATCCATTTTTTAAATAGCAATTGCTATACACAAATCCAATATCCAGTTAGTTACTTTATGACTTATTTATATGGTTCTGATATGAATTATTTTTTTAATTAATGTTTTAATTTTTTATTTATTCATTTATATAATTGGGGTAAGGGAAGTAATTTGGGGATATATATTTCCCCCAAAAAAATATGGTTTATGGTAGTGCAGGGGATTAAACCGAGGACTTCAGAGCCTCAGGCATGAGAGTTTCTCTGCATAACCTTTATGCTATCTACCTCTGCCCCTTGGCATATATATTCCATGGAACACTACTCTGCAATCAAAAAGGATGAAATTGTGTCCTTTGAGACAAAATGTACAGAACTGGAAGTGGTTATGCTTAGCAAAATAAGAGGTGAAAGACAACTATTGGATGGTTTTTCTCATATGTAGAATCTAGAGATCTGATATACATGAACTTGAAGGGAGGGGGAACAGAAACAAGAAAATTGTTCCCAAGACTTGTGAGAACTATGATGGTTATCTTTGGGGGGTGGGGGGGTGCAGAACTATACACTGTAATCTTACAATCTTATAACCTACTACTAATTACGAATGAAAAAATGAAAAGAAAAGAAAAAAAAATTACTCAGTGGCAGTCTCTGGATGTTAAACTCTTGCTTTCACAAGTCATCCCCATTACCACTGGCTTTCAACAGTAGCCATGTTTTTGTCCCTCACAGTTTTATGCACTGGCCCCACGCTGCTGGTTTGGCTGTGAATGGGACTAAAAGCAGGTAGGATTATGCTGGGTGAGAATGTTTATGAATACTTGCTATGGAGCCTTTATTCTGTTACCTTTAAAAGGATGACTATAAGACTGAGCTCAGGGGTCTCCCCAGGAAACTGGGAGCTCAATCAATATAACCCCAAGGTCTCTCTGTCCTTACACAGGAGGGTGGTCAGACTTCTTATGCAACAGCTCAGTCTTCCCCCAAAGCACAAGAGTAGAAGCCACTTTCAAGATCTGGGTTCTGGAGTATGGGGACAGCTTACCTGGCAAAGGGTACATCTTCCATGCAGGAGGCCCTGGGATAGAGCTCAGGGACCACATGCAGGAGCCACATGGATAGTGGAGCAAGTGCTGCAGTGTCTCACCTCTGTGTCACTCTATCTCTCTTTCCTCTCTCCTCTCTCAAAAAAAAAATAAAGACTTAAAATAAAATTGAACCAGTGGGACCAATCAGTGGTAATATCATGCGTTCCTGGGGCCCCGGTTGCATTCCCCAGAGCCATATAACAAAACAAAGAACTGAGTCCCAAGCTGGCATAGCATCACTTACGATGCTTCCTATTGGTCAAGTGAGCCACAGGCCAGCTCTGGCAGATTGGGGACGCACACGGATGTGAATTTTGGAAGGCATGGTTCACCTAGAATCCTGTCACTAATACACCATACCCAGCACATTCGTTTAAAAAGGCATTTCCAGTACCAGTTGCCTGTGGATAACAAGGACCTCCTAGAGCTGTAATCACTTCAGTGAGTCATTTCCAAAAGCCTAATGAGTTGTGATGTCAATCCCAACAGTCAATTTGCTGTTAACAATCACAGGTCTCAAGTGAAGGAATTTATTTGTAAGATAATTACAGCCTCAGTTGGACTTTAGATTCTTGTTAGTTTTGTTTTATTTTTTCAAAAGAATGAGTGAGCTTAGGCTCACTGGATACTGAAGATAATCAGCAAGTATTTTGGAAAACCATTCCAGGTTCTATGTGACAATAGTTCTGAGCATTTATCTAGTGCTTAATAATTTAGATGGTCCTTTTAAGGTATCATCTTATTTGCTTTTGTGCTCCAAGACATATGCAATAGGTCAGGAAGATATTATTTCAGCTTTCAAAGGAAGAAATTAACTCAAGCTAAACTTAACAGTGTCTCTCTTTCTTTCTCCTTCTTTCCCCTTTCTCTTCTCAATTTATCTCTGACCTATAAAATAAAAAAATTAATATTTTCATAAAGGAAGTCCTAAAAGTTAAATCTGCTTAGAATCTCCTTTGTACATGTATGTGAAATGACCATTTAACAACCACTATTCAGTACATCTTTCACTGATTGTTAAAGAAGGAATTTCATTCATTCTCTTTTGCTGTGTACCAGTACTATTGGTATACACATTCTGAAAACTGTCCTGAAAGCATAGCCTTCATTGATAATTAATGTTCTACAGAAAATCAATATTCAAGTATTCAAGTCAAAACATGTCAGAGAAGCACGGCATGTCATCTGGTCCAAACCCTTCATTTCACAGGTGGGAAGACAGGCTCAGAGTGGTTAAGTTACGTGCCCAGAATCACACAGGAATTGAGTGGAAGAGCCAGGAGCTTTCAACTGGGAACCCACTGTTCTTCCAGCTAAACCAAGCCACCTCAAAATAGGCTTCCAGATACAATTTTGAGAAGGGTACAGAAATTTTATATATTTAAGATTGTGATCTGCCAGGAATTAAAAGTAACACAAACATTGAGTTCTTTAATGACTAACTACATCTTAGGAACAGCTGCACTATTTGCTTAAAACACTGCTGTTTCCAGGAGACAAGCTATTGCTAGGAATGGATGGGAGAGACAGTTCTGCCATGCAGAGCCTTCACCATGGAGAGCTGTGTAGGCAGGGAGAGAAGATACACCACTGTATCCAGCAACTCAACCTGTGTTTCCCACCCAGGATCCTATGACAGCATCAAAGCCAAGCAGTTCACATACAACGTTCTCATGGCACCGAGTGTCTTCTGAGAATGTGAGGTCCTGAAGTGAGCTCCATCTTATAATTTCTCCACTGAGGCAAAACATAAAAGTCCAGTTATGCTGACTGTGCTTTGAAAACTATGCTGCTCTGACTTCTCATGTGACTCTATTCAGTCCTGAGGGTTACTGAATTTTGTGTCCTTGTACAGGGTTTTATCCCTCCTTGCTCTGTTCCTCCTGGTGCTCCATCTTTGTATGGGAGGAACTGTAAGTCAATGGCATGGTTATGACTGAAAGGCAGATAAGTTAGCATTTGTGTGACTCAAGGAGAGAGTGTATTAAGCCATACAGCTCCTCTCTTGTGTGGACTAGTTCCAAAGATAATTTCATTTCTCCTCTTGCTCTTCCTCCTCGTCCTCCTACCTCCTCTTCCTCCTCTCCCTCTTCCTTCTCTTCCACCTCCTCCTGGTGTGTGTGTGTGGGGGGGGGATTTCACTGCTTCCAGGCCTAAAATGTCTGGGAGCTTCTCACTGGGTGTTGGAAGCCTGCTTTTTGTAGTGGGGGGAGGGATTACTCAGGTCTGCACAATATACCAACAGTGCCCGCTGTTCTTTCTTAAATATTTTATTTATTTATTTTATTACATTTATTTATTTAATGGATAGAGGTAGTCAGAAATCAAGAAGTAAGGGGAAGGTAGAGAGAGAGAGAGGTGCCTGCAGCCCTGTTTCACCCCCTTGTAAAGCTTCCCCCCAGAGGTGGGAACCAGTAACTCAAACCTGGATCCTTGTGCATTGTAACATGAGCTCTCAACCAGGTGTGCCACCAACCAGCCCCCTTATTTTATTTTTTTTTAATTTACTGGTTAGAGACATCAAGAAATGAGAAGGGTGGGGGAAGATGGTGAGGGAGAAAGAAAAATGCCTGCAGCCCTGTTTCACCACTTTTTTTTTCCCTGCAGGTGGGGACCAAGGACTTGAACCTGGATCCTTGTGCATAGTAACACTTTCCTCAACCAGGTGCACCACCACCTGGCCCCTAGCTCTTTCTCTGTTTTTTACCATCCTTCCTGTTTCCTCTCAGTGGCAACAGGCCTTTTTAAAATTTTTATTTATAAAATGGAAATATTGACAAGACCATAGGATAAGAAGGGTACAATTCCCACCACCAGAACTCCATATCCCATCCCTTCCCTTGAATTTTTTCCTATTCTATAACCCTCTGGGAGCATGGACCCAGTGACATTATGGGGGCAGAAGGTGGAAGGTCTGGCTTCTGTAATTGCTTCCCAACTGAACATGGGTGTTGGCAGGTCAATTGCAACAGGCCATTTGTACCCCCTTGCAGAAGGCCATTCATAATGACTTTCAAGTTTCATCAAAGTAGACCAAAAAGATCTGCTTAATAGCACAGGAGTCTTGGGTGTGGATTTTATATATGTGCACACTTAGACATAGTTCATCCCTCTACAAGACGTGTTCCTGCTGAGAGCAGTGTGGGTTGCACTGTGCCCTTTAATCTTTCCTTATCCTCTAAGCATGGCTACACTATGTGTGATCACAAGAAGCACCAACTAGTTCTGCCTGAAAGCATTAGAGGAATTTCCCAGAAGAGATGACACTTTCTTAAGTGGTTTCTTTCTTTTCTTTACTTTTTTTTTTCCCTTAAAGACTCAAGTGGCTGGCGAGCTTACAATTTACCAACACTGCTCTCTCAAATATATCAATTAAATCTGCAGTTTGGTTCTGTTCCAGTAGAAGAGATTGTGTTTTGTCAGTGCATCCAAGTTTCTGGAACACGTCTGTATGGCTGTCAGCTGGGAGCAAAGAGAGAGCAAATTAACCCACAAGGCGGGTTGTATTTATTAGTAATGGTGCTGTGATTTTATCAACTCATGGCACTAGTGACATTGTCTCTGTAACAAGGATAAGGCACTGAACAGCGTTCTGTGAAAACTATCACCAGTGACTGGCAGCTACATGGTGATTCTCTATACAGATGCTATTTCACCACAGCCACCACATGAACCAGGTAGTGTGGCTTGCTGAAGAGAGAGCTCTGTCAAACAAAAGCAGAGACCATTCTGACTACAGCCCTAAAGCCTGCTGTCCATCAGCTCATATCGGTCCATTATCCATTGTGGGGCAATATATATCCAACATGTGAGGTCAAAGTCATTGCTGCTCCTGGATGTAAACTGACCTAGAACTCGGGACTCCCTTCCTCGCCCCACCCCACCCCCAGCTCTAGTCTGTTTTTACCTTGACTCATGTTTGTACTACACCTATTACAGATTAGCCACTGCTCCCCACGTGATCTCTCTAATCAACCATTTCTTCTGAAAAGAAACGAGTCAGTGAACACACAAGAGTTTGGAGAACCAGCATTACAATATTACTGGCTGGTGAAGAACACATTATATGCCAAAAACTTTTTTAGACTTTTTAAATATTTTATTTATTTATTATTGGATAGAGGCAGAGAAACTGAGATGGGAAAGGGAGACAGAGAGGGAGAGAGACAAACAGACACCTGCAGCCCTGATTCACCACTCAGAAGCTTTCCCCCTGCAGGTGGGGACCAGGGGCTTGAACTCAGGGCCTTGTGCACTGTACTGTTAGTGCTTAACCAGGTGTGCCAACACCTGGTTCCTAGACTTTTTTATATTGTGAGATCAAATAGAATTAAATTCGTAAGATGCACTAGGAAATGGATATTGCTTAATTCTTAGAGATGAGGAACTGGGCAGTGGCACACTTGGTTGAGTGCACCTGCAACCGTGTGCTAGAACCCAGGTTCAAACCCCTTATCCCCACTTGCAGGGGAGAAAGCCTTATGAGCTGTGAAGCAGTGCTGTAGTTGTCTCTCTTTCTCCCCCATCTCAGTTTCTCTGTCCAATCAAATAAGAAAAAGTGGCAGGAAAATGATGGCTGAGAGCAATGGATTCACAATGCAATCACTGATCCCTCCAGTGATAACCCTGATGACAAAGACAACTTTCTCATAGATGAGCAAGTTGATGTTGAGAAAGTCAGAGGTTGGGGGCCAATTATTGGCACACCCAGTTAAGCACACATAATACTAAGTGCAAGGACCCAGGTGCAAGCCCCCACTCCCTGCCTGCAGGGGGGACACTTTATGAGTGGTGAAGCAGGTCTGCAGGTGTCTATCTGCCTCTCTCCCTCTCCTGTCTATTTTCTCCCCTCTCAATTTCTCTCTTCTTATCAAATAAAATAGAAGGGGAAAAAAAGTAAAAATGGCCATCAGGAGTGGTGGACTTGTAGTGCCAGTGCCAAGCCCCAATGACTTGAAGCAAAAGAAGGAGGAGGAGGAGGAGGAGGAGGAGGAGGAGAAAAAGAAGAAAGTCAGAGGTCTTCAAAGGGATGATGAGGAAGTGGTATCAGAATGACTTTTTTTTTTTTTTTGGTCAGTGGGACTTCACCATTCTGGGCCAATGTTTTCAAATAAAGAGAGCCAGAGCCAGAAGAGAAGCAGACACAACACTGAAGCTTCCCCCAGTGCCTTGGGAACTGGTCTTGAACTTGGGTTGCCATGTGCATGACAAGATGGGCACCTTCCTGAATGAGCTAGTTTGCTCAGTTCCAGTCACTTTTCTCGCCATCTTGCAGATCTGTCTAGTGGGCACTGTGCAGAAAACTGTCGTTGGTAAAGGTTTGCTTGTGGCCTTGAATGCCCGTGTCCTGGATATGTTTAGTGGCACCTTTTCTTTCCAAGCTATTTTCCTTCATTTACAATAGATACCTTCAAATGTAAGCACTGGCATTGGGCTTCTTGCTGCTACTAACAGGAGCTTGGAGAAAACATTTGACTTACAAATAAAAGTACAGGGAGAGTAGAAAGGCATTTGATCTTTTTTTAAAAAAGCAAATTTCATGTTTAATGAATCATACTTGCTTTCAATGGGGTTGTTTTTGCTTTCAAGTATTTTAAAGTTTCTTTCACTCTCTTTTTTAAAAATTTTTTTTATTTAAGAAAGGATAAATGGATAAATTAACAAAACCATAGGGTAGGAGGGGTACAACTCCACACAATTCCCACCACCCAATCTCCATATCCCACCCCCTCCCCTGATAGCTTTTCTTTTCCTCTCTTTTCCTCTCTCTTTCTCTTTCTCCCTTTCTTTCTTCCTCCCTCCCTTTCTTTCTTTTCCCCTTCTTTTCTTCCTTTTTTGCAACCAGGTTTATCCCTGGGTTTGGAACCAGCATGACTCCACTTCTCCCAGTGGTGATTTTTTTTTTTTTTTTTTTTTTTTACCTAAAGAGTACTAAGAGACAGAGAAAGAAATGGACTAACAGATAGAGAAAGAAGGAAAGATATTGAGTGAAACTTTGCTCTACCACCTATGAAGCTCCCACCCTGCAGTGACTCCCATGGGTGACTGGGGCTCAAACCAAGGCTCCTGTGTTTGGTAAGTCACCCACCTCCCCCCTTGAGGAGGAGGGATAAAATAGATAAAATAGAATACTGAAAGTGGAGAAGAGTGTTTCTAAAATTCCATTATTAATTTTATGTGTGCAGTTCTTGGTGGGTTTTTTTTTTTTTTTTTGGAGGGGGAATAATCTGTGGAATCAGCAAGGTCAGGGATTTTGTCTTCTGCCTCTGTGTGTCTCCAATTTACAGGGTGAACTTTCAAGGGAAAGTTTGCTCACCTAGATGGTGAATAAATACTAGAATGATCAGTAGCCTTAGTATATTTAGTTTAGCTGCAAAAATGACAAGTGAAACACTTCTGATGTGTGACTGGTTTTGATCTATGTTATTGATTACGAAGAGCTTTTCGTCCCCCTCCCCCAGAATGGAGATTATTGTTGAAGTATCTGAGAAAGCGTCTCTATGACTAATGAGATAAAATTAAGCACAAGAAAAGTGTGAACTGAATGATTCTGAAATCCATCCAGTAGATGAGGTGGGCATTAAATCAGGCAGAGGAATCCCAGAGGAAGAAGTGGGCGGACATCTACCACCCTGGGTGTCACTGAGAGCTGCAGGGAGCCTCCACGATTTACAAGGGCCAGCTCTGACTTGGGCAGGATGATCTGTAACATCATATCTCTGCTTTCATTGATTCCCTTTCCTGCACAGGTGCCCACTCACCGCCTCACATCCCCCATGGAGACAATTTATGTGTACACTCCATTTTCTGATGATCATTTTCTGTTTTCCAGAAAACACTCTTTTTAGAGTTTCTCCCGGTACCCATTCAAGATGTCTTCCTTAAGTGGGAAAGTCCAGACAGTCTTGGGCCTTGTGGAGCCTAGCAGACTGGGCCGGACCCTGACCCATGAGCACCTCACAATGACTTTTGACTTCTGCTACTGCCCACCGCTTCCATGCCATGAAGTTACCTCCCAGGAACCCTTTATGCTCAAAAATTCATATTGGATTCAGAAAAACCCTTATTCCCACAAGGAGAATCTTCAGTTGAACCAGGAGATGGAAGCTGTCAGAGAGGAACTGTTGAATTTCAAAAGCAAAGGCGGCGGGTCTGTGGTGGAGAACACCACCACTGGCATCAGCCGAGATGTGCAGACTTTAAAGCAGCTGGCAGAAGAGACCGGGGTCCACATCATTTCCGGAGCAGGGTTCTATGTGGATGCCACCCACTCTCCAGAGACCAGAGCCATGTCAGTGGAGCAGGTAAAGAGCCTCAAATCAGGAGTTGGGCGGTAGCACAGCGGGCTAAGCACATGTAGCACAAAGCACAAGGACCAGCTTAAGGATCCCAGTTCAAGCCCCAGCTCCCCACCTGCAGGGGAGTCGCTTCCCAGGCAGTGAAGCAGGTCTACAGGTGTCTATCTTTCTCTCCCCTTCACTGTCTTCCCCTCCTCTCTCCATTTCTCTCTGTCCTATCCAACAATGATGACATCAATAACAAAAACAACAAAACAAGGGCAACAAAAGGGAATAAATAAATAAATACTAAAAAAAAAAAGCCTCAAGTCCTCTGATAGTGCCTGTCTGCTGTCTGTAGATGCAAAACAGCTGGAAGTTCAGACCTGGAATTATCCCTCCGTGAAATCTACTTGGAGAAATGGCCTTGGCTCAGAAGTGTGCTAGCTAACAAAGGCATCTCCTGACAAGGACCTAAATTAGGTACCTTGCATTTCATACAGAAAAAGTATAGAGCAGAGAGGTCATGATGCCTGAGTCACTTGAAGCCACACATGGAGTAGGAACTTAGACATGTCTGCCTGCGCTCAGCCATGGGGACCCAGTCTGTTTGTAAACCCTGGTTTTCCATTATGAGTTTCAGTTATGCAACCTCGATTTTTCTTCCTGGGTTTTATAACAACCAGCAATAAAAATTCACTGTAGGGTGAAACTTGGCAGGCATAGACTTGGCACATTTGCGAATATGTTTCCTTCTGCTTTTGCAAAACAGGAGGGGCAGGAGAAATTCCAGTCCCCTGTCTTTATCATAATATGATCTTAGGCAAGAATGGGCAAAAGGAAGGCAATCCTTCAGGGACAAAAGGACAGAATAAGCTGCAAAGCTTTTGTAAGTGTGCGTGCTCTCTTCACACATGCACTCGCTTATGTATTTATATGTATATATTCATACACTTCTTCCATGGCCTGTTTGATAGGCATGGCAGCTGCAGTCTTTGCAAGGAGTGGCTTAATCTTAAAAATATTTGATAGTTCCGAATATTATCTGCATTATTTTCCAAACAAGGGTTTCTTCTCTTGTAGATTTATATTATTTGAAGACTATCCTGATGTCAGGGTTATACATTCTAATCCACCAATCAATATAACATATAAGCCATAAATATAATATAGGAACCCAAAAACGTAGGATTAATATTTTGTGCCAGAGACTTCCCATGTGCTATAACATACTGAATAAACACAGAAGAATCAAAAATTACCTGATATACAGTTAACATAGATTCAAAGTCATTCTCATGGTTAAAGACCTCAGACATTTTTTTTCCCTTTCAATCTGAATATACTCTTATTAAGTCACTTCCTCCTTCTGACCCTCCCCCCACCCACCCACAACAGCTTCCAAAACCACAAATTTCTCATAGAATCATCACAGTAAGATATTACTGAATCTTTGTTTTAGACTATCTTGCTGAATTACAGATTTGGCCAGCAAAATGCCTCCCTTGTTGGTCAGTATTTATTGGGTTGTTAGAAAAATCATGACTTTTTTTTCTTTGCATAGAAAACCATAGAAAAAATACTTCTGGTAATCCATAGTTGGCTTAAAGGTTGAAGACTTCTTTGTTTTTAAGAATGAGTGACTCAGTGATTAACTCTGTTCATCTGCTGGTGTGCCTTGTATTGACAAATTCCACTGACTCAAAGACATTTTCATTCTCACTCTCCTTCAGCTTACCGAGGTCCTCGTTAATGAAATTCTCCATGGAGCTGACGGGACTAAGATCAAATGTGGTGTCATTGGAGAGATTGGCTGCTCCTGGCCACTGACAGAGAGTGAAAGGAAGGTTCTCCAGGCCACAGCCCAGGCCCAGGTCCAGCTTGGCTGCCCTGTTATCATTCATCCCGGGAGGAACTCCAGCTCTCCATTCCAGATTATCCGGCTATTGCAAGAGGCAGGTGCAGACATCTCCAAAACAGTCATGTCACACCTTGACAGGTGAGCAAATGGTATACAGACAGGTGCAAACCACCTGTGGGTAATCACTAGATCCATGAAAACTACTAAGCACCTAGAAAAAAATCACTTTGGAGATAAAGGCTTAGCAATGGTTCATTCCATTAAGATATATATCAGGTTAATGGTTTATAGTACAGTTGATGACACATGGGTACAATTTCTCATCTTAGCAAACATCTGCAAATGCTTTCACTCCAGATTAGGTCCATCACTGTGTACTAGTACCCCTTTCCCCAACCCCCTCCCTGGCCTCCTTCCCCAGAGTTCTTTGTTTTGGTGCAGAACTCCACCAGTCCATGCTTTACAGTGTGTTTTTCCATTTCGGTTCTCATTTCATAAGTTCTGCTCATGAGTGATATCATCCCATGTGCATCCTTCTCTTCCTGCTTAACTCAACATGATTCCTTCAAAAAGCATCCAAATTGAGGTGAAGAAGATGACTTCATCATTCTTTTTTTTTTTTTTACTTCATCATTCTTAATAGCAGAGCAGTATTCCCTTGTGTACATATACCACATATTTCTTAGACACTCATCTGTTGCTGGACACCTAGGTTGCTACCAAGTTTGGACTATTACAAATTATGCTGCTATGAGCATAGGTGCACACAGATCTCTTTGGATGGGTGCGTTTGTTCCCTTAGAAGAGGAATTGTAGGGTCATAGGGTAGGTCCATTTCTAAACTTCTGAGAGTTACCTAGACTGCTCTCCACAGTGGTTGGACCAATTGACATTCCTATCAGCAGTGCAGGAGGGTTCCTTTGACCCCACAGCTTCTCCAGCATTTGTTGTTGCTATCATCTCTGCTGTGTAACATTCTTATAGGGGTGAAGTGCTATCTCATTATTTTGTCCACTAGAATTTTTTTTTAATTTCATGATCCTGTTAAAACAATTCACACTCAGCAGGTTGTGGCTTTCAGTTGTTTTCCTGTGACTGATATCTTTCTCATAATTCCGTGAATGGCAGCATGCCACAGCTCTCATCCAGTCATGTGACTGCCAGGGCACAACCCCCTGCATGTGCACTCCACCTCTAATTCACCTCCCCAGCTCTTCAATTTCAAGTTAAGTGATTTTTCCCCCTCCAGGGTTATTGCTGGGGCTCAGTGCCTGCACTATGAATCCACCACTCCTGGAGGCTTTTTTCCCTCCCTTTTGTTGAATCCACTGCTCCTGAAGGCTATTTTTTCCCTTTTGTTGCCCTTGCTATTTATTGTTGTTGTTGTTATTGCTACTGCTGTCATTGTTGCTGGATAGGACAGAGAGGAGGGGAAGACCGAGAGGGGGAGAGAAAGATAGACACCTGCAGACCTGCTTCACTGCCTGTGAAGTGACCCCCCCCACAAGTGGGGAGCCAGAGGCTCAAACCCAGACCCTTACACCAGTCCTTATATTTAGCGCCATGTGCGCTTAACCTGCTGTGCTACCGTCCGACCCCTTAGATGATTTTTTTTTTCTTTGCTCACCATGCCCAATACTGGAGAGACTTGCAGTGGATGTTTAGTCTGCCATCTGCTTGAAACTGGCCCCTGAGGACTGTTGAAGAATTGTCCTTCTAACCCTCTTTGTTTACAGTGAGACATATTTGTGAGTTAGTAAAGTGTTCTTGGTATTCCAAGACCAAAATCGGTCACTAGAAAGTGTGAAATAAAACTTAACTGCTAGCACAGTAGTGCTTCCTTGCTCATAAAGCATATGTGTATATTCCTTTCCCGCAAGCTGAAACAACGTAACTATGCACAAGACAGGTTAAGTACATTTGTCTGTTTTTCCTTTAAATGATAAAGCCACACTGGTTGGTTTGCACTGGCTGCCTCTTAACTGTGTCCCTCAAGTGGCTCAGGATGGAGTGGAGGGAAATCCCCAGCCCACTTCCAGAACAGCCACCCCGTCATGTACCTGTGCCAGGGCTCCAGACCTAAATAAGAAATGCACAGGAGGAGGAACCATGCAGCGGCGAGGCTTAAAAAAGAGGGGAAACTGGCTTTAGAAAGAGGGCAGTCTTTGGAAAGATAAATGAAGGGACAGGCAAATGAAGGATCCAGGAGGAGATGCAGCCAATAATATTCGCAGCTCTTTGAGGCAAGTACTCACAGCTGCCAGGCTGCTGTGGGCTGAGTGGCCCGCGTCAGCCCTCCAGAGCTGAGGGACTGGGCACACAGTCTGGCCTGGATTGACAAGACCAGGACTTCAGCCCTAACAGGACAAATCACTGAAGGGTATAGCCTTTGTGCAACAAAATACACAACCGACTTACAAAAAGAAAAGAGCAGGGATTCGGGCAAGTGCACATGGTGCAAAGTGCAAGGACCAGTGTAGGGATCCTGGTTCCCACCTGCAGGGGAGTCACTTCACAGGCAATGAAGCAGGTCTGCAGGTGTCTGTCTTTATCTCCCATCTCCATCTTCCCCTCCTCTTTCCATTTCTCTCTGTCCTATCTTTAAAAAAGCATCATATCTTCAAGGGGGGATGACAGTCATTTCCTTTCCGGTACTGGACCTCACTGAGGCATCATGGAGAAGAACAACTCTTTTGTTGTTGTTTTGTCATCTCTGGGGCTTCACCATTCTGGGCTAAATTTTTCAAATTTTTAAAAAAATGTTGTATTATCTTTACTTATTTATTGGATAGAGACTATGAGGAATCAAGAGGGAAACAGGAGATAGAAAGGAAGAGAGACACCTGCAGCACTACTTTCAAAGCTTTTCCCCTTTAGGTAGGGACCAGGGCTTGAACCTGAGTCCCTGTGCATTGCAACATGTGTGCTCAACCAGGTCTGCCACCACCCAGCACCTAGGCTAACTTTTTCAAATAGAGAAGTAGAGAGACAGGTACACACACACACACACACACACACACACACACACACACACGCACACACACACACACAGAGAGAGAGAGAAATCACACAGCACCAAAGCTTCCTCCCCTGCAGTGTTGGCCAGGCTCAAACCTGAGCCACATGTCCAGCAAAGCAGGCCTAGCAAGAAAGTTCTGAGTGCCAGAGAGCAAGTCAAGGTGGTGGCTGGTCCCCAGGTCACATTTAGCACTACACACCCCACCCTTGGCGTCCTAGAGAGCTGGCTATTTAGCCCCCTTTAGAGTTGACTTTCAATCATTTGAGAGTACAGAATAAAATATCCCAGGACTGAGCACAGGTCTCAGCAGTTGAGCTTAGAACCTGCTCACCTGCAGCCCCATGGACTGAGCACTGGAATCTCTTTGGAAAAGAAAACTAACTAGGGCCAGTGATGTAGCTCACTTGGCTCATGTGCTGCTTTGTCTGAGTGCATCCCAGATTAAAGACGTCTCTGTCTCTCTTGTCTCTATCTAATAGACAACTCAAACTAACTCAGGACTGTGAGGTGGCTCGTGGAGGAGTGCCCTATTTTCATGTACAAAGTCTTCAGTTAGATCCCCTGCACCATGTATGCCAGAGTGATGCTCTGGTTTCCTCTTTCTTATCAGTCATTAATATTTACTTGTTTATTTATTTATTCATTTAGTGGGTGGGTGGAGGCAGGGTTTCACACATGCCTGATTTCACCATTCTCAGCTGCTGCTTCTTTCCCGTAGAGACACAGAGAGTGAGACAGAGACACCACCTTACCAGCGCTTTCCTCTGAGCCAGGCTTGAACCTGGTTGAGCACAGAGCAAAGGCATGCACCCTAATGGCTGAACTATCTCTCCAGTCCCAATGAATATTATATTTTACTTTATTTTATTTTATCTTTTATAGAAAGCACTGATCAGGTCTGGCTTATGGTGACATGAGGGATTGAACCTGGGGCCTCAGAGCCTTAGGCATGAGAGTGTCTTTGCATAACCATATGCTGTCTACCCCCAACCCCATTCAATATTTTAAAATAGAATTTAAAATCTTTCAAGATATTCTCAGGTGTCCATAATCACATGGAAGCAGCTGAGTATGTCTGAAATAATATGACTGCATGCACAATAGGTACTTTACCTAAAAATGCACTCACACAGACACAAGAGGAAAACGGTCACAGGTCCACTTCAAAGGAGAAGCTGGGATCCAGAGAGGAAAGAGTTAATGAGAAGCCATCAACCTAGGCCACCTCTGAACCACAGTGTTGTCATGTGACTGCTGGTGACCTGCTTAAGGTCATTTACCTGGTGCTAACAGCCTGACAAGACAAATCTGCTTCTGAGCCTAGGCCCTCCCCTAACCATCTGTTCTCCAGGCCTGTAGAAGTGTCCCTGTGAAATGCAGTGAGTGTCACCCCAAGGGACAAGGGAGGGGGGTGTCCTTGACAGGCCAACCCACCCAAAGTCAACATTTATAGAAAATAACCCCCATGTTTATGAGTTCATGTGAGGGTTTGCAATTCACCAAGACATTCTGCCTTCTCATTATTTATGATGATTTTAAGCCCTGTTAAGACTAGCCACACTGCCAGGTAGCTATAACCATGGTACTGCCTCTGTTCCACTAAGACAGGCCACTGAGAGTGGACAAGACACTCCCAGACACTCTTCATGTGCTTCATGTCCAAGGACGTTTGCTTCTCAGTGGACCATATAGAATACTGCAGGCATTTTCATGACAACAAAAGCCTTTACCTAGGAAAGTTTGGGTAAACAGCAAGGCTGGAAGGTACTGTTCACTGACTAAACTTCTGAGCCCTTGTAGGCCAACAGACACGTGCTGTGCCTCAAACTTTTGCCAAACTGGTCACCTGCTCAGTAAACCAAAGGACTCTGATGGGAAGCCAGAGCCTAGAGTTTGATTAGAGGCACAGAGATCATTAAGCACAGGAAATGCCCAGGTCTTTCTTTGGAAACTATTCCCTGTGAGAGGTAGAAGAATTTCAACCAAGGGTTTTTTAAAAGGAAGCAGAAAACAGGGAAGAGACTAAAAGCTACTGTATTCTCTGCACCACTCATGCTTGTAGAATCTGCCTACCTTCTCAAAGCATGCAGTTTTAATGCTCTTACATGAAGTTCATGGATGGTGTGTCACTTCATTCATTCAACAAATACTTATTGAGCACATGATTATCACATGCCAGGCATCAGATGGAACAGAGAGCAAGACAAGACCCAATCTCTGCCTTCAACATGATTATTTAGGTCCTGGGAGACATCACAGTGGTAGCATGAAGAACTTGCATGTGAGAGGCCCCAGGTTCAGTGCCCCAAAACACCAGTAGTGGGAACACAGCAGAGCTCTGGGCAAAAAGGAAAAAAAATGTATTATTTAATTATAATGTTGGTGACTTTTTAACTTAGGGCTGTTTTTGAGAAGTCACAAAAAAATCGTTTGGTATTTTTGGAACTGTGCACTATTCATTCTTACAATACTGGTAAATGAATGTGAGACTATTCAGCAGCCATCCCAAGCAAACGTAAATTGAGCAAAACATCTTTATGTATTTAAATGGTATGGGAATACTCTTATAAAAAGAACAATTGGAATTCTGTGCACAGGAAATGGTTCACACCTTTAGAATCCAGTGCATGCATAGAGTGCTCTGTTTTTAGCGGCTGACTGTGAGGGTTATGTATATGCAAGCAGTATAGACGGAACAGATTCCAAGCGGGGAAGAATGAGTGCACCTTGTACAGTGCATACACTGTGCCGCTGTGTGCATTTAGTAAAGGCAGCTTACTCTGTGGTGCGGGTTCAGATCCAACAACAGAGTGAGAAAAGCAAGCAGTGAGTCCAGGCAACAAGTCAGAGGCCTGAGAAGATAGCAAGTATTTCTGCAAAGGAAACCCTGACTAGTGGGGGCCTATGAGCAAGGACCAGTGCACGGGCCGGGTCAGAGTCCCACTCTGCACCTGCCGCAGGGACGACTCACGAGTGGTAAAGCAGGTCTGCAGGTGTCTGTCTTTTTCTCTCCCTATCTCTCTCTCCGCTCTCGGTTTCTCTTTGTCCTATCCAATAAAATAGGGGTAAGGGAGGAAAAAGAAAACACGGCTGCTGAGAACGGTGGATTCATAGTGCTGGTAACCAGTCCCAGTGACAGTTCTGCTGGGAAAGGAAGGAAGGAAGGAAGGAAGGAAGGAAGGAAGGAAGGAAGGAAGGAAGGAAGGCAGGGAAGCAGGAAGGGAGGGAGGGAGGAAAGGAGAGAGGAAGGGAGGTAGGGAGGAAGGAAGAAAACGGAAACATCTTAACTAGTGGGATTAGGCGGTGGCACACTCAGTCGAATGTATACATCACCATGTGTAAGGACCCAGGTTCAAGACCCAGGTCTCCAGCTGCAGGGAGGAAGTTAAATAAGCAGCAAAGCAGAGCTGCAGGTGTGTCTCTTCCTCCCTCTTTCTCCAGCCGCCCACCTGCACCCCTCTTAATTTCTCTCTTTCCTGGCAAATAAAACAAAGGAGAAGAAAATAGGGGAAAAAAATAACCACGAGGTCCTGCAGGCACTAAGCCCCAACAATAACCCTAGCGACAATAATATATATATATAACTCTTTTTTTCTAAATATTTATTTATTCTCTTTTGTTGCCCTTGTTTTATTATTGTAGTTATTATTGTTGTTTTTATTGATGTCGTGGTTATTAGATAGGACAGAGAGAAATGGAGAGAGGAGGGGAAGACAGAAACGGGGAGAGAAAGATAGACACCTGCAGACCTGCTTCACCACCTGTGAAATGACGCCCCTGCAGGTGGGGAGCCGGGGGCTCGAACCAGAATCCTTACGCCCGTCCTTGCACTTTGCACCACGTGCACTTAACCTGCTGTGCTACCGCTCGACTCCCAACTCTTTTTTTCTATTTACAAATATCCCTTAACATTTCTTCTGTAATACTGCTATAGAACCAGAGCCCTGAACATGTATGATATTAAAAATGTGTGACAGCGCAGGAAACAGCTAGTCTTTTCCTTCTTTATTTTTTAAAATTATCTTCCTGCCTTCCCTCCTTCCTTCATTTATTGATTGATTGGATAGATAGCCAGAAATTGTGAGGGATGTGGATGATAGGAAGAGAGAGAGAGAGAAACACCTGCAACATTGCTTCACCACTCGCAAAGCTTTCCCCCAGCAGGTGGGGACTGGGGGCTCAAGCCTGAGTCCTTGTGCATTGTAACACGTGCACTCAACCAGTGTGCTACCAGCCAGCCCATCTTCTCCTAATACACTATGGACTGGATGTCTGTGTGGATGAAGAGAAAGAGGGGGTACTGGGGCCAGGGGGCTTCCATTCCAGACCCAACACTAGAACTTGCTTGCTGTGCGTGTGACCTTGAGCAATTCTAGCAAATCTTTTTAGCTCACCCATACTAAAACCACTTTATAATATTCAGTTTTTAAAGATTTATTCACTTCACATCAGATATATATATAGAGAGAGAGAGTGAAAGAGTTTCACGTGAGGGCTTATATATTGCTGGGGATCAAATGTGGAGCCTTATGCATGCAAGTCCTATACTCTACCAGCTGAGCTCTCCCTATCCCTAAGCAAAGCTATTTTTAGCCCTATAAGTGGTAGGTAAATTTCCCCATAATTACTCAAGGATTTCCTTTCAATGCATGGGCTAAAACTTTGTGAGAGCTATGGCATCTGGAACCTGGTGACTGAAAAGAGAGTTAACATACGAAGCCAAACAAATTGTTGAGCAATCATGAACCCAAAGCTTGGAATAGTGGAGAGGAAGTGTTAGGGGGATACTCACTGCAAACTCTAGTGTACTTCTGCTTTCAGGTATATATTTTGCAGTAGTTTATGGATACATGTGAACATATGCTCTCTCTCACAGAAACTGGTGTATATCTAGGTTTTGGGACTTTGTTAGAAAGTGAACCACCTGAGATAGAATTAGAGTATACTATGAAAGGAAAGGTCTCACCCGAGTAATGAAGCTGAAGGGTTGTCATTCCACACGTAAAGTCTGTGAACACAGTCTGAAGTGAAGCATGTTGAGGTGGCAATCGTTGCGTTGGTTAGGTTGTGGTCGGCAGATGCAATATTATTTGATATGGATTGGGAGAGGCATACGGGAAAGTGGGCCCTATCCAATGGTTCCAGGACTGGGGGAAGTAGAGGCTCTATAGTGGAGATGTGAGGTTCCTGCTGTCTTAGGGTTCAAAAAAACAACTGATAGTTAATGTTATCATCACATTAATTGGTAATTGGGTTAACTTTGAAAAGTCCTTTTGTTAGGGTTTGCTGTACAGTACCCAGTATCTTGTATATAGCTGTGCTATTGGTTGCTTCTGATCTACTTGGTCTAGGCTTTTGAGAGAGTGTGTATATCAATTACACAGCCTGTATATTAAAAAGATTCAGTTTGTGTTTTGCAAAACTTCGAGACATACAATTAATTTTCCCCCTCTCGTATTAATTAACTAGTGATTTATATGACTACATGTTACTAGGAGTGTACATAAACACCATTCCCACCACCAAAAGACTGTGACCCATCCCTCCCACCCACTCCCACCCCCCACTGGCCCAGGAAGCTGCATGTCTACCCCTCACCACAGGGTTTTTACTTTGGTGCCCTACTTACAATTTGGTCAGGTCCTGCTTTTAGTTTCCCTTTCAGATCTTCTTACTCAACTTCTGTTGATGAGTGAGATCATCCCATACTCATCTTTATCTTTCTGACTTAGCTCACTTAACATAATTCCTTCTAGCTCTGTCCAAGATGGGTCAGAGAAGGTGGGTTCATTGTTCTTGATAGCTGCATAGTATTCCATTGTGTATATATACCACAGCTTTCTCAGCCACTCATCTGTTGTTGGGCACCTGGGTTGCTTCCAGGTTTTAGCTATTATGAATTGTGCTGCTATGAACATAGGAGTACACACCTCTTTTTGGTTGGGTGTTATGGAGTCCTTGGGGTATAACACCAGGAGAGGAATTACTGGATCATATGGAAGGTCCGTGTCTATCCTTCTGAGAGTTTTCCAGAGTGCTTTCCACAGAGGCTGGACCAATTTACATTACCACCAGCAATGTAAAAGGGTTCCTCTGTTCCCACAACCTCTCCAGCATTTGTTGCTGCTGTCCTTTTTGATGTATGCCATTCTTACAGGAGTGAGGTGGTATCTTAGTGTTGTCTTAATTTGCATTTCTCTGACAATCAGTGACCTAGTGCAGTTTTTCATATGTTTGTTAGCCTTTTGGATCTCCTCTGTAGTGAATGTTTTGTTCATATCCTCTGCCCATTTTTGGATGGGGTCATTTGCTTTTTTGGTGCTAAGTTTGCTGAGCTCTTTATATATTTTGGTGATTAGTTTCTTGTCTGATGTATGGCATGTGAAGATCTTCTCCCATTCTGTGAGGGCTCTTTTTGTGTGATAGTTTTTTTGGCTGTGCAGAAGCTTTTCAATTTGATGTAGTCCCATTGGTTTGTTTCTGCTTTAGTCTTCCTTGCAATTGGGTTTGATTCATCAAAGATGTCCTTGAGGTGTAGATGGGAAAGTGTTTTACCAATGTTTTCCTCTAAGTATTTGATTGTTTCTGGTCTGACATCTAGGTCTTTGATCCATTTGGAGTTGATTTTTGTTTCTGGTGAGATAAGGTGGTTCAATTTCATTCTTCTGCATGTTACAACCCAGTTTTCCCAGCACCATTTATTGAAGAGAGCCTCCTTTTTCCATTTAATCCTTTGGGCCCCCTTATCAAAGATTAGATGTCCATAGGTGTGGGGATTTATTTCTGGGCTTTCAATTCTGTTCCACTGGTCTGTGTGCCTATTTTTGTTCCAGTACCATGCTGTTTTGATGATGATGGCTTTATAATATAGTTTAAGGTCTGGGAGTGTGATGCCTCCATTTCTGTTTCTTTTCCTTACGATGGTTTTGGCAGTTCTAGGTGTTTTCATGTTCCAGATAAATGACTGTAGTGTTTGTTCTATTCTCTTAAAGAAGCTTAGTGGAACTTTGATGGGTATTGCATTAAATTTGTATATGGCTCTGGGGAAAATATTCATTTTGATGATATTTATTCTTCCAATCCATGAGCATGGGATATCTTTCCATTTCTTGGTATCAGTTTCTATTTCCTTGAGTAGCGACTCATAGTTTTCAGTATACAAGTCTTTCACTTCTTTGGTCAACTTTATTCCTAGGTATTTGATTGATTTTGCTGAAACAGTAAAGGGGAGTGATCTATGGATGTCTTCTTCTTCAGATTTAGTGTTTGCATAAAGAAATGCCACTGATTTTTGTACATTGATTTTGTAGCCTGATACTTTGATATATTGCCTAATAACTTCCAGTAGTTTTCTGATGGATTCTTTAGGTGTTTCTATGTATACTATCATATCATCTGCAAATAGTGAGAGCTTGACTTCTTCCCTTCCAATCTGTATTCCTCTGATTCCTTTCTCTTGCCTGATTGCTATGGCAAGAACTTCCAATACTATGTTGAAGAGTAACGGTGACAGTGGACAGCCCTGTCTAGTCCCCGATCTGAGGGGGAATGCTTTCAGCTTCTGTCCATTGAGTATGATGTTGGCTGTAGTTTTGCTATATATAGACTCCAATATCTTGAGGAATTTCCCATCTATTCCCATTTTTTGTAGTTTTGAGCATGAATGGGTGTTGGATTTTGTCAAAGGCTTTCTCTGCATCTATTGAGATAATCATGTGGTTTTTGGCTTTGCTTTTATTGATGTGGTGAATGACATTAATTGACTTACGGATGTTGAACCAGCCTTGCATTCCTGGGATGAATCCCACTTGGTCATGATGAACAATCTTTTTGATATGTTGCTGTATCCGGTTGGCCAAGATCTTGTTTAATATTTTTGCATCTATGTTCATCAGAGATATTGGTCTGTAGTTTTCTTTTTTTTGTTATGTCCCTATCAGCTTTTGGCATCAGGGTGATGTTGGCTTCATAGAAGGTGGAAGGGAGTATTCCTGTTTCTTCAATCTTATGGAAAAGCTTCAGAAGTATGGGTACTGTTTCCTGAAAGTTTTGTAGAAGTCGTTTGTGAAGCCATCTGGTCCAGGACTTTTGTTGTTGGGGAGGTTCTTAATAACGGTTTCAATTTCTTTGTCTGTGATTGGTGCATTTAGATTTTGTAGTTCTTCTTGGTTCAGTTTTGGAAGGGCATATGCTTCTAGGAATTGTTCCATTTCTTCCAGATTCTCTAGCTTGGTGGCGTATAGTTCTTTATAGAAGTTTCGCAGGATTCTCTGCATTTCTGTGGTGTCAGTTGTGATATCTCCTCCATTGTTTACAATTCTATTAATTTGAGTCTTCTCTCTTTTTTGTTTGGTGAGTCTGGCTAGGGGTTTGTCAATTTTGTTTAATCTTTCAAAGAACCAACATTTGGCTTCATTGATCTTTTGTATGGTTCTTTTATTTTTGATGTTGTTTATTTCTGCTCTAACTTTAGTGATTTCTGTCCTTCTGGTTGCTTTAGGGTTCCTTTGTTCCTCTTCCTCTAAGTCCTTGAGGTGTGCAGTAAGGTCATTCATTTGAGCTTCTTTTTGGTGTTTAATATGTGGTTGTATGGCTATAAGTTTCCCTCTCAGTACTGCTTTAGCTGTGTCCCAAATATTTTGATAGGTTGTATCTTCATTTTCATTTGTTTCCAGGAACATTTGAATTTCCTGCTTGGGTGAATCTCTGACCCAGTGGTTCTTAAGGAGTATGTTGTTTAGTTTCCAAATTCTGTGACTTTTAATAATTTTCTGTTTGTTGTTAAATGTTAGTTTTACTCCACTGTGGTCTGAGAAGATACTTGGGATGATTTGAATGTTCTTGAGTTTATTGATGCTGTCTCTATGGCCTAACATGTGGTCTATCCTTGAGTATGTGTTATGTGAATTTGAAAAGAAGGTGTATTCTAGTTTTTTGGGATGAAGGACTCTGAAAATGTCCAAGAGGTCTAGTCTGTCGATCTCTTCATTCAATTCTCTTGTATCTTTATTGGTTCTCTGCTTTGTTGATCTGTCTAAGTGTGAGAGTGGGGTATTGAAGTCTCCCACTATTACTGTATTACTATTGATGTATTTTTGAAATTCTTTCAGTAAGTGCTTGATGTATTTAGATGGTCCCTCATTGGGTGCATAGATGTTAATGATTCTTAAGTCTTCCTGGCTGATTGATCCTCTAATCATTATGTAATGTCCTTGCCTATCTTTTATTACTTTATTTAATTTAAAATCTATCATGTCTGAGATGAGAATGGCTGTTCCTGCCCTTTTTTGTGGTCCGTTAGCCTGTATGATAGTTTTCCATCCTTTCACTTTAAGTCTGTGTTTATCTTGTTGTGACAGATGGGATTCTTGCAAGCAGCATATGGTTGGATTATGTTTTCTGATCCATCCCCAAACTCTGTGCCTTTTGATGGGTGAGTTTAAGCCATTGACATTTATTGATATTATGGATTTAATGTATTGTAGTGCCATTGTTCAAAAAAATTTTTTTTTGTTTTCTCTGATATATTGCCAGTATTATAGTGATGTTCTTGTTTATAAGAGGTCTTTTAGAACCTCTTTCAGGGCCGGTTTGGTGATGGTTGCCTTCTTTAACTGTTGTTTGTCTAAGAAGGTTTTGATCCCTCCATCTAGTTTGAATGAAAGTCTAGCAGGATATATTATCCTTGATTAAAACCCTTTTTCATTCAGGGCTTGATAGATATCTTGCCATTCTCTTCTGGCTTTTAGAGTTTGAGTGGAGAAGTCTGCAGATAATCTTATGGGTTTTCCCTTGTATGTGACTTTTTCTTTCTCTCTTGCAGCCTTTAGGATCCTTTCTTTATCCTTACATCTTCTCATTGTGACTATGATGTGTATTGGTGTCTTCAGGTCTGGGTTGATTCTGTTTGGTACTCTCTGGGCCTCTTGAATCTTGATGTCCTTTCTGTTATTCAGGTCTGGGAAGTTTTCTTCTATTATTTCCTCTAGAATGTTTGCTTCCCCTTCCTCTCTTTCTTCCTCTGACAGTCCAATTATGCGAATGTTACTTCTTTTGAGATCATCCCATATGTCTCTGTTGTTGTTTTCAGTGTCTCTCAATCTCTTTTTAAGCTCTTTCACCTCTTTTTTTTCTCTAACTCATCCTCTGTCTGACTAATTCTGTTTTCTGCTTCTGTTAGTCTGCTTTCCCTTGCCTCAGCTTCTTTCTTCATTACAGCTATTTCAGCTTTCAGTTCTCTAATTGCCTCAAGATAATCAGTATTTTCCTTGGGGATCTCAACTGTTGTTTCCCTAATACTGCCATTCCTTTCCTCCAATGTTGTTTTCATTTCTGTGATTAATAAGTTTATTATTTTTTGCATACTTTTCTCATCTATGGTTACTTCTGGCTGATTTGTAGTTTCTTCTGGGCTCTTGTCTTCATTCATCGGAGTAGCAGTTTTATTTGTTTTTGATCTACCCATTTTTTTGATTTATGTGTTTCTTTTTTTTTATGCTCTGTTGTTCCTCAGTTGTTGTGTCTTGAGTACAAGTAACCCTGTACTAAATACCTTTATGACAGTTGCACTCACCAACCTCAGGAATTACAGTAGCAACTGAAGCAAGTATTGAAGCAGTTTAATCACTACCAGTTAGCCAAACAATTTCTCCAGTCTGTGAAAAAATAGTAACCAAATCCCAGTGAGGAAGAAAGAGAAAAGAAAGAAGGGATAGCAAGAATAGACAGTTACACGAATCTACTAGCCACTGTATATTCTAGGGGTAACAAGAGGGGAAAGGGAAGTAGAGCAGAGACACACACATAGAGAGTCCACTCTGAGTCAGATTTCTTCCCCAAAATAATTCACAAATTCAGAAAGGCAAAGAAGAAGGAACGAAGAAGTGTATGACAAGATAAAAAAAAAAGAAGAGACAAGAAAGAGAAAAGGGAAAAGATAAGAAAAAGAGCTGTAATTAAAGAGCAGTGAGAGGAAAGTTTTTTTATTACTTTATTTTTAATTTAGTTTAATTTAATTTTTTAATTAGCTAGGAGGAGGAGGGAGGGGAGAGTCTATAGAGGAGGTAGTAGTAACGAGACAAGTTCCTCCCACAATAGATAAGATGCCCACTACCCTAGCAATGAAAGATACCCTAAGAGTTAATTCTGATCAACCTAAAGGGGGGGAAGATATATGCCTTTATATAATATTAATAATAAAATAGAGCAGGGTAAAAAAAAAAAACCTGTCCCAGATTATCTCAAACCTCGTGATCAGAGGCAGCTGATTGTTAAGAAAGAGAAAAAAAAAAAAACCTCAGGACTAGACAAGGATAGCTGAAATAGACAGTTATGCAAATCTACTATCCACTGTATATTCTAGGGGTAGCTAAAGGATGAAGGGAAGTTGAGCAGAGATACTTGCAATGAGAGTCCAACTCTGAGTCAGAATTCTTCCCCAAAATAATTCCCAAATGTGTATCAGTGAATTCAGAAAAGCACACTGTTTGGTGGTGTGGGGGATGGACCCTGTGGCTTTGGAAGCTGTAGGATTAAGGAAGAAAGGATGACAAGAATGAGAAAAAGAAAAAAAAAGAGAGAGAAAAAGAAAAAGATAAGAAAACGAACAGTCATAAAAGAGCAGTGAAATGAAAGAGTTTTTATTTATTTATTTATTTTTAATTATTTAATTAGCTATGTGGGGTGAGGTGGGGGGGTTGGCTACTTAGAAAGAAAAAAGGCCAGAGGTTTCAGAAGGGTATAGATTTAGAATGAATGATACTCTCTGGTGGGACAGGAATCTTGGTAAAGAAAGAAAGAGGCTCAGCAGGGGAGCCTGCTAGGACCTGGTCCCCAGGGACTGGTTTTTTTTGGGGGGGAGGGGGAGGAGGTGTGCTTAATAATTTAAAAGAAAGAAAACATTTTTTCCCTTTTTTATACTCTAATTTTTAACCCAAATTAAGTTATAGTCACCTCCTTGATGTCACCGCTAGGACCCCTTATTGACTGGCCTACTAAAGGCAGAAAATCCTACCGTTTCCAGAAGACGTGGTCAGAGCTCTAGCCACTAGCAGCTTCTCAGTCCACCATCTTCCGGGAACCCCCTAGACTAACTTTTAATCAACTGAAATGAAGCAAAACTTCTTACTACAAATGAAGCAGCACCTACTAAGATGCAATCAAGTCACGCAATTCAAATTGCGTCTTTAACAGAGACATTTGGGAAGAACACAGACTGACCCAATGTCAATGTAAATGAAGGCACTGGTTATGACTTCTTGCTGTGGCTTTATGCCCACCCAAACCTCCCACTAGTAATTTTTTTCTTTGAAAGCAATTTTTCACTACTCTGACACCATTCCCATGAAATGTGACATTTTAACAAATAGGATTGCCGTGTCTGTGAGATTTATCTTCACTCTCCTCAATACCATCATTCCTTGAACTATGTGTTGCCTTACATGAAAAACGCAAGCTCTTTTGTGCTAGGCGGCAGCTGGAAAGTTCATATGGTAAAAAAGCTCTTCCTAGGATGTTTTAATTGTGGGATGTGTTTTAAAGGAAAGTTTTAGTTACATCTTGCAATTTGGAGCCAACTTCTTGGCTTTCATCTAATGTGAATGAGGTTTTTCGCACTTGCAACCATCTGTTCCATTGGCTTAAGCCTAATCTTAAACCATAATATTGAAAGTGTGATGTCATTCCTTCCTATGATGTCATTAAGCATCTCTGCATGAGGGAACTGAGTAATGTGGGGGCGGGCAGTGCCTGTTCAAATACATGGAAATATATTCAAATATTGGGGCATGAAGTAACTAACAAATCCATGGCAATATGAATTAGTTTTCTATTGCTAAGCACTTCCAGTTAATCTCTACTATCCAAAAGACTAATGGATCTTTAAAATACACCTATGGGAACAAGCTAGTGTATTAATGTGATCACACCATTGTAATTGATTGTTTTGAGTATATACCTGAAGTACCAAATTATACTTTCTAACCATCAACGATAGCCAGGTCATTCATTAAAAGCTTAAGTAATTTTGGGGAGTTGGGCGGTAGCGCAGCAGGTTAAGCACAGGTGGCACAAAGTGTAAGGATCGGCATAAGGATCCAGATTCGAGTCCCCAGGTTCAAGCCCCCTGCTCCCCACCTGCAGGGGAGTCACTTCACAGGTGGTGAAGCAGGTCTGCAGGTGTCTATCTTTCTCTCCCCATCTGTCTTCCCCTCCTCTCTCCATCTCTCTCTGTCCTATCCAACAACAATGACACCAATAACAACAACAATAATAACTACAACAATAAAGCAACAAGGGCAACATAAGGAAATAAATAAATAAATATTTTTAAAAGCTTAAGTAATTCTATCTTTTAAATTTTATACTGACTAGAGATTAATGTTTAACAATGAAGAAGTTTACAAAATTTATAGCTGAGCTGGGGGATACATATGTCGTATTCTTAATTTATTTTAAGATTAAATATATTATAGTAACTTATATATAAATTTCTCTTAAATGTTATTTATTAATTATAATTAAAGTATATTATCTACAAATAATTTTTTATAGCTATTTTAAGTTATAAGTGATACATCCTCATATATTTAATATTAATCAAAAATACTTTAATTTTATAAATATATATTTACTACACATGTATTGAGGAATATTATCAGATAATATATTGATAAATATAATTCTATATACAAATATATACTTTTAAAATATTAAAATTCATTTTATATTATGATATGAATAATTCTAGGTAAGTTTAGCAATTTAAATTGATAAACTTGTAAAAGTTTATATCAGTTGTATATAAGTATACACTTATTACTACTTTTGCATACCAATTAAAAATTACTTAATCAAGTTCTTAAGTTTTAGCTGTAAATGTATTCTATGTTTTGACATGGGCCAAGCCCTAACTAGTAGGTAGTGATCAACAATTCCTTAATGGATGGACAGATACATGGATGGACAGATACATGGATGGATGGATGGATGGATGGATGGATGGATGGATGGATGGATGGATGGATGGATACGTCTTTCCGTATGTACTTTAACTGACAAATTAAGTCTTTTCACCAAGGAAAGGTAAGGTCTTTTTCCCCTTCTCAACGAGTGCTGATAGAGTCCGCACAAGTCTGAGCTCTACTCTGCTGTATCTGAACAATTTTCTTAAGACTCAGCTCAGGTGTCATTCCTTTCATTGTTTCATCTTAATACTTTGTCTCTATTTTTACTGTAAAAGCTTTCCAACATGGTGAATAATATTTTAGTTTAAATCTGCCTCCTTAGACTTTAAATTCCTTACAACAGCAATTTAAATTTTGGATTCATACCCATCTTTACAGCACAGAGGCTAGTACAAAGCTATTGATAGGACTGGATAGTGTCTGCTGAATGAATTCATGAAGGTATTCATGAAAGCCTGAGATAGAATAATGTCTTTGGGAGTTTCTTTGAAACTGTGAATCCCCAAACAGGCTTTAGGTGTTGCTGTCTTCTTGATCTCAGCCACAAATCACATCCTTTCCCCTATTCCTTAAGTGTTTTTTTCCTACCCAGACAGTCCATAGAATCTTGTCTAAAGAATCACTTCAGGCAGACCTCATTCTCCTACTCATAGTGCATTCACTGAATGTCAATTCAACCAAACCCCTCAGCACTTTGATAAGATTTCAAATTCAAAGAGTTAAAAAAAATTAACTGTCTTGGGTTTTAGTACCAGCCTGAAAATACTCTTATGTGATGACCACATTCTGAAATAAAGACAGTCAAATAACCTTAGATACCATTTTCTTAGTTGATAATAAGATATTTGTCATAAAAGGGTATCAGTTCCTTCCATACATTTTTGACTGTTATGTTAAAGAGCAGATGTATAATACACACAATAAAAGAGATACAAACAAGAATAAATACTCGATACAAAAAAATAATAATAACATCTCCCTTCCAGGAAATCCTAGAATATTTTACAAATGACATTGCAATCTTTTCATTCCCCTTTGATGAAGAGATGTCCTCCAAGGTGAAATATATCTCCCTCACTGCTTACAACAAGAGGTGGTAAATCCTTACCTTAAAGATTAGGGAAGATTAGAATAAGTGACTATAATTATTCATAAAAAAACAGAATACAGAATAAGGAGAAGTGGCTGAACTTGACCCTTCCACTCCAATGAGAAGTGTTATGAGTTCACTGAGGGTGGAGCAGGGCAGGACCTCTGTTTAATCCTCATCTGAAAGATGTCAAGATGACATCTGGGGTCAATCTGTTCTCTAAAGGGGAGACAAAGCCAGTTGCATAAATACCACCTCGGGAGCACCTTGACAGTCCTTGGAAGCCATCCAGCTGGATGTCAGTGTAACGTGGTCAAGTCACCTTGTTAGACATTCATGGCACGGGGCACAAGACATCTTCAGGGTGAGGTGTATTTTTCCATTGGTAAGTGTAGATGAAAGGGCAGGAAGTGGCCCTGGTGGATGGATATGCTTATCACAGAAGGGGCAGCTTGGTAAAAATATCCCACTCATCACAGCTCTTCAGTTGGGTAGCATCTTTAGATCACAGGATTTGCATGCCTGAATCTCCAGAGACCGCTGGTTCAATCTCCAGTACCCCATATGCCAGAGATGAGTGAAGTTCTGGTCTCTTTCTCATAACAATACATCATTTAAAATGTAAAATTTATGTTTCAAAATTATTGTACACCAGCCCTATTTTATTGAATCTTTTAAAAAAAATATTAGGTTGTTGGAAAAGTCGTGATGTATTTTTCTCTGCAAAATTATTGGGTTTCTCTGCAAAATTATGGCATATTTTTGCAAATCCTGTCACCTAACAATGTTCTAATTCCCCTGTCCCAATTTTTTAAAAATATTTTCTTTACATATTAGATAGAAACAGAGAGAAATCGAGAGAAGGAAGGGAGAGACAGAGTGGGAGAATGACACCTGCAGCACTGCTTCACCACTTGTGAAGCTTTTCCTCCTGAAGGTGGGGACTGGGAGCCTGGACCTGGGTACTTGTGCACTGTAGCATGCGTGCTCAACCAGGTGTGCCTGCACCTGTGCCCATCCTCGCCCCAGTTTTTCACGCAGTTTGAGGTTACCGTAGTAAGGGGATGAAGTTTCATAACAGAAGCTTAAGAATTTTACATGTACACATAGTCAGTGTAATTCTGGAAGATGCCCTTTGAGTGTGAAATATTTAGTAATATGGAGAAGTCATATAGCACAGTGGTTAGAAGAGTAGATTCTAACCTTGAGATGAATTTATGTTTTTGTGTAATACTATGAAAAGCATCTCATTTCTCTATCCCAGATTCTTCATCTATTATATAAATTGAGCCCAGGTAGGATTATGGAGAATATCAAATGAAATCAATATAGAGTATCTGGTACATGCAAGTCTCACATGAAGTTCTTACTGCTTTCAGCTATGATGATGGTAATGATTAAAATGGCAAAGATGCTAACATGATGCCAACCGGACTTCCCTGGACAGATGACCCCACCAACATGTACTGGAGCCCTGCTTCCCCAGAGCCCCACCCCACTAGGGAAAAAGAGAGACAGACTGGGAGTATGGATCAACCTGTCAACACCCATGTTCAGCAGGGAAGCAATTATAGAAGCCAGACCTTCCACCTTCTGCACCCCATAATGACCCTGGGTCCATACTCCCAGAGGGTTAAAGAATAGGAAGGCTAGGGAGTCGGGTGGTAGCACAGCAGGCTAAGTGCACGTGGCACAAAGCACAAGGACCATGACCGCAGTAAGGATTCTGGTTCGAGCCCCAGGCTCCCCACCTGCAGGGGAGTCGCTTCACAGGCGGTGAAGCAGGTCTGCAGGTGTCTATCTTTCTCTCCCCCTCTCTGTCTTCCCTTCCTCTCTCCATTTCTCTCTGTCCTATCTAATAACCACGACATCAATAACAACAACAATAATAACTACAACAACAATGCAAAAACAACAAGGGCAACAAAAGGGAAAATAAATAAAGAAATGTAAAAAAAATTTTAAAAACGAATAGGAAAAGCTATCAGGGGAGGAGATAGGATACGGAGTTCTGGTGATGGGAATTGTGTGGAGTTGTACCTCTCTTATCCTTTGGTTTTTGTCAATGTTTCCTTTTTATAAATAAAATTTTCTTAAAAAAATAAAAAAGAAAGTATCAAAGAACTCTGAGTATTTAGTTTGATATATCACTTAAAATTTAGAAAACTTGGTTTCAAGATATTCAGCAAAAAGAAGGAAAGAGACATTAGGTGCAGAAATTAGAGTATCATCTAATCTGTTGCTGATACTTCTATTCCTCCTCTTGTCACCCCAACCTCCCACCACCACCTCAGGACTTTAAATATATTGGAATTAACTCACTGAATAAATTGAGTCAAAAGTTTTAAAAAAGTATCAAACTTAGACTATCTTCCTTGTTATGTTAACGGAAATATATACATATACATATACATATACATATACATATACATATACATATACATATACATATACATATACATATACATATACATCATATACATATACATATACATATACATATACATATACATATACATATATATGATTCCTTAAGGAAAAGAGAATATATTTACCATAGAAAAACACATTATTTTAGACCGGTAATTTCAGGTGCAAAAAAATGGTGTCCATGGTAAGAATATGGGAAAGGAATAGTATTAATAGGAGATGGTACAGGACTGGTTCACATTTTAGAGTAGAAAGGAAAGGTGAGTTTTTTTCAGTCTCCCTGCCTAACACAACATGGTGAGCTGTGAGCTATGCTAACTGGGCAAACAGAGTCAAAGGAGGCCAGCTAATTATGACTGTTGAGAACATAAGTCATATAGTCAGCTCCCAGCACAAATCCCAGGACAGCGGAACCCTCTCACCATAGTGACCCACTGAGTCTTAATTGGTCCTCCTAAGGCTTGGAAGAAAGGCTATGAAAGATCTTCTGACCTCTTAGAAGCAGGTTTATAGACATATTATAGTGCTTTAATCCTTGCATCCTGGAGGTGCCAAGGTAATAGGGCAGCAGCTTATCTAGATAAAAGCCTGCGAAGACAATGGTTGTCTGACATTCAGCTCTGCTCCAAGCCAGTTTGGAAACCCAGACTAACACATCCTTCCTCTAGACCCCCAACTCCTTGCACATAGCACACATGGGATGTATTTGCCTGCACAGCACATTTTTCCCTGATTTCTCCTGGTAAGATTTTTGGTCCTTTTTTTTTTTTTTTCCATCTGTGCTATAATCTCTTTTACTACTCTTTGGGTCAATTTTATGTATCCCATTTTACTTGCTAGAGTGAAAAATTTTTTTGGATGTCATCTATTTGTGTCCCAGATTCTACTTCCTGGTCTATAGTCTGTACTTACTTACACCTCTCTCCTTCCCCTTTCACTCACTCAGTCCAACATCCTACAACAGAGGCATTCTTAACCTGATCTCCATTGAAGTGAGAAATATCTATTAGAGTGATGATGAAATAAGAAATTATATTTTTAAAATAAGTCCACTAGAATATGTGTAGACAGTTGTGCTATAAACCATTAGCTTCCAAATAAAAATAAAAAAAAAAACATATATCTGTTGAAGTATTATCCCTTTTAAAGCAGAAGCAATGATATTCACATCAGTTTTTTAAGTTAACTTCAGAATGGTTTCATGATCCTCATAAGAAAATCACACTGTGACCATACCTGAGCTTCATGTTTTCTTCAGGTTTCTTCGGGTGAATTAGTACTCTCCTAACTCACTATGTCCAATGCCAAGTTTCCTTTGATGTTTTCTGGAACTCTACTAAGAATTTTCAGTAGCTGGTAGAACATATCTTGAAGACAGTTCTGAAAAAGAATTACATTTTTTTTAAAGTAATGGCAACATAATTAAAATATCTGTTGTTCCCAAATACCTTAAAAAGGAAACATTATGAGTCTAAGAGAATCCTGGCAATTTCCGGCAACAAACTGAGCTTACTATCTTATCATCCCCTCACAAAAGCCAACTCAAAAGTTCTACTACTTAACTATGTTCCAATGTGTGGGAAGGGTGTCCTTGATAACAACAACAGACTGTCTGATTGCCTCTAGGACTATACTTGATAAGAAAGAGCTACTGGAGTTTGCTCAACTTGGCTGCTACTTGGAATATGATCTCTTTGGTACTGAAGTCCTTACTTATCAGTTCAGCCAGGATATTGACATGCCTGATGATAATAAAAGAATTAGAAGGTAAGTATGATAGGATCTCTCCCACTGCTTCCTCTTACCAGCACTTTTTGATTTTCATGATTTTCATGTCTGGGTGGGGATTAGTTTTTCTGAATTAGAATTCAGAAAACAGTAGGCAAGATGAAACAGAAACCAGCAGAAGAAATATACCTAATCTGTATCAAGAAGAAAAAATCACCTCTCTATTACTTTGAGGAGAAAATGAGTCATACTAAGTGGATGAACATGTAGCAGGGCCTTAGGAGCTGAGTGCAGATGGGCAGCTGACAGAATACTCATCCTCTGCCATGAAACTAAGAGAACAGAGACACCTTCTTTTTCCCCTTAGTGAAATAAGTTGTCTCTCCCAGGTTGACCACACTCGAGTTCTAACTCTCAGCTCTAAATTCTGTAAATGCTTCATAAAAAATATTCTGGGGGGGGGTAGTGCAGTGGGTCAAGCGCACGTGATGTAAAGCGCAGGGAGCGGTGTAAGGATCCCAGTTCGAGCCCCCATCTCCCCACCTGCAGAGGAGTCGCTTCACAAGCAGTGAAGCAGGTCTACAGGTGTCTATCTTTCTCACCCCCTCTGTCTCCCTCCTTTCTTGATTTCTCTCTGTCCTATCCAACAATAACATCAATGGCAAAAATAACAATAACAACAAAGGCAACAAAATGGGAAAAAATGGCCTCCAAGAGCAATAGATAGACTCATAGTGCAGGCACTGAGCCCCAGCAATAACCCTAGAGGCAAAAAAAAAGTATTCTAAAAGGCTGTTTGAAAATTAAATAAAATAATGCCTAAAAACCAAGCATCATACAGTATTTAACCTCCCCAAATTGTCTAAGATAGTAAAAGCAGCAATTATAAAAGTCAGTTGTTTGCAGCCACCAAGAATATTTGAAGAGTAAAGATGAGAGGCTACATGCTTTGTCTTGATCTGATTACCTTGGTGATAGGAAGACTGAAGGCACCCAGTTAAAAACTTTCAGAGTGATAAATCAATTTGGAAATGACAAGGATGATCTTAGTTTGAGAATACCAAAACATTTATATCCACGGGGACCCACTGGACAAGGGTGAGGAGCATAGAGCAGAGATTTAGGTTTAGACATCAAATGGTTCACATGTAAGAGTTGGAAATGTGGGGGTGTATAAGCTCCATCAGAAAAGAGAATGGGAACAGAGTGGGGCCAGGCAGTGGCACACTGGTTAAGCGCACATAGTACTAAGTGCCCAATAAAATAGAAAAAATGGCCACCAGGAGCAGTGAATTCCTAGTGCTGGTACTGGGCCCCAGCAACAATAACCCTGGAAGCCAAAGAGAGAGAGGGGTGGGAGAATGAGAACAGAGTGCTATGGAATGTCAGTGTTTAAGGGATGGACACAGAGGCAGTCACTCAAGGATAGCTTGCAAAGTTTTAAAGGGATAAGAATACCAGGGAAATGTACTGTGGGAGTTGGTGGAGAAGATGTTTAAAGCAGGATGGCATGACTGCTATAATGCATGACAAAGGTCAAGTGGAATAAAGACTAAAATAGCCATATGACTTCATAGTTAGATTCTATGTCATACATGACCAGTAAGTACAATCTAGCTAGAAAATGCCTTAAGAATGAAGAAGCAGTGAGGAAGAGGAAGAAGGTGGGAGTTACACTTAGAAAAGTTGGATAGTAGGAGCTTGGTGGTGGTGCACTTGGTCGACAGCACATGTTACAATGCACAAGGATACAGGTTCAACCCATTGGTCTCCACCTGCAGGGGGAAGCTTCAAGAGCAGTGAAGCAGTGCTGCAACTGTCTTTCTTTCTCTATTACCTTTTCCTTGATCAATTTCTCTATCCAATAAATTAATTATTGGGTCATCTGAAAAGTCATGGTGTATTTTTCTTTTTTATTTCTATGCAAAATGACTTCTCAAACTACCCAATGACTATTTTTTTAAAAAAATTTTTGACAGTGAAGGGAATGAGGATATAAGGATGAAATATGAAGATAAGATAGAAGGAATTTTTTTTTATTATCTTTGGGAAGTAGGAAGATAGAGACACAGAACATTGGAGGTGGGTGTGTTATGAAACTATACAGTGTAATATTATGATCCTGTAACCAACTATCAATTGCAAATAACAAGAGAAAAACAGGAAAGTTTTGATAAAAGTTGAGTAATATTTATGTAACTGAGAGAGAGAGAGAGAGCACAAGAAAGTAATGCCTATTCTCAAGGATTAGTACATAATTTACATGAAATAAAACATGACACATAAGTTAAGCATCTGGTCCACAGTATAGGAATGGTCACTCCAATGTTAGCTTAAACAACTGTGCAGAATGAAAGGACATAGAACCAAGCTTTGGAGAAACAAACGGGTGGGATCTGGAAGTAAAGAGAAAGTCGGTTGAAAGGAGCTGGACTTCCACCACTGAGATGAGTAGAGGGGAGAAAGTAATACAGAGATCCAGATAAATATCTTGCAGAGAGAAACAGGAAACTGAGCACTCATGCTGTGTTTTTTCCTGGTGTGCCTGTGAAGCAGAAATGGCCATGTTCTCAGACAGAAGGAGTGGACTCGCGGCAGGGTTTCAGGGAGGAGGAGGAGGAGGATACAGGTTGAGAATGAATGAGTGACAGATACTGACAAGGAGTATGTTGTATGAAGACCCTGTCTAAACAAGACAGCATGATTGCATGAGTGTATGGAGTGGCACCAATGCACAAGATGGGCCTCATTCTCTTCCTCTCTCTTTCTCTTCCTCCCTTGTAAATTTGTAGTAAATCCAGTGAAGTTTTGTAAGGAGAAGCAGAACACGTAGAGTAGACATGTTAGATCAAGGGTTAGAATCCCAACCCTGAAAAATGCCTTGGATAGTGAGGGAAAACATAAGATTGACTGATGAAAGCTGTGGAAGAGCAAGTATGGCGAGAAATAGGAAGGTCGGTAGGAAAGACAGGCTAAGGGCAATGAAGCGGAGGCTTTTAGTGAAATAGGTGGCTCTATCTATAACTGGATGAGCAACAAAGGAGAGAACTATTAACCAGTGGTCAGAGTGGGCAACTACAGAGTGAGATTTCAGGGAGGAAAGTTCTCCATGAAGACAAGGAATGGTTAGGGTGTAGGAAATGGATAGAAACAGGAATAAGTAAGTCTGGAGCAGAGAAGTGACATGCAGAAACCCAAAGACTCAAGTAGCAATAACACACACACACACACACACACACACACACACACACACACACACACACACACACACACACTCCATACACACATTGGGGTTGAAGGGAAGCCTGGATAAATGGCCTTAGGTGGGGCAATCTTAAACCTGTCTGTCCCATGGGCCAGGTGGTGGCACACCTGGTTAAACACACATATCACCAAGCAGAAAGACCTGGGTTCAAGCCCCTGCTCTATACCTGCAGGGGGTGTTTCACAAATGGTAAAGCAGGTCTGCAGGTGTCTACTTTTCTCTCTCCCCCTCTCCCTTCCCCTCTCAATTTCTCTCTGTCCTGTTAAATAAAATAGAAAGAAAGAGGGGGGAAAATAGCCCCAGGGAGCAGTGGATCTGTAGTGTCAGCATGGAGTCCCAGGGATAACTCTGGTGGCAAAAACAAAAATAAAATAAAATAATACAAACTGCCCCATGGACTGTAACCTTTAGACCTGCATGCCTTCTGCTGCCCCAGTGTATCAGCACTCTTCTCCTGTGACTTAGTGAACAGTAAAATATATTTCTAGTTTCATGTCATTAGAAAGAGCCGGTGAGAAATGTTTCACTAGTTTTGCAAAGGTAAGAGACTTAGCTCTTTGTGAGCAAACTGACCAATGAAGCAGGGGCTGTGCTTGCTGCTTGTTTTCATTACTAGACCAGGTCTTTTGACAGAGTATTGGTTTTTGTTTGTTTTTGAATTTCATTTTATTTTAATTTAATTGGCATGTTCAGGAGCACCCTTCAGTGTAAGCAAACAGGTTCCTTGGGATCGTCCCCATTAGTACAAACATACATCGTTCAGGTGACGATCCTCTGTGGTTCAAAGCAGGATGGTGTGGGGACCAGGAGGACAACTCATCATGAGGGCACAGGACTTGCAGGTCTGAAGCTCCAGAGGCCAAAGGTTCAACCTCCAGCACCATATATGTCAGAGCTGAGCTGTACTCTTGTCTCTTTCTCACTGTCTTACATCATAAGTGAAAACAATGAATCAGTCAACCAGTCTAAGGAAGCACGAGCAGTATGGCAGGTCCCTCTCCTCTCTCATGGTCCTGCGGCCACATCTCCCCACGAATGTCCTCAATATGTCTTTCACACCCTGCAAAAAGGAAAAGTAGCTCCTGGGACTTGCTTCTTTTCCCTAAGTGCCTTGGTAGTGGTGGTGGTGGTGTGGTGCATGTCTTTGATCAAGTTTTACAGTTTGACCTTCTGGAGTAAAGGAACGGAGCTCTGGAGAGGGAGAAATCTATGGAGATTTGCAGGAAGGGTGACCAGCAGCATGCCCCTGTCCTCCTCCCCTCATTCCTTCTTTGCCTCTCCTGGCTATTAATTCACAAAACAGGAATTTACTTCTGGTCATCTCTCATCATGCCAAATGTATGCAGACATCATAAATTCCATATAGTGTATGTGTTTCTGTATATCACTGTGTATGGGTATGTCTGTGTGCTTTATCTTTCTTAAACTAAATCCAGGTATGAGATCACTGGATTCAGCACAGCTGAAGGTCACACTATGTGTGTGTCCCAGCAGTCCCTAACCCTCCACCTCCAGGGTTTTTGACTTTTACCATTCATTCATTTGTGAAACTTTCTTGAGTAATTTTAGAAGCTCCTAAGTGCAAGATCATAGAAGCATGCTTCTGCCTACCTCTGGTTTTTAGCACCAGAAATTCTGTGTCTAACACCTGTTTTCAATCTTCTGTTCCATTTCTCAAATCTTATTATATCTCTGCCTTTTCACACTTTGTAGTCTCTCTCTAATATCTGTTTGCAAAACAGTAACTCATTTGTATTTCTATAATTACTGTGATTTTTTTTTGTCTTCTCATCTGTAGTGGTTCCTCCCTTCTGGCGACATCCCTGCAACGACTGTTCTCCCATACAATGGCACCATGTGACCGAGGAGCCCTTAGTCTGGGAGTGACTTGGCAGGTTCTCTTGAGAGTCAGGATATACATGTGTTTCTTGAGTCACAGCATCAGCTTTTTCATGAGATAACTGATCTCTGGATTTTCAACTTAATGAGTCCTAAGGGTTCTCATTTTTTATTTTATCTTTTTAAACACATTAATTTATGTCTTTAGTGAGAGCAAGAGCCAGAACATACACACTCTGGCATACACAGTGTGGAACTGGGGTGGGGGGGGGGAAGGACTTGTGCATGCAAGTCCTGCACTCCACTGCTGAGCCACCTCCCTGGTTACTCCCCGATTTGAAACAAGTCTCTTGTCCACTGCATTCTATCCTTTCTAAATCACAGTTCCTAACTTTGTGATTCAGGGTGTGACATCAGACCTTTCTCAAGAATCTCTTTGGGCACTTTTACAGTAAAGACACTTTTTTTCCCCTCAATGGAGTAATGAAAATATAAGGGGAAAGTTTACCCTAGAACTTCCTGCACTGTGACAACCCTTTGCACTGGTGGATCATGGTTTCACACACCAAGTTTCTGCAGTCTACAGGCACTCTGTTAAATCTCCCTCTGCCTTTTTTTTTTTTTTTTTTTTTTTGCCTCTTGGGTTATTGCACTATGGATCCACTGTTCCTGGAGGCTTTTTTCTTTTCTTTCTTCCTTCCTTTCTTTTTTATAGGGTAGGACAGAGAGAAATTGAGAGAGGAGGGAAGATAGAGAGAGAAAGATAGACACCTACAGACCTGCTTCACCACTTGTGAAGCCACCCCCCTGCAGGTGGAAATCCAGGAAAATTTTTTCATAAATGGTTATAGTTCTCTTAGATGATTCTCCTCAGGCATTTCTTCCAGAAGTAACTTCACATTAAAACTCTTGGACAGGGGGTCTGGCTGTAGCGCAGCGGGTTAAGCACACGTGGTGCAAAGCGTAAGGATCGACATAAGGATCCCGGTTCGAGCCCCTGGCTTCCCACCGGCAGGGGAGTCACTTCACAGGCGGTGAAGCAGGTCTGCAGGTGTCTGTCTTTCTCTCCCCCTCTCTGTCTTCCCCTCCTCTCTCCATTTCTCTCTGTCCTATCCAGCATTGAATGACATCAACAACAACAATAATAACCACAACAAGGCTACAACAACAAGGCAACAAAAGGAGGAAAAAAAAAAAAAGGCCTCCAGGAGCAGTTAATTCATGGTGTAGGCACTGAGCCCCAGCAATAACCGTGGAGGCAAAAACAAAACAAACAAACAAACAAACAAAAACTCTTGGACAAAGCATGAATCTCAAAGAGGTAAATAACCTTGAGACACAGGTGGCATTCCATGTCCCTGTAGAACATGCAAAGGGAATATGTGGGCGAATGCTGATTTCTGGGCAAAAATGCCAAGGTTAGCTGCTGTTCTCTGATATTTGATCTGCCAACACCAGGTCCACTCTTCAATTACAACTTATTTTGAGATGTATGTACTCAGAGGGCAGGGCTCTGTGCTTGAGCTGTTTCTTTTGTGTGGTGCCCTTCATTTTGCGTATTCTATTGTAGTTCCAAAATATGATTCATGAACTGGAACACAAGAAATGCTAGCAAAACAAAAAGGATGTCTTTCCAATAATCAACCCTTGGAGGAAGGTACCACCAATACATCTCGATGCATTTGGGACTTCAGAGGCTGACAGCTAACACAGAAGATGGCAGAGAAGAGTCCTGTGTCCATGGTACCTCTCCTGCCATCAGAGGCTGAGACAGTCAGGAGAGACACTGCCCAGAGTCCAGACACACACAGATGTAGACTGTCAGGGCTGACTCAGCACAGACTACAGTGTTTAACAAAGACAGAGGGCCAGATGTTTAGACACGAGTTGATAAACATCCGTTAGTTTACTGGCTCTAATTGTAAAGGATAGTTCTTCATTTACAGTCATCTTGCTGAGATGGAAGAAGACTGGAGTCAATGTTTATTGGTCAGTTTCATCTGATGTGTCAAGATTAATTTAAATTCTAGGTCACATTCTCAGACTTCACAGGAACAAGTGCTTCCAATACAGTGCTGCCTTTGCTGACTTTTGGGCAATGACCATTTAGCTTATATTCCTCTCCTTTTCTAATCAACTGATTTTATTCTCAGACTATTTCACTTGTCTGACAATTCATTTTGTTTGCTTATTTTAATCACAACTAACTATTGACATTATTTGTCAGGTAAAAGGAGAAGTGATAGGTAGGTAGATGGTTATATAAAAAGAAAAAGAGAGAGCTGAAAACTGAAGTGCCCATCCATTCAAGCTGACATATCTTATTAGAAGCAATCTTTAATGCAGGGTTGTCAGGCACGATCATAAATATCACAGGCTGGAAATTCTCTCTCTCTCTCTCTCCCTCTCTTCTCTCTCTCCTCTCTTCTCTCTCCTCTCTTCTCCCTTCCCTCCTCTCTCTCTCTCTCTCTCTCTCTCTCCCTCCCTCCCTCCCTCCCTCCCTCTCTGTAATAAGGATCATGTCCCCATCCTGGGCCCCATGCCACATGGAAGGCACCATCTTTGCAACCAGCACAACAGGTCTAGGAGTCAAGTCTGCAGCACCTTGAGAATTCTGAATGTGAGAAAATGCCATCTAACAAGTTGCCATTGTTCACAGGGTACGTTTCCTGGTGGAGGAGGGCTATGAAGAACGGATCCTGGTGGCACATGACATTCACACAAAGCATAGGCTGATGAAGTATGGAGGCCATGGCTATTCTCACATACTCACCAACATTGTCCCGAAAATGTTGCTGAGAGGTCTGACTCAGAATGCAGTGGATAAAATCCTCATAGAGAACCCTCAGCGATGGCTAACGTTTAAATAGGATGGGTTGTTTATAGATTCACACCTTGAGCCTGGAACTCAGAGACTGCAGAGTGATTTCAAACACACTGTAAGAGATTAATCAGCACAAGATAGGATGAATGACCAATCATGTCCCTTTTATAAGCATTGGAAGAGCTTTGCATTTTTTTTTCTGTTGTTGCCATTGTTGTTGTCTTTCAAAACTAGCTCCTACATGCACCTTCAGCGAGTTAAGGAGCCTAGTTGAGCATTATTGATTTACCCTAAAATAAACACAGAAGTATCTATTTCCAACCAGTAAGGCTATATCATCTCTTATGTGGGGGTTTCCTTTGTTTTGGTTCACTAGACTATCAGCTACATGACATGAGAAAATTTAAAGTGGTTCTACTTAGATCACCCCCTTCCAGAAAAATCTAGTATTTCCTGTAATATTGATGATCCTACTAATTATCCTGCTGTTCTTTAATTAATGCTTAATGGATAATGTGGCACTTTAAAATAGCTTCTGCAGCAATGAAAGTTAAGTTCTGAGAGTTTTTCTCCCCCAAAGGATACTGTGATATAATTACTAATTCACGAGGATAAAATTATTGTGGCAGGTTAGTCATACAGTGCCCACCCAACTATATATGCATATACTAAATGAAATGTGTTGCCTTTGACTTTCTATATTCAATTTTAGTATGGATTTCGTTGTTATGAAAAGTTCTCATGACAGTTTTCAGGTAACAGTACTAACTGGTACAAATTCAATCTTAAAAGTCAAAATATATTACATAATATAGTTTAATGAATCATTACATTTATAATAACAAAGGCCACAATTTAATCAATAAGATATAATGCAAAAAAGAGAAATGTTTGCCTTATATATATTCCCTTTATTTCCTTTACCTTGGGCTTAAACAGAGAAACTAAAGCTTATTTCTTCTGCAAAGAAAAGGTCAGACCTATTAGAAATGACGGTTTGACTCTAAAGCCTATTCCTTAAAAGGTACAGAGACCTGATTTTGATGTAAATAAAGCCAATTTTCTTTAAAGAAAAAAACTCTTAGTTGATATGCACTGCCTGTTTATAAATGAACTTTTGGTTGAATCCTCACTTGTTAACTTTTGGTTGAATCCTCACAAGCAAACAAAAAAATCTCTAAGTTCTTATTGACAACTCCTTTTAGATAAATACATATTGTCAAATAGAAATCAAATTATTTTGATTCCTTTAGGAATTATCTTACCTATCAGAAGAGCCAAATTAAAGCAGAAATTATTCCTAATGAAGAGACTGTTTGCACCAGATAAATCATGGCAGGTCCTCAGACCAAGCAAAGCAAACCACAACTTCGGACAGGAACACAATGCGTAACTCTTTTGGGAAGTTAAGATTTGCTAAACAAAAGATATTTCTATGGCTCAAAGATGATAGTGTTTTCTGTAGATTAAAATACACAGTGCCAAACAGAAGTGAGCCAGAACAAGCTAATTCCTTTAAATGCAAATGTCCTTCATCAGTTAAAAGAGAGAGTAAATTTTTAAATCTCTTATTTTTGATATCCACTCAGCAGAGACTTCAAAGGCAACTGAGAAAGAAACAGATTTTTCATCATAACAGTGAAAGTTGTCTGGTAGTTAGGATATATCAACATGCATTTTTAAATCTTTTTCTTAGATTAAAGAGCTGACTTTGGGCAGTGTGATGTAACCAAAGTAAGAGGATCTGCATTAGTCTCCAAATCTACTGCACTATATTGGCTTCAATTTACCTGGGGAGCAGGAGGAGAAAGAAAGAAATTGATAAATCAAATGCATGTAATTTATAAACATAGCAACTTCTGTTTTGCTTCTGCAGTCCTGGTAAGAGCAGCCTGCCTGCCAGAAGATGCACTACAAGTATTGATTGGTAGATGCTAATAAAGAAACCATAACCTTAGTTTACAGTCACAGGGCATATAGGGCATTTTAACTTAATATAATTTTCTGGGTATAATTTTCTTACAGTCATGTAGTTTCTTTGATACTTCATATATATTTTGTCATTCAAAATAGATTTCATTCCAAAATAAGTCAAATAATTTATATGTGTGTGCACATATACATATTTTTTAAAGTAAATGTTTGTGGCTGCATAGCCACTCTGCCTATGGTCTGCAGCCATATGTATATTATATTTCATCTTACAAGTATATGTGTATGTATGTATATATGTGTTAGATGAAATGCTACATATATGTAGCAAACATTTGTATAAAATATATACACTTGTCATACTAGTTATATGTGGAATTGTTCATTTTGAAATAACCTTGGGCCACTAACAGGTAGTAACTGTTGGAAGGCCTTACTTAATGTCCCCTTGGCAACACATGTAGTAGCTCAAATTAAACCTTTGTGCATTGGGTTATGAATAATCTTTTGTTCCAAAGAAGGCAAAATGCTTCAGTCTGATTTAACACCAATGAATAAAATTCTCTGACTTTCCAAGTCAATCTAAATGTATTCTACTGACAAAATGGACACAGAGGGGATTTTCTAAATACCATACATAGTTACACATTTTCACACTAAGAAGATAATCCTATGATACAACTGCAAAGATTTCTACCTTTAAAGACTATCACTAGAAAAGAGAGGGGGGAAATTCATAAGAAAAAGAAAAGGTGAAAATGATCCGTAGGCTTGGGAATTCCCTCAGATCCAGAAAAGTCCAGGTTAAGGCTTGAAGTTGAATCATTCCCATGTCTAGCTCTAGAGCTAACAAGAATACAAGGCAAACAATTTCTTTGGGGACAAGCAGCATTAATTCAATCAGACCTTCTCCTGCAGGGTCAAAATCATTCTGCCCCCACACTATGAATGGATTCCAAATATCATAATAAGCAGGTAAACTCACGAGAACCAAAGCTGACATATGGATAAAAGCAGCAAGATCACAGTACACCAAAGTATCATATATATTGAAGAAATAATTCAGTGTCTTAGATTTCTCTATAAAAATTTGTGATCTATATAGGACGTCATTCACATGGACACTAACGATAACGAATATTTGCTTTGGCGGTAGAGGATCACACATCTGCTTATCTTGCTTTTAATATTTTTTTTACACAATGTTTCTGAGTATACAGATGTGAGTCAGGTAGCACTGGATTTCCCCACATATACACAATGGAGGCGCCCCACAACTGACATCCCCTGGGGATCTCTGCTTCACAGACACGAGCCAGCCAAATCCAGAGTCCAAACTCAGCGTGGAATTAAGCTTCTGTCTCATCAGTCAGCATAAATGATAAATCCAGAGAATGTGCTGTATTTGTTGTTGTTTCCTCCATGGGCTTTCCCGCCGTCTAACTTGATGTAGACTTCATCTCCTGGCTCCAAGTGAAGAACCACACTGTTGCTGGCATAGTCGTAATTCTGATCGGCGTCTTGGGCGATTGCACTAGCACGCACCTACACAAAAGAGAAAGGAATTAGAACTTGTCAATTTCTCTCTCTCTCGTTCTCTGGCATTCACACAGCATCTCAAACAGACTTTGTACTGCAGCCTAGAACTTGACACAGAACATCCACCTTGGTCTGGGAGCTTCATGAGGAGATCTCTGGGACAGTTTCAACTACATTGCTGGGAGGAGGGGAGGAGAAGCTAAGTGTCTTCTTGAAGGATGCTTCTCAAATCTTTGCTGATTCTTACGTTACAAACAGTGCACAACTTATTCCCTTCCTAAATCACTAGGAATGCAATTCATTGAATGCCTGTATTCTCGCATTTCTTGACATAAGAATATCATTAATATTTTCTACATTTCAGTTTAAGCTAACCAGTGATACTCCAGCCAGATGTCTGGAAGCCTAGAACATAAGTCAAAATTGGAATTGGTTCCCATGATTACTAGAGATGAGATCCACAGAAGACAAAGACTCAGAAATACCAACCTTCTAACTCTGCAACACACTAGGGAGTGGTGGGGATGCGGGGTATGGGGGAGGACACAGAAGAAAGCTTTTTGATTTGGAGTCTTTGAGACCTTATTCAAGTGAAGTCCCTTTTACCAGGTGCTTAAGTAGATCTGGCTCTATCCAAGTTTTCAGAGTTCTCTCATATCTGTGTCCTTTCTTTTCAGCTAATTATGATAGGTACACTTGAATCAGTTATTTAATCTCAACATATCTATAAGTTGAAGAACTAAAGTTGTGTGATTCAAGCTCTCTAAACTTCCTAAGTGATCTGCATGTATGTATTCCCTGTAATATTTAGATAGAGTCCAAATCTGTGGTTTGCTTTGAGCTGGGGTTTGCTTCTAACCTATGCATGTTGAGCCTGTGATCTCATTAGTGAGTTGACAGACATTTGCAAATAGCCAAACCACCTATCATATCAACTCACACGGACATCCTACCACATATTCAGCTCACATTAGGTCTCAGTCATATTGATACATTTTGATTCTCCCCTGGAAAATCTTTCAACAGGCAGACTTGCATTTGATTTATTTCCATAAAACATCTTCTACTTTGTGGCTTGTTTCTGTTGTACCCTAATGATATTTTTCCCAAATAGCATAGCAAAGTGATTTAGTGGTTTTGTAAACCTGTACTAGTAATAATGCATGGCTTGGGGTACAATAGGCTGGGTTTTATCACTTGGCAAAATGAGGGAAATGAAATGTCAGGAATTTTCATGCACTCCTTTCAAAATTTAAATGACAGGTTTTCAAATTAAATTTTCATGTGGTGTGTTCTTGCATTAATGCTGAAATGTTAAAAAAGGAGAAGGCTCTTTGACACTGCTGAACTAGTAAAGTAATTTGAGTAGTATTTAAATTTTTTTCTCTCTGTATATCACATAGCCAAAGGAGAAAAGGGCTTAAAGGATTAAGAATTGCTTAACACTGCTAACTGACATAAATAGAATGAAAGTAATATATACCATGTATTTAAGCTCAGAAGCACTGGCTCAAAAGGATACACCAATTTAGTGAGGTGATCTGTTTTGACCATTAAGGAATAATACAATTTAAATAATAATAATAATACTTCCCGAGAATTAGTCATAAGTTTGTAGTAGTTGAATGCTCTGATTCATTAATTTCATCTAGCTGTTAATTCTGGGGGTGGGGAGACTCTCCAAGGAAGAGAGTTCTCTTTTGACCTGATATTTTCATGTGTGGATTTTTAATGGGTGAGAAAAAATTAAAATGCAAACTAGTAATTCGATATATTAGTAATATATTAATTAAAGATCAATCCAAAGTAAGTTTCACAGCTATTATTAAGAACCAGATGCACATTGCATTTGGTGCATTTGGTGCAGTATATGGGTATTGTGCATTGAGGCTTTTCTCTGTAGGAAGGCATATGAGAAGCAGGACTCAACAAAACCACTGAATTTAGAGATCGTAATCTTACATAGATACATATATAAACATGTATAGGTAATGTAGTTTTTATTCTATAAGGAATAGCGATAACCCATGTAAATGTCATCACTGTCAACTCAGTAGGTGAGACCATAAACATCTGCAAATGCATTAGTGTGATTCCAAAGACTGGAAGGTTACCCTAAGATTCCTTTGTTGGATAAAGCCAATGTGGCTGCTTTTTAATGAAAGTGCTTCTTAAGCTTTTAGCCTATACTGGACTATAAGACTTTCCCAATTAGAAAACTGCTTTACCCCAGTGTACTTTGCCTAATTTTCACATGCCTGTTGACCAGACCATACTCTAAAAGTAAAATGGGAATTGAAATTTCAGACTGTAAGATCTAGCTCTGTGACTTTCGACAATTCTTCCTTTAAGCCATCAAACTATTGAGGAAAGTAATGCATCTACCCTGGAGGCTATTTTCAGGTTCCTAAATGTGCACTGGTTTCAGCATTTTCTCTGGAATAAGATGCATCCTTTCTTCAGCCCCATGTACTCATCTCTACATAGATGCACTCTAATATCTTTTCATATTGTAAGGTAACTATTTAAATTCTGCTTAGACTTTAATACTGGTTTTCAGCTCCCTGCCCCCCCATTAACTCATTTGACATTCCACTAATTTCTCTGATAAACAAATTGCAACACACAGACTCTTCATTCTTGCCAATATATTTCACATACACTGGCGCTATAACTAATAAATTCTCAGAGTAAAAATGGGATTCTAATTGTTTTATAGTTCAAATCCTGAACCCATTTTCATGTTTATTCCACTGGCTTGTTATACTGCTACTGCAGTGTTTATGTTCATCATTTTCTCTTTGAGTTTTCTGCAAAAAAAAAAAAAGTATATGGACATATTAAAAACCTTCCCTGTCTCTCAGTAAAGCTACTTGAGTTTAAGTTTTTCCCTCTAATATGCACTGTCATGGGCTCTCAACAAAGATTCAGTTTGGGTTGATGGTTTCACGGGGAATCTGAGAACCATGGCCTCTTAGTGGCATGTTTGTGAGAATGCAATAGGCTATGCAGCTTCAGCATTACCTCATTATGGGGGCTTATCATTAAAGACAATATTTATGGTAACATTTGCTAATTTAATTAATTGCTACTGATGTTCTCCTAATTTCATTTTCTTTGTACTTCTGTGCAACCATAAACAAAAGGTTAAGTGGCACATCAGGTTAATTTACTGGCCATTGATGTTCCCATCTGTGATCCTGCATTTAACACAAAGCATAAATAAAAATGGTGCTCAGATGGTTATGGTCCAGGGAGACTCTTCTGTCTTAGCACAGACTGCATTTTTTAAGTTTAATTTTTGTATATCGCAAAATCCACTTAATCCATGGACAGTGAGGAGGGTCTTTTAGACTTTGTCTTTTATGAAAACAAATTAGGTCAGGTCAGCTCCAAGAGGTGGATGCCACTTTGAGAAGTGATCAGACAAGAGTATAGCTGAAAATCAAGGGTAAAGCATCTATTTAGTAGTCTTAAGAAACAATTTGGGAAGATTTCTCTTTCATAACCACTGTCTGCAGACCAGACTTCGCAAAATATTGTCGTGATCTTCTTCGAAATCAGCTCGTGCTGAACGCGGTAATAATTTGTTTGCAGCTATTCACTATTTTCCCCCCTAAATTACTTGTTGCACATCTTTTACAGAAGTAGTAGCTTAATAATGCCAGTGAAAAGCACCATACAGTATCAGGTCCAGTCTTTTGCCTCATTTTTCCCCCTGGTCCTCACGCTAGAATGATACAAAGAGGGCAAGCACACTCCAGACAATGACATAATTTAAAAACCAAAATGCACACAGACACCTAACCTGAAATGATTTTCTTGGCATCCATGTAACATGCCTAGTCTCTGCAGTCTAGACAGGAACAATGCAACTAACTGAAGTGTCCCTTTCTGTGAGTGTGTGTGTGTGTTTCTAAGCAGTTGCAACTTGCAGACATTTAGAGATTTGAGTGTTGCCATACATTATGCTGATAAAGCTTAAATCTTGCTCCATTTTAATTTTCACATCTAAAAACACCTCTTCTGCCCACTAGCATTTTCCAGATCTAATGTTTGAGTCAGAAGACAACCAATTTGTAAATAAATAGGCGCCTCATGGCTGCCTACTGAGGGGTCCTTTCCTAAGCCATTCTGTAAAGATGACACAATGGTTCTATTTTAGTACTGTGAGTCATGCCCTTTGGAGCCATTTACCTATAACTACCCCCTTGCTCTCTGAATAACTTTATCTTAATATTATTTTCGTGCATAATAGTTATATTCAACAACTCTGTGCCTCCCACTGGCTATTTGTTGCTTTGCTTGTTTTTGTTCTGTGACTCCTGAGGGTCCCTTAAGCTATTTTCTTTTTTGAGATTCCTTTAGCAGGGAGGGTGGTGGAAAGGGGAAGGAATGGAACCTTTTGTGCTTTCTCTTCTGTGGTTAGATTTGTCTTGGAAAGCATTCTGATGGGGGGGGGGTGTTTAGAAGAAATCCTGTCTTGGGGATGTTTGACAGAAGCCTGGATTCTATCTTACAATGTCCGGAATTCCCCGGAGTGAATGACTCCTGCTGAGAGGAGTGTTCCCTAAACCACCCAGAAAGCAAAGTTACTGTCTCAGCTCTCAACTCAGCCTATTTGGCTGCAAGGCTACACTCTGAGCGGCTGTTGATTCTGGGGATGCGGAGTCTGATTACATTTTGAGGTGCTTACAACTATGGTTTTCCTCCTCTGAGTAAGAGATCAGACAATCGGTTTGGCAATGACCCTAAAGTTCTCATACAAACGGTCAAGTGGCACCAGCAGGAAACTGCAGCCAGGTGGTGGCTGTCCTAGCTAAGCAGTTGGGGAGAGCAAGTCCCCAGGACTATTTCATAGCCGAGGCCTTGGCCTCAGGGCAGGCCCCAGCCTGGGTGCCTCTGGAAAACTGTCCCCGCAGGTGCTAGGCACACAGTCCCCTGCTGGGTGCTGGCCCCTGCCCGCACTGCCACCTGCCCGCCCTCCTAAGCCAGGTGGAGTTTGTGTTCTGCGTGTGAGCGCGGGTTGCATCATTTACACCCAGGAGCTTCAACTTTTCCCCTTTTTGTTTTCAACACCCATTACCTCTCCACCTGTTCCTTCTCCATCCGCTGAAAACTAAGCAACTTGAACTTGGCTCCCTGTGGTTTCCCGGGACCCTCGCGGCTGGGTCCCTTCTCTCTCCCTCCGATTTCTCACCCTGGCACCCCCATTCTGCACTCTTCCAGCCCTAGTCTTTCAGGCAAAGCTTGAGCTGCACCTTGTGCTGCTGGGGTCCCGGGGCTCGGTTCTTTCCGCCCCCTCCCGAGTGGCGCTCAGCCTGGGCCCGGGTGCTGGGCTGGGGAGCAGCCTCTGCACGCCCCGGGGTGACCTCTTGGGCGCAGGACCCCCGTCTCCGCCTCCCCCTCCCCCGGGTCTCCTCCCGCGCCGCGCGGCGCACCCACCTGGTCGCGCTCTGCTCACCTGGTTGTTCTTGCAGAGATCGGCCCACATGCTGGTGCCGTCGCCCCCCCGCATCAGGACGTGGTAGGTGAAGAAGTAGATGCCGGGGATGGAGCAGGTGAACTTGCCCGTGGTGGGGTCGTAGTGGTTGCCCAGGTTGGTCACCACGTCGTCGAACTTGAGCACCTCGTAGCCTTCGTGCTGCCGCTTGAGGCCGGCGTAGAAGGCGATCTTGGGCACCGTGCTGTAGGTGGCCGCGCTGATGGCCCCGGCCGCGCTCAGCCCCGGCGCCCCCGGCGGGCCCGGCAGCCCCTGACGGCCCGGCTCGCCCTTCTCACCCGGGGGGCCCACGGGGCCCGGAGGTCCCGGTTCCCCGGGGGGGCCCCGCGGGCCCGCCTTGCCCGGCCGGCCGGCCTCGCCTTTGGGGCCCTGGATGAAGGTGGGCAGCGACTGCATGAGGCCGCGGTCGGGCGTGGCGGCCGTGCTGGGCGCCTTGGTGCCGCCATAGGGGTCGCAGACCATGCGGCAGGTGCCCAGCATCTCGTAGTGCGCCGACGTGCCCGCCGAGCTCACCAGCACCGGGATGAGGATGACCAGCAGCAGCACCATCACCACCCCCAGCGCCCCGGCGGCTATCAGGCGCCTCCTGCTGCCCACCAGCCGGCTCAGCGCGGGGCGATCCTCTTGTCTGCCTTTGGACAAAATTTTGAAGGTTGGGCGGGGACCTTCTCAGAGCCGAAAACACGAGCTCCTGCGAGCCCCAGAGTGCCCCCGGCCGCTCCCTCCTGAGCGCGGGGCTCCCGCTCGGCTCCCCCCGCGGCGGCGGCGGTGGCGGCGGCGGGGCGCTCGGACGCGGAGTGACTGGAGCCGGGTCCCGAGCTGGGTGGGGGCGGGGTGCGGGTGCGGGTGCGGGGTGCGGGCTCCCGGGGGCACCTGTGGCTGAGCCGCCTCGCCGGCCTCTCTGGCCGGCCGCTCTCACTTTTATGCCGCCGCGGCCGCGATCGACTTTTCCTGATGTGCCGACTGCGCTGGTTCCCCGCAACTTCCCGCCCGAAGTTGCCTTCTGCTCCCTCCCTCCGCCGCCGCCGCCGCCGCCGCCGCTCCTCTGCGCTTGCCCTGCCCGGGCCCCAGCCCCTGCCCGGGCCCCTGCCCCAGCCTTCGTTTCGCCTTCTTCCTCTGCACACGCCGCCGCTCAGTGAGGCGCCCCCGGAGCTCCGCGGGCCGCGGTGAGCGGGGCCAGGCCGCCCCCGGAGCCGGGGGTCTGCGGGGTCTGCGGGGTCGACGCGCGGGAGCTGTGCGCACAGCCGGGCAGGAGCCTCGCTGCCCGGAGCCGAGCGCCAAGGAGACTGAGCGCACACGCGGCCCGGGCACCACCTGCCAGCAGAGAGGAGGCTGACAAACGCGCGCCCGAGCAATTTATAGGCAGCCCAGGCGCAGAGGAAGGGGAGCCGCTTTGGCATCTCCTTGCAGCATCTGCTCTGCTCATCCCACTCAGACAGAGTTTGGCATTACTCTGACAATGTGGTTTTTTTTTTTTCCCTCTCTCTCGGCCTCCCCCCCCCCCCGCCCCCTGCACATGTATGCACAGTGCTCTTTCTTTCCCTTGCGGAGTCCTGGCCATGGCAGGACCCGGGGGGGGGGGGTGTCAGCATCCTCTGGACTCCAGGGTCACACCTGAAGCCCCCTGGCTCCCTACTGCCTGCAGCCACAGCCAAAGGATGGGGTGAGGGCTGAAAGGAGGGGCTGGCTCTCCCACCATGGGGCCTGCAGGTGCTGTCTCTGAGATGCCACTTTGAAGAGTGCAGGGCCCTCTCGCATTTGCCAGATGGCAGATGTGATTTTGTTGTAACCTTACAGGCTTTCCTTCTAGAAGGAGGCGAGATGTTAGTTACGCAGAGCCCTGGCAATGAAATGTGTCAAAGGGCCAAAGGACATGTCCCAAGGATTTTTCTGTGGGCAGGTCCACCTCGGCAAAGGGGCGGGGCTGGGTCTTTGCACAAGTGCCACAAATGTTGAGTGCACATGAGTGTGAGCAAGCCACTGCCACTGAGCCTGGGGTTGCAGCCCCCAAGGGCGCTCCAGGCAGGGGGAAGAATCAATGGCCAGAATGTCTGCAGAAGTGCCAAGCTAAAAGCTGGTAGCCAGATATTTTCCTATAAGTCCTCTCCCCCAACAGTTCCTACAACTATGATGGGGGAGAGGGGTAAGGGAATATGAGAAAGGAGAGCCCTTCCCCCACCATAGGAAAACGAGAGAAAGAGCCTGAATTGATAATATTAATAGACACACACCCCCAGAAACACACACCCAACATGTGAGGCAAGTTATCCCACCAAGGCACCCACAAGACACACCAGAACAGCTTGAAATAAACAAGGAGGATTGATTTGTAAATCACACTTGTGTATTCTGGAGCAATGGATGTCAATCAAATATGGGTGACATTTGCTTGTCAATACTGGGATGATGGTTGGGAAGAGGATGACTTATCACATCAGGGTGAGAATCTGAAATGAGCAGCAGGGACAAACAGGGCTACAGCAAGCAAACAATACCATTCCCAGTGACAGCAGGGAGGCCTGTGATCCCTCTGCAGTCTCCATGGCATGGGTGCCCTTCCCCTGGGCCCACACCCTGCCCTGCATGGACTGTTTCCTCCTCTCTTTCCTACCCTCTGTTTCAGAACACAGTAAAGTCAAATGAGCAGACAGAAGGAAACCAAGATTCACTGATCCTTTTAGAAGGACTGTCAGAAGCTCCTTCAGGTCTTTCCAGGGAGGATTCACACGTTGCCAAGGGTTCTGGGTTGGCCTGGTCTCCACACTCTCTCAGGCTGGCTGCCCAGACACCCACTGTCCCCTGCCTAGAAAACAGCCCTGCCCACGTCCCAGACCTCTCACTTTTATTTCAGGGCAGTGGTTTTTATAAATATATGTCTGTCTCTTGGGCATAATTATACATCTATTTCAGAATGGTTTTGTTCATAAAGCTACTTTATTTTTATTGTGAAAGAGGCCAGAGGACTGTTCCACCATTTTTGTTGTTGCTTTCATTTGACACGAGATTGAACACAGGGTCTCACATATACAAGGCCTGCCCTCTCCTGCCAAACCACACACAATCTGCCCTGATTGCATATATGTTTAAGCACCAAACATGTAGGAAGTTCTTTCTCCAGCACAGTAGTTATTTTACCAACAGTTTCTAGGTAGGTCGTTCATCTAGGGGACAAAATAGTCAGGTGTAGTGTTATCAATGAAGAATAATTTTTGAACAAAATAAGCACCAAATTGTCAAAATCTGTCAGACCTCTGATTGCTAAGGAAAATTCAATGCAGGATGAAAGAAAAGTTTTTAAAAAGTGGATGGAGTACATCTATACATACATACATTCTCATCTAAACCTTTAGATAGGTACATGGATGTACCCACTGAAGAATGTTCACTTTGCAGACACAGTCCTGAGATGTGGGGCTGAGAGCAGACCCAGAACCATGTCATGAGCTCCCTAGGAAGCTCTGCAGCATGGCACCAACACAGCCCAGCCCAAGACCCACAGGATCCTGCTACCAGTACTGGAGTCTTTCCTCTTCTACTTCCTCTGATGCCACCAAAGCAAGGAAGGCTCTAACATCTTAAAGTTCGACTGAGATTGGGAAGATGCTCAGTGTGTACCATTCATAATGAAGAAGGTCCCCTGGCTGATCCCCCTCTTGCTGTGGGCTGAGCAAAGCTGCTAATGCACAACACCTGACTTTGCAGTGAAATAAATTGAAGTCATGCCTTCCTTTCCTTGCCTCTAGAAATGTCCCTCCTATGGACTTTGGGGAAAGTTTCCACCCAAGACTGTTGGGGGAGGGGGGCGTTACAGAGACACTTATGACTGCATGCTGCCACTTTCCACTGCATGGATTTCTCAGAAGGTTCTCTGGAAAGTTACTCACGCATCAGCTTTTATTCTGACAGTTTGAATAAACCATCTGATATGGCACATTACTCATCGTCTCTATATGTATATAATAATAGAAAATGTGTCAATTAAAGAAATATTTTGCTTCTCTCCAGTTCTCATCAGAGAGACCATGCTTGCGTTCTCCCTCTCCTGTTCAGTATTAATTTTGGAAGGAGGCCTGGGAATCTAATTCTCACACCCCTTCTGAGTCATTTCTCAACAACATGCCAGGTCCCCAATTCCCATTCCTTCTGCACCCGGGCCTCAGGGACCTTTCTGATGATGAAGTCAAACCTGAGAACTCATGATCTGAGTTGGGTGGTGAGCCTGTGATTTTCACTCTTCCCACATTCTTTCCATCTCTTGTGGAGAACTCAGGGGCTCCTGCACTCACACACACCCCCAAGCCAAACTCCACTATCCACTCATCTTTGCCCAGCACCCCCAGGCAGCAACATAGCCCCACATAGGACTCTTACCAGGCAAAAACACACACCCTTAGTTAGGAGATTCATGTCCAAATCCAGAAACATGTAGCTAGGGACAACTTTTTGTACAAAAGGGGGAAAATGAGCAAACCCAAGGACCATCTAGAGAAAGAGGCATTCAATGTCTGTTTTTAGAAAGGGGCTGGATAAGCTATTTACGTTTGATTTCTGGGTCTCTGAATTACGGTATTTGAGGAGCCTTGACTAAAGAACTGTAGGGCCTTTGTGGAGTTATGTAAGGAAGCAGAATTATCTCTTGCCTTTGGAATCACATGAGTCTCCATTTTAATTATGGCTTCCTCATTTAGTAGGTTTGGAATGCTATTTAGCCTTCCTGAGACTTAATATCCTTCTCTGTAAAAAGAAAATAATACCGATACCTATATCATAGGGGTGCTTGAAGATTGAGTTAACAATGACACCCAAATTGTAGCAAGAATCCCAGTACACATCAGCTCTCAGCTTAGCTTACTGTAGGACTCCTGAGGAGTGTATGTGTGAGTGAACTGGATGGTAAAGTTCAAGACCTCATAAAAGGAGCTATAGACAGATGGTCAATGTTCACATGAGTGACACCAAGTAAAGACCATTATAGACTTAGACAATGGAAGATAGAACACTGGACGTTCTCTCTTCAAGTGTCCAATGCATACTCTTTCATAAAAATAAAAAGAGGGGAAAAACTTGAAAACACAGGTCACTTCACCCTTCTCCAAAGCAGGGAAGCAGTTTCATAGTGAGGTCACTTGAATTCACTGTGCTTGATAGAACACACTTTAAGATTTAGAACCCAGCAGGAAACATCAGAAGGTTGCTCTTTGTCCTCTGGAAGGTTTGTGTCTAATAATCATTGAGCTAGTTATTCTGGAAGGATTTCTTTGGATGGTGACTTTCCACAAAGTCATACAGAGAGGGCTGCTCTCTCTAGTCAGTCAGAAGAGCAATCACTCAGGAGACCCAGTCACAACCATAATCACTAGGGGGTTTTCAACAGAGAAGAAAGAAATTTGGCAGAAAGCTAGTTTGGCAGGTATACTGCCTGAAAATGATGGACTAGGCAAGCAGAGATGTGAGTTAGCACATTACTCAAGAACCTGTAACAATGGATAGCTTCGAGTTAGTGTTCAATTCTTGCTCTGTTGATGCTTAGAAGGATGACATCTCTAGCTTAGATATGATACTTGCCATGGGCAGAATGTTTGGTTCCTGGGACTCTACTTGATCTAGAGCTGAAGGGAACATTAAAAAGAGACCAAAAAGCTCATGCAAGTCCTCCTAAACTGCAATTATGATTACTCAAGTCATCAGAAGAAGACAGGTGAATTCAGGAAATTCAGAACAGTTGCCATCAGTTACAGGCAGTGAGTGAGCCTGGGATGCATTGGATCAACCTTCCCGTGGTGCATCTCGTGAGTACCCATTCATTGGGGAAACTGACGATGCTTCCTAGCCGACTGAATCCACATGGATCCCAGTCACTTTCAAAGCCAGCTACAAGCAGCTACATCAGGCTCAACCTGACGCTGTTGACTGGCTACGGAAGAAGGGCAAACGCTAGAAGAAGAAGTGAGCTACCATAGGGACACAGCTGAGAAATTGTGCAGCAGACAAAGCAACCGGGTTGGCAGTGATAAGAACTGTGATAAGTGTAGTAACCTTAGTGTGTGTGTGTGTGTGTGTGTGTGTGTGTGTGTGTGTGTATCCAATATATATCAATACATAAAGTCATATGTCTATATATGGAGGGAAGAGAGTGTGAGAGGGAGAGACAGAGACAGATATGGAGAGAGAAAGAGAGTGGAAGAGACCACAGGATTGAAGGTTTTTTTCAATGCAGTGGGGGCTGGGCTTGAACGTGGGTTGTATACATGGCAAAGCAACACACTATCCAAGTGAGCTATTTTGCTGCCCCCTTACTGTTTTGTTTTTAAAAAGTTAATAGCAGCATGTATTCAGAGAGCAGAGGTTGGAGAATCACCAAAAGAGCCAGATCCTGCCAAGGGCAGCTAGTATTCAAGTACCTGGTTCTGAGAGCATCAAATTGGAGGAGCATCCATACCAAGTGAAGACACACACTGCTCTACTCCTAGGTGAGTGAGACTCCAGCAAAGGTCACCTACCTTCAAATAAGAACAGGATGTCCTACAAACAGATATCCCTTGGGAGTCCTGACACAAATTGACACATCAGCTTTTTCCTAGTACTGGCAATCTCTTGGGAACAGTGTATCTATTTATACAGCCATAATCCTAAAAAAATAAATTGTGGAAGTACTTTAGATCTGTGATAAGTTGGAGGGGAGGTGGAAACAAAATTAACCAATTATGTATCCAGTGAAAGTGGTTGTACGCTTCAGTGTTTCTCATGGAGAGCAGGTGCCAACATTCATAACTTCATTCACTGCTTTCTCTTTCCCTGGAAAAGAAGGGCAGCAGGAGTCGGTCCTATCAAGGTTAGGGTCTGTGACTGTCTTTCTCCTGTATTATCAAGGTTAGGGTCTGTGACTGTCTTTCTCCTGTATTGTTCAAGGTGTAAGTCTTCCACTTGTCATCATCCACAAAGGGTGTAAGGTGTCACTAGCCCTTCTCAAGCTCATCTCCAGAAGGAAAGAGACATTCTTGGTATCTGAGCCTGGTGTTGCCTGCTGCTGCTCTGACAGGACCATTCCGACAACTTCCCAGGGACAGGCACAGAAGCAAAACTTGAATATCCAGGGATGCTTTTGTGAAAGAAAAATTTAAAATATTTTCTGTTAGGGACCTGGAGAAAGAACTCACCCAGAAGGGCTACTGTTTTACCATGTGAGCAACCAGGTTCAAGCCCTCAGGACACCACCTAGGAATAGAACCCAGGGCCTTATGCATAGTAAAGTATGTACTCTAGCTGCTAAGTTAAACCCTGGATCCAGCCCTTATCTTTTTATTTTTAAAGCTTTTATTTTGCTTATTTTTTGTATAAGAGTGAAACACCAGAGCATCACTTAGCGCTAGTGTAAGATGGTGCTGGGTTTGAACCTGGGAATCCTGGGGCCTCAGGCATGCAAGTCTTGTGCTTTAGTGCTGAGTAGCGCTCTGCCACCTAACCACTGTATTTTCAAAATGCCTTCTTCTGTGTACATGGCAAGAGGCAGGGGATCCCCAGCATTTACTGAAAGTGAATACGAATTCCTCAAAGATTTTTGCCCAAGAAGATGATGAAAAAGACCACCTGAGTCAATGTCCTGTGCTAACCATCCCCTCCATCTGTGGGAAAGCATCCTGCCCACAGCCCTGCAGGCTGATAAGAAATAGACAGTCTATTTCTTACAGAATACAGAATAGCTGCATAAACTCTTAAACTTCACCAACTCCCTAGCAAGCACTGGGTTTCTGACAAGGACAACAAGACGTAGAAAGCAGTGCTTGATAAACAGAGATAAGAGAACTAGAGCTGGGCACAAAGGTGGACAGGTCTGCACTAGAAGTACTGCACAGATGGTGGATGGTAGACACTGCACTGCACAGAACAAAAACATTTCTGTGTACCCCAGTAACCAAGTTTCCTTCATCTCATCGTTTATAAATGAAGCATATCGGTCTCTCAGAGAATCATTCCTACCACAGGATTCAAAGGTTTCCAGTGAAGGGCAGGAAACCCAGGATACCCAGTGAAGGGAAGAAAACAGCACCTCAGATCAAAATCAAAGGCAGCTCTGCAGAGGGTGAAGACATGCTCCTCAGTGAGGGTCCCCAGCAGCCGAGCCCAGCTGAGCACAGGGACCCAGCATATCTGGAAATGCACTCCAAGAAAGCTGCCATCTTGAATCAGAGGGCCAGGCTACTCCCTGAGGAAACACAGTCTGTGAGCAAAAAACAGCGGGGATGAAGATTGGAGAGTGGAGTTCAAACCAGAAGAGGTGACAACTCATTTTCAAATAAGAATTGAAAGCGCAGTAAATGTGATCACTGGAGTGACAACCCCAGGGGAAAACAAATCCAAATAAATTCCACATTTCTGTTTCTGTTTAGTATGCAATTTGAGAAGATCAGTCAAATGTGACTTGCTGCAGGGGAAAAAAAAAAGTTGAAACTATTTGGCAGATTTTTTCCCAAGTCCTGCCTACAATATTTTGACCTGCGAATTACCATGGATTAAAGTGTTGGTTCTCACATGATGCAAACACAACCGCGAACAAATGGGAAGTTAACTAAGCCACAACTGTCTCCACTTTTGAAAACAGAATATGACTGGATATGCATTTGGTAACATATTCAAAAACACCAGGAATTGCTCAGCTAAAGAAATGAACAACTGGAGCCACCTAGAAGGTGGGCACAGTGGATAAAATTGGGTCTCCCAGGCATGAGGTTCTGAGTTTGACTCCCAGCATCACATGTGCTGGAGTAATGGTCTGGTGTCTCCTTTCTCGCACTCTGTCTTCCCTCTCCTGTCTCTCTGGTTAATGAGTAAGGTTTTTTTTTTTTTTTTTTTTTTAATTCACAACTTGAAATATACCCTTGTAAACTGCAAGCACTGAAAAACTTCTTTTCTCTCCATCTGTGTAACTGCCTACTTAGAATTAAGAGTATTTATTTCAACCATTATCATTCTTTCCTGCAGCCTAAAGTAAGTCATTGAATACAGTCTCACAGTCTCTAAAATAGAGACAAGGTAGACACTTCCAGCACTCATGAGACAACCTATGTATTTTCCCCAAGACTGTGGTCATGCATTCCTGTATGAATTTGAGTGCTTTTCATATCTTCTTACATCTACACACAAACACAGAGAAATGTACTGTGCAATGCAAATGAACTTGAAATGGGATGAGTGGATGGTAATACCCTCCCTGTGATGCATGCATTAATACCTGGAACCAAAAGCCACTCAAAAGGTAACGCTTTCCCAGCAGCAAGAGAGAGAAGGCACATTGCTCTTACAAAGCAGTAAACAGCACAGCACATAATACAAAAGGGACAAAATAAATACTCTTTCCTGACACAAAAGGGAATGGAGCCAGGGAAAGAAAAATGCAAGAGTGAATACAGGTGGTTTAAACAAGGGAACAAGCTTCTGAATGAGAGAGAAGAATGACTTGCTGGTTTACTTTCCTTGAGGACTCTGCCACCAGCTTTCTTAGAATAACTCCAGCTTCCAATATGGCAGCATGTAAAAGTTCAGCGTGACATTCTGTCATGGTCTCTCAGAAAGATGTGAGCATAACTAAATAAGTGGAACCCCTTAAACACCACAGCTTTACAACTTATCGGTGTGAGTTGAAAATAAGCAAGCAGGGAGAACTAAAGGAAAGATGAAAATTTGCCACTTGGGTATCTATCATCTTTTTTGATCAACTCAGAATCTGTCATTATCCTTAGTCAGTGCTCTGGTGACATGACAAATGGTGGCTCTTCCTCCTCATCAAGGACTTGGTGGGTGTGTTCTCTCAGTGGATGGCTGGGAGTGGGGCAACTCTGAATTAAAATCTTCCCTCTCAGATTGACCATGAGATTCATTTTCAGTGTCATCTACTCAATACACCCCTCCCTTTGTTTCCTGATTATTAATGTTGGACTCATTAGTGATTTAATTTTTTAGCCCCAACTGCAATTAATTTAATTATTCATTTGTGTAAAAATAAGCTCATTTTTCATCTAAAAGTAGATGAGAGCTCAGTCTCAACTGAGTGTTGTGCACCAAAGTGGCCTCTTGATGGTAGATGACATTTTAAAGGGACTTAAAGTCTTTGAGTTGAAGTAAAGAGGCCAGACACTGGCTGTGAGCAAAACCCGTCGAAAGGATGACCAAAGAAGGTTCTAGAATTCTCATCCAGCATTCTCTGACATGCTCAGAAGACGTTATCAGAAGACACTGGTGTGAAAGTTTGCTAAGCCATCTTAACAAAGAACCAAAGAATGGTGGGCTTAGGTAACAGCCATTTACATTCTTATTATTCAAAATCTACACGTCCAAGATCAAGCTGTGGGTAGGGTTAGTTTCTTCTGAGATTTCTATTTTGGTTCACAGATTTCTCTTTTGGTTCACAGGTCTTTTTCCTGTGTCCTCACATGCTCTTCTCTTTGTGTGTGTCTGTGTCCTAACCTCTACAGAACACCAGTCCCATTGGATCAGAGCCTGCATAACTACCTCATTTTAGCTAATGTCATCTCTAAAGACCTGTCTCCAAATACAGTCTCATTCTGAGGTCCTGGGGGTTAGGGCGTCAACAGGAATTTGGAGAAATCACATTCAACCCATAATTAATGATCTAGGAGAGAATTCAAGTCAGACAAAAGAACAAAGAAAATTCCAGTCGCTACCATGGCCAGGGACTTGCACTCACTGGAGACTGGAGATCTGCTCAGCATTTATAATCCAAGGTGGGCTGCGTCTGTCTTCTGCATTTCAATAGCTGCAACCTCTGAACTACAGTTATGTGCATAACTCTACTCTAAGATACCATTTCCAGATGGCTTAATGAGTCTTCCTGATTTCATGTAACCAAGAGATTTGAATGCTCATATTGATTCTGTCCATTTTTCCTTTTGAAATCACCCCTAATTAAAAAAAAAAGTTTTCCCTCTAATACTGTCTAGGGCAGGACTCATGATCACACAGCAGACTCTCAAAATAGCCTCCTGCTTGAGGTGACCACCAGCCTGTCCCCTCTCCCATTCATTCTAAAGGCAGACTTTAGATTCTTTTCCCCCAAGAGACCATGTCACTGTTCCTCTCACTTTCCAGAATCTTCAGCCTAGTTGTCTCATATTAATCCCCCAAATTCTTAACTTTACTCTTCTGCCATGTATCACTTCATATGACTCTGATTTCTGTCACTGCCAAACCAAAAATAGCCCCATCCTCTAGTGTTCATTCCCTCAGGCCCATTTTCTTACTTTCTGCAGACTGCTTAGATACATGTCCAGGCCCAAGTCTGTGCTCACATGTCCCACCTGGAATACCTTCACAGACTGCAACTTATAAGATACTAACTAATCATTCACATAAAGCTTTTGTTCAAATTTGACTTCATCAGGCATGTCTTCCCTCACCCTCTTTCTAGAATGGTTACCCTTGGATGAAGCTGTGGCTTGGTGGCTGAGTACATGCCTTGTATAGCATGCAGTCCTAGGCTCCTTCATCAGCATTCCATGAAGATAAGAAACATGGGTGGGGGAGTTGGGCTGTAGCGCAGCGGGTTAAGCACAGGTGGCGCAAAGCACAAGGACCGGCATAAGGATCCCGGTTCGAACCCCAGCTCCCCACCTGCAGGGGAGTCGCTTCACAGGCGGTGAAGCTGGTCTGCAGGTGTCTATCTTTCTCTCCTCCTCTCTGTCTTCCCCTCCTCTCTCCATTTCTCTCTGTCCTATCCAACAACGACAACAACAATAATAACTACAACAATAAAACAACAAGGGCAACAAAAGGGAATAAATAAATAAAATAACAAATACTTAAAAAAAAAAAGAGCTTCGTACACAATGGCTGCCCCATTCTTGCAATCTGTTCATATTAGAGCCAAAAAAAAAAAAAGAAAGAAACATGGGTGGTAGTGCAGCAGGTTAAGCGCACGTGATGCAAAGCGTAAGGACTGGCGTAGGGATCCTGGTTCGAGCCCCTGGCTCCCCACCTGCAGGGGAGTCGCTTCACAGGCAGTGAAGTAGATTTGCAGGTGTCTGTCTTTCTCTCCCCCTCTCTGTCTTCACCATCTCTCTCCATTTCTCTCTGTCCTATCCAGTAATGAACGACATCAACAATAACAATAATAGCTACAACAACAAGGGCAACAAAAAAGGGGGAAAATGGCCTCCAGGAGCAGTGGACTCATGGTGCAGGCACTGAGCCCCAGCAATGACCCTGGAGACATGGGCTGCTAGTGTGCTCGCCTAACCAGGTGCCCGTACCTGGGGCTGAGCCCCTGCTCACCACATGGGAGCACCTGCATAGGGGTAGGCTTCACATGCAGTGGAACAGTGCTGTTAGGTCTCTCCTCTCTCTGTCTCTCACCTTCTATCAAAAAAGGTCAATCAATCAATCAATCAGTGGGTCCATAAGGAATGTAGGAATTATGCAAGTATGGAGTCCTACCCCCCCCCCCCAAATGGTGGCAAACAAGAAAGACAAAAGTAAGCAGACCACTAAAAACAGTAGAGTAGTGCTCTGGTTCTCTCTCTCTCTCTCTCTCTCTCTCTCTCTCTCACACACACACACACACACACACACACACACTTTTATAATAAAATAAAATAGTACTCCATCAATCAAATCCTGTAACCCTGTTTTGGTCTGTGTTATAATGCTACAGTGAACTAAACAGCATCTCTATACCCACCCCACCCCTGCCTCCAGCCCAATTCCTTTGTTGACATCCTAAACCCCTGAACCCTCACAAAGAATGTGACTGTATTTGGAGATAGGGTCCTCAGAAATGTCACTGGGCAAAAAGGAGGTGATCAGGAGGACCGCATATCCTGACCAGAGGAGATTAGGGGACCAAGTGAGGCCAAGAGAGAATGCAGTCCTTGGGAAGCAGCCTGAGCTGAATTCTTCCCTGAGGCTCTGAGGAGAGTCAATACTGAGTTCAGTATCCCAACCTCCAGCACTGGACACAGTCACTGTGTGTGCTGAGATCACCTGGTCTTAATGACTTCAGATGGCAGCCTGCAAACAGCACAGGCCTGGACAGCACCTTCTAGTTTCCCTCTTCCTCCTCCTCCAGTTTGTCTGTTCCTCCCCTCACTAGAAATCAAGTCCATAATGGCAGAAACTTTCTTTTCTTTTCTTTTTTTTTTTTTTTTTTTTTTTTGCAGCATGAGGGAATGAATTCTGGGTCTCACATATGCATGATATCAGAGCTGAGAAGCCTCTCGACTATTTTCTTCTTCCTCCTCTTCCTTCTCCTCCTCTTCTTCTTCATAATTATTTCACAGTATTTTTATTTACAGGGAGACAACATAAAGAGGGAGACACATAGCAAGAGGGAAAACACCACTGCACGGCTCTACCACCCAGGGAGCTGCCCCTGGTACTACCCATGGTTCCCATGTGGTATCTGGGCTCAAACCTGGGGCCTCAAGCATATGAGTCACATGTTCTTCAGAGTGAGTTAGCTCCTGGCCCTGGACACTTGGTTCTGTTCACTGCTCTATTTCCATATCTAAAGCACTGTCTAGCATGTATTAGGTGTTCAGCAAATGACATCTGTGGTAGCATCCTGTGTGCCAGTTCTGTCTGCCCATCTTTGTCTAATTCTGGGTTTGGTCTGTAGAAAGAAGCAACATCCTCTAACCTACTGGTAATGAAGGGACTGATCCAGCCTCTGCTTCACATCATTCCTCACTAAATGAGAACCTGAGCAAGGTCCAAGGCATCCTTCCGTTCCCCAGCCCTAACATTCTACAGTATCATGCAGACAACAGGGACTTGTCTCTGAAGTTGATGAGCTTTCTGACAAGGGCAACTCTGATTCCCAGCTGGAGCCCAGCTCCTGGAGGGCAGGTAATTCCGATAGGTCTGCCCCCGTGCAGCAGCTCAATAAGTCTTTAGTGGATGGATACACATCCCATCCCACCCCCAGAGCCCAAGGACAGTGGTTAGTAGATGCCCCTCCCTTAGCATTTCTCACCTCCTCTCTTGTGTCTTCTGCACAGTGGAAGGAGCGTGCAGGTGGGCGGAGAGGAGTTTGTACCTGAATGTCTCCAAACCCTGGACACCCCCCCCAATACACACACACACACACACACACACACACACACACACACACACACACACACACACACACCCTGCCACTAAGATTCCTTCTCCCACAGAGACCATGGAAGTCGCACAGCCTATGTCAGCCCTCCCACCTCCACCCCATGCACAGGGAAGAAAGGCAGTTCCCAGAGCAGACATAGGAGGAAGCCACAGGTGGAGAGGAGCAGGGCCAGAGAGACCCAAGGGCTTTCTAGAAGCTTCGGACTCTGACTTGGATTTCTGCCCATCATCTCATTCCCCCCCTCCCTGCCCCCACCTTCTTGGCTGGAATTGGGGTGCATTTATCTGTTGTTTGCAAACACAAGCCAAAACCAATACACTCACAGAAACCAAACCAAACCATTAGCTCACTCCTGTGACCATTTTGTTTTGAGAAATAGGAATTATTCCCTTCAGAAAATGAAGCTTCAGGATTCCTGGTCCGACCCGCCATGTCCCAAGTCTCACAGTAATGCCCACTGGATTAGAGGGAGCAGAAGGGCCAGAGCCTCAGCTGAGGCACTGGGCAGGGCCAGCCTCTCTGCAGTTCCTTCCAAAGGGAAGACACGGCACCTGTGCTCCCAAGTCTACCAAGAACACTCAGACATTTTTAGATTTCTCTCTCTAAATTGCCTCATCAACTCTCACTGTTTTCAGATCACCCTTCTCAGAAGTGCCAGCTGAGAGCAACTCAGGTGGTTACCTTCCTGGCTCCAAGATGTTAACTAGGAAAGACTAAACAAAGATCTTTAAGGGAGGAGTGACTGTTCACTTCTTTTCCTGTGTTTGCAGCTGTGCCAAGTGAGCAGGGGGTGGGGGCATGGAAGGGTCCTTACTTGGAAATGGAATCCAAAGGCACTGGAACCCACTTCCAGGAGCTCGCCCATCTTCATTGACTGATGGGCACTGAAGGGGCCACTGTGGGTCAGGACTGAGGGTGGCTTAGCCAGGAGACATGTAGTCAGTGAGGCTCAGTGAAAACAAGAAGCAGGGGACAGGATGGGGAACTAGTTCAGCTTGTTAGACGCAGGACTTGCCTACATGAGGCTCCAGAGGCTGCAGGTTCAACTCTGGGCACTGGCATATGTCATAAGTTGAACAGTCCTTTGATGCTCCCTCCTCCTCAAATAAAGAAATGAATCTTTTTTTAAAATTAAAAAAATAAATAAAACTTTGAGAGCAGAAAAGACTCAGAAGTAAGATGTACCAGTAAGCCCTATGGTAGATTCAGTGAAGAAAGGAAGAATGGGACAGGGCAGTTCCTGTGGACTATCTCAATGTGATACAGAAGCAAAGGCAGCATGTTCTCAAGCAGGGAGGTTGGCCAGGGCGCTGGAAGAGGGATGTGGTGGGGGTTGGTGGCGGAGCAGGACAGGGGCAGGCGTTGAGGGGGGTCTCTCTCAGTAGCTAAGCTGCAGCCATGAAAGGGGAGTTCTTTTGAAGTTTACATGGTCTCTGTCCCCCCACTTTCTGTGGCTCTGGGGAATGAAGTCAGGCCCTCATGCATGTGGGGTGCAGCTGAGCAGTCTCCCGGCCCATTTCTTTTTAAGTCTGTGTACTGTAGGGCTAAAGGATCTCTTACCTGTTTCTTAACATGGCACGGGCCTTACACAGGCATGCCAGCACCCTCAGTGACCTTCCCAGGGCTGATTTTCTCATCCTTGTGCTCCAGAGAGAGGAGAGATACCGTATCACCCACCCTCCTCCACCTTCTGAGGTTTTCAAACTTGAGTCTCGGGCATAGCAATGTATTTGTTCTATCTGCTGTGCTGTCTTGAGGTCCCGTCTCCCATTTCCACAGGGACACTGAAATCTTCTGAAGGACTGAAAGCTGCCACGTGCTCCCTGCAGTTCCCCTGTTGTCAACACTGTCATTTTCCTATTTATGTATTTTCTCCAGTGTTGTTTCAACAGAGCTACCTGTTATAAGTAAGCAGCTCTCCAGGCTTCCCTCAGGGCTGCAGGCAGGGAAGTCCCCAGAGACGCCTGACTCTCCAGTGACAGTGAGTGTGCTGGAGGACCTCCTGGCTGGAGGGCTGTATGTGCCTCTGCAGGGCGCTGCCATGGCTGGGTGGCACTGTCCCCAGGATCAAAACTATATAGCACCCCGTGGAAAATGAGTTAGCCATCTTACACTTGATCTCCTTTAGAGTATCTGCAAAAGGTACTTAAGGTATTCATGTGCTTTTCCCTTATTTGGGAGCTACTCTCTTCCTTGATCCAGCTTTCTAGTCCTATTTCCAAAGCTGACACCATCTCCCCAGACAATGCCTTTAGCCTACCTGCATGTTAGTTAAAACTCAGGCAAAATTTAGGGAAGGCAAAAATTAGGAAAGTCATGGGCCCCTTGGAATATACCTAAAATACACTTCCTAGCTTTTTCCAAAATGGAGAACCCCAAAACCTCATCTTCTATATTCTTACCTTTAGGTTCCTGATTATTAAACAATTTCTTCTGCTTTACATTTTATGCTTTTCAGCCACCAAGGTGCAGATGCTACCACGATGCCAACTTGAATTCCCTGGGCAGATGACCTCACCAATGTGTCCTGGAACCCCACCTCTCCAGAGCCCTGCCCCAGTAGAGAAAGAGAGAGGCAGGCTGGGAGTGTGGATAGACCTGTCAACACCCATGTCCAATGGAGAAACAATTACAGAAGCCAGACCTCCCACCTTCTGCACTTCATGATGATCCTAAGTCCATACTCCCAGAGGGATAAAGAATAGGAAAGGCTATCAGGGGAGGGCATGGGATATGGAACTCTGATGGTGGGAATTGTGTGGAATTGTGCCCCTCTTATTCTATGTTCTTGTTGATCATTACTAAATCAATAATAATAAAAAAGAATCCCAACAGGAGCTGTTGCAGGGATTAAATCGGACCATTCTTAAGAGTTGATAGCAGCGATACCAGGATTATTCTCAAAGAGGAATCAGGGGCTCTCATAAGGAATCTAAGCAAAAGAGGATTACTCAAAATATGTGGAGGCATGGAGACAGCTCAGGGACAGCACGTGAGGCATGCATGTCTGAGGCTCCCAAGGTCACATCACCATCAGCCAGACCTGAGCAGTGTGCTGGCGTGTCTCTTTCTCTCTCAAATTATCATGAAGGAAATAATGAATTAAAAATAAAAATCTATGTGCACTAGGGCAAAAATCCAGCAGGAGGGGAGGTGCCTTCAAGGACCTACTTGAGGTTTTAGGGTCCCCAGTCTCCCTAAAGCACCCCTTCTGCCTTCTGAGCTTCTGTGTGGTCTAAGTCCCCCCCCCCCATACACAGACAGACACACAGACAACTCCTCTACCTGTCCTCAGACGTTTCAGGATTTGTCTTATTTGCTTGGACCGTGACTATAGGGACATATGGCCCAGCCCTTTGTATGAGGACATCCCAGGTCACCAGGCAGACTTAGGGACAGGCAGCTCAGGCCTATCTCACTGGACTCCACAGTTTGTGCAGTGACTTTGGGGCTGCCCAGGAGTCAGTGCACAGCATGAGTCCAGCCAGAGCACAGAGGCCACCCTTGTAGAAGGAAGCAGTGGTGTGCCTGTGACACATCTGGGATGCCTTGCCTCTGCACTTCGTCTACTGCTATCTCAGATGCCAACTGCCTTCCACTTGAAGGCTCACAGTCTAAGAGGTAAAAGAACAGCTGGGGGCTAGGCGATAGCAGACCTGGTTAAGTGCACATGTTACCAAGCATAAGGATGCAGGTTTGAGACCCTGCTACTTAACTACAAAAGGGACACTTTACAAGCAACGAAGTAAGTCTGAAGGTGTCTCTCTTTTTTCTTTTTTAAAAAATATTTAAAATATTTATCTATTTCCTTTTGTTGCCCTTGTTGTTTTATTGTTGTAGTTACTGTTGTTGTTATTGATGCTATCGTTATTGGATAGGACAGAGAGAAATGGAGAGAGGAGGGGCAGACAGGGAGCAGAGAAAGACAGACACCTGCAGACCTGCTTCACCACATGTGAAGCGACTCCCCTGCAGGTGGGGAGTTGGGGGCTTGAACCAGGATCCTGTCTCTCTTTTTCTGTCCCTCTCTATCCTCCCACCCTTTCAATTACCTTGCCCTATCTAATAAAAATAAATAGAAAGGAAAAAATGGCCACTGGGAGAGGTGAATTCATAGTCCTGGCACCTAACCCCAGAAATAACTCTGGTGGAAAAACAAATAGTGCCTTGGGTAGGGCATACGCCTCACCCTGCAGGAGAGCCTGGTACCATGAACACTTTATGGGTGGTGAAGCAGAGCTTTGGGGTCTCTCCTCCTCCTCCTCCTCTCCCTCCTCTCTGTTTCTCCTTTTTCCTTTTTTTTCTCTCTCTCTACTCATATAGGATTTAAGCAGTTGGGCCAGGCAGGCTAACGGGAGGTCTCACACATGGGTGAAGTCGTGGTTCATTTTCTGGTGCCCCTTATGGCTCACAGTCTATAGGGCATAAAAGACTCAGCTGGGTACAAGCTTAAGAAAACCAGGACCCGATCACAACCTAATCAACGCAACGATGGCCACCTCAACATGCTTCACTTCAGACTGTGTCCAGAGACTTCACGTGTGGAATGACAACCCTTCAGCTTCATTACTCAGGTGAGACCTTTCCTTTCATAGTATACTCTAATTCCATCTCAGGTGGTTCACTTTCTAACAAAGTCCCAAAACCTAGATATACACCAGTTTCTGTGAGAGAGAGCATATGTTCACACGTATCCATAAACTACTGCAAAATATATACCTGAAAGCAGAAGTACACTAGAGTTTGCAGTGAGTACCTCCCTAACACTTCCTCTCCACTATTCCAAGCTTTGGGTCCATGATTGCTCAACAATTTGTTTGACTTCGTATGTTAACTCTCTTTTCAGTCACCAGGTTCCAGATGTCATCAGGATGCCGGCCAGGCTTCCCTGGACTGAAGACCCCACCAATGTGTCCTGAAGCTCCGCTTCCCCAGAGACCCACCATATTAGGGAAAGAGAGAGGCAGACTGGGAATATGGACCGACCAGTCAACGCCCATGTTCAGCGGGGAAGCAATTACAGAAGCCAGACCTTCTACCTTCTGCAACCCACAATGACCCTGGGTCCATGCTCCCAGAGGGATGGAAAATGGGAAAGCTACCAGGGGAGGGGGTGGGATATGGAGATTGGGTGGTGGGAATTGTGTGTAGTTGTACCCCTCCTACCCTATGGTTTTGTTAATTTATCCTTTCTTAAATAATAATAATAAAAAAAAACCAGGACCCTCTCATGGTGATTTTGATTCTACTATTTAGTTAAATTATAACACTGGTACATTAGCAAGTCTATACAAAACCCAACCTTATCTAAAACCTCAAATACACCTTCACTTGAATTTTATATCTTGAAAGTTGATCAACCAGTTGAACACTGGCTTATGATAGTACAAATCTGTGGGGGGGGATTACAGTTTTCTTCTTCTTCTTTCTTTCTTCAGACAGAGAAATTGAGAGGAGACCGGAGATAAAGAGGGAGGGGAAGAGACACCTGCAGACCTGCTTCACAGCCCATGAAGTGTCCCCTCTACATGTGGGGAGCAAGGGCTCAAACCCAGCTTTACCCTTCTATCTGTGTCCAAGACTCACCACACACTCCACCCAGGTTCCAGTCATTCTACCAAAAAAGACCCCCCCCCCATCTACTCCTCTACACCATTCTCCTCTCCCTCCAGTATCTAACATGGTTTTCACTGAGTGTAAGAGTAAGTTTTTTTTTTTGCCAGTTTGTTTGCTTTAGTTACTTATACTCTGCACATGAGTGAAATCATCCAGAAACTATCTTTCATTTTATGACTTATTTCACTTAGCTAAATCATCTCAACCTCCCTCCATTTTATCCCCAAACACATGGTTTTGTCTTTTTAATGGCTGAGTAGTATTCCACTGGGTACATATGCCACAGTGTCTTTATCCAGATAAGTGTCAGTGGGCATTTAGATTGATTCCAAGTTTTGGTTATAGTTAATAGTGCTGCTTTTTAATATAGGGAAGCAGATATACTTTAGAATTAGTGTTTTATATCTTGGGGATAAATACCAATGAGTGGATTGCAAGATCAGAAGGTATGGAGCATAGCTTTTCTATATATCCTTTCTTGTAAACAAAACCCTGATGGCAAATGTAAAATGAGACACAGAGTCCAACACTGTCTGATAATGATGGCTTGAGGAGCTGGCAAGGGAAACTGACACTGTATTTCCTTTGCACAGAAGTGAGAGCACGATGCTGGCTCTTGCTGATTTAGGAAGGTGTGCGGGTTGCAGAAACACTGTTGCTCTCAAGCCCTCCACAGTTCTTTCCACTCAAGAAGGTCACACTGTCATCACACCTCAGATTAAAGACTTTGTCCCGCTCTCTGGGCTTCCTCGGAAGGCAGTTAAGAGTCTGTCTCCTAACAAAACAAATGCTGAAGGTCCCAAGAATCATCAAATAGCTGGATTCATTTTTCAGCAGCCTCTCATAAACCAAGGGGGCTTTCAGATGGATCACAGTTAAAAAAAAAAAAAAAAAAAGATAACCATGGCACGAACCAAAGCAATAGGATTAAAAAAAAAAAAGACACTTAAAACCTACATGTAGTATTTTAAAGGTGTATAAGTAGCTTATGGAGATGTAGAAACATCTTTCATGAAATTTTCCTGGTTATTGGAAAGGAGAGAAGTGTCAAACCTGAGAAATGGCAGTTTGCACCAAACGCGTGAGCAGGGAGAAAAAAAACTGGTTTGCTTCTGTCTTTGTGAATCCTGTTTCCACCGGGAAAAGGCTGTCCTATTTCTCTTTTCACTGTGTTCCTAGCAACTCTGCAGCCAGATTCCTTTTAGAGGAGTGAGGGAGACTGCTGAGAAGCAAAGCAGGAGTCTGCCAGCCATTCGGTCGACACCATGCGCTAAAATGGCATTGCTCAAGGTCCCAATTCATTTGCTTAAAATGAGAGGCAGGTCAAGGCAGGAACCACATATTTTCTTTCCTTTCTAAATGGGTAATGAAGCAGGTGGTTTCTTTTGGTTTTTAGCTTTATCTTTGGAAGATGAACTTTGATCTTACAAGTCCCTTGTTCATTTGGAAAAAAAAAGTCTCCAGGGTTGAGAGGTGGCACACCTGGTAAAATGTACTTGCTACAATGCTCAAAGAACTGGGTTCAAAACCCTGATCTCCACCTGCAAGGGGAAACTTCACAAGTGGTGAAGCAGTGATACAGGTGTCTCTCTCCTTTTCTGTCTTTCTCCCCCATGTCTCTCTGTCACTATCTAAAATAAATTTAAAAAATAAACTTGAAAAATTATTTTTTATTTATTTAAAAAAATTCCTTGGTAGGAAGCCAGGAAATAGCTCAGCAGGCAGAGTGCACACCTTCCACGCATGATGTACTGCTTGATTTCTGGCACCACATGACAACACCATGGACAGCTTCAAGGGAGCACTGGATGGCAGGGAGGCATGGAGTTTTAGAATATTTCTTTATCTTCTTCCCCTCTCTCTTTAGCTATACAGAAAGAAAAGGGACAGGAGGGTAGCTAGGAAGGTTGCTGGGCAGTACAGTGCATGCAAGTGGCTCTTGTTTCATGCCCCATTGCTTCATTTAAGAACAAATAAACTAGGGGGCTGGGCGGTAGCACAGAGAATTAAGCACACATGGCACAAAGTGCAAGGACCAGCATGAGGATCTGGGTTCGAGCCCCCAGCTCCCCACCTGCAGGGGGGGTCACTTCACAAATGGTGAAGTAGGTCTGCAGGTGTCTATCTTTTTCTTCTCTTCTCTGTCTTCCCCTCTTCTCTCAATTTCTCTCTTTCCTACCCAACAACAAAAACAGCTATAACAACTACAAGGGCAACACATTGGGGAAAATGGCCTCCAGGAGCAGTAGATTCATAGTGCAAGCACCAAGCCCCAGCAATAACCCTAAAGGCAAAAATAAATAAATAAAAATAAAATAACAAATAAACAAGAAAAAGCCCTTGATAGAAACTAGGATTCAGGTTTTGCCTCCTCCTTTCTTTCTGATTCAGTCTGGCTACCTTGACAAGAATTTTTCTATGTCCCTTGGCTACAGTGATAGCATGCGCCAATTTTGTTGTTTCCTCTCTGCTGGTTGTGAAAGCCATGTTGGTAGATGGCACCCTGGAGCCTCTAATAGAAAAGGCTTGTTGATGGGATAAAAAGCCAGCGCCCTCTGCTGGTCATGGGCTCCCTCTGTAGAAGCAAATGTTTGTATATTCATGAGGAGGGTGGATTCTTTCAGCCTCTCACCCCACCCAGTCATGATGCCTTTTTCTCACAACAAAGCCAATGTGGCCAGTGAACCTAAGACCTCAGGGTCCAGTGGGAAAACTCTGGAGTGGATCTCTCTGAGAGTTTGCTTGGAGGTTTTGTCTGTAAACCTGGGCTTCAGTATGGAGTCAGATGAGAAAAGTTTCTCACTGAAAGGGACAGATGGCAGACCTACCCTGAAATAGCTTTTCTGGGAGAGTAACACATGGTAAATTGCATTGATTGTAATAATTGCTTTTTTATGCCTTGGTAAGAACTGGCAAAGACCTTTAAAGATCTTCTAATCATGGCAAATTAGCACAGCACTCCTTAGCAATGAGAGAGAGAGAGAGAGAGAGAGAGAGAGAGAGAGAGAAGAGGAGAGGGGAGAGAGGAGAGAGGAGAGAGGAGGAGAGAGGAGAGGAGAGAGGAGAGAGAGGAGGCTGAGAGAGGAGAGAGAGAGGAGGCAGAGAGAGAGAGAGAGAGAGAGAGAGAAATGGAGATAACACTGTGGCTTTGGTTGCTGCCTGGAGCATGGGCTCAGGGCAGGGGGAGCTGAGGCTCAGGATAAGCACTGGCTGGGGAAGGCTCCAGTCTCACCTGGGGCTAGGAGATAGGCACTTCCTATAGGCGCACAATTAGCTCTGTTAGACATAGGAATGGCAGATGTGCCTCTGTGCTCTGTTGAAGTCACAGCCTCTTTCCTGATAAATCCACAGGGCAGAGGGGAAGGGGACTAGCTTCCCTACAACACCCTCCTCTCTTCCTTGTTAATCAACCAGATCACTCACAGAGAATTCCTATCACTGAGCTAAAGCTTTCTCCCCCCCCTTTTTTTTTTTTAAATTCCTGTGCAGTTTCATTTCTTTGCTTTTGTGGCCCTCCGTGTGGATAGGCTGGGCCGTTTACATGCTCTATGGGAGCAGTTAGGCTCCAACTTTGAGTATTTTGCATTATTTTCACCTTCCAGGAATATTCCTAGCTTTGGCTCTTCATCCACTCCTTCTGCCAAGACAAGCACACTTTCTGGAGTGGGCACTGGATTTGGGACACTGGTCTCATGAGACACTTTGTCAGCGTGTGGGTGACAGAGGTCACTTAGAGCAAAGACTCCCTCCCCCAAATACAAATATAGGCATTTCTGCAATATCTCACTGGTGTCCTCAGAGCTGCCCTGAAAGTTTATCATCATCATCTCCATTTTGCCCTTGAGAAATCTCGGACTCAGAAAGATTAAATGATTTTCTCCAGGTGGCAAAGCATTCAAGGGGCAGAGCTGAAATGAAAACTTGAATGCGTGAGCTCCCAGGGCTGAGTCCCAGCACCACAGGCCCCGGGATGAGAGGTGCTCTGGCTCTCCTCAATCATAAGTATGAAGATTTAAAAAAAATGAAACATTGAAACCAGGGGTCAAGCGGTGGCACACCTGGTTGAATGCTCCTGTTACTACGTGAAGGACCTGAACTCAAGCCCCCAGTCTACACCTGGAGCGGGGAAGCCTCCTGAGAAGCGAGGCAGGTCTGTACTCCTATGACAACAATAACAACTACAACAAGCGCAACAACAAGAGCAACAAAATGGGAAAAATGGCTTCCAGGAGCAGTGGCACCTAGCTCCAGTGATAACCCTGGAGGCAAAAAAAGAAAGAAAGAACGGAAGGAAGGAAGGAAGGAAGGAAGAAAGGAAGGAAGGAAGGAAAGAAGGAAGGAAGAAAGTCTAACGTAACCAGATCCATAGCTGCCACCTACCTTATTTCCAGCACCCATCAATTCTTGCCTTCATTTTACTTATTTATTTATTTATTTATTTATTTATTTATTTATTTGGGACACGGGGTATAGTTCCACATCTCACCCACCACCAAAATTCTGTAACCCTTACCCTACCAATGGTAATTACCATTGTTCTTATAAAGTCTTAGAGATAGTTTGTTTGCTTCTGGGTTTATTTTATTTTTTGCAAGTTCATGTGTTTCAGCTCTGTGTGTGTTGGACAGAGAGAGATACATTGATAGGGAAAAAAAGGTAGAGAGAGAGAGAGAGAATAAAAAGAGAGAGAGAGAGAGACCTGCAGCACTGCTTCATTAACTGGGAAGCTTCCTCCCACTGCAGGGGGCGGGGGGGCAGGGGGGCAGGGGCTTGAACACAGGTCCCTGTGCATTGGAACATGTGCACTACCTGGCCCCTTAGCATTTGCTTTTGTTTACCTCTCTATTTCCTGTTTCTTTATCTCCTACATATGAGTGAGATCATCTGGTGTTTGCCTTTCTTCTTCTGACTTCCTTTGCTTTAGCATGAGCCCCTCAAGTTCCATCCCTGCTGTAGCAAAAGACCAGCTTTCTGAGTCCTCTCCTGGCTGAGTCGTATTCCACTGTGTTATATACACACACCAACTCACCTATCCACTAGTCTGTCATTAGACAGTTGGGTTGTTTCCACATATAGGTCATTATAACGTAACCGTGCTGTGATGAACATAGGTGCACACAGATCTTTTGAAATGGAAATACAACCATTATTTCTACAAACAGGTGTCAGGTTGGATTGGACCTAAAGGACTGAAGTGTGCCAACCTCCCCTGTGTTAGAGGACTGGGCACCAACTCTGCCCACAGAGGCTGGTATTGCAATTCAGCCTTTGTTACCAGGTAACAAAGAGACAGGCATTCCGGGCAGACACAGACATATTTGCTAACTGGGGACATATGATCAAAAGTGGTTATTTGGAGAGGATGCAAAATTGCGAGTGACAAGAAATGTGTAAAACACTGGAGAAAATAATTATGGAAGAGAGGACTTGTGCATCTACCCACAGGTAGTCTATGTAAAGTAACAGCTCAGTGAGGTTATTTCTAATTTATTTTTTTTTCTGGGATCTTTGTTTTCCTTTGTGGAATAAAAAAAAAAAGTCTCTCTCCCCTCATACAACTTAAGTATCCATCCTCTTAATGTGCAGCATGGGGAATGTCTTCACGTGAGATTTATCACAGAAGCAAGAAGGAAATGGTGGGGTGTCTATCTTCTGCACGCAGGTAAACACAGTGTTCCAGACATCCTGCACTGAAACCTCTAGGAGATGCTCAGATGGAAGATGAGGACAAATTTTTGTCTTTTGTAAAACCCCACGGGTGTAATTTTGCCATTAGCCAAGATGGATGCTTCGGGGCTGAAACATGAGAAATCTCTGAAACACCAATGGCATAACAAGAATGCTGCAGGGAAATAAAGTTGATTTTCTTATTTTTTCTGGGCTGTAAGTCAACCAAAGTTGCTTATGACAGTGTGATGATAAGCCATAATTTATAATGTTCACAGACACTTGTCCAAATTACTAAGTTTATTAGAATGACTGGATAGGTCTGGACACTGTGGGGTATGGTGCTGGAGCCTGGGCTATAAATTAAACAAAGAGCCAAGAGGTAACACACTGGGTAGAACACATGTCTCGCCTTATGCAAGGCCATGCGTTTGAGTCCTAGCACCAAACAGAGGCACCACGAACTGCACTGGGGAAACTCCATGGATGGTAGAGCAGTGCTGTGGTATCTCTCCTCTTGGCCTGGTCTGTCATTCCTTTCCTTCTCTCTTTCTCCCACTCTCATATAAGAAAGAAAAAGACATAGCCTGTGGAGGTTGCTCAGTGGATGTATCGCACATATGTGAAGCTCGGGATTCCTTGGAACAACTCTGCGAAAACGTGTAAGCTCTGGGGGGTGGGGCTGGGGGTTGGAATGCATGAAATCGGCTTCCCTGCGAGTGTGGGTGTGTCCTTTCTGTGCTGTACTCTCATGGGATCTTCTGGACTTCGAGATTGCTCTTCTGGCACAAACACAGAGATTCAAGAGAATCAACAGACCAAGATGCAAATACTTAAAAGAGCAATTTTAAAGCATTGCCTAAGCACCTCTCCACATCTCTGAAATATGAGGGTATAAAAGGATTTGTTGGGGTGCTCTGTGCCCCCACTTTTATCATACCCATCTGTGCCTTGCACTTTAAGTGCTCCAGGATGCCCCAATCCCAGTTAGTGGCTCAGAAAGCCTGTGCCTGGCTCTTTCCCCAATGGGCCAGTGTTGAGCAGGATAGCTGAGCTGATATCAGCCTGCCCATGAGAATCTGCCTGAGCAAAGGGCTCACCAGTATCTCTTGTAGGAAACAAATAAATGCTTTTAACAATTTTCATTTATTTATCAGATAGAGACAGAGAGAAGTTGAGATGGAAAGGAGAGATAGAAAGGAAGAGAGAAAGGGGGTGAGGTGACAGCATATCTGGCTAACTGCATACACTCCAGTGTACAAGGACCCAGGTTCAAGCTCCTGGTCCCAACCTGCACAGGGAAATCTTCACAAGGGATGAAGAAGAACTGCAGGTGTCTCTGTCTCTCTCCCTCTCTATCTGCCCTCCCCTTTCGGTCTCTTTCTGTCTCTATCTAATAATAAATAAATAATAAATAAATAAATAAATGATAAAAAAGAAAGGAAGCAATAAAGAGGGTCAACTATAGCACCCACTGTTTCATTATTGTTCTCAAAGCTTCCCCCCGTAAGGATCCTGGTTCAAGCCCCCAGCACTCCACCTGCAGGGGAGTCACTTCATAAGCAGTGAAGCAAGTCTGCAGGTGTCTATCCCTCTCCCCCCCTCATGATCTTCCCCTTCTCTCCAACAACAAACACAGCAAAAAACAGCAACAATAATAACAAGGGAAACAAAAGGGAAAAATAGCCTCTAGGAGCAGTAGTGAGTGCAGACACTGAGCTCCAGCGATAACTCTGGAGGCAAAAAAAAAAAAAAAAAAAAAAAGGATATATTTTGTCTTAATTCTCTGAATTGGCAGGAACCTGTTACATAGGTAGAGGAAGCTGATACAAGAAGGCTGGTTCTGGAGGCCCATTTCCAGCTAGGCTCTCACTACATTCAGTCAAGGAACAGTGCTCCAGAGAGATGGGGTGCTTGGGGAACAAACCAGGGTGCTCCTTTCGCTCTTGGCTGCAAATGGCCTCTAGGAGAATGAGTGGCTGTGTCTCCTTGTTTTCCAGCTGCCAACAGGTTACTCAGGTGAGAACTATCTTCCACCCACCATCACTACCATCCCCCTCCTTCCTATCTCCTTTCTAAGGGCTGGAGATACCCAAGGGAAGAGGGGAGATAAAGAGGCAGGGACAGAGAAGGAGCTCCTGACTGTCCATGTTTCCTCACTGTCTCTCCTACTGCCGCCAGTTTCTACTTCACCTCACCACGCTTTTAGTTTTTGAGCATTTCTATACTTGGATGACCCACTTCAAATCACTCTTACGCACCTACAGTCTTACAGACTTTCATACCTGAGGCTCCAAGGTCCCAGGCTCAATCCCCAGCACCATACCATAAGCCACAGCTGAGCAGTATTCTGGCAGAAAAAAAGGGGGATGGTGGAGGGGAGAACATCCTGTGAATCAAAAATCTGTGTCTATTCAGAACAAACCTGTTTGTCCATCACCCATCCATCCATCATATTTATCCATCCATTTAGTTATCTATATAAACATATTTGTATTTTTGTAGATGTGAATGTGTGTGTGTGTGTGTGTGTGTGTGTGTAGTTGTGTCATTTAATGAAAAGAATGGGCCAAAACAGATTCTTTGGACTCCCACCATTTGCAGAATGCTTTCAGGTTGGCAATAATTCCCTAAAAGAAAGTTGCCTTGTGTTGAAAAGATCCATTCTCCATCCAAACATGGGGAGAGGATATTGACAGGATCTTTACCAAAAAAAGAGCTCCAAAGGGCCAACAGACATATGGAAAATGCTCAGAATCACTGATTAGTAAATAATAAAGATCCTTACAAATAACGAACATGAGATACCACTTTACTCCAGTGAGAATGTCATACACCAGAAAAGACAGTAACAACAAATGTTGGCAAGGATGAAGGAATTAAGGAAAACTTCTGCACTGCTGGTGGGAATGCAAATTAGTGCAACATTTTGGAAGAACGTGTCTGGAGAACGTGTACAGTACATGGCAATCGACCTGGCAATTCGTCCCCTGGGGACATATCTAGAGGAAGAAAAATGCACCCATCCAAAAAGTTCTAGATATACCTAACTTCATAGCAGCACAATTTGTAACAGCCCAAAGTTGGAAACAAGCCAGGTGTCCAACAACATATGAGTTGCTAAGAAAGTCATGGTATGTGTACACAATGGAACACTACTCAGCTGTTAGGAATGATGAAGTCATTTCCTTCAGCTCATCTTTGTTGGAGCTTGAAGAAGTCATGTTGTTAAGTGAGATAAGCCCAAAAGAAAAGGATGGATACCAGATGATCTCATTCATAGGTGAGACTTAAGAAACAAGGACAGAGAGGGAAAACACTAAATAAAACTTAGACTGAGTGTTGTGTATTGCACCAAACAAAGGACTCTGGGGAAGGGAAGGAAGCGTATATGCAGTGGCCTCTGAGGTCCTGGTGCATGATGGGGGAAAGGACCTAAACTGGAGGTGAGAGTGGTCTGCAGGCACCTATCATAGGGAGATGAGAAACTGTACTCAATACGCCAACAACTGCACTGTAGATAACCACTAACCACCCCACAAAATGATAAAAGGGAAAAAAAGGTAGTTTCTTGCATTTAGTAAAGCAACATGTTGAAGATGCTAGTTTTTATAAAAGACTTGTGTTTATCAGAAAGTGAGATATCAAAGCACTGTTTGTTCATCCCTGGCATCTGCAGTATAAGGAATGAAAGTGAAAACCTCATGCATGCAAGTCCTGTAGTCAGAGTTATTTCCAGAGTTACTACGAGATACTAAGTGTTATGCTGAGACCTATGGGAAGCCAGGAAGAGATGACCTGAGATCAAGAAAACCAGCAACAGAAAGTGATGATCGAGCGAGTGAGATTGTACAGTGCCTGGCGCTTTGAGCTCTTCTTGAACAAAGTTGCATGCTGACAAGATCCACTCAGCTGTGAATGAGGGAAAATTAAACCTTTAGGGGCACAGAAGCTACTGAGGAACAACTCACCACCACCTTTTCATTTATTCAGATAAAGGCTTCAGAATATGAGCTATAAAAAAATACCACAGACCTTGGCAACATAAAAACAGTAAGGCAAACACAAGCATAGGCAAAGGCAAAGGAAGAAGGCAGCTTAGAGTGAGTTGTAAGTTCCAGCTTCATTTACAGCAAGGAGTTGGCACAATATGTTAAAATCAGGCTGTTGTTTTTTGATTTTTTTTTAAGTTAACACTTTTTTTTAACACTCCTCTACCTTGTGTCCCTCCTCCATCTTCTTCCCCTCAAGTGACCTTTGTTCTGCTGTGTTTCTCTTTAATTTCTTTATTTTTAATAAATTCAAATAAATGTAAAACTTTCAACTTAAAATAGTATGCATAATACAATTCCATTTAAAGTTTTGTTGAGCTTCAAGAACCTGTTATTTATGTGAAAATATACACAAAGTACATTTTACTCACATATGTGTGTCTGTACTCTATATAGTATGTAGTCGTAAGTGTACATATGTACACACATATAGACATAGAAAACATGCATATATAAACTGGTTTGAAATAATGTACAATGCAAATGAGAGTTACTTTCTAGGGGTGGATTCATATTTAAAAGGGTCTGAAATTCTCTGCATTGTCTGAGTTGATATCAAGGGTATTTGCCTTTTTCATAAAGTCACTATTACTATGAAGAAGGAGGGTGAGAAGGGTTCTAGCTCTGAGGATGTAGGACTTTATCAAAGTCTAAAGGTAGGAAATGTGAAATCTATATAATTAAAAGATCTTGACTTGAGGCATAGTAGCAGGGAAAGGATCAGTGCTGGTGAGGTTAATTTAAAAGAAAAGAGTCACCAGAACCCATCACAGTTTTACCCAGAGGGGGTACATTTTTACTGTCCTACAGGAAGTACCATCACTGTAGTCAGCATTGCTGCCCAGCTGCTTTCTGGGACACGGAACTGAATCCTGGCCTTAGCTTTTGTTTCCTCCACCACTGTTAGGAGATTATATCAACACAGTCAAATGTATGTCTTTCTTCACAAGAGGAAAGTCAGGCTTTGGTTGATTATAGAAGAGTACCTCACTCAAGATGGGGAAAGGGAGAAAGCAGAGGGGGGACGGGTAGGAGGAATGAATGTATGAGGAAGGAAGGAAGGAAAGAAAGAAGGGAGGGAGAAAAGGAGATGGGGAACAGGAAGTAAAAAAGTAAAGAGGAGGAAAATGTGAGGAAGAAAGACATAATAGAAGGTGGGAGGGGGAAAAAATCAAGAGAGATAAGACAGAAGGAATTAAGCATAGCAAAATGGAGCACAGAATGGATCTGAAGGCAGAAAAGAGGGAAGGCAGAAAAGAAAGGAGGAAGGGTGATTAAAGAAAAGACAAGATTCAAAATAAAAGGAAAGAATCACAGTCAGCAGACCGGGTTAACCCTCCAGGCCCTGGACTTGCTGTTTATTTAGCTCAATGGCTCAGGGCTCCCTTTGATGGTCCCCATGGGTGTGGACTACACCCATCACCATCACTGTGACCAATTAGTTTCACCACATTCCCTGCTCCGCCTTAACCATCACCCCGGGCCCTGCGCTTCAGTTTTTTACACCTCACATTATTATTTTTATTATTTTTCTTCAATGAAATGGGATCGGTGTAATTTTTTTTCTTTTTTTAAAATGTATTTATAAAATAAAAATATTGACAAGACCATAGGATAAGAGGAGTACAATTCCACAGAATTCCCACCGCCAGAGTTCTGTATCCTACTCCCTCCATTGGAAGCTTTCCTGTTCTTTATCCTTCTGGGAGTATGGACCCAGCATCATCATAGGCAGCAGAAAGTGGAAGGTCTGGCTTCTGTAATTGCTTCTCCACTGAACATAGATGTTGGCAGGTCAATCCATACGCCCAGTCTGTTTCTATCTTTACCTAGTGAGCTCAGACCTATAGGGATGCAGAGGTTACACAGGCTGCTGTGCTGAATATGGGCCCCAGATCAAATTGATGGAGTTTACAGTTAACAATATTTACATACTTTTCCCACATTTGGGAGCTACTGTCTTTCCTGATCTAGCTTTCTAGTCCTATTTCCAACTCTGACACCATCTCTCCAGACAATACCTTTGGTCCACCTGCATGTTAACTGTCAGGCTTGGGCAAAAATTAGTAAAGTCATGGACCCCTTGGAATATACCTAAAATAGACCTACAAGCAGTATAATTTTTTCAACTACAAGGAACTGCTTTAAAAATTTGCATAATGGGGGTCGGGCAGTGGCGCAGTGGGTTAAGCGCATGTGGCGCAAAGCGCAGGAACTGGCATAAGGATCCCGGTTCGAACCCCGGCTCCCCACCTGCAGGGGAGTCGCTTCACAGGCGATGAAGCAGGTCTGCAGGTGTCTATCTTTCTCTCCCCTTCTCTGTCTTCCCCTCCTCTCTCCATTTCTCTCTGTCCTATCCAACAACGAATTGCATCAACAAGGGCAATAATAACCACAATGAAGCTACAACAAGGGCAACAAAAGGGGGGAAAAATGGCCTCCAGGAGCGGTGGATTCATGGTGCAGGCACCGAGCCCAGCAATAACCCTGGAGGAGGAAAAAAAAAAAAATTTGCATAATTCCAGCTTCAAGCTCCCACTTCCCACCTACAGAGGGGAATTTTCACAAGTGGTGAAACAGTGCTGCAGGTTCCCCCCTCCCTCTCTCTCCCTATCCCTCCCTATCTCCTCCTCCCCTCTCAATTTCTGTCTCCATCCAAAATAAACAAATGAAATATTTTTAAAGGATTTTCATAACTTACAAGAAGTCAGAATGTCAGTATTTGAAATACAATTCTCATTTTGAAGTGAAAGCTTTTCCCCCTTTCCTTTTGCCTGGTTTTTCAATGAGCAAATTCACTAAGGGTATGCTATGTACAAAGGACTCAAGTCAAAGTTCAAAACTGAGGAGGAGGAGACAAGAATTAGATCCTAAAAAGGGTTCACTTTCATAAGAATTCATTATTTCTTGTCTTCAAATAACTATGTTAGGAAAAGGAAAGATAAGTCACAGACTGGAGAACAATACTTACTATCTATCTCCCTACATGTCTATGCATCAAATCTGATGGTAGATTGGCAATAAATAAAAGAGACACATAAACAGATGGACTAATATATTAATAGATCTAACAAAATTTATACCTGTAAAATATAAAGAACCTGATTCAGTAATAACATATTACCCCATTTTAAAAAGTGAGTTAAAGATCCAAACGGACACTCCACGAGAGGAGATATGCCTAGACGCAGTACAGGAAGTGACGTTCAACTTTAGTACTTACCACCCACAGCCAGCTATTACTACACACCCATTAGAGTGACCAAAAATTAAAACAAACAAACAAAAGCATTTTTGACAACACCAACTCCTGGCAAATATATAGAACTGGTGGAAAGGTTACAAAATTGCTCAATCCCTTTCAAAAATAGTTTTGACAGTCAAAAGTATACTTACCATGTGTCCTACCATACTACTCTTGTGTATTTACCCAATAGAAACAAAGATATATGTTCACAGAAGGACTAACTCATGAACATAGAATGAAGTCTCACTGATGATAGTGAAAAAGTGGCAACAAATCAAATGTCTATTTTCAAGCGAAGAGAAACACCCATGTGCTGCATTTGTACAAAGAATCACTAGTCTAGAGGGGGAAAGAAGCCAAGAGCTGCCACTTGCAGCAATGGGGGTGAATCTCACAGGTGCCACTCTGTAAAGTATGAATCCTATAAAATTTAAAAGTCCGATCTACAGTGACAAAATAATTTTTCAGTTGGCAAGATCCTGAGGGGAGGGGAGAGTTGGTGGAAAAGTGACAAAGGAGAACTTCTGGAGTGACGGGAATGTCTATGTCTTGACTAAGGTGGGAGTTCCCATGGCGAGTGAATTTGTCAAGACTTACTGGAATGAATGCTGAGTGCAGTATATTTATATTATAGTAACACCATGTATAACTTTCTAAAAGAGAAAATATCTGTACATCAAAGGGCTTGTGGTATAAGAAGCATTGGCTCCTTAGGGCACTTGATTCCGAATTACAGTCCTTTGAGGAGGGTGCTTTCTACCAGGATGTTAAAGCCTGTTCTAATATTAACATACTTTCTATATTAATGTTACCATCAATCATCCCTCAATCTATAATGTGACAAAGATGCTGAGTAAATCAAGTAGCTTACCAACTTCCTCCTCTGACACCCTGACTATCCTTTATAATGTCATCTGCCTTCAAACAAATCAAATTTCCTCCTAAGAGGTACTATTCATAATATTTGCACCATCAGTTTTACACTTACTGTGCATATTGGATAATAGCAAGGTGTTTTTTTTTTAAATAAGCCTAAGAGACTTAAGTGACATTTGAAAAATATCTGCGATGAAAAATATAGTAGATGAATAATTTCCTTAATCAGTATAATCTTCAAGAAATTGATTATCACAGTTAATAACTGGTTCATGGGAATATTTTTAAAGTCTTGGACTACTGTCAAAATAAATGCATTACAAATGATCATTTATATTGTGAAAAGGGAAGTCGTAATAAAAAGCTCCCTTTTTCATTTCCCTTCTCCTCACATTATTTCCAATTACTGTCACTCATTCTTTTGTGGAATTTCTTGCCATTACCTCTTCATGACAAGCTGGAGCTCTGGTGCCTCCACAGGGAGCAAGAAGTGTTGTGTGACTGCAGGGCGCAGTGGTTATAGCAAAATTACAGGCTTCAGTTACTCAAGGTTGACGCCATTCCCCTGCCACCTTAATCATTGCAAAATGCTCCATTTAAAGGTGCTGATGGTAACACTGTCAACTGACATGTGGTAGGATGGTCCCTTTTGGTGCTAAGACCTAAAAGGCTGCATGGCTGGGGAACATGAGGGTCTCATTTCCCTCTGTGTTGCTTTTGCTGCTATTAGGGAAACTGAATGGCAATGCCTGGCTCTGTGGGGTCTGCTATCGCTCCTCTTCTCGAATCATATGAACGCCAGACTTCGTTCTTAAGATACACCCTCAGTACCTGACAATGAACCATTAGGCTTGGGGAGAAAGGGTGGGGGAGATAATGACTGATCACTGGGTACAGTGTGTACTTTGCTGTGTGTGGCCCAAGTTTAAGCCCTGACAACTTTGTGCTTGAGGTGTCTCACACACTCTCTTTTCCCTTGCCTCTCGCTGGCTCTCTAACTGAACAAAGAAGCTGCCCAGGAGAGTTCAGTGTGCAAAGGCAAATTCCTGGCTGTGGAACACACACACACACACACACACACACACACACACCAGCAAGTGCCTATCATACACTCAGCACTATAGTAGTTTTGACTAATTTCCCTGAACCTTTCTATTTCTAGTTTTATTTTTTTAATTATTATTATTATTATTTTGCCTCCAGGGTTATCGCTGGGGCTTGCTGCCTGCACTATGAATCCACTACTCCTGTGGCTATATTTTCTTCTTCTTTCTTTTTTTTTTTGGATACGACAGAGAGAAATTGAGATAGAGAGGGAGACAGAGACAGACACTTGAAAACCTGCTTCACTGCTTGACCACCCTGCAGGTGGGGAGCCGGGGGCTCAAACCGAAACCCTTGAGCTCCTTGCGCTTAGTACTATGTGTGCTTAACCCAGTGCACCACCACCCTCCCCAACCTTTCTACACAGTAGTCTTTATTGTAACTTTCCCCTTTTTGGCATTAGCTGAAACAGACTCAGAATAGTTATGTGACTTTCCCAAGGACACACAGCTAGTAATGAGAGAGAGGAGTTAAAGGTAAACTCTCTGATTCCAAAGTCACCAAGGTGTGGTGTGCTGGCCAACACTTATCATGGGATAATAAAAAGCACATGTGTCAACAATAGTCCTATAAATCACTGTCTAGACCCACTGCATAATGTGATTTTAATAATTAAGGGGGGGAAGCTCTCAAAGTAACAGAGCCATGCTACTTTTCGTATTGGGAATCCAGTGCCTGCTTGCTCAGACATCAAGTCTAACCCGTGAGAGGAAGAGTTTGCACAGAAAATATACAGTAGATTCATAATAAGCCCGAACGTCAATCTGGAATATAATATTGGCCTTGTATTGTTAACACAGCACTATTGAAAAGGAACATCAGTTATATCAATGTCCTCTGCTAATTTTCAGTCAAGCTGATGCAAATCAATTCAGTGTAGAGTTAATTAGCAAGTATTTTAGAGAGTAAACTGGCAGCATCTAACAAAATTTAGATTCTGTGTTTTCTGGACTCAGCATGCCCAATCCTAGTGCCTGCCTTACAGTAAAACTACTCAAGTCTCAAGTCTATACAAAGACATTCTGTGCAAAGGTGCTTACAGGTACAAAAAAGCAGAAACAACTGAGAGCCATCAGGGTACACTGGTTAACAGAGTTTTGCTACATCTACTCTGGAGTGCCTTGCTGTGTGTGTGGTGTCTTTCCCTGTTTTGGTGTGTGTGTGTGTGTGTTTTATTTTTCATTGTCATCAGGGTTTCATCACTTCAAGCTAACTTTTTCAGATAGAGACAGACAAAGACAGAGATACCACAGCGCCAAACCATCTCCAGTATAGTGGGAGCCAGGCTCGAACCTGGGTCATTCACATCGCAAAGTAGGCATAGCATCCACATGAGCTATGCTGCCAATACTTTCAGTCTTTCCATATGGAGGAAAAAGTGGCACAGGGTGGCAAAATCACAGATGCATGAAGCTTTTGCTTATACAAACACACACACACGCACACATAGTGGGACCTAGGCGAGGGGTGAGTGTTTTTCAGGAAACTGAGAAAGTTTACCCATTTATCAACCATTGTGTTTACTATAAATCAATCAATAAATTAATTAATAAACAGCAGCCCAGAGGTGGCGTAGCAGGTGGAGCATCACATGTACCAGAGCTGTCCTCGGATTCATTTCCTCTTTCTCTCTCTCTCTTCCCCATTCATGAGTAAATCTCTTTCTGAAAAGTGAGAGAGGTAGACTGACAGTGCTATAGGAAATCATCAAGAATATACCTGGAGGGAGCACTCATTGGACATCCGTAAGAATGTGATTTTTGTAACACACACACGCACACATGCACATATGCACACACATACTAGAGAAATCTGGAAGGGCGCTAATGCTAATTGTTAGTGCTGCCAGTGGCTATCTCTGTGGAGAAATGCAGGAACCCCCAGCTGAGGCACGCTTAGATATGTGCAACAGGAACATGTATACAATTGCTAGTAAACCCATGTTGGAATGTATGCACAATATAGTTATCAAAATTAGTCATGCTGGCCAGGCAGTGGCACACCTGGTTAAGCACACACATTACAGTGCCCAAGTTCCCAGGTTCAAGACCCTGGTCCCCACCTGGAGGGAGGAAGCTTCATGAGTGCTGAAGCAGAGCTGCAGGTGTTTCTGTCTCTTTTCTTACTCTGTCTCCCCTCCCTTCTCAGTTTCTCTGTCTCTAATAAGTAAATAAATAATAATAGGTTTTTTTTTTTAAATATCCATGTTAGCAGTAATTTTCTCAGAGTGGTGGAGTTAAGATTCATTTTCATTTCTGTGCTGTCATTGTTTATATTTATTTTTGTCCTGAATATGTGTCAATTTTACTATCCTGATGAATTATATGAGAAGAAACATCCTTCTCTCCACCAACCACTGTGAAGAATGGGTTAGACTGCTTTGACCAAAAAAATGAGTATTTGTTTTTCTGAGCACATTCTTGGGTCTCAGAGGGCTTGAGAGTACTTGTTTGGGGGCTTGATAAATCAACCCACACAGACAGGTATTTGTTTTGCTTGTAAAGCAAGGTGCTGCAGAGGAACAAGAAAGTAGGTCACTCTCAGGGTGGAGGTCGGGGTCTAACCTTTCAGAAACACACACACACATACACACACCCCACGTAGAGGGAACCTCAGACGACACCTACTAATGCCACATCTAGAGAGATGGTGAAGGTGAGAAGACTCACAGCAGTGTGGCCCATGGCTTGATTCCTGCGAGCTCAAGCTGCTCAGCAGAGACCAGACTGGCTCCTGCTTCTGCCCATTCCACTACTCTACATTTGCCTGTTCCTGGCACTACATTTGGATTAGTATTTTGATTTTCATTAGTGAAAGAGAGATTACAGAGCTGCTCAGATGTGGTATCATGCAGGGCAGGAAATCAGACCTGGGACTCCCTGTGTCCAAGCTCCCTGCTCTAACACAGAACTATCTCCCCTGCCCTCCCTCTCTTGGCATGTTTGCCATTTTAGGACAGAGGATTCTTCAGCTTGTAGCTTTGAAGAATGAACATCCCTGGCTTTTACATGATGGTTCTAACAATCAAAAGGTGCTGCTGCCCAACATCACCCCTGTTGAGAAACACCAGGAGCCTTCTGGGCTACGGGGCAAGAGGCAGATGGGTGAGGTGATACACTGTGCACATTGGAGAGAGAGGAAGGAAATCAGCCAGTTTAAGGGCCTAAGAGATGCCCCTGAATAGTGGAAAATATAATCACAAGGGCCATGTAGGTTAAGGATCTGCAAATATCCAAATGTAAAAGAGAATGCGAGGCCACCATCAAGACTAGAGAGGGCAGCATCATCATGACACAATGGCTAAGGGAGAATGGCTTGTGAGCTGTGGAAGGGAGAATTTTCTGAGGGTCAGACTGGAGTCAGGAAAGCTAGGAAGGAATAGTATTCTTGGAAACCACGTGGATGGATTGGAGTGGTGGCAGTGGGGACAGAATGTATGGCAGTGGCTTCTTTATACAGTAAGACTTCACTTCCTATGACTGATAGCTTCTTGGAAACTAGTTTTAAGTGGAATGGCATATAAGAAAGCCAATTTCACTAGAAATCAACCATTAATATTCTATGGCTTGGGACCAGGTAGTGGTGCTCCCAGCTGAGTGTAAACTTTATCATGTGCAAGGACCCAGGTTCAAGCCCCCACCTGCAGCAAGAGAACTTCATGAATGGTGAAGCAGGTCTGTAGGTCTCTCTCTCTCTCTTTCTCTCTCTCTCCTGCCCCCTCTCAATTTCTCTCTGTCCTATATAATAAAAAAGAGAAAAGAAGGAGGACGAGGGTGGAAGAGGGGGAAGAGGAGGAGGAAAAATGGCTACCTGGAGCAGTGGATTTTTTGTACTGACACCGAGTCCCTGAGATAACCCTGGTTGAAACAGAAAGAATTCCATGCCACTGTCTTTTCTCTCTCATGATTGCCATTACACAGTGTCAATGAAAGAAATTATGTATTTCAAGGACTTGGTAATTCTCACAGAGAAAATGGACAGGTCTTGGCATGATAAGAAAAGTGAGGTAGAGACATGAACAGTGAGAAACACTGTTTTTAACCCAGGTGACCACAAGGATGGGAGTGAGCATGACAGGAAAGGAGCAGGCAGGACAGGAAGCCAGTGTTTATTCACAAATGACCATGCATTTTATGGTCATAAGGAAATGCCCAAAGAGAAAGGGCCACTGGACAATTGAAGAGAGGCTGAAGTCTGAGGTCATCACTTTACAATGACCAGTCCCAAGTGTGGCACTGTGACCTCAAACTGGTGGGTGAGGCCATTTCTGGGTTTGACTTGCAAGCAGAGAGAACTGAAACTCACAAAAATAAAACAAACAAACTGCAGCAACAAAATGCTACTATGTGATCCAGGCTGCAGATTCAAATGTTTCCAATCCTATTCCTCATTGAGCTGTCCTCCTCTGAACAGCAGACAGCAGACAGGCTGAGAAGATTATCTGGCTGATCTCATGCTTGTCTGTTGCCAAGTTAAACTCCAGCCTTATCAGGTATGACACAGGAATAATAGCACAAATGTGGTTCCTCGCTTCTAGACTCTTAACTAATAGGTCAAGTTATTTACAAATTGAATGAAAATTTATAAGCAATGGAGAAATATGATACCTGGCTATGGAGTACAATTAAAGAGTGGTCAGGAAGAGAGTGAAATCATAATCACGGCACAGGCTGGATGGGGAGCCGGCTGGATGGGTGAAGGGCTGGGGGTGGCACCAAAATACATAAAGAGCTCAGTAAACTTGACACTAGCACAAAACAAAACAAACAAAAAAGGAGAGGGGGGGTAGAGTACAGTGGTTATGCAAAGAGACTCTCACACCTGAGGCTCCAAAGTCCCTGGTTCAATCTCTTACACCATCATAAGCCAGAAGTGAGTAGTGCTCTGGTGTAAAAAAAAAAAAAAAAAAAAAGTCAGTATTGTAATGACATATATTAAATTATGGGAGCTGGGTGGTGGTGTACCCGGTTGAGCGCACATGTTATAATGCTCAAGGATCTGGGTTTGATCCCCTGGTCCCCACCTACAGGGAGAAAACTTTGCAAGTGGTGAAGCAGGTCTGCATGTGTCTCTCTTTCTCTCTCCCTCTACCTTCTTGATTTCTGGCTGTCTCTATCAAATGAAGAAAGATAAAAAATAAACAAAAATTTAAACAAACAAAAGAACCCATCCCCCTTAGAAAATGGGACAAGGACATGGACAGGATCTTTGCTGAGGAAGAGATCCATAGGCCCACAGACACATCAGAAAGTGCTGTGTCACTGAGCATCAGAGAAATCCAAGTAAAGACAACAGGGAGATGCCACTTTACACCTGTGAGAATGTCATGCACTAGACATGACCATAGCAACAGATGATTGAGAGGATATGGAGGAAAAGGGATATTTCTACGCTGCTGGTGGGAATGTAAATTGGTCAAACCCTTGTGGAAAACAGTCTGGAGATTTCTCAGAACACTAGAAATGGACCTATGGACCTATGCTATGACCCAGAAGTCTCTATCCTGGGGATTTACCCAAAGGAAACAAAATCTCTATTTAGAAGAGATCGATAGACACCTATATTCATAGCAGCACAATTTGTAATCTCCCAAACTTGGAAGCAATCCAGATGTCCAATAACAGATGAGTGGCTAAAAGAAATTGTGGTATATTTACACAATGAAATACTACTCAGCTGTTTAAAATGTTGAAATCATCTTCAGTGGAACTTAAGAGATAAGCCAAAAGATATAATAAGATAAGGCAAAAAGGGCAAATACAGGATGACCTCATTCATAAGTGACAATTTTTTTGTTTCTTTTTATTTATTTATTTAAGAAAGGAGACATTAACAAAACCATAGGATAGGAGGGGTACAAATCCACACAATTCCCACCACCCAATCTCCACATCCCATCCCCTCCCCTGATAGCTTTCCCATTCTCTATCCCTCTGGGAGTATGGACACAGGGTCGTTGTGGGCTGCAAAAGGTGGAAGGTCTGGCTTCTGTAATTGCTTCCCCGCTGAACATGGGCGTAATTTTTTTAAAAAAAATTTGTTTTGTCTTAATGACAGAAAGAAAAAGAGAGAGACAGAGACCAGAGCACTGCTCAGCTATGCTTTATGGTGGTGCAGGGGATTGAATCTGGGATCTCAGAGCCTCAGGCATGAACATCTTTTGCATAACAACTATGCTGTCTCCCCACCCCTATATGCAGGACTTAATGGGTAGGGACAGAGAAGGAGAACACACAGTGAAACATGGACTTGGCATGATGTACTGCAGCAAAGGACTCTGGGAAAGGAGCTGGAGGAGTGGCAGAAGAGAACTGTGGGGTCCTGGTGGGTACTGATATTATACTCATGTGTCAGTGACTACACTGTAAGGCATTAACCTCCTCAAAAAAAAAAAAAAGAAAGAAATCCACAATCATTCCCGACAGCACCAAGGTGATGCCTCGGGAACATAAGGTGGGCAGTGGAGACCTCCTCCCCACTGAGTCACAGAATTGCTCTATGATCTTCAACAAATCAGTTCAATTCAAAGACTTTTCATCTTTCCACCTGTTAAATGTCACTGCTATTATCTGTCTGAGGACACACTCATCTATTTGCTTATTCAACAAACACTGATGGGAGTTGTACCTCCATAGGCTGTTCCCTGTGGATGGAGTACAAATGGAACATTACCCTCACCTTCAAAGAAAGTTGGGAGGGGAAGAGAAGCCACAACAACATTTAAGAGGAGGGAATGGGATTTGTTCTGCTCTTGGCTACAAGTAATAGATGATTAAAAAAATAATAAAAATAAAAGACTGGCTTAAATAACATAGCCTTATCTGACCATGAACTGTGAGCTCAGACTGACAGAGATTCAGCGTTTACAGAGGCTCCTGTGCTAAATATCAACATCCAGAGGCCCTGGGCCAGGTGGATGGGGTAACAGTTTTATTCATGAACTTTCTTCAAGTTTGGGAGCTACTCTCTGTCCCAATTTTCTAGCCGTATTCTCAACTCTGACCACATCTTCCCTGACAATATATTTGTCCACCTCCATGTTAGTTACCAAACTCAAGCAAAAACTATGAAATTCATGGGCCCCTAGGAACATACCTAAAATAGACTTCATAGCTTCTTTCCACCCTAAGATCTCTATTCTCATTTGCTCTATTACTACTTTTTGATCATTAATCATTTTGTCCTGCTCTAGATCTTACGGCCTTTCAGCCACCAAGTTACAGATGCTATCATGATTCCTTCCTGACTTTCCTGGGCAGATGATCTGTCCTGAAGTCTCACCACTCAAGTGACCTACCACACTAGAGAAGATAAAACAGGCTGGGGGTATGGATCAACCGGACAATATCCATGCCCAGCAAAGAAGCAGTTACAGAAACCAGAACCCCCATCTTCTGCATCCCTTAAAGAATTTTGGTTCATACTCTTGAGAAGGGAGGGGAGAAATGATTAGGGGAAGATGACTAGAGGGAAGATGACTGAACTCCAACTCCATTAGGACCTGGAGAGAGAAGAGGAAAAAGGAAGGACATTCGGAAGTAGTAATAGGCGTGTGACTTAGAAAGGAAGAGAAGGCAGGACCATAGGAAAAGAAAAAGGAAAATATATAAAAATATAGACAGATAGTTATAGAAATAATTGGCAATCGTTATCTGCAATCTTGGGCAGACTACTGTAGAGTCCAATGGAATGGGGATACAGAACTTTGGCGGTGGGAATGGTGCAGAATTATACCCGTTATAATTTTATAAATCACTGAAAGGGAAACTAAAAGCAGGACCTGACCAAATTGTAAGTAGGGCACCAAAGTAAAAGCCCTGTGGTGAGGGGTAGACATGCAGCTTCCTGGGATAGTGGGGGGTGGGAGTGGGTGGGAGGGATGAGTCACAGTCCTTTGGTGGTGGGAATGGTGTTTATGTACACTCCTAGCAAAATGTAGACATATAAATCACTAGTTAATTGAGAGGGGGAAAATCAATTGTATGTCTCAAAGTTTTTCAAAACACAAACTGAATCTTTTTAATATATAGGCTGTGTATTTGATATGCGGACTCTCTCAAAAGCCTAGACCAAGTAGATTAGAAGCATCCAATAGCACAGCTATATACAAGATACTGGGTACTGTACAGGAAACCCTAACAAAAGGACTTTTCAAAGTTAACCCAATTACCAAATAATGTGATGATAACATTAACTATCGATTGTCTTTTTGAACCCTAAGACAGCAGGAACCTCACATCTCCACTATAGAGCCCCTACTTCCCCCAGTCCTGGAACCCTTGGATAGGGCCCACTTTCCCGTATGCCTCTCCCAATCCATATAAAATAATATTGCATCTGCCGACCACAACCTAACCAATGCAACGATTGCCACCTCAACATGCTTCACCTCAGGCTGTGTCCAGAGACTTCACGTGTGGAATGACAACCCTTCAGCTTCATTACTCAGGTTCCAGATGCCATCAGGATGCTAGCCAGGCTTCCCTGGATTGAAGACCCCACCAATGTGTCCTGGAGCTCAGCTTCCCCAGAGACACACCCTACTAGGGAAAGAGAGAGGCAGACTGGGAGCATGGACCGACCAGTCAACGCCCATGTTCAGCAGGGAAGCAATTACAGAAGCCAGACCTTCCACCTTCTGCAACCCACAATGACCCTGGGTCCATGCTCCCAGAGGGATGAAGAATGGGAAAGTTATCAGGGGAGGGGGTGGAATATGGAGATTGGGTGGTGGGAATTGTGTGGAGTTGTACCCCTCCTACCCTATGGTTTTGTTAATTGATCCTTTCTTAAATAAAAAAAATTAAAAAAAATAATTTTATAAATCAATATTAAGTCACTAACAACATTAAAAATAATATAACATTATCAAAAGAAGTTTCATACAGAGGGTTCTGGGTTAGTAATTTAATTCTGGGTTAGTTAATGCAGTAACCCAGTGTCATCATGAATTCCAGTGTTTTCTCTCTTTCATTTCAGACATCTTGAGAATGTTGGCTTCAGTCCTCAAGTTTGGGTCCATTGATAGAAAAAGATGTTGGTGGCAGCCCCAGGCCATTACACCCAGAGGCAGTTGAGACTGAAACTGAGGATTCATTAAAGTGATACATGTAGGACCTGGCCCACAAAACTGCTCCATGGATATTGGATTTTGTGGCTTTTCTATACTATATACTATTTGGATCTGGAAAGACTTATATTAGCTTGTGAGGGCTACCACACAATGTATCAGAGACTGGTGGCTTAAACAACTGGAATGCAGCTTTATCCTGGAGACTGAGAGAGAGAAAGCAGGTGTCAGCAGAGGAGGTTCCTTGTAAATCTCTGGCTCTGACCTCGTTACTAGGCATGCAGAAGGCTCTCTTCTCCTTGTGTCTTTTATTATTTCTTTCTTTTAAAAATCATTTTATTTATTATTGGATAGAAACAGAAAAATCGAGAGGAGGAGGGGGGAGACAGAGAGGGCAAAAGACAAGAGAGACACCTGCAGTCCTGTTTCACCACTCATGAAGCTTTCCCCCTGCAGGCGGGGACCAGGGGCTTGAACCCAGGTTCTTATTCTCCTTGTGTCTTTTTTCTCTTTCTTTTATTTATTTTATTAGTGTCTCCTTGTGTCTTTATTTTTAGTAACATGCTTTTCAGAAAGATTCCAGTCAGACTCAATTAGGGAATAGATCATCCTATTCCACTATGACCTCATGTTAACTGAACACATCACAAAGACCCTACTTCCAGATAAAACCACATTTGAAGGTACTGGAGTTTAATATGTTAACATTTGCCTTCCTGAGAGAGGTCTGTACAAAATTCAGCCCTAAACGCGGCTCAGCAGAGTGCTTTAGTCCAGGTGTCTCTATCCACTAGCGCTTCTCAGGGAACCTTCCCAGAGATAGAAAATAAGAGTAGAAATCTGAAAGTGATAGCCAACTGTTGGATGTAGTAGGTCTCCCACCCAGGGAGGAAATCACCTTTCTCTGACTGACTGAATTTGTGATGCTCTAAGAGGGGAAGGTTGTTGGGAAAATTCTGCCCGTACCATGCCCTCTACATAAAGAATTATGTTACCTCTGCTGGGTTCCATGCCTTTTCCTCCCCAACTTCATCACACACAGTTCCTTGCTCTTTTTAAGAAAGTGGGGGGTGGGGAGGAGTCTAATGGTGAAAATTCATCAGAGAGCTCTGGGTGGCTGTCACCCTTCTTCTTTTAGAGGGCTTGGAATATGGCCATGGCATATGTGAACCACAGCAAAACAACGCACAATCCCTTTTAGCTTTTCATCCAACTTCACGTGCTACTGGATGCAGGGAGAGGTGGAGGGTCAGTATGTGGTGAGAGCTGGCAGCTCTAGGCAGCACCAAGGCCAGATGGGAGGTCTGCTCCTCTTCTGCCTTGGAGCCTTGCAGTCATTCTGTTCTTGCCAGGGGGGAAGTGGAAGGAAAAGAGCGCTGGGTTCCATTTCTGGATAGAGACAAAAGCTGTGTGAGGACCTGATGGAGTCTCTTCCTCCAGTTTCCTGGCAGCTCTACAGGGCTCTGGACCATACCAGGCTGAGCAAGCCTGAGACACCCTCATCCTCTCTTCCTGCCTCTTTATTTTCCACCAGTGTTCAGGAACCAGCGTAATTCAGTTTTGCAAATCAGAGCCCTCCAGCCCCTAAGCTGCTTCTAGGAGGAACCTATGTCCACATGTGCAGCCCTGGAGAGGGGGTGGGGAACTTAGCATCAACACAGCGAGGGCTGTTCCCTGGGATTCCTTGCAGATGTCTGATTTTCTGGGATCTGGACCATCGTTAATTTCAAGGGAAGCTTTCTGAAATACAGATTAAACACTTTCCTTTTTATCCTCCCCCCAAATGCTTACCATTAATATTTTTTTAAATGGAAAAAAAAGTTTCAGCATCTCCAGCAGTGTGTTTCATGAGTTTCCTGGTGGGAGGTGATAAAGGCATTTTTTTTTTTAACTGACTAAAAATGGTTAGCCACAACACCATGGAAATATCTCAGAATGATTTAAAATGAAGAAAAAAAAAAAAAAACCTCTGTGACATGGAAGTAACAATTTAGTGGGGGGCCCAGGGCTGACAGGCCCTCCCTTGTGGTTTCCACACCCATCTTCCTAGACTTCAAAAGGTGCCAGCCTCCTGGGGAACAGAAGGAGACAAGCCTGGGACCATTTGTTATTTTGGACACAGATGATTCCAACTGAGGGAGGACATTAAAAATGTTTCCAGAAACACGGCCTTTGAAATACAGCAATAGATTCACATCTGTAAGAGACTAGTCTGTGATATCAACCCCTTTGTGACTCTGTATGCCTCATACCCCACCCCCAGGCACCTTTTCAAGTAGTAGAATTTAGGCAGAGTCTTTGCTGAGGCTTAGTCAACTGCTGCACACACAGCTCTAAGCACATATTAATGGCGGACAGTATCATTCTAGAAACTGTCACCATTTTTAACTTCGTGGTCACAGAAAGGGTGAAGTGCACTGCTCCTCTGTGTATTCCCAGCTAAGGATTAAATGGTGCAGCTGTTTCTTAACAGGAGGATTTCAGCTGATAAGGCTGGAAATCAAACTTCATCTAACCTAATTTGCATGTCCAAAATGGAGACTTAATTACTATTAGGTACTATTTCGTTACTATAACTTAAAATAACACTGAATGGGCATGTGACTCCATCATGGCAGTTGTTAATAACTTGAATTATCTTCTTGATAAGCAGGCCCCCAACCACTATCTTCTCTTATTCTTTCCTTTCTCCTGGATATTATTCTAGCAGTTTTAGGTTCTGAGGTCCACAAAGCAGCCTCAGAAAAGCTTTCACTCAGAACAGCTTTCTACCTTCCTTTTCAATGTCTGTTTCTATTAAAAAACAAAACAAAATAAAATAAATGAATGGAGATTATTTTGGGTTACCCCAGCAAGTGTCTGTTTATACCCAGGCCCAACAAACTGCCAGGATTATCCAAATAAATATCTTACTCTACCACATCTCAGAGATGGGCATTTACCAGGTGATGTGAGTCAGCTGTGACCGGGTGAGGGTGGCTGGCTCCAGATAAGATGGTGGAGTATTTCACACTGTAGAAAAATAGCGGTTGTGCCTTCTTCTTGAGCTGTTGACCCTTTTTACCTTTGGTGAGTCCAAGCTCTCCTGAGAACTGATCTACTGAATCACTCACTTGCTTGTAGCAGCGACAGAAGACCTCTGATGGTTTCTATTGTCCTCCAGATGTATCTTATTAAATGATCCCCAAATAACTTCTGGACAGTCTGGCTCTCACCCTGACTTTCTGTAAGACTCTTGAATTGCCGAGCTCATTGCTAAGCTCACTGGACTTCTCTATGGGCTTGCTTTCTCATCTGCAAAATGTATAGGATGGATGAAATGTTCCTTGGAAAACTTATCTGAGTGAGCCCTCTAGGGTTTGCTGACATGTCTCCATCTTTTTTATTTATTGTGATGTTAAAGGGATGAACCCAGGGCCCAATTTATATGCATATGCATATGCATATACAAATGTAAAATTTGGAAGGAAGGACAGAGTGAGGAGACACATCACAGGGCTGGGCGGTGTCATACCCAGTTAAGTGCACAAGTACTAAGCACAAGGACCCTGAAAGGATCTGGGTTCGAGCCCCTGGGTCCCCACCTGTAGGAGGGTCATTTCACAAGCCTTGAAGCATGTCTGCCAGTGTCTATCTTTTCCTCTCCCTCTGTCTCTCCCTCCTCTCTCAATTTCTCTGTCCTAATAAAATGAAAAAAAAAAAAGAAAGAAAGAAAGAAATGGCCACCAGTAGGAGTGGATTCGTAGTACCAGCTCCAAATTCCTATGATAACCCTGAAAGCAGAGAGAGAGAGAGAGAGACAGACAGACAGACAGACAGACATCCTATTTCTCTACCATTCATGGTGGTCCCATGTGGTGCAAGGCGTGAACCCAAGGCCTCATGCATGTCAAGGCAGGTGGGCTACATGGGATGTATGTCCTAGCCCCATCTGGATCCTTTTTATTTAAGGGGAGGGAAGTGACATTAAGACAGCAATGGTGCTATTTTGTTTCCCAGAACTTTGATGAAATAAAATTGGCTAAGGCAGGAAGGTATATCCATCGACTCTTGTCTCCATATAGAACGGCATAAGCTGCTAACCATATGCAAGGAAGCATTTCTAGGGGAAAATGTGAAAAATGTAAATGTGGCAAGAACTCTTTTATAATGCATACATATGATCTCTTCAGAGTTGGTGATCTTTGTTCTCTTGCAGTCAGATATCATAAAGAGAAAAATCAATGAGCGGCCAGCAAGGCTGGTGGTGCCCTTGAAGAGTGAAATGGCAAAATGAAAGTTTACCTTATCACAGAAATATCAAGAATTGATTTTGTGGGGGCGATTTGGTGCGTGGTCTTATTCTGAGGCTGTCATACCATTTGCTCAATGATGGAACAATATGGAGCTTAATTTGTGCTGGCTGCTCTTCATGGTAAAAGAAAGCCTATTGACTCTATCTGAAAAAAAGCTAGTGTTCATGGAACTGGGAGATGGCTCGGTTGGGAGAGTGCATGTCTTAATGTGCATGAGGGTCTGGTTTTGAGCCTTGACACCAAGAAAGCACTGTGGACAGCACCAGGGGAGCTCCACGGATGGTGAAGCAGTGCTGGGGGTCTCTCCCTCTAAGAGTATAGAAGAAGGGATCAAGGAGGCCACTCAGCAGTATCGTGTGTGCACAAGACCCCTTGCCTCATCGTCCAGCACATCATAAAAACAATAATACAAACAAGTTGGTTCAAACAACCTGATAGAATGTCACCTTCTGTTTGGGGACTTCTATACAGACCTTACAATTTTATTTTTTATTTAAATTAAAAAAAATTTTTTGCCTTCAGGATTATCACTGGAGCTCGGTGCCTGCACTATGAATCCACTGCTCCTGGAAGCCATTCCCTCCCCCCATGTGCTGTCCTTGTTGTTCTTATTGTTGTCACTGCTATTATTGTTGGATAGGACAGAGAGAAATGAAGAGAGATGGGGAAGACAGAGAGGGGGAAAGAATGACAGACATCTGTAGACCTGCTTCACTGCCCGTGAAGTGACCCTCCTACAGGTGGGGAGCCGGGGGCTCAAACTGGGTCCTTGAGCTCCACGTCATGTGTATTTAACCCACTGCATTACTGCCTGGCTCCCACAACTTTATTTTTAAAATATTGGATAGAGACAGAGACAGACTAAGGTGGAAGGAGCTAGAGAGGCTGAAAGAGAGACACACACCTACAACACTGCTTTAGTATCCATGGAACTAGTGAAGCTTCTCCCTTGCAGCTGGGGACTGGAGGCTTGAACCTAGGTCCTTGCTCATGTTAATACGGACACTCAACCAGGTGAGCCACCACCTGCCTGTAAGACTTTTTTCAGAATGGACAAACCACTCTGGAATAGAATGGCTGTCACTCTGCTGTATAGGGGCAATAGATAATGCCAGTATTGCTCACCAGTCTCCACACAGCAAAGTGGGCAGACAGAATTCACCTTCCAGGTGCTACTGTGCCAAGGTAATCAGGCTCCCCCACCTCACCAAAGTGTCCTGATGAAGATCTAAATCAGAACAGATGAGTTTTCTGTTTCAAGTCTTTCAGTGGAATCTCTTGTGACTTGAAAACTCCATACAAGCAACAAACAAAACACCCTAGCAACTATGGGCCATTGGAGTTAGTGTCTGTCCAATCAAATGGCCCTGTTTTCACCTGAGTCAAAACCTGCCAAGACTACATTTCCAAAAGAGATCACATTTTGAAGTTTCAGGTAGACAGAGCTTTTTGTTTTGTTTTGTTTTGTTTTTGTTTTGACTCAATCTACCTCCATGCCTGGGGCCAATGACTTGTGACCAAGGAAAGCCTAAATCTGTGCCCATCTGGGTCTGCTCCCCAACACAGCAGCTTCTCCCCAACATTCCTGAAGGCAGGCACCACCGTCAGGTTAAGTGGTAGGGACATGTTCTCCAGGCACATGTGAGAGCGAAACCTACTGTTCAGTCTCTCAGGATATTTCTTCTTAGATCAAGTGTGACTTTTTTAAAAAGTGAGTTTTTGTAATGAGAGAGAAAAAGAGACCCAGAGCATTATCCTGGCATATGCTGTGCCAGGAATTGAATGTGGGACTCGCAAGTTTCACTCTACCTATGTGTCAGCTCTGGGGTCATCAAGTGCAACTGTCCCTTCCTTTCACTCGAGTCCTTCCCACTGTCTGTCCTTATAAACAGCAAAGCTCCATCATGCATTGGGGCTGCTAAGCAGTGAGGGATCTCAGTGCAGGGTCCAGCATTTGGGGTCTCCAGCAGACCTCCCCAATGGAAGCTCCCTGTCTTGTAGCTATGTATGCCCTGTGGTTCCTGAAGCGGCTCTCTGCCAGGATGCTGGTTGCTCAGTGACAATGACAGCAGCCCACACACACAGACTGTCGCCTGGTGTGGCAGGGATATTTTGGGTGGGACTCTGGGGGAGTTATGAATGGGTCCCACCCTTCCCCTACTTTCAGCTGCTCAGCTGGGGAAGCTGCTCGTCTCCTGGGGCAGAACTGAGCCTGAACTTCTGACATGTGTACATGGAAAATGTCAGTTTCTGAGCATGATAGGAGGCTCAAGAAGGTGGTGCCTACAGAGATGAGAAAAAAAAAAAAAGGCTGTTCCCACAACTATGAAGCCTGAGATGCTTTCTAGGGTGGTGTGACCTCCCCCACCCCCGCCTTGTAGTGGTCTCATACATGTACAAATTCACTGCTCTGAGGCTGCCTTTTTTCCTTTCTTTTATTTTACAGAGGAATGGAGATAAAGGACAAGGTATCCTAGCACTGCTCAGCTTACCTCCTGGTATCACAGTACTTCCATGTGGTGTTGGGGCTCACACCCAATTTTGGAAAGTGTGAACTACCTCGCGGCCCTGGAGAGTGGAACTGTTGACTTTATGTGTAACCACTGATTTACAGGATAAAAGGCCAGCACATTCCCAAAGACATAGCCAACCTGTCTGATATACTTAGTTCCTGCCCAAGTCCTGGGCTTACATATTTACTAGAACTATGGCCTAGTAGTTTTAAAAAGCCTCTAGATATCCCTTACAGTGGCATGGCCTTTCTGTTTATAAAATGGGCATAAATACTTAGGCAAAATGGCAGCCAGAAGCTGGAAGTATTTTGTAGAAGTGTCTTTGCTCACCCGCCAGTAACACAGAGGGCTTGTGTGCTTAGAGTCCTGTTTGTGTGAGGAGGCTAGAGGGCTGGAGGTCAGGGTTCTCTTGTCCTCAGGCTGAGCCACTCAGAGCAAAGGCACAGCAGGTCCAACCCTGCCAGATGGACATTGCTTGAAGATGAAACTCAAAAAGGAACTGTCACCTGCACTACATGAAGCCCTCAGTATTCATGTGCATTAATAGCACAAAACAAAATAAGGAGAAAATGAAATAGTGGCAAATCACCAAATTCTACTGTGTGAAAAACAGCATAAGGTAAGAAGTAGCATCACAAACTATCTGCACGCAGACCTTAACTAGGATTCCAGTTTCCTCTTTTTTGTTATTATTACCAACTTTTCACTGTTCTGGGCTGACTTTTTCAGATAGAAAGAGATGGAGATAAAGAAGGGGAAAAATACCAGGACATCAAAGATTCTTCCAGTGAGGTGATAGCCAGGCTCGAATCTGGGTTGCAAATATGACAAAGAAGTCAACTTAATCTTTTTTTTTTGCTTTTTTAAAATACTTATTTATTCCCTTTGTTGCCCTTGTTGTTTTATTGTTGTAGTTATTATTGTTGTTGTTATTGATCTTGTTGTTGTTGGATAGGACAGAGAAAAATGGAGAGAGGAGGGGAAGACAGAGGGGGAGAGAAAGATAGACACCTGCAGCCCTGCTTCACCGCCTGTGAAGCGACTCCCCTGCAGGTGGGGAGCTGGGAGCTTGAACTGGGATCCTTATGCTGACCTTGTGCTTTGCACCACATACTTAAGCTTAACCTGCTGCGCTACTGCCTGACTCCCTCAACTTCATTTTTAATAGAAGCAGAAAAAGTAACTATATGGACCCACAAAAGACCCAGAACAGTCAGAGCATTCTTAAGCAAGAACAAAACAGATGGAATCACATTTTCTGATTTCAAGCCACATTATAAAACTATTAGGCACTAGGGAAAGAAAGGAACAAGCTGGGGGAATGGATCAACCTGCCAAAGCTCAGGTCCAGCTGAGAAGTAATTACAGAAGCCACAACTCCCACCTTCTGCATCCCAAAAAGAATTTTGGTCCACACTCCCTGAGGGGTAGTAGTTAGGGCAAGATGACCATAAGGCTCTGAACTCCAATTCCATCATGACCTGGAAAGAGAAGAGGGGGAAAAAAGCTGGGGGTGAGGTATGAACACTCAGAAGTAGTAGATGGGTGTGACTTAGGAGAAGGCAGGACCATAGGAAAAGTGGAGATATATATATATATATAAATATAATAGTCAACCCATATCTGTGATCCTGGGAGAACTAATGCAGTTTCCAGTGGAGGGAAATGGGGACACAGAACTCTAAACACAGTTTCCAGTGGTGAGGAAGGTGTGCAATTATGCCGCTGTTATCCTATAATTTTGCAAAGCAATACTAAGTCACTAATAAAAAATAAATAAATATATCATGCTCTAAACAGTATGGTTTTGACATTAAAACAGATATATCAATGCAACATAAATGAGATTCAAGAAATCAATCCATAGTTATAAAATACTTGATGAAAGGAGTGAAATTGTACAGTAGAGAAGGGTCTTTAGTAAATGGTGTTGGGAAAAATTGTTATCTTCAACTGTGAAAGAATGCAATTAGATCTTTATATTTTAAAGACAAATATAGGACAAAAACCAGTAAAACTCCTAGCAGAAAATATAAGTCAAAAGTTCTTTGACATGTGTCTTTGCAATATATTCTTATTTATTTACTCCTCTCCCTTTTTGATTAAGCAACAAAACAAAAAATGAACAAGTGGTATTATATCAAACTAAAATGCTTCTCTATACCAAAAAAGAAAGAAAGAAAGAAAAGAAAAGAAAAAGGCATTCATGCAAAAAAAAATTTTGTTGAACATCTATTTGACAAGGGTTGACACACAAAATAACATGCATATATCATACAGTTCAACAGCAGAAAACCAAAAACCATAGGAAGCAATTAAAAAATGGGCAAAGAACAGGGTAGGCATTTTTCCAAAGATATACAATGGTTAACAGGTACACCAGAAAGTGTTTAACATCACAGATCATCAGGGAACTATAAATCCAAAGCACAGTGGAGCGCCATCTTTTATCTCTTAGAATGACCACTGTTAAAAAGACTAGAGATAAGAATGCAGAATGCTTTTGGGATCTGGGTGGTAGCGCAGTGGGTTAAGGGCATATGGCACAAAGTGCAAAGACCCATGTAAGGATCCTGGTTCGAGTCCCCGGTTCCCCACCTGCAGGGGGGTGGCTTCACAAGTGGTGAAGCAGGTCTGCAGGTGTCTATCTTTCTCTCCCCGTCTTCTCCTCTTCTCTCGATTTCTCTCTGTCCTATCCAACAGCAACAAAAGCAATAACAATGATAAAGAACAAGGGCAACAAAAGGGTAAAAATAGCCCCCAGGAACAGTGGATTCATAGGGCAGGCACGGAGCCCCAGCAATAACCTTGGTGGCAAAAAATAAAATTAAATTAAAAATGTGTGCTCCATGTATATATATGTAAAAAGAATGCTTCCCAGGAAAAGGAGAAAAGGGTACTCTTGAATGCTGCTGGGCAGTGGTGGTGGTGGTGTAAACTAGAAAATTACAGAAGGAGGAGGGAAGGTTCCCCAAAAGTTAGAAATAGGACTATAAGCGCAGGTGGCGGAAAGCACAAGGACTGGTGGAAGGATCCCGGTTCACGCCCCGGCTCCCCACTTGCAGGGGAGTCGCTTCACATGAGGTGAAGCAGGTCTGCAGGTGTCTATCTTTCTCTCCCCCTCTCTGTCTTCCCCTCCTCTCTCCATTTCTCTCTGTCCTATCCAACAACAAATGACATCAAAAGCAATAATAATAAACACAACAAGGCTACAACAACAAGGGCAACAAAAGGGGGAAAAATGGCCTCCAGGAGCAGTGGATTCATGGTGCAGGCACCGAGCCCAGCAATAACCCTGGAGGCAAAAGAAAAAAAAAAAGAAATCACCTAAGGTACAAAGAACATTTGAAAATAGTAAAAAAAAAAAAAAAAAAAAAAAAAAAAAAAACAGTTAATGCACCACACACACACACAATTCATCAGCCACAACACTCTATTCAATTTGTAAATTTTTTTTTGTTCACACATTTTATAAGCAGTTTCTATTTTTTAAACAGCTCTCTCATATTGTCTTAAGTCTTGCTTTTCTTACTTATTGGACTAAGACTATCTCCCTTTGTCTTTTTTTCTTTTACAATTTCCTATTTATTTTCAAGTAGAGACATAGAGAAATTGCAAGGGGTGGGGGAGACAGAGGGAAAGAGAAAGACAACTTGCAGATGTGCTTCACCACTCAAGAAGTATTCGGTGCCCCTACAGGCGGGGACCAGGGGCTTGAATCTGAGTCCTTGCACATGGTAACCAGGTGCGCCACTGCCTGGCCCCTCTCTGTCTTTAGATAATGCTTAATTTAACACGTGCACACTACAGGAACCTGTCTCCCACTGATGGGAATTTGGTTTTCCCCCTTGTACATAAAATATTATGTGGGCACTTTCCAAATAAGTTTCTATATATGTCTCTGATAATTTCCCAAGGACAAATTCCTAGAAATAAAAATTCTGAGTTAGAGTACCCAATTTTAAAGTTTTGCTACACGTCGTCAAACTGCTACCAGCTTTCTGGGAATAAATTTATACTTTCCATAACAGTATGCATGAATGTTTATCTCATACTTCTCTCTCAGCACTAAATACTATCTTCAAAAGTACTTGCCCATTTCTCATGGTTATTTGTTATTTTTGCTTTGATTTGTATTTTTTTTTTTATTACTTGTGATTCTGACCTTTTTTTTTTCTTCCCATGTTTTCCTCCCTGTAAATTTAGGTATACTACTCATATTTTAATCCTGGGGGTTCACCTTGGGGGCTGGTGGGATTTATTGTGACCATAACATTTTCTAATACTGTATACATTTTATGTGTACAATTTCTCACTTTGGCAACTGTATCATACCACACCCACCAAGTGTCCAGTTACTATCCACCATCAACCAGTCAGCATGATCTATGACCCCACTTGCCCCTGGTAACTAATATTCTATTGTCAGAGTCTAAGGATCTTTGGTTTTATCTGCTTATGTTTCATCTATGAATGACCTCATATGGTACTTCTCTTTCTCTGGACTTCATTTAACAAGTTCCCTCCAAGGTTGAGCCATAATGTGGCAAATGACAAGTTTTCATTCTTTGTGTGTGTGTGTGTGTGACTAAGTAGTATTTCATTTTGCATGTAGGCCATGTGTTCTTAATCCACTTATTCATCAGTAGGCACTTAGGCTGTTTGCATATTGTGGTTATTGTAGATAGAGATGCAATGAACGTGGGTGCCATTTATCTTCCTGAATTTGTGCTTTTATATTCTTTGCATATGAATTCTGAATTGGGATTGCTCACTCATACAATAGTTCTAGCTTTTTTATTATTTATTATTATTATTTTTTTATTATTAGTGCTTTAATAATGATCAAGATTGTGAAATAAGAGAAGTACAATTCCATACAGTTCTCATCACCACAGTTTCTGCATTCCAGCCCATCCACTGGAAGGTTGCCTGTTCTTTAACCCTATGGGAGTATAGACCAAAGATCCTTAGGTGCAGAAGGTGGGAGATCTGGCTTCTGTAATTGCTTCTCCACTGGACATGGGCATTGGCAGGTCGATCCTTACCCCCAGCCTGTTCCTATCTTTCCCTAGTGGGTCAGGGATCTGGGGAGGTGGTGTGTTGAGGAAGCTTCTTACAGTTTTTCATAGTGGTTGCACCAATTCACATTCCCATAACAGTGCTTAAAGGTTTCTTTCTCTACCCATCCTCACCAGAACTTACTGTTAATGGACTTTTCTGAAATTAGTCAGCTGAACAAGCATGACATAAAATATCATTGTGGTTTTGATTTGCATTTACCTAATAACCTGTAAAAAAAAATACTCATGAGTATGTAGTGATATTTTTGCTCATGATTTGTTGTTAGTTTCATCTTAGATATAATCTTGCCCACTAGCAATAGTAGAAATGCTTTTATTCCTCCTATACTTTCACTAGCTATATTGCAATTGAAAAGAAAAATAGAATGCAGGCAGAGGCAAAGACTATATCTTAAAAAAATGACATCAGCCCTACCCCCAAATAAGTGGTGATTCATGGGAACTCCTCTTCCCACAGGATCCTGGCTTTTGTATGTAGTTCCAGTGGTTCCAGTCCTGGAGGTTCAACTGTACAATTGAAAGGTAGACAGCACAAACCACATGAGAACAGGTTACATTCCCACACTTTGCCCCCCCACCCCCATGTTCCTAGGCATTCTGGTGTGGCAGCCTGTTAGCACAAAGCATCTGCTCAGACTGAGTGTCATTTACATACATGTTACCACGGCTAAGAACAAAGCTGCTGATCATAGATCTTAAACAGCTGGTGGGTGAGTGGCTTTGCATCTTCAGCTTCGACACCGGGTGTGTTGTGTTGGGGGTGCACATTCACGTGACTTCTTTGGCATCAAAGTCACTTAGCAGAATGCTTCCATGTGAGCAGGTCTTCTGCAGTGACAAGAAACATACTTGTTTTTTTTTCTTCTTTTTTATCCCTCTTCTCTCCATTTCACAGCTCCTGTCTACCAGACACTGGCAGAAGTCACCATTTCTTCAGCTAAGACACTGCTTTCCAAAATCCTTTGGCAGAATTTCTCAGAGATTTGTTTTTCTGCTTCTTCCTAATTTAGAAACAGTCTTCAAAGATTAAAAAAAAAAGGCAACTAGACAAATAGATGTGAGAAGAAATGAACTCTGATTTAATTCTGCATTTATTTCATGGAAAGTTTCAGTTTATCACTCCTAAGCAGTAACACTGGAGGAGATAAGGGTGTGTGGGGGGAAGTAAGCGAAAATGCAAACACCCCAATATCAGATTGTTCTTTATTCTCTTCAAGAGGTAACATGCAATACAAAAGTCAAGACTTTATTAAAATCATTTGTAAGTGAAATTAAAAGAATATCTCCATGATAAAGGAAAAATTTTAAGGCAGAATCATGATTTATTGGAATGAATAGAAGGGTGGAGAGTGTTAAATGTGAAAGTGAAATGCTTACATGATTTTGATCATTCTTTTGAACACAGGCAACTCTGTGAACATCTACATTCAAGGCATAAGACCTTACCTACCGTGTTATTTGCAGGTGCATCAGAGCTTCCTGCCCTTTGGCAATCTTAATGAAACAGAGATGTGGTTTCAAGAGTTTGTAAAGACCTTGCCACCTGCCCAAAGTAGGGTGGTACACACTAGAAAGAGAAAGTACAGAGAAAAATTTAAAAGGCACACGCATACTGTGTCTATTTGTGGGTGAGAGTCACAAGATAGTGGGGAAGGAGAGCAAGGAGAGACCCCCAGTCTGGCTCCTGGCAATGTCTCATTTGTTCTTGGCTGCCAGGGGTTTGCGGCTGATCTTTTTCGATTTGTCATTGTTTTTCTTTGGTGGTTCCGGGTTGGCCTGCATGTGTCTGCCGTAGAGGCTGCAGAGAGGGAGAGAGAGGAGGGGACAGGGTCAGATGGTTGTCCTGAGTCAGGACACGCTTCCGGTGGTGAGAAGTACATGACTGAGTAAGAAGCACTATCCCCTCAGCTGGGAAAAACCCAGTCAGCCTTGGTTCTCAGGGTTACACACTGTCATCTGGGAGTTTAAAATTCTCTGAAGAGCAGGCACTGTGAGGTCCCTTTCTGTGTGCTGTCACATACAAGGAAGCAGAGAAGGTACAGAAGAGATAAAGTGCTGGGAGCCTAGCCCCGTTCTTCCAGGAAGCCCCAGAGTCTGCAAGGTTTAAGTGGACAGTGACACAGATTGGGTGGGAACAAAAAGACCGAGTGTCCCCTCATCTTGGTGTGAGCCTTCTGGCTACGGGCGTGTGAGCCTGGGGAAGGGGGGTGCTGGAGACCAAGATCCCTGGGGTCAGGCGTGATGGATGGCCATGGCTGCTACATTAATAAGCAGAGCTGATTAAATGTTGACAAAGCACCCAGGGCACAGCCACGATGCCTCAGAGGCTGAGGGGACCTAAACCCAACAGGAGGGAGTGATTAATCAATCACTGGTGAGTACTTCTGATTAAGCCAAATTAAACGGCCCCCTTGCAGAAATGGGCTCCATCTCAAGCTGCTGGCTGCTCTGGAGAGGTCTGTGACCAGAGAGGGCAGGTGCTGACCCTGCTTGTTGTGATGGCCTCATGCCTGGCGCTCAATGGGGGCAGGGGCTGGAGCTATTGCTACTACTGTCTCTTTCCCTGAGGGCCACACGGGATGCTGATATCCTGACACTTGCATTTTGCCAGGCACACAGGCCTGGCAGGATGCGGCATAGAGCAGTGCTTTTTGATGACACAAGGACCTGTGGTTGACAGGCTGAAGGAGGCACTGACATTTGGAGTCTTGATGGGTCCTACTGTATTTTATCTTCTCCAGAAGTTTCCAAGCATCTCTTTCTCCTTTTTATCCAGAGTACTACTTGACAATCAGTGGAACTAGACCTTGAACCTGAAACCTTTTGCATGTAAGTCCTACGTGCAAGTGCAAGACACTTCCTGGGCCCCAAGAGTCTCTTCAGAAGCAGAATGAGTGGCTCCACCCTAAAGTGGTCCCTCAGTGAAGGCCCCGCTTGCCAGGAGCCCCAATGGCCCAGGCTATAGCCAGGCAGACAGACTGAGAAGTCGAGATGCCTACAGAGCCCACAAGTTAGCTTCCAATGTGCACAGCAGACACCTAGAGCACGTTTGCTGACCTGACAGAGGCAAAGCCCCAGGCCTGAGCACCTGACAGTGGGCATGGCTTCTTCCCTGGGAGCCGACCATGCTAGAAAACACTTTTTTTTTTCCGTTGCTGTCCCCCCTCCCCTTTCTTTAATGTGGCTCCAGGGAATGAACCCCGGGTCTTGTGCATTTATTATACAGCTGAAGAGTCTCCACGGCCCAATCTTCTATTTTTTTCATTTATGTATTATTTTTGTGTACAAAGAGAAAGGGACATCACAGAGACATCACAGCACCACCCCACCACCCAAGCAGATCCCACTGTTGCATCCCAGGATGCTTCCCTGTGGTGCTGTGGCTCACACCTGGGCCCCCAGGTGCTACTGGTGGGGTGTGTCTCCCTCTGGTGCCCTCTTGTCCTCTCTGGTGCTGAGGCCAGACAACGCAGCTGTTTGAAAAATAGGGAGGGTGTGTGGACATGGTTGGAAGTGATTAAATAAAGACAATTACATGACTGCTCCTCTAGGGCTTTCTCCTCTGCAAAGTAACAGGGTGCTTTCTATCAACCCCCAAAGTCGCAGACCTCTCTGGAAGAAGGTTTCTATCCTCTTTGAAGGCAGCCACCAGGCAGAGCTAAATGCATTCACTGTCCCACTTCCGAGGTGAGTCAGTGGCCTCCCTGTAGGTCCTTCTCCCCGAGCCCTGTGGGCAGATAAAGAGTTGGAGCCAAAGCAGCCAATTTCCATGTGGGGGTGTCTCTGGGGCATCCTGGGGTCCAAAGGTGTAGGGTCTGGCTCTCCCAGCTGTCAGCCATAGGGCTTCCATTTGTCAAATACATACAGGAGGCAGAATAATGCCCCGCTCCCCACCCCCCACACATACCATGTCCACATCTGAACCTGAGATACGAGCTGGGAAGACTATTCCACACCGTGGACAATGGGTCCACAACACACAGGAACCTTGTGACAGGAACACAGGGACAGAGATCTGAACCTGGTGTAGACATCCTGTCCCCTCTACATCCTACCCCAGGGGCTCTTCAGGGTCTGGATGAATAAACAAGCATGGGACCAGAGCCAACAGAAAAAGAATTAAGAAAAAAATAATAATCATTTTATATGTTGAGAGAAAGAGAGACAGGCATGCAGGCCAAAGTGCCACTCAGTACACACGGTGCTAGGGGAATGAACTAGGGGAGTACATGCATTCGAGTCCCTACTCTACCATTTAAGCTTTTCCCCCAGTCACAGGAGAAATGTAGAAATGACATGCATTGAAAGGTCTCCTATAAACAACCAGACCACCACAAATAGGACATATATCAAAACACTCTAAAACTCTACAAGAATGGCATTAAAATATCTTCAATCTTTGATATCAATAAAAGTCAATGGCCTGAATTCACCTATTAAAAGACAAAGAGTAGGAAGATGGATCAGAAAACACAACCCAATAATATGCTGTCTACAGGAAACCCACCTAACTCAACAAGACAAACACAGACTTAAAGTGAAAGGATGGAAAACTATCATACAAGCCAATGGCCCACAAAAAAGGGCAGGAGCAGCTATTCTCATATCTGACATGATAGACTTTAAAATAGATTGGATTAAAAAACATAGGAATGGACACTACTTAATGCTCAGAGGATTAGTCAATCAAGAGGACTTAACAATTATTAACATCTATGCACCCAATGAGAAGCCATCTAAAAACATCAAACTTCTACTGAAAGAGCTACAGCTTCTTCTTCTTCTAGCGTTTGCCCTTCTTCCGTAGCCAGTCAACAGTGTCAGGTTGAGCCTGATGTAAAGTTTCGAGACCTCCTTTGAATCTGGAGAGGTGGCAGTCGTTGACTATGTGGGTCATAGTCTGTCTGTAGCGGCAGGGGCAGTTCGGGTCGTCTCTGGCTCCCCAGCAATGGAACATAGTGGCGCACTGGCCATGGCCTGTTCGATAGCAATTGAGGAGGGCCCAATCATAACGTGCTAGGTCAAAGCCGGGTTGACGCTTGCAGGGGTCTGTGATGAGGTGTTTGTTCTTTAACTCAGCTGACTGCCAACTCTGTTTCCAAGAGTCTGGAACAGAGAAGTTCAGTGTAGGCATAGGGGACCAGACTGGGTGACGAGAGCTACAGCAATATATTAACAGTAACACAATCATAGTAGGGGACTTCAACACCACACTCTCTCAACTTGACAGATCATCCAGGCAGAAAATCAATAAAGACATAAGGGAGCTAGATGAAGAGATAGATAAACTAGAACTATTGGACATTTTCAGAGTCATTCATCCCAAGAAACTGGAATACACATTTTACTCAAATCCACATGGGTCATTCTCAAGGATAGACCATATATTAGGCTACAAAGACAGCATCAGCCAATTCAAGAGCATTGAAATCATCCCAAGCATCTTCTCAGACCACAGTGGAATTAAACTAACACTTAACAATCAACAAAAGATTAGTAACAGTGCCAAAATGTGGAAGCTCAACAGTATACTTCTTAACAACTTCTGGGTCAAAAAGGAAATCAAGGAAGAAATCAAAATGTTTTGAGAGTTCAATGAAAATGAAGACACAAGCTATCAAAATATTTGGGACACAGCTAAAGCAGTCCTAAGAGGGAAGTTCATAGCTATACAAGCACACATTAGGAAACAAGAAAAAGCACAAATAAACAGCCTGATTGCACATCTTAAAGACCTAGAAGAAGAACAACAAAGGAACCCTAAAGCAACCAGAAGGACAGAAATCACTAAAGCTAGGGCAGAAATAAATAACATTGAGAATAGGAAAACCATACAAAAGATCAACGAAAGTGAATGTTGGTTCTTTGAAAGAGTAAACAAAATTGACAAACTTTTAGCCAGACTCACAAAACAAAAAAGGGAGAAGACCCAAATAAATCGGATAGTAAATGAAAGAGGAGATATCAGAACAGACACCGCAGAAATTCAACATATCATGTGAGTCTTCTATGAACAACTATATGCCACCAAGCTAGAGAACCTGGAAGAAATGGACGATTTCCTAGATACCTAACAAATTCCAAAACTAAGTAAAGAGGAAGTGGATAACATGAACAGGCCCATCACAGCTAATGAAATTGAAACAGTTATTAAAAATCTCCCCAAAAATAAAAGTCCTGGACCAGATGGTTTTACAAATGGATTCTACAAAATCTTCAAAGAAGAACTAACACCTCTACTTTTAAAAGTCTTCCAGAAGATTGAAGACACTGGAATACTCCCTGCCAGCTTCTATGAAGCCAACATCACCCTGATACCAAAAGCAGACAGGGACACAACTACAGACCAATATCTCTGATGAACATTGATGCAAAAATACTGAACAAAATTCTAGCCAACCGGATACAGCAGTATATCAAAAAGATTGTTCATCATGACCAAGTGGGGTTTATCCCAGGCATGCAAGGTTGGTTTAATATACGTAAATCAATCAATGTGATCCACCACATCAACAAAAGCAAGACCAAAAACCACATGGTCATATCAATAGATGCAGAGAAAGCCTTTGACAAAATACAACATCCCTTTATGATCAAAACACTACAAAAAATGGGAATAGATGGAAAATTCCTGAAGATAGTGGAGTCTATATATAGCAGACCTACGGCCAACATCATACTCAATGGTGAAAAACTGGAAGCATTTCCACTCAGATCAGGTACTAGACAGGGCTGTCCACTATCACCATTACTATTCAACATAGTGTTGGAAGTTCTTGCCATAGCAATCAGGCAGGATCAAGGAATTAAAGGGATACAGATTGGAAAAGAAGAAGTCAAACTCTCCTTATTTGCAGATGACATGATAGTATACATGGAAAAACCTAAGGAATCCAGCAAGAAGCTTTTGGAAATCACCAGGCAATACAGTAAGGTGTCAGGCTACAAAATTAACATTCAAAAGTCAGTGGCATTCCTCTATGCAAACACTAAGTTAGAGGAAATTGAAATCCAGAAATCAATTCCTTTTACTATAGCAACAAAAACAATAAAATATCTAGGAGTAAACCTAACCAAAGAAGTGAAAGACTTGTATACTGAAAATTATGAGTCACTACTCAAAGAAACTGAAAAAGACACAAAGAAGTGGAAAGATATTCCATGTTCATGGGTTGAAAGAATTAACATCATCAAAATGAATGTATTACCCAGAGCCATCTACAAATTTAATGCTATCCCCATCAAGATCCCAAGCAGATTTTTTAGGAGAATAGAACAACTGCTACAAATGTTTATCTGGAACCAGAAAAGACCTAGAATTGCCAAAACAATCTTGAGAAAAAAGAACAGAATTGGAGGCATCACACTCCCAGATCTCAAACTGTATTATAGGGCCATTGTCATCAAAACTGCTTGGTACTGGAACATGAATAGACACACTGACCAGTGGAATAGAATTGAGAGCCCAGAAATGAGATCCCACACCTATGGACATCTAATCTTTGACAAAGGGGCCCAGACTATTACATGGGGAAAGCAGAGTCTCTTCAACAAATGGTGTTGGAAACAATGGGTTGCAACATGCAGAAGAATGAAACTGAATCACTGTATTTCACCGAATACAAAAGTAAATTCCAAGTGGATCAAGGACTTGGATGTTAGACCACAAACTATGAAATACTTAGAGGAAAATATTGGCAGAATTCTTTTCCGCATAAATTTTAAAGACATTTTCAATGAAACGAATCCAATTACAAAGAAGACTAAGGCAAGTATAAACCTATGGGACTACATCAAATTAAAAAGCTTCTTCACAGCAAAAGAAACCACTACCCAAACCAAGAGACCCCTACAGAATGGGAGAAGATCTTTACATGTCATACATCAGATAAGAGTTGAGTAACCAACATATATAAAGAGCTTGCCAGACTCAACAACAAGACAACAAATAACCCCATCCAAAAATGGGGGGAGGACACGGGCAGAATATTCACCACAGAAGAGATCCAAAAGGCCAAGAAACCCAGGAAAAAATGTTCCAAGTCTCTGATTGTCAGAGAAATGCAAATAAAGACAACAATGAGAAATCACTTCACTCCTGTGAGAATGTCATACATCAGAAAAGGTAACAGCAGCAAATGCTGGAGAGGGTGTGGGGTCAAAGGAACCCTCCTGCACTGCTGGTGGGAATGTCAATTGGTCCAACCTCTGTGGAGAACAGTCTGGAGAACTCTCACAAGGCTAGAAATGGACCTACCCTATGACCCTGCAATTCCTCTCCTGGGGATATATCCTAAGGAACTCAACACATCCATCCAAAAAGATCTGTGTACACATATGTTCTTGGCAGCACAATTTGTAATAGCCAAAACCTGGAAGCAACCCAGGTGTCCAACAACAGATGAGTGGCTGAGCAAGTTGTAGTATATACACACAATGGAATACTACTCAGCTGTAAAAAATGGTGACTTTCACCGTTTTCAGCTGATCTTGGATGGACCTTGAAAAAATCATGTTGAGTGAAATAAGTCAGAAACAGAAGGATGAATATGGGATGATCTCACTCTCAGGCAGAAGTTGAAAAACAAGATCAGAAAAGAAAACACAAGTAGAACCTGAAATGGAATTGGCATATTGCACCCAAGTAAAAGACTCTGGGGTGGGTGGGTGGGGAGAATACAGGTCCATGAAGGATGATAAATGACATAGTCGGGGTTGTATTGTTAAATGGGAAATTGGGGAATGTTATGCATGTACAAACTATTGTATTTACTGTTGAATGTAAAACATTAATTCCCCAATAAAGAAATAAATTAAAAAAAAAAGAAATGATATGCATCATCCTGCCCACATGTGAGAGAAGCAGAAATGCTGAGTTCCTGCCATGAGATCTAGATGCCGCTAAGGGGAGGCAGGGGACACTGGGAAGGAGAAAAAGAGGGCCAGTTAGGAAGGTCACAGCAGAGCAAATGCATGTAGACACATTCAATTCTGCCTTCCCCATGTATCAAATTTTCCCTACAAGACACTAATCATCCATTCATTTATTTATTAAGTACAGATTTATTTAATTTTATGACGGAGACCAAACACAGCACTACTCGACTCTGGTGTACGGTGGTGGCAGGAACTGAAGCTGAGGCTTCCGGGCCCCAATCATGCCAATACAGTGTTTTAGAGCCTGGTTGAGAGGCCCTTGTTGGTTAAAGGTGATCACTAGTCTTCTTTCACGATCGTTTCTAGAAGAGTAACATTTCTGCCAAGTACATAATTTGAGGGAAGGTATGGAACAGGTAGATTTTTGTCCCTCAGAGCACTATGTTGTGAAGGGAATAGAAGGCGCTAGGAGCTAGGTGGCTACCAGAAGCTAGAAAGTTAAGAAGCTGCCTTTTCTCTCCCCTGGAGCCTCCAGAAAGATGCAGTCCTGTTCCATGTAGCCTGTGGACCTCTGGGATGTCAGAGAATCCACTGTCTTGTTTGTTTATTTATTTATTATCTCCTGGGGGTTTGCTAGGGCAGCAGGGAGGACTAAGGCCTTGTATAAGGAGTGAGTCTCTGAGGTCATGGGCAGGAATGTGAACAGGAGGGTCACCTGTTCCCTCTGTGCTACAGTTAGGCTGGAGGTTGCTGCCCCTTTATTTCTTGAAGCTAAAGCTTATGGCCCATGATATTTCTAATCAAATAATTATTTATTTGGTATCAAATAACTGCAATTCTGGATACACAGATATAGATAGAAACCCCAAATATGTGCTGATGAAGGGCAAACCTCAGTGGGGAGGGGGTGGAGGAGACAGAGACGAGACAGAGATTTGAGATGTGAGGTAAAGGATGAGACAGCCCTCAGATGAAGGTCATAGCTCATGTTTGGAACACTTGGGGATCTGATTTATAAAGGTGAGTGAGTGAGGGGCCAGGGCCACAGGAGGAAATCTTATTCTGTACCATGAAGGGCTTCATGGGGACCGCCAAGCTGATGTTTTCAAATAGTGGAAGGAGCAAAGAAAATCCCTTTTCAGATGCAAGCGCTGACTCCCAACCACAGCACAAGAGGAGTCCCTGCTCCAATTTCCACAGGCCTGGCCCATCACCTCTCCAGACCATAGCTTTCTAGAACTATCCGGAAGGCTAACAGCTTGATGGATTCCTCAGCCGGGTTTTCAATGCTTCCCTTATCTCCCTCATCCTGACTGGAGCCATCCTCCTTTTTTCTATCCCTCACACAGACTGTTCTCACATAGTTCTTATTAGAACGGGTCCCTCCCCTCCCACAAAGGGTCCTCCTCCATGTGACTGACAAAACAACCTCTCTGTGGTGTAAGCACCGTGTCATGGGGTCTCCTTGAGTCCTCCACCCAGTACACGGTGCAGAGCAGTTATGGAACACGCCAGGGAATGCTGACTCCATTTTTCCCTGTTCACTCAGGTCCAGCAAGGCTGGTGTGCAGTGAGGAGTGTGAGAGAGCTCCCCTGTGAGCCTAGAAAATGGGGTTGTCTGCCTATGGGCTACCCCACAGGTGCTGTTGGACTGGGTGGGGCTCACTCAAGTGCCCTGAGAGCAATGAGCTGGGACCAGTCTTCCCTGCCAGCCACCACTCGCTCCTGCACTTTCTGAGTCCTGTCACCACTGCCGGGGCTTAGATCTACCTCCCTCTGAGAGGCAGGTCTTTCATAGTGTTCTCCATCTCACCATCCCATCTTGGCCTCCATGAGACACGACAGGACTAGCGTGACCCCCTCCCCACAGTAAGTCCTTCATGACACAGTGATTCCCACTCCTGCCTCACCAGCTCTGGCAGTGGACACATCACCCTTCACTCAGCATTCACTGTCATGAGATTGCAGCGAGGCTGGGGCTTTCATCATTATCATTTCTCAAAGGAGGGTGCAGAGGCTTAGGCAAGTTTATGCCTGGTTCAAACCCAGGCAATGACTCCAAAGTTCAAACCTTTCATTTGTCTTTGTTCCTTTTTTTTTTTTTTAAACTGTCACCAGTGTTATCACTGGGGCTTGGTGTCCGCTACACAATGAATCCACTTTCAGTGGCCATTTATTTCCCCTTTTATTTGATAGGACAGAAAGAAATCAAGAGAGGAGTGAGGGAGAGAGAGAGAGAGAAAGACCTATAGACCTGCTTCCCCACTCAAGAAGCTTCCCTCTCCGCAGGTGGGGACCAGTGGCCTTCAACCAGGTGCGCCACTGCCCGGCCCCTAATCCTTTGTTAAAAGAGCCCACCATTTCCCTTGGTCAAGACTGCAGACTTGACTCCTTTTGTATTCTATAGAGTCCAGGCACGGCAAGAAGCACATTGTGTGCTGGTAAATATTGTGTCTCCGGATGCCAGGTATCTGAGAGGTACAATATGTTGCTCTTAAGTCATTTGCTCGTATCATATGCCTCCCTCCTGTTGTTTTGGGTGTTTCCATGGAAAGTCCATATACAGACCAAGAAAAGAACCAATTTTAAAATCTAACTGTATGGCCAGTGACAATAGCTGTGAGAAATAATTTTCCTTGTAATCTGTAATCTTATGGTAGGATGCTAAATTTAAAATCTCTGCAAATAAGTCTGTGGACAGAGTGTGAAACCTAGATTATTAATACACACTTGCAATCTCTTTATTTACCCTGTCTTGTAGCTATGAGGGGCTGGTGACAGAACACTAGCACATAAAGTGCTGAGTCTTAAAGGGAAAAAGAAAAACAGTTATCCCACTGCCTTGCCTTGGGAAGTTTCATTAATTCAAAAGACAATGATTTCTCCCCCCCTTTGAGACCCAATATCCAGTATATGATTCCCTGCAAGTCACAATGGCATTGTGTCGCTTCATGTTTGCCTCCACCATCACCTTCCCTGTGCTCCATCCCTACACATGGTATGAAAGCAAAGCCTGAACAGGTGGGTGCAAACGGTGTCCGCTAAAGTGACATCAAAAGAGAACTGTGAGGCCTACTAGAAACTATCCCAGACGTTCTCACTTGGTATCTGACCCGCTGGAGGGCAGAAATAAGCATCCTGGCAGAGCAAAACTAAACTAACAATCTCAGGCACAAAAGATGCTCATTAAACTTCATCATCCTGTCCACTCTAATGATGCTTTCACTTAATAAAAATTCCCCCAGCACTTGCGCGGATATTAGGCCAGGCCCGGGGTGATGTATCAAAGGTCCGAGCTGTCACCAGCGGGCCTGCCTTTTCAGAGGGCACACTCCCCGGGGAAGCAAATCTAGCTTTCATGGCACATGTGCAGGGGGAGAATCAATACCTGCAACTAGCTTCCTTGCTTAAGCATTTAAGAAAACAGGTAATCCTTTCAAATTAACTGCAAAGTGCTAATGGTTGCAGTTTTCCAGCAGAAACTAAAAGGCAAAAGGAAACAAATCCAAGGGCACTGGGAAGCTTCTCCAACAGCCTATAGCGGACTTTATACCCAGGGTATTGGAGAAATCGCTGTTATGAACTAAAGTTCTCTTGTCATCTAGTACATGGAACTCACAGAGATTATGAATTGAAGTTCTCTTGTCAACTAGTACCTGGAACTAACAGAGATTTAAAAAACAGACACCTGGGGGGGGGGGGGGGTCGGGCAGTAGCGCAGTGGGTTAAGCACAGGTGGCACAAAGTGCAAGGGCCGGCGGAAGGATCCCAGTTCCAGCCGCTGGCTCCCCACCTGCAGGGTAGTTGCTTCACAGGCGGTGAAGCAGGTCTGCAGGTATCTGTCTTTCTCTCCCCCTCTCTGTCTTCCCCTCCTCTCTCCATTTCTCTCTGTCCTATCCAACAACAATGACATCAATAACAATGATAATAATAGCGACAACAATGGTAAAACAACCAGGGTAACAAAAGGGAAAAAATGACCTCCTGGAGCAGTGGATTCATGGTGCAGGCACTGAGCCCTGGTAATAACCCTGGAGGCCAAAAAAAAAAAAAAAAAAGCCAGACACCTGACTCATATCTGTTTGTAGCATACATGCACAGCTATACACACATAATTATGAGAAAGAAAGTGGACATCTCTTTTATTTTTTTTTGACACTGTGGCTTGGTGCCACAACTGGCGGCTTTTTAAATGTTAATTCATGCTATATACAATGAAACAGAGAGGGAAGGGAGAGGGGGCTATGGCACTGCTCCACTTGCACATCTGCATCCTTGTAGGTGGGGACCACGAGCTTGAACACACGTCCTTTCACATGGTACATGTGAGCTCTATCAGGTACGCTACCAACAAGCCTGGAGAATTATTTTTAATATGTACATTTAACCTCTGCAAGGATTACTACTATTAAACTCACTAACTTATACCTGGCTCCCAAAAACTACTTAGTGATTATCTAGTAGAACTCTTAGACAGCGGGATGTTAATAAGCAATGATCCTTGCTGCTTTTGCCCATATCCTGTAGCCCAGTCCAGATTTCACACCCTATCAGTACGGACGTGGCTGGTAAGACCACAACAGCAGGGGCCAGAACGAGGCACCATCCAAGAACTTTAATTCAAAGGTGACGAGGGTGTCCTCCTGGTGTTAGATGGAAATGCCAACATGAAAAGCATGGAAGCAGAAACATGAAAAGCCACCCCAGTCAACACAACTCCTGGAACACTGAGTCCTGACTGCCAACATCACTTTGTTTCTACTTGAAGCATGAATTCTCTGCCACACCATTTATCTCGGACTGAGACCATTTTTCAAACCAAGAATAACTGTTTCATTTGATTTCCACCTCCCTTCATAGAAGGTTAACTCTTGAGAGCAGAGACCTTGCCTGTCTTGCTTAGTTTCTTTGGTGATTTGCACCCTATGGGCAGGAAATCAACACTTGCTGATTGACTGAATGAGACTATCTTGGTACCCATCAGGATACAGTCAAAGTATCAAACTATTTGAAGTCTTCCCCATGGGATCTCAATACCATTGAGGCAAGAGCTCCATTAGTGTGGGTTTCTCTTGTGACTAGCATACTCTAGTCATAATACACAGTTCCTGGTAGGACTGAAAGAAAACCTTGGTCAAGGGATATTTCTCAATATCCTTGATTGATTCCATGTTTCCCCATTTAAAGCTGCCCGCTGAAAGCATATGTGCTGTGCAGGCCTTTGGAACAGTTGTCCTCCACCACAGAACTGCGGTTCCATGTCGGCTTTTGCAGTTTGAAGCTGAAAGGCTGGGTGAATTGGGAGTGCACCAGGGTGCCATTTCATAATGCCTCTTGGCATTATGAAAGTTTGTCACCCTCTTGTGGAGACTGTTGTGGGCTCTCTCCCCTGTGATTAGGGATTACCACTAAATTCCTTTAAGGAACAATGAGCATTTACTGATTCTGAATCACACCTGATGTCAGTAAAAGCTAGATGAAGATTATAGTTGTTTTTGAAACACTCTAAAAAATACCCCCAAAACTGGACAAGGTAAGTTGCTCAGCAATATCACACATGTGTGAGGCCCTGGGTTCACTCCCAGGTGAAACATAAAAGAAACAAAGGACACTAAGAAGACTTCTCAGGTGGTCTGGGAGGTGACACAGTGGATGAAGTGTTAGATTCCCAAGCATGAGGTCCTGAGTTCAATCCCCTGCAGCACATGTACCAGAGTGATGTCTGGTTCTCTCTCTCTCTCTCTCTCTCCTTCTATCTTCATGAATGAATAAATAAAATCTAAAAAAAAGAAAAAAAAAAGACTTCTCAGCAGATAAATCCTGGGACCCCAGCCTTCCTTCAGAATTCATTTTCATCTTTCTGACTTTTGGGGGGAAACCTAGTCCTGAAAGTAATGGAGGATTTTAAAAAATTGATTTAATCGATCCCACAAGCTTAATAACCATCATAAAATTTCTTCTAGTTTTTAATCCAATTTTTAAGTGTCTCAGAGGAATTTCTGGTCTTCTAGTGCAAAAAAGGTGAAAAAAAAAACACTGAAGATTTTTTGTGGTTTATGTTTTACTAGAAGACACCACACACTGGTGGTGGTACGAGTCCAGGTGAAGATGTTGGTAACACATTAAGATCTCCTTCTCCTTCTCCTTCTCCTTCTCCTTCTCCTTCTCCTTCTCCTTCCCCTTCTTCTCTCTAAGCTCAAGTTTCAGTTGTTTGATGCCCCCAATAGGTCTCCTAGACTCAGAGCAGAACTGTGGTCGTGGGTGGGAAGAGCTAAAGCTTGTCACAACAACCTTTTCATCCAAGAATTGCAAGTGCTTCATCTAGGAATCACACCCACAAAACACTCCTGGAAGGTGTGAGAGCTCTCTAAATACAGATGGCGTAAATGGGGAAAGGGAAGCACGAGGTGGAGGTGCCAGAGGTGTGAGCAGCACCGCCTGGGGTTGCTCTTTTGTCAGGGATCCTAGATTGGCATGGTGTGCTCTTGACGCGGCTTCCAGGATAATGCCCAGGTAGCAAATCATAAAGGGGAGGCTGGATTAACAGGGCTCATCATACTTCTGACCAACAGTGACCTCATAGATTTCTAGACTCCCCTGAATAATTTACTCCAAAAGGGTTCCGCCGGCATCACTCCCACTTGCTCAGTAGTACCTGGTGTATGGATACCTACAAGGAATTCATTTTTTCTTCTCATAAACATTTCAGAGAACTATATTTAAAAACCTTTTCCCCAGCTGCACCCAGTTAAGTGCATGTATCACCATGAAAAAGGACCCGGGTTCGAGCCCCTGCTCTCCACCTGCAGGGAGGAAGCTTCAAGAGCAGTGAAGCAGGTCTACAGGTGTCTAACTTCTCTCTCCTTATCTCCCCCTCCACTTTCAATTTCTGTCTGTCAAATAAAATAGGAAGAAAAAATGGCAAAAATGGCCACCAGGAGTGATGGATTTGTAGTGCATGCATCTAACCTCAGTGACAATCCTGGTGGCAATAGAAAACAAAAAAACAATACCCCCCCCCCAACTTACAGTAGTACTTGCAGCTGGAAGAGACATATTTTACATGTTTACATATGCCAGAGTTGAGCAGTGTTCTGGTCTTTTCATCTCTTATAAGTAAGTAAATAAAATGCTGCCCGCAGACTTTAGACCTTCCTTTGAAGCTTACCTCTACTATCTGGTTGCTGGGTAAACTTGGAGGAGTCCCCTACTGTCTCTGAGTTTACTTTTTCTGCTGGAAAATGGGAATGAGAGTAAGAGGCCGAACCTCACAGAGCTTCCTGGAAGGCTTAGCATCGTAAGTTGTGTGCTCCTGGGTGCTGCACACAGAGCTGCATTTGTTGACTGGGACTTGCTAGAAGCCACAGAGTAGCCAAATGCCTTATGGCTGTGTGCTCAAACTTTTACATCCAATACAGTTTCTTTCCAAGAGTTACATGTTTTTTAAAAGTGTTGTAACATGTGTGCTTGAGGAAAATCACAAATGGCATACAGCATAAGGAGAAGGCTTAGACAGAAAACTACGGACACATTTAGTCACTATCTGAGCAAGGTTTGCACCAACTAGGACACAGAACCATGGCTTTCAATGCCAACATCCATCTGTGAGGTCTTCCTGGAAGAAGGGTCAAGTCTGTTCAGGGTCCTGAATGGGCAAGTACCTCCTTGGTCTTCCTCCTGTTCCTGCCTCCCATTCACAGGCTGAGCTGTTCTTGGGCCTATTCAGATGGGAACCCCATTACGTCAGTGTCAGTAATCTTTATGGAGACTCTGCAGTGAAAGTGTCATTTGTTGTAATGAACACTGATCGTAAGTTAAGCCCCCAGCTACTCTTGTGGTGATTTTTCATTATACTGCTCCTGGCTCTGTTATATTTCAGGAGTACTGTGGGAATTCATCCGACTCTGTTTGCTAGTCAGCTCTTTGGTCCTCAGATTAGATTCCGCTACGATACAGTGGGGCAATTTGCAAGCACACGGCTTCTCAGGCAAATGCGGCGGACACTGGTTAGATGCTCCCTCTGCTGATGCCTATGGCTCTTGCCCAACCCCTGCTTGTCTGTCCCCTTAATTTGCTCTTTCTTTTTCTCCCTATTTATCTTCCCTCATCCACTATATAGTTCTCTGGGCTCACATCTGAGAGAGCATGTGCATGCCTCTGGATATCTCTTTCCTTGTAGTAAGGGCTCTTTGTTCAATTCAACACCCAGAATCTGTTTCCCAAACACTCAAGAGCCTTGCACAGGACTCTCTTCCTTGTAAGCACCACCCTGCTTATAACCCCCCCCCCCCCGCCAGCTGCTTTAAAGAGCACTAACTCCAAAAAGGCACACTGGCGAGGAAAAGCTGAAATGTTCCCATGCTTCAAAAGCTCAAGATGAAAGATTCATTTTGTGTTCCGTATGCTAAGCTCTGGTATGGATTTCCATATGCCTCCACGCTTGCTCCCTGAATTGCTTAAAGTTGGCTGTGACTCCTTGGAAGGGCCCACGGCGGTCCATCCGGTGGTCACGGGCACGAAGGCAGGGGACTTTTGGTCACAGACACCTGCAGATGCCGCCACTTACGAGGCAGGAGGCACTGGTCCAGTCCTGTCTGCAGCTGGGCATCACTAGGCCAGCAGCTAACATCCTGTTTGCCACAGAGCCAGACAGTGATGTAAAATAGTGAGGATCAGAAAATGGCTTTGTCTCTGCAGGCACCAAGGATCTGGGCTGCACCCGGTGTGTCTCTCTCAGACCTGGCTGGTACTGCTTCCTTTGCAGGGCAATCTCACTGGACAACCTGAAATGTACCATGACAGGTGTGCAGCAGTGACGTTGTGGTCTCTGCTCCAGCACTTCTCTCTTGATACATGTCAGGGAAAAGCTGAGAAGCAACCTTTATTAAAATGCCTACAGCTCTTTAAAAACAAGAGTAAAGATGTTCTTTCCCTGACATGACACAGCCACAGCGTTTCTGCTGAGAACAGGGGACTAGCTTCTGATGGAAGTGAAGCTTGGTGTACAACATACTCACACAGGAAATAAGCCCAAGCCAGGTCCTACTCCTTGGGAATTCTGTGGTGTGTGGAGGGCAGGAAGGGCACTAAGGCCAAGGAAAAAAAGAGGACAAAATACAGGTAAAGAAGAGAATTTCTTTAATGTTGAAATGAGCCACTGCATGCTAACTTGAGGGACATGAAGGACCAGACTGGCCAAATGAGCCCCCAGTACTTCAGGGCAACAATCCCAAGGAGCAGAGAATGAGCCATCATCTCAACTTTTTTTTTTTTTTTTTTTGCCTAGAGGGTTATCACTGAGGCTTGGTGCCAGCACTACAAATCCACTGCTTCTGTGGCCATTTTTTGGATAGGACAGAGAGAAACTGAGAGAGGAGGGGGGAGATAGAGAGGGAGAGAAAATGAAAGACATCTGCAGACCTGCTTCACGGCTTGTGAAGTGACCCCCCCAGTAGGTGGGGAGTCAGGGGCTTGAACCAGGATCTTTGCATGGGTCCTTGCGCTTTGTACTATGTGCGCTTAACCCAGCGCACCACTACCCACCCCCCCCCACTCCATCATCTTAACTTCTGATCAGGTGCAACACATGAAAACAGCAAGCCAGTGAAAGTTTCTGGGAATTTTAATTAGCTGGCAAGTCAAGAAAAAGCCATCATTTGACAAGAGCAATACCACATACCAGAAGCCACAAAGAAAGCTCTGCAGACTGACAGGACAGATGGACTCCACATTCCAGAGGAACTATGAAAGAATCCACCACACACAGATGTATGGAGGCAGAAAGAGTTGCCCTGCTTGCCTGCTTGCTCTGCACCTGCAGGCAGTGGGCCTTCTCATCCTCAGTTCCCAGGGTGGTGATGAGGCTCACTTGCCAGGGGATCTACACTTGAAAATGAGCCTCCCCCCAACCACATGAAGTTCAGACCTGTTACCAAAGTGCCTCACAACGTGCACCTGTCCATTATTAAGACTAAGAAATTATTAATTAATGAAGACAGAGATGGAAAGATATTCAGACACAATAAAACCAGGTTTAAATAGGTCCTGTGCATCCTTCTAGCAAACAGCCTTGTGCAGCAGGGCGCGTGTTGGGAAATTGTGCATATGTGGCTGAACACTGGCAGGGCCCACAAACCACCATATTTCCATGCAAGTATTATTATTTACATACCAATCTTCTGCTTTGTCTTAGAAATGACTAAAGGTCTCCCCACCACATTATCCCCTCAGGATATTGCTAATTCCTGCCAGTTAAAACCATTGCAACAGTTGCTAAGGACACTTCTACCTTCCCAGAATGCCTTTTGCCTCTCTCCACTCCCTTTCCCAGCCATTTCCATTTCTGACTTGCCACTTCCAGTAATATCCCATAAAACCCACTTCTGTTGCTGGTTTTGCTCTCTTTTCACTCCTGCCTCCCGCTTCCTGAGCTGGAGAAGGGCTGGTGTGCAGAGCGGGAGGCGGCCATTGTGGTTTGGCGCCATGTGGCTTAACCCACTGTGCTCACACCCGACTCTGGGGCGTTCCTGTGTGAATAAAGAATTGTATTACCGTGCCGCCACGAGTGCCTGGTCTCCCGCCAGCAACACTAACTCAGCAGGTGCACCATGTTTCCTGCTCAGAGCCATGTCAATTTGCTTCCAGTTACAAGTCCTCACAGTGAAAAAGCTACAAGGACAAAGTCCACTGTCATTCCACCCACTCACTGTCTCTAAGAGTGAGCCAATCTAGGCAAGTACCAAATTTCCTGCCCTCTCTTTACAAAGGAAATGCTACAAAAGCAGCCAACCCAAGCTCCTATTTTGGCTGGACACTATCCTCAACCCTGGTGTGTTTCCTTCAATCAAAAGCTGCAGCCCCCAAAGTGCAGCAAGTCAATACTGAAAAACTGGAAGTCCATCTGGACACATAGGCACCGGTATCTATGTAGAAGGCAGACATTTCTCACCTGGAATTAGAGAGAAGGAGGAGCTTGGGCAGCGATCTAAGGTACATATTATTTCACTTTCAAAAGAAAGAGAAATCTATTGTAGCCCTTTTAGAAATTTAGTAGAGGATTAAAAAAGAAAACTGTCAGAAGTCTTCAATTTAAATGTCATTTCTACCAGCTTTTTGGAAAATCTCTTGTACAATCTCATCCAAAGTATATTTTTAAACAGTCATGGTCACTTTATACTTTTGTAATTAGATTGACACTCTTAGAGCCTTGGGGCATTGCCATACACCCCATAGTGCTTTGGATGAATTCCAACAGCAAAGTTACCTGACAAGCCAGCAAGAGAAGGATGTGTATGAGATGATCTCACTCATGGACAGAAGTTGAGAAATAAGAACAGAAAGGGGAAACACAAAGTAGAATCTGGACTCTGGAGAGGGAGGGAGGGAGGGAGGGAGGGAGCTTTCTTGTCCCTGTGTATGATGATGGAGGGGGATTTAGCCTGGGGTTGAGAGTATTTTGCTGGGGGCTGGGTGGTGGTGCACCTGGTTGAGAGTATATGTTGCAATGCATGAGAGTGTTTTGCAGAAAATTGAGAATTTTTACACATGTATCAAAAATTGTATTTATTGTAAGCCAATCCCCCCAATAAAAACAGAGAAGGGAAGGGAAGGGAAGGGGAGGGAAGGAAAGGGAAGGGAAGGGAGGAGGGGAGGGAAGAGGAGAGGGGAAGAGAGGGAGAGGGAGAAGGAGAGGGAGAGGGAAAGGGAGAGGAGGAGGAGAGGAGAATAGAGGAGAGAATGCCAGGAGTGCTGAGGTGGGCAAATTCAGGTATAAACAGAACTCACAAGCAAAATTAATCCCAAGGCATTAAGTGAAGAGCCAGGCCAGGGTTAAGTTTCTCAGCTGTGTTCTGTGAGGTAACTGTCTCTGCACAGAGGCAGCTGACAGTGTGAAGCATTATCTGTTTTTTTTTAATTAATAATAATTTATGAGCAAGAATACTGCTATCCAGTTTGTATTTTTAAACATTTACTTATATTCTTATTTAATTATCAGATAGAATGTCAAGAACTAGAGCATCACTGTGGCATATGTGATGTTGGGATCAAACCCAGTATCTCCTGCTTGCAAGTCTAGTGCTCTGTTCACTACACACTCTACAGGGCTGCTACCCAGTTTTTCTTTTTCTCCCCTCGCTACAGAGAGAGAAAAGCAGAGGGCAGGAGGGAGAGAGGGATATAGGAGAGATAGAGATAGAGAGATAGATAGATATAGAGATAACCACATCACTGGATCTTCCTTCAATGTGGTGAAATTGGGTTGCGTGCAGGGCAAAGCAGTGCGCTCACTATTTATGAGAGCTATTTTGCCAGCCCTACCCAGTTTCTTTTAGAAACACATTTAAGCAGTTGGGGAAGTGGCTCAGTGGTAGAGTGTTGGACTTGTCTTCTTGAGATTCTGAGTTCAATCCTTGGTGCTGTATGTGTCAAATTGATGCTCTGGTTCTCTCTCCCTTGATCTTAAAATATAATAATAAATTTAAGAATGTGTGCTGACTTGAGTAAACATATTAAGCTTTGTAATACAGGGGTATTATTTGGCTATGATGATCGACATGGTAGTTGTCCTAGAAAACAATGTCTACACTGATGTTTGCCTCTGTGCAGGCTGCTAATGAAGAGCCAGTGTTATGCTGATTATGAATTGCCAAGTTACAAAATCACAGATCTGCTAGTTTTATGTTTTTTTTTTTCCCCTGTGAAGGGAACAGAGATTTCTGAACAGTGCCTTAGGGCAGCTTTCCACAGTTGCAACTAGTAAGGGCTGAATCCACTGCAGCAGGTACAGAGTTCTGGAGCTTTTAATCTGGGGGAAAGACTTGGATATCTAGATTTATTAAGAAAGGCTGTTTACAAAGGAGGGTTAGAGAGGGCTTACACATGTGTACACACTCAATGAGACATGAAAAGAAATGAAAAGAAATAGTTCAACGAAAGAGGTGGAGGAGAAACACACACACACGCACACGCACACGCACAAATACACACACACACACACACACACACACACACACACGTCTCAATCTGTAGAAAACAGGCCTTTTTGAATGAGCACAGCTCAGAGTTCTTGACCTGGAACTCCCCCATGGAACATCTCAAAATTTACTTCATTTATTTCATGTGAGAGATATGTAGAGAGTTGAGAGAGAGAAGCCAGACACCACTCTGACATGTGATATCAGGGATCAAACTAGGAGCCTCTGGCTTGCAAGTCCTACACTCTACCAGCTAAATTATTTCCCCAAGGTTGCTCTTTGGATCATTTGAAGGAAATACCTACCCAGAAAGTCAGAAGAAGAATGGAGAGCAGCAGATTCCTAGATGGGGGGCGCAGGGAACCCCTTACCTGAGAACCTTCACTCCCATCCTCACACCTGCAGAAGAGTTCACAGAACCAGCTACTAATAGCCACAGCTCATCAACTTGACCTTCGAGGTACACACTTAAGAGAGAACTGCAAGCTAGAGTATAGTTTAAGCTTGGGGAGGGGGGAAAAAACAAACTGGGAAAATTAACACTCCATGTAGGGTCACGTCAAAGACAGTACATTACAACTTAATCTTCACATAATCCTCCTTCAATTGCTAGTAATTCAAGGAAGTGAAATTCAATGGATATTAACATCAATGTCAATAGGCTTGGGGAACAGGGCCAGGGATTTTGAGGTGCTTCCCATTAAGCCCCTCATTCCTGACAATTTTATTGAGGAGTTGTTCTTGCCTGGAAAGCATCATGCACTGAGTCCCCTGTTTAAGTCCCTGTGCCCACACTCTGGTTTGGAGCACTAGGTCCCTTCGAGAGGCCACGCCTGTGTGGGTGTAGAGGGGAGAACTCATTCTGCAGCAGCAGCCCGGGACCCAGGTGCCAGCACCATAAAACACTATGCTGCTGCTGGATGGTTCCTTCTCTTTCTTTCCTTTTTTTTTTTTTCCTCCAAAGTTATCACTGGGGTTTGGTGAAGGCTCTGCTCTTGACAACTGTTCCCCCCTCATTTTTAATAGGGCAGAGAGAAATTGAGAGGGGAAAGGGAGATAGGGAGGGAGGGAGACAGACACCTGCAGACCTGCTCTTCTGCTCATGAAGGGTCCCCCCTGAAGGTGGGGAGCTGGGGCTCAAAACAGTCCTTTCTCTTTCCTTCTGCCACTGCTCACCACAGGAAATCTTGTCCTTCTCTTTCAGGAGCAGGCTCAAACCATCTCAACCCTTTCTATCCATGATCATTCTTCCCTTCTCTAAACCCCAACACCTCATGGAAATGGGGGTGAAAAATTCTTTCCTTGGACCAGGAAGGTGGGCAGCTCAGCACTGGAGCACATAGCACTTGCATTCCTGTCCAGTCCTCAGCACTAGCACGCCAGAGTGAAGTGCTGCTCTGGTCTTTCTTGTATTTTGGAGCTCATGAAAGAACAGATTCCCCCATCACTTCCACCAGGCAGCCACCTTGACCTTGGTGGCAGGGAGGCACCTATGTGGTTTGTAGTCACCCCTTCACTGCCCCTCCCCACACTCATCTGAAAAGCTGGGGCCCACCCAGAACTCAGAGCTCAGAGCTCACAGCTCGCTCTCCCTACCTGTCTCCAGACACTGACTCTGTAAGCATGTGTAGGCAGGCTGGTGAGGATCTTGAAAGCAAAAGCAGGCTCTTATAAATCTCTGTCCTCCAGACCGGGTGGGCCTCTCACACACAAAGTATACACAGCTGATAATTGCTGAAGGGCTGATTGATTAAAAGAGGTTCCAACTTAACTCCCTTCCCAGGTTTGGGAGAATAAATACACCCTACAACTAAAGGATACAGCTGGCTCCCTAATTAATATTAGTCACTTGGAAGGTCTTAATTAAGAACTCGAAAATAAAGCCTCACCTCTCTGCCATGCCAAGTAGGTATCATCTTCATTAGTATTTAACAGCTGTAACCACAGCTTCCTTTCCAGGCTCCTTCTCGAGGTCCTGCCAGATGGGGACATTAGCTGCATAGTAGTTATTAATACAACAGATAGAGACAAGGAGTGTAGAAGTGGGGTGGAACTCGTCAGACTCAGTCACTGGGCCTCTTCAGTGTGTGCCTCACCCACCCATGGCAGGAAGCCTTTGCCCATCCTGCTGCCGAGAGGAAGTGGCCCAGGGTCCACGTGGGAGGCAGGTTCTGGCCCAGGCACCATGCAGAAGGAGCTCCTGTCCTCATGGGACCTGCTCTCAGGGGGGATGTCCCATACCTGAGGTTTCCCTGCTTGCTCTGCCTTCTGTGTTCCTGGGAAGACTGCCAGCTGGACTCCCTTGAAGTGAAAGATCTTAACAAAGAAGGGAGACTGTCCTCTTCACAATGCTGGGAGGAGACTCAGCGGACACAGTGTATGCCTGACCATGTGGGAGAGTCCAGCTTCCAGTCCTGGCACCACAGGGGAGCTCCATGGATGGTGGAGATGTACTGTGATGTCTCTCCTTTCTTTTCTGTTCCTCCCCCCCCTTTTTTTTCTGGCTTATGGTGGTGTGGGGGGATTGAACTTTGGAGCCTCAAGCATGACAGTCTCTGCATAACTATTATGCTATTTACCACCACCCCCTTATTTCTAAGAATAGCAACAGCAGCAGCAACAACATCAACAACATCAACAACAACAAAACAGCTAGAGAAGTTTTCTGGTAATATTATGCATGGAAGGCCCTCAGTTCATTCTTTTTTGTTTGTTTGTTTTGTTTTGTTTTAACCAGAGCATTGTTTAGCTCTGGCTTATGGTGGGGGGCTGAACCTGAGACTTTGGAGCCAGCCTCCAGCCTGAGAGTCTCTTTGCATAACCATTATGCCCCCTCAGTTCATTCTTTAGAGGAGAGGAGAGGGGGAAGGAGGGGAGGGGAGTGGAAGGGAGAAGAGGAAAGGAAAGGAGGTGAAGGGAGGGGAGGGGAGGGGAGAGGAGAGGAGGGGAGAGGAGAGGAGAGGAGGGGAGAGGAGAGGAGGGGAGGGGAGGGGAGAGGAGAGGAGAGGAGGAGGGGGGAGGGGAGGGGAGAGGAGGAGGGGGGGAGGGGAGGGGAGGGGAGGGGAGGGGAGAGGAGAGGAGAGGAAGAACAGTCGCACAGTGGCTGGTGGGGCAGCAAAGCCTTGTTTCTGAGCTCTGAGTCCCAGTCATGTATGATGGGAAACATGGTCTTTCCATTCAGCTGACCTTGTGACATTTGACAGCACAACTTTAGCATTGTAGTGGCGGGACCAAAGTAGTGTAACCTGGAGGAACAGAAGAAGGGCTTGAGAAATAGGGCTGTTTCTCAGAGGGTTGCTTGTGAAGATGAACCAGGTTTCCTAAAACCAGGCTGCTGTGTGCAGAGCCAAGCACATAGTAACTACACAAGAAACGCCGGCTAGGAGGGATGTCCACACTATTCTCAGAGACCAGGGGGATCACCCTCACACGTGTAAAATGCGATGCTCTGGCTGGCTCTGCAGACTCTTTCATCAAGAGGTTAGTCTCCTGGGCTCGGCCCCAGTGAAGGGCATTCTGTGCCGAGCCCAGGAGACTAACGCAGTATGGCAAGATGCCCAGAAGGGAGATTTTCCCCATGGAGCTGACACTCACAGAGGGCACTTCATTAGCCTGTCCGTTACCAACCACTTAAGACAGATTTATTGACAATAATCTGCCCATTGATGAAACATCTCAATATATGAAGCTGGCTTGACATTCATTAGCAGTTTGGAGAACTGAGAAGTCAGATGGAGAGTTCTGAAAAACTTCTTTGCCTTCTGCAAAGTGGTGAGGCATTCGCACTAAAGTTAGAGAAGCAGCGGTCACTCCTCTGCATGCTGGGACTCATCACCTGCACACACTTCTGTATACCTACATCTTCACGTTTCAGGGCAAGTTCAACTGACATATGATTTGCATATGATTCTTTTTTGTCTGCTTCACTGGAAACCTCAAAAAAACTCTATTAAACACGTGATTTAACTTGCTCTAAACACACAAAAGTCCATATTCTCTTGCTAGTTGGATTAAAGTGATGACAAGATAATTTGCATTTTTCACTCTCTGCTATGTAAGATTTTGAGCACTTAAAGAGCCAAGTGAGACAGAGGGAAAGCATTTGCTGCTGCATGCTGTGTGTTGTTCTCAATGGCAAACATGAGTAATTGTTTTACATAACACATGTGATTTTTCATTTAAGAGTTATTGCCTAGGAAATCTGAATGGGGAGCGAGGGGCACAAATCGGTGGAAAACTGGAGTCATGTCCCAGTTAGCGCAACATGAGAGCCTTGAGAAGTTTCCGTGTTCTGTTTTCTCTCTCTGTTGACTCTTTTTTCTTTTTGCTACCAAGGTTATCACTGGGGCTCTTGGTGCCTCCACAATGACTTCACTGTTCCCGGTGGCCATTAATTTTTGTTTCTCTTTTTCTTTGATAGAAGGTAAGGGGTGGGGGAGAGGAAAACAAAGAGAAGAAGAGGCATCTGAAGCACTGCTTCACCACTTATGAAGCTCCCCCTGCCCTCCTGTGTTGTGACCCCAGCAGGAGTTTGGGACTGTCAGTATCAGCTGAAGGAGGAGACACAGAGGGGGATGTATAAAAGGAGGGGCTCAGAGCAAGCACACGTTCTTGGCCCGGTCACCTTCACCACAGCACACTCCTGCTGGTTTGGATTTTGGACTTATCCTTACACATGGTGGTCTTGGGTGGTTTGATTGCAGATTTCAGACTTTGCCTATTCTCTTTTTTATTTATTTATTCACTTTTGTTGCCCTTGCTTTTTTATTGTTATAGTTATTATTGTTGTTGTTATTGATGTCATCATTGTTGGATAGGACAGAGAGAAATGGAGAGAGGAGGGGAAGACAGAGAGGGAGAGAAAGAGAGACACCTGTAGACCTGCTTCACCACCTGTGAAGCGATTCCCCTTCAGGTGGGGAGCTGGGAGCTCAAACTGGGATCCTTACGCCGGTCCTTGTATTCTCTTAAGTAGAATAATTTTTTCATGATTATTGTGGCTTTCTAAATAAACCCTTTTATTGGTTTAATCTTAAATGGGCCTACGTGATTTTGCTATAAACATTCTCTACTGTTGTTGATCCACGTTGAGGGAAAGGTCCTATGGGGGCCCACAAAGGGGTCTATCGTGTTGTTCCTGATAGAGATGACCATAACAATGGAGAGCTGGACTTCCCTTTTTTCCAAGAATTCTTAGACAAATTTATCAGAGTCAAACTATAAAGATATCATGGGTTCCTGTTCAAGAAGTTGATCTGTACCTCTCAACCCTGTATTTTTGCTATGATTCGTAAGTTTAATAAAACCTTTTATAATCCTCACTCTTCCTACAAAAAAGGGCATTCTACATTTAATGTCACACACTTCCAGCTAAATAAACCTGGCTTACTCCTGTGTCACTCATCAAAATATTACACTTCTCAATATATCCCACTTATTTATACTCAGAGAGCTAAAGCCTGGCTACCTGTCAATCTAACCTGAGAGTGGACAAGTGACTATGCCCTGATTCAAGTTGTTACAGCTTTAGAACACATTCATAGGAGTAAGAGATTTTTAGGATTATTAATAGCATCTAATTACCATTACAGCAACTGCTGCTATGGCTTCAACTGCTATCGTAGCATTGTGCCATTCTGTTCAAACAGCACATCAGATGAATGAATACTTTCAAAACACAACCCCTGAGATGTTAGCCCAAATGACAATTGATCAGGAAATCCTGGCGAGACTTGACACCCTTGAGGCTGCAGTCTTCTGGCTAGGAGAACACCAGTAGGCATTGTAGATGCGCAGTAAATTAACGTGTGACACAGAATATCAGTCTGTGTGTATTACCCAAGTACCTTTCTATTACTCCCAGTCTTGGGAAGATGTTCAGAGGCACCTTCATGGGGCCTTCCCTGACCATATTGGACGAGATATCTAAGTAAACAGCTAAAATCACAATTGGACAGACTCAAGTCTGAAGCTAGGGATATGACACTCAGTAGTTTAGATGATCTGGCATATTGGCTAAACCCCAAAAACTGGTTTACTGGACTCAACCTCCGCATATGAGTGTTTTTCGGAGCAGGTTTACTACTCTTTCTGTTTTTTTTTTTTTTTTTAATAGTTTTACCATTCCTCTGCAAACCCCTCGCAAGAACACAACAGGTTGAAGCATGGATTGCAGCAGTCCAACACCCTGGATATGCCATGATATCCAGGAGCCACTTGAACTTGGGGACACTTCTGTAAGTCTCTGTTCTGAGCTTCCCTATCTCTGGGGATAGACAGATACCAGATCACAGGTCCTCAGGCTAACTGGGCCTTATCTGATACCCAGTCTGCGCCTATACTCTGGGGGTGGGAGTGGGGTGAAGGCAGAGCTTGCAGGGGTAACCCTAGAATCACTGAAGATTTGCTTATTTCTCCTGTGCTCATACAGACTGTACATCTTGTCCATGTCTACACTCAGAAGTGGGGAATTGTTGTGACCCCTACAGGAGTTTGAGACTATTAGCATATGAGTGATGACATCAGCTGGAGGAGGAGACACAGGGGGGAATGCATAAAAGGAGGGGCTCAGAGCAGCATGCTCTCTTGCCCTGGTCACCTTCACTGCAGCACACTCCTGCTGGTTTGGATTTCAGACTTATCCTCACACATGGTGGTCTTGGGTGGTTTGATTGCAGATTTTAGACTTTGTCTATTCTCTTAACTAGAATCATTTCTTCATGATTATTGTGACTTTCTAAATAAACCCTTTTATTGGTCTAATCTTAAATGGGCCTACGTGATTTTGCTATACCCCTGCAGGTGGGAATCCAAGGCTTTTTTTTTTTTTAATAAATATTTATTTTATTTATTTATTTCCTTTTGTTGCCCTTGTTGTTTTATTGTTGTAGTTACTATTGTTGTTGTCGTTGTTGGATAGGACAAAGAGAAATGGAGAGAGGAGGGGAAGACAGAGAGGAGGAGAGAAAGATAGACACCTGCAGACCTGCTTCACCGCCTGTGATGCGACACCCCTGCAGGTGGGGAGCCGGGGTTCGAACTGGGATCCTTATGCTGGTCCTTGTGCTTTGCTCCACCTGCGCTTAACCCGCTGCGCTACAGCCCGACTCCCGGGAATCCAAGGCTTTAACCTAGGTCCTCGCTCATGGTAATGTGTTCTATCCAGAAGTGTGACTACTCAGCCCTAATTCTTAGGAAGAAATTCATTTATGTGCATTTGAGAAAGAAAGGGGGGATATGGAGGGAGATACGCACCATTTAGTACTTCTGGTATATGTGGTACCAGGGATTAAACCTGGGACCTCATGCTTGCAAGTCCTGAACTCTACTGGTTAGCTATCTCCTCAGCCCTATCTGAAAAGAAAATTATGTTGCCTCTTAGCTATAATCATCAGGCAAGACCAGTGGAAGCTTGAACTTCCTCCTTGGGAGCACGGCAGTGCTATGAGACCACACTCATGACCGGGGACAATGCACAGAGCCAAAAGTCAGGCCTCAGATATGAAAGTCCTGTGCTCTACCACACCTTTTAGTTAGTATCCCACACCTTTTCCAGCCTTTTCTCGATAGTTCTCATTCTCACCATGCAACAAACCAGTGGCCGCAACCCTCCCTCCCTCTTTGGAGCCAGGAAGAAAGCCTCTGTGTGTTGACAACAGTCAGGGATGAATCTGCCCTGGTTTTGCTCAAGGGAAGCTGTGCCCTCACTGAGCACAGCCTGGCACAGGGGAAAGATGGGCAGGTTGGCTCTGATGGACGGAGATGGAGGAGAGGGGGCTGAGCCAACAGCATGAACACCTGGATGTGTTCTAGAGTTTCCTCATACATGTACTCATTCATACCTTAGCTCACTCACTGGCTGGCTCACACACCATACTGGCTGGAGGATATACAGAGTGTCCTGTCAGGAACTATTCCAGTCCTTCAGGAGAACCTGGGCCCTCTCCTTGGGGTTCAATGCCTTACTGAGCAGTACCCCAAATCTGTGGGGTTAGAGTCCCTCAAGCAGCAGCTGTCGCAAAGGTCAGGTGCCGGGGCATCAGCTCATATATATGCCCCAACAGCTGTCACTACCTAGTTGTGCTGCCTTTTTCTGAACTGGCTGCCATAAGACTCACAGTGGCACTCCTTGAATTTTAATATTAGAGAACCACACCATGTCCTCCCCTACCCCCAGGCACTGATGGCAGCATTATACCACCTTCTCCACTTTGTGAATGAGGTTGGAGAAGTTACTGAAGCCCTCTGGTATGTCTGCCCATTCCCTCTTCTGTGCACAGTATGAGCACAGGAAATAACCAAACCTCCCAAGGCTGTGGGCTGGAGGTTGGCAGTGTGACCTCTTCCTAGGAACAGACCTGCCGGGCTCTGACTTATGGCCTCCCAGGTGCTTCTAGTTTGTGAATTCTTTAATAAATGTGTGTTGAGAACACTGTATGATGTAACAAGTCCTGCTGACGAAAACCAACTCAACTACATACTTGGCACTTAATGATTATGAAGTTTCCTGTTCTATTTTCTCTGCTTTTCTGCCTCCTCCCCAATATGTGATCTCCTTTCTACCCTCCCCCTTTCTTTACAATCTCCCAACAGATTATCCTCCCTTTTAATGATCTGGGGCCTGCTGGCTACCTTCTAGTTTGCCCCTGAGGAGCCAGGGACAGCAGCCTCTGAATGTGCCACCCAGCTCCAGGAAGTGCCCACCCGCCTCGGTGTCTGCACCTCATTACCGTCCCTTCTGTTGGGGTAGTTGGGAGGTTCTCTGAAGCCCCTATTAGCCCACAGCGACTCCCAAGCCATTGCTTTGTGAGTTGGGCAGCTTTGTTCCCCACATGACCCCACATCCTGGGCACATTTCATGGTGCTTTCTCCTGTGGTCATGACCCATTTAATTGAAAACAATTCTTCCCAGGTAGAGCCTGCTGGGAAGGTTTCACAGATCCGGGACGCAGTGTGAAGTCAAACTGGATGATGCGGCAGAACCCTTCTGAGAACACCTCCCTGCAAACGCCATCTCAAATTCGTGGACAGTAGTTTTTAGCTTTGTGGTGAAATACCCCAATTCAGCCCCTTCTTGAGCAGAAGGTAACCAAGTGCTTATTAGCCAGGTCTTCAACTCCCTCTCCAGCATCCACTGGCAACTGGGTCACAGCTCATCTACTCCAGATTCCAGGCTGCTTCTGCATCACTTTCCATGGTTTCAATAAGCAAATGAAAACACCCTAACACAGAGAGCCTTTCATATTTCATGGCTGTTCCTTCTTACGAGCAACAACATTGACAGAGTTAGTTTTAAGGGCTCTGAAGGTTCCAATCATAATTAGCATCCAACTGTCTGCCAGCAACCTGTTTCTGATAATTAATTCGGCCATCACAGAGAAACTGTCATGTTCCACTGGACAGGATGAGAAGACAGATTGTGTGTGTGTGTGTGTGTGTGTGTGTGTGTGTGTGTGTGTCCATCAGTCTCACTGGGACGCTTCTGAGCATGTCCCCAGAGGGAAGGGCTAGGGAGCAAGACAATTTCAGCCTCCTGTGTGTTTAGGTGTGTGGGTGGCAGGGGCTGCTGGCACCCAGGGAACTAGTGGATCACTCCTGAGTGGGTGCACCTGGCTGGGGCATCCACCACCGAGCACTTCCCAAGAAGAGAGACTGGAAGGGTGACTTTCTACTGAGAATAAGTAGTCTGGGCTAGAGAGACAGCTCACCAGGTAGGGTGCATGCCTGGCCACGCATAAGACCCAAGTTTGAGGCCAGCACCACATGGGAGTCTCACAACACCAGCAGACGCTCTGAGTCTGTGCTGTCTCTTTCTCTCTTTTTACATGAAAAAGTTGGCCTGGCAGCAGTGAAATGACCAATGTGCAAGGCCCTGGCCCTGCAATATAAAAGAAATGATAGTAATGAAAAATAAATAGCTCAGCCAGTGGGTGATTTCTAGAACACCTCTCTGCTGGGCTCCCGGACCGTGTGCTCCTTTCCCCCTAGATGCTCCACAGTCTCCACACAGTGTCCCCGGCCCAGAGTGGGCTGTCCAGAAACTGATTTCATCTGTTTTTAAGTTTGGACTGGTTTGTGTCCAAGGAACAGGGGCTTGGGGTCCTGAGCTGACACACCCTGGGAAATATGCCAGGGTGAGAGTGTTTCTGGAAGCTGTGCAGGGGTCCCTGGAGCTGAGCTAATGAGCTGCTGTCTAGACTGACAAGCTCTTCTGCCTCCCAGTGGGGGCCAGGCCCAGGGAGGGAAGGCTGGGAAGGAGACGGTGCTGATGTCTGTTATACCACCATTATACGTCAAAACTCGCTTTCCTATTACTTTTGCCTTCTTAAGAGGACACGGGGAAGGGGTGGCAACAGAGAGAGGGGGGTAGGAACATCAGGATTTTCTTGCTAAAATGTTTCCTATTTGTCTCTCTTATCAGACAGGCAACTGATAAATAAAAGCCCCCCCCCCCCCCAGCAAACAATGAACCAGCCACCAGACTTAGAATTCAATATCAACTCTGGCAAATAAATTGCCTTCTGAAATGTATGCACCACCTACTGAAGGGGGGAAAAAAAAGCCAAGGCTCTTTAAAACCACTTTGATCCTGATTGTTCACTTTTCTTTGTTAATTGGAAGCAACCTATATATACCTCCCTGGTTTATCAGTAATAAGTTGAATGTACAAAACCCAGGAGGCCTTTTAAAAGTAAGTCACTATTTAGGATTCAAGGGTATAGCCACTCTGTGAAGCAAATGATGGATTAAGGTGAGCGAACGGCAGAGCCCCAAGCACCTTGCACTGCCAGGCCCAACCTCCAATTCTCAATTAGCTCTTTCCACAGCAACTGCTTGGTTCTAGTCTGCTTTTCTGGAAGGGCTGTGAAGACAAATATAGATAAATGAACTCCTGTGCTGAGGAAACTAAAACTTTTGAGTCTTTTTATCTATAAGCAAAGCCAGGGGCCCAGAGCAATAAACTGTCTGGGTCCAGGAGGTAGCACACCTGACAGAGGTGCATGGTCTCTGTGCAGGAGGCCCTGGGTTCAAGCCCCATTACCACCTGGGAGAACGATGGACAACATCACTGGAAGCACCACGGCTGATGGAGTGGCTGTGGGGTCTCTCTTGTTTCTCTGTCTCTTTCTCCCTCACTAACAAATAGAGACTGGAAAACTGGACTTGCTAGGTCATCCAGCAGTATTATACATGAAGATTTATTCCCCAGTGTCTGATAAAAAAACAAACAAACATGGGACTGAGCGGTTGGTTAAGTGCACATAGTAAAAAGTGCAGGGACCGGCACAAGGATCCCGGTTCAAGCCCCTGGTTCTCCACCTGCAAGAGGGTCGCTTCACAAGCAGTGAGGCAGGTCTGTAGGTCATTATTTTTCTCTCCCCCCTCTCTGTCTTCCTCTCCTCTCTCCATTTTTCTCTGTCCTATCCATCAACAATAGCAGCAACAACAACGGAAAAAAGATGGCCACCAGGAGCAGTGCATTCGTAGTGCAGGCACTGGGCACAAGCGATAGTTAACCGTAGAGGCATACTACTACTACTACTACTACTACTACTAATAATAATAATAATAAATTTCAAAAAATTAAAAGAAGACAGCTCACCTAGTAGAGTGCACACTTTGCCACATGCAAGCACCCCTACCTAGGGCAATCATGCAAAGGGGAAGCTTCATAAGCAGTAGATTCATACTGTGATGTTTCTTGTCTCTCACCCTTTATCTGGAAACAATAAAAAAAAAACTTAAAAAATCAACTGGAAACAGTGAAGTTCCTGCAACTCCCTAATAGAAAAAAAATAAAATAAACAAAATGAAAACACCGTGAACGAAACTATGCACCATGGAATGGTACCTCTGCCTGCTTAAAACTGCTGGTTATTTTAAACCAGGGTGGGGAATGTCCAGCCCACAGGCCATCCAAGGCCCAGGAAATCCTTTAGTCTGGCCCTGCCATGGGAACTGCAGGTAGGACTTGAAATTCAATAAATCTGGAGCTTTAGTTCACAGCAACATTAAGTGCTAATTTTATTTTATTTTATTTTATTTTATTTTCCAACAGGGTTCTTGCTGGGGCTCAGTGCTGTCATTAAGAAACCACTGCTCCTGGCAGCCCTTTTTTCCATTTTTTATTTCCTAATTTATTTGACAGGACAGAGAGAAATTGAAAGGAGATGGGGAGATAGGGAGGGGGGAGAGAAAGACACTTGCAGAACTGCTTCACCACTCATGAGGTGTCCCCCCTGCAGGTGGGAAGTGGGGGCTCAAACCCAGGTCCTTTTCACATGGTGGTGACATGTGCACTTAACCATGTGCACCACCACCCAAGCCCCCACAGCGCTAATTTTTAGTTGTTCATTTTGTATAACGCATGAATGATGCTATAAATTCTGGCTCTTGGCAGAACAGAGGTACCATACCCCTGCTTTAGATTGTGGTTTCTCAACTTCAGAGCAAACACCATTTGCATTCGACAGGTTTTTGTTGGGGGGGGGGGCTTTCCCGTGCCCTCTGAGATGGTTGGGAGCAACGATCAGGCACCTACCAGTCTCCTCACCCACAGCAGCTATGGTGACCAACGTGTGTGTGCCATGCTGACAGTGCCCTGGGTGAGGCTCACTCCTTTACAAGTGCACATACTTTCTGTGCCGATACTGAGCTACCTCTCCTGATCAACAAATAAATGAGCTTCTTCAGAGCACGAAGAACAGAAGCCCCCTGTGAGAAAAGGGTCAGTGCTACAGATCAACATAAAGACAAGCAGGGTCACTGAGGACGCAGCAGTCTCTGAGTGGGGGAAAGAGGCACTTCCGGCTTCTTCAAAGCAAGAGAAGACAGAAATAAAAAGCTGATGGCGCCCGTGGTTCATCCCCACCCTGGGAGAGAGCAAAACCCACTAGAGCTGCCACCCATTACCACTGTGCTGTTGGGGTTACAGACTCTTTCCTCAGATCCTGAAGGAAAAGGTCACATAGCCCTGAAGAGTCACTAGAGAGATTCACACAAACACCAGACAGTCATCTGGGGAAACTGAAAGAGGCAACACATGGCAGGAGTTTTACCTGCCTGACCTCCAACAATAGTGCTGGAACATTCTGAGGGCCTTAGAAATCCTGTGATGCCCAGGCCCCTTTGAAGAAGCTGAGGAACAGATGGCATTCTCCCAGCCCGCGGTGGGTTGGAATCTACAACTCCAGGACCCTGTTGGCTGATACCCAGCAGTTGGACATCAACCTCCACTACCCATGGTGGCTTCCTCGAGGTTCCCCCACCTGGTTTGGGGCAAGCTCCAGCTGGTTGTCCTCTCACTACTTCTAATTCTCATTAGCCCTGAAGACAAATCGCAGAAGCCTGTGATCTCACACTGCTGTGCAGTCTGTCTTTTCTAGCATCCTCAATTTATCAGGCTGCTTCTACCGAGTGGACCTTGACTCCTTGTCTGCCCACCTGTGCCCCTCTCCTGTGCTCTGCGGAAGGCTGGAAACACACAGGACAGGCAGCATGGGAAGAGGTTTGCAGCAGTGTGCATGGGAGTCCATCTGCAGAGGAGACCCAGAGCAAAAGGCAATGTGGCCTGGAGGCGGGAGAGGATGCAGATAAACCAAGCACCTGCCCAGTGGTGATTCTGCAAAAGCATAAGATATAAAGGTTTTCTGTCTCTCGTCTCAGACCAAACCAACAGCAGTTCCAACAGGGAGACAAGCCTTCTTTCTTCGACCACCTAGCTGCACTGCACTACAAACAGAAAGGGCGATCTTCTCAGGTATGTGACCACAGAATTTCCAGTGGGATCCTGTACCATTCTACAGTGTTAGACAGAGGGACACACAGCTAGAAGTCTCTCAGAAGCCTACTAATCCTTTTGCCTCTACCCCTGAAGGTCTAAGTTTTCTTCCCGTGCCTTAAATGCCGCTCGACTCCCAGGAAGTGGACATGTGCAGAGATGTGGCTTTCTTTGCAGTACTGTATTGCCACCATGTTTCACCAAGATTCACATCATTTAGGCTCTGGAAGGGATACTGATGGTCACATGGTGCTTATTTTTTCTTCCATGCAGCTTTTGGGGAAAACTAGTCCACAGAAGTTCAGTGACTGCTGCTAAGGTTCAGGGATGACTATGCCGAGACTCTGAATGCCGGTGTTTTCAGCCGTTTCTCACTTTCCATGACTAGCTGATTTTCCATATAAAAGCACAAAGCATTTGCCTGGCTACCTTTCTAGAACAACACACACACACTCTCTCTCTGTTAATACATATGCATCTATAACTTGGGATCAAAGCATATTCTGCATCTATATCCTATAGCTGTATCACTTACCCATCCATCTGCAGAGTGTCTGCAGCACTGTCACCAAATTTTTGCATGTCCTTCAAGTGTCTGAGTACCTGACACTTCTCACCCCCTCCCTCTTATCACCATCTGACTTAATACTGATCCTTTTATTGGCGATCTATCTCCTCATTTGAATGCACATTCATTCGTGAGGACAATGATTTTATTTTCTTTCCTGCTGGATCCAGGGCAAGCAGTAAGCACCATAAATACCAGCTGAATAGCTAAATGAATGGCAGAGGAACACCATGCTTTGAATTGAGTGGACTGTGTTCTTTCTCCTTCCTGCAGCCAAGGTAGTAAACATAAACCATATCATCCAGAAATTGGTTTATAGAGACCACTGCTGAAGAACTCTGTGTTCTTCAAATCACCAGAAGAAATCAATAGCCTCGAATCATCAAATCCAATCTTTCCTCAACATGAAATCATAACAGCATTTAAGGTGTACAAAGTTGCTTACTAATTCAATAAACATTTGCAGATACGCTACAGCAAGGAGTTATTAAAGAGGGAAAACAACAACAACAACAACAACCCCACCAAAACAGGCCCTTGAAGCCAGAAGGAGGTTCCTCTAAAACAGGCCACTGGCCATGTAGCTGGACAGTTACCAAATCGTGTAGTTTGTTGCGAATTTCACTACCTTCTCTCCTTTTTTAAAGCTTAGACCAATCTGGAAAGCTGGTGTGCAAAACAGAGGGGATACACAGACAACTGCAGGGCTGCACCACTATAAAAAGGCTATTCTAGGGGGCTGGGCAGTGGCACAAGGGGTTAATCACACATTACAAAGTGCAAAAACCCATGCAAGGATCCAGGTTTGAACCCCCGGCTCCCCACCTGTAGAGGGGTATCTTCACAAGCGGTGAAACAGGTCTGCAGGTATCTTTCTCCCTCTCTAACTTCCTCTCCCTTCTTGATTTCTCTCTGTCCTATCCAAAAAAAATGAAAAAACGGCCACAGGAGCACTGGGTTAGTAGCGCAGGCACTGAGCCCCTGTAAATAACCCTGGAGGAAAAAAAAATCCATTCTAGTTGTTATTAATAACGGGCTGGCAGTAAATATTTAGAAGACAAATAAATGCAGTTAATATAACCACTAAAGATGGACAACTGGACCCATCAGAGGCTGGTAATCATTTTCTGCCATCATTTTAATAATCATTTCCTCAAACAGAGCAAATGATTTTTCTTGGCCAAGAGGAGAGTAGAGGCAGGAAGGATACAGGACACAAAGGTTGCTAAAATTTCAACAATGTGGCACATCTTTTTCTTTGATTCTATTTCAAAAATGATCAAAGGAGAAAGAAGAAACATAATCTGTTACATTTTTTATGGCACTTTTCAGCTTGAAAAGCATATAAACATCTATCATTCTTTTTACCCTGATGAAATCTGTATCATGGACAGAAGAGTGTAGTGATACACTTTTTAAATATGTTATAAATATTCATTTTTAAACGTATTTTGTAGGGAAAGAAACCAAGGATAAGATTACTCTTCAAAAATGAGTTCTCTGAACAATAAAATGAGAAAATGCGGTTCTGACTGAACATGCATCAGAAAGCAGTTTCCTCAAGATTTCTCCAGCTTTCTAGAGCAGAACATCCTTTTGGGGACTCTGAACCTATTAATATCTTTCTATCTTACCCAGCTCACCCCAACTTGAAGATCCTCCAGTATCACTCTGTGGCAGCAAAAGACTTCCTAGGCTAATGCTCCAGTGGGGTTATGAGTTATAATAAAAAATCTTTCGGAAAATGGAAAGTATAAACTAGCCGGCGCTGGCTGCAAAGCAGTTAGTTTCTGAGTGTGAGTCCACTTCAAGGACAGGGGCCCAAGGGAAGAGGCTCTTTGGGAGGAAGAGCTCTAGCGGGGGAGGCTGTGCTTCCTGGGAGATGGATATAGAAGCTCCCAGGCCAGGTCACAAGGAGGCTTTGCAGAGCCTGAGTTGAAGGAGACACACAGCTCAATCCAGGGCACAGGATGGCTTCAGATGAGGCCCTGGCCTGGTGGGAGGAGCGAGGTGAGATGCAAACTCTAGAAATAGAGCCCAGCTCAAATCCCTTACAACTCTCACCACAGAAAGAGTGGACAAGGACTTCACCAGACAACCCCTGCTTATTAAACCTGTGTGTAATAACTTTGCTTTATCTCCCCTCCCCCCCTTTTTTTCAAATGACTTTGTGAAACCCAGACTTCAGAGCCACAGAAGTAATACCACACAGTGTACAGTGTGCTTATTATTAAAAAGTATAGTCATGGGCCCTTTGGAATATAACTAAAATAGGCCTACTATTTATCTACAAAATGGAGACCTCCCCCAACTCTTCATCTGAACTATTCCAGCCTTTAGGTTCATGATTAATCAACAATTTGTTTGGCTTTATATGTTAATTCTTTTTTCAGCCACCAGGTTCCAATTGCTATGATGTTCTGGAGCCCTACTTCCCCAGAGCCCCACCCCACTAGGGAAAGAGAAGGACAGACTTTGAGTATGGATCGACCTGTCAATGCCCAGGTTCATCAGGGAAGCAATTACAGAAGCCAGACCTTCCACCTTCTGCACCCCATAATATCCCTTGGTCCATGCTCCCAGAGAGATAAAAGAATAGAAAAGCTATCAAAGACGGGGACGGTATACAGAGTTTTGGTGGTGAGAATTGTGTGGAGTTGTAGCCCTCTTATCCTATGGTTTTTGTCAGTGTTTCCTTTTTATAAATAAATAATAATTTAAAAAAGAATAGGAAAGCTTTCGGGAGGGGAGGGGATATGGAACTCTGGTGGTGGGAATTGTGTGGAGTCATACTCCTCTTATCCTATGGCTTCTGTCAATGTTTCCTTTTTATAAACAAAAATTTAAAAAATAGTATCTTTAGATGTGAAAGGCTTTGGTGCAGTCCGTCTCTCCTTTCTCTCTCTCTCTCTCTCTCCTGAAGGACTCTGCTCTTCTTGAGTGCTAATGTATGGGTAAATTATTTCTTTGCTATCACACAAATGGAACTTTGAAACTAATTATGTATAAATTATTAAGTTATAAAGCAGCACTGCTAATAAAACTGTGGCTACAATGAGAAGTGTGATTAAAATCACATGTGATTACAACCTGTTAAACAATAATGTATTAATCCATGAAACTGTATGTGGCTTATCCAGTTACTATAATTAAAATATGTTTCATCACTAATTGCCTTACCAACTCTAAAATTTCCCTCAAACTACTGGCAAACAATGACCCAACAGCAGCTCTTGCTACTGTAAGTCTGTTAGTGCTGGTAACTAAGAAAGCCCTTACAATAAACAACTTTTTATCGCTGTTCTAATATAATACTATTGATTATTCATAGATTTATAGCTGGCAGATATCTGGGCAAAATTAATGTGTGCTGGAAGGCAGAAAAAATATGTATAGAAATCAAGAGGAACAGCAATGTTTCACATATTTCTGCCAACATATTAAGTGATACAGCAGGAAAGATCCTTGATGTGTCATTTGCTGAGTGATGAGACCACAGCACAGAGACTCAAGCACAGAATTTTATTGCCAAAGACATTTTCATCTGCAGCCAACTCACCAGGGAAACACTTTGTCAAACAACTTCATTCTGCGTGGAGACTTTGCGACAATATTGCGACAACATCCTAAGAATTTGTTCCGGTTTTTCTCCTCTTGCATCTACCTGTCTGTGCCTGGAGATATTTACTGCAACCTGCAATTCATGCAGACATGTGGCACAGCACCCAGGAACAACCCAGCCTGCTCCCCAGCCTTACCTCCTCTGCAGGTTGAAAAGGGGCACTCAGGAAGGGTCTGATTTTCACAGGAACCTGACGATGTATTTTAGAAACGCTCCATAGAGAGCTCCCAATTTGTGTTAACAGGAGCATCTGCAAAGTTTCTCTGTAAAGTGCTCATGTGTTTCTGCTTTAGCTGAACCAGGAAGCTAGGGAAATTATGAAAGTGAGAACAGGAAGAAAAGGGGAGAAGGGAGGTGGGTGAGGGAGAGGGCAGACCACAAGATGTGCCAGGTCCTGGTTATTCTGAAACAAACGTTCAGTTTCTGATCCTGGGTTTATTTTGCCTGCAGTGGACACATAACTCCTGGAAACCATCTTGGGCACTTGACCTTCCTCCTGGCCCAATCATTCTATAATAATTTCTGCTAAATTCTCAACAGAAAGGAGCCTTCTCTACTTTTCACCACCCTGTTGATATAAATTGCCTCATCTCTCCTTTATGCACTTAGATGGCCCAGCCAAGGGTTCTCCACATCTGCTGGCCTCTTTACTCTGCTCTATTACTCTGCTCTATGTATGCAGTCAGCCATGGCTTCTGTGAAAAGCAAATCCAGTTGCATGCACCCTCAACCCCCCACCCCCGCCACTTCCCTTTGCTCTGGAACAAAAATCCTTAACATGGATTAAGCACCATGAACTGAATTCCCTCCCAGAATCCTGACTTTCTGGGGCTCCTCCCCTGGCTCCAAGTAGTCAATTCCTCAAACTATCCCTGCTTACTGTTGCACTGGGCCTTTGAATGTCAGCTACTTGGCTTGACCTCAGAAGCCCAGGAGCCCCTCATTCTTTCCTACCAACTCTGGGGCTTTGGTCAGTTCTCAAGTCCCCCGTTACTATTACTAGTTCCTGGAGCATGGCATGCTTTTCCTTTGAGGCTTGTAGTCCTGTTTCTAATGCCACTTCTCTGTGGGAATGTCCTGCATCATGTGAGCATGGAACATCTCCTCCTTTGAACCCCTTCAGTGGGCAATGCCAGGAACATAAACTAGGGCCTTGCCAAACAATGGGTACCCTCACATCATAAATTTTGGGAAAACAAGAAACTAAGTTCACTTCCTTCTCACCATCACCCACAAAACTAGGGCTCTGAAGAACCTCACAGGATGTTCTGGGAGGATGGCTTTGCACCCACTGTTAATAGTACATGGGTTTTTGTCCATAAAGAAGAGACAATAACTTTAAAGGGTTACTTGAGGTGGCTCAATGGGTAGAGCTCAGGACTTGCACAAGTGAAGTCTGGGCTTTATCCCAGGCACCACATGGGAGCATGCTGGATGGTAATAAGGCAAAAGAGGAAGGAGTGCTCAACATGCCCTGTGGAACATGCTGTGGTGTCTCTCCTCCAGTGTCTCTAAAGGAAGTGAATGAGAAATTTGGCCCTGGGAAGTGCTCTGAGCAGTGGTATCATGCATGAACAAGGCCCCAGAAGCACACAGTGACTCAAAGTGATTCCATTCAGCTCTAATAGCCTAAAGTACAGCTCACGTTCATGAAGCTGGCATGCTGTGCTCTTACTGTTGATGGACATCAGCCTGATATCAGTCTAACACTGATTTCCTCATCACCTGACACTCTGCCTGATGGAAGACAAGAGAACGGATGCTCACTCTTTTTAATACGGTTACTAGAAAGGAATTTAAGACTCACAAAAGCAGCCAGGTCAGAGAGCAGGGGGAGAGGCAGAGGGCATGGTAGTAGATGGCCTGGCAGAGCAAACCCCTAGTTACCCAGAGAGAAGCTGTCAAAAGACCCAGTGCTGCCCTGAGAGCTACAAAGAGAACCTGCAACTAGGCCAGCTGGGGCCTCATTCTGGACAGTAATAGGGGCCTAGTTCTGGTGGGAGAATCTGGGTCTCTCACTTGTTCCACAAGTGATTTTTTCACACTGTCTACTGTGTGCTAGAGGAGGAACCACTATCTTAAGCTTTCTGGTTGTTAATTGTAGCCAGGATGGCATGTTTTCATGTGCTACTAAACAAAGAAACACCATTTCTGACTTGGGAGGGATCTCAGTGCTGTGTAAAATGAGACTGTCATTCTCAAAATCCAATCTATTCAACATTCTCTTCTTGTCATCACATACAGGCATTCTGTAAAGGACCCTGAAACAGCAATAAGTTAATGTAAAAAAGCACTCATTTCAGACCAATGTCCGAAAGACTAGCCTCCATATAGAACAGAATCCTTCGGAGTTTTCTATGTTGAATTCAGACGCGATTGTCTGCTCGCCTCTAGATTGTTACTATGGACACTTAGCTCTTGCTTTTTTCATAGTGAGGTTTACCAGGGTATAATGCCCACACAGTAAACAACAGGCCTCAGGAAAATTGTACTGGTGCTTTAAAAATCAAAGTAGCAATTCTAAGAGGTGAAATAGTTTTAAAAAATCTTGTTTTATCTGTGTATGTGTTGACTTCTGAGATTTACTTGGAGACAAAATCAGCGGTCAGTTTTCTCACAATGAAAGGGATTATACCATAGGATGCCACTCAGAGGCACTGCCAGGAATGCAAGTCAGGAATGCACAGCATATGCCTTATTTAAACACGAGGACACATTATACCCGGCCATTTGGAAACACCAGTTTGGTCAGGACAGTATCAAGCACATAACAGTGACTGACGGACAAGCTCCAAGGAAGGAATCTTTTACTGAGAAGAGAACTACCCTTTCCTTCAGTGTAGGTTTAGAGTGGGTATTTAGAGGTGGTAACATTCACTTCCAGTATATGGGCAGTACTCATGCATTAAATACTGCATCAGCCAGCTCAGCACTGTATAAACCAAAGTTCTTTTTTTAATTTATTATTATTTTTTAATTTCTTTATTGGGGAATTAATGTTTTACATTGGACAGTAAATACAATAGTTTGTACATGCATAACATTTTCCAGTGTTCCATATAACAATACAACCCCCACTAGGTCCTCTGTCATCCTTGGATCTGTATTCTACCGCCCCCCCCCCCCCCACCTCAGAGTCTTTTACTTTGGTGCAATACACCAATTCACCAAAGTTCTTTTAATAATGAATAAGCTATTTAGGACATATTATGATACGAATTATAGGTTATATAAACACTAGGCTTGGAACAAGTATAGGAAGAATTCTTGTCACGTTATTTCACCTCCTTCCAAGAATTAAAAGGACAACTTCTGCATCATATTTCCTTATAGCTCAAATCGCAAAGTCAAGTACAGAGTGACTGATGCTGGTGCCACCTATAGCAACTATGTGACCTTGGGGAAAGTTACTTGAGTGCCGGGCCTTGGTTTCCAAATTGATATAATGGGGAAGATCTTAAGAGAACCTGCTCCACAGGGCTTCTGTCAAGCAGAATTAGAACACAAGTACAGCTGCTTGTCCCTCCCCATCGCCCCCAGCTGCAAGTGATGGTGATTATTTTCAACAAGTCACCCACAACACACCGGGGGGGGGGGGGGGGATGTCTTACAAATTATACAGGAAGCTCATGTTTTCAGAGTGAGTCACCAGCACAGCAAAACCCATTCCTGGAATTATTGAAGGCATCTGGATTCAAACACTGGTCTTTCCCATTAAGCAGGAGCAACCAGATCTGCTAAAAACCAACCCCCTTTCGAGCAGCCCAAAGGCCAGCAAGTACAGGCTCCTTGGCTGATGTGTACATGCCAAGGGCTAGTGAGCTCCAAGTACTTTGTTTTCTTCATGTCTCCTCACAGGTCCAGAAAGCATGGCATGTTACTGATTTCATACCACACTGAGGAGGCAACTGGGATGTAACGAAGTTAGACTGTTTAGTCAAGGTCACACTGCTGGAGGTTGGTCACACTAGGACCTGAAGCAGATCTGGTGAGTGCCCCAGGTCTGTGGAGTGAACTGTTTAATGAAGTTTGATATATGAATCCAAAGTAGGTTAAAAAAAAAAAAAAAACAGGAGCAAGGCTAATAAGTTAATTTAGAGGCTGGCTCATCTAGAGTGCTCATGTCATCATGCATGAAGATCTGGGTTCAAGTCCCTGGTCCCCAGTGGGAAGCTTCACGAGCAGAGGAATAGTGCTGCATGTGTCTCTCCTTTCTGTTTCTCTCTTTCTTCCCATCTTCTCTCTGTCTCTCATCCTCTATATTAGAAAAAAAATGGCTGCATGGAGTGGGGAGGCATGCAGGCACTGAAGCTCAGTGATAATCCTGGTGGGAAAAAAAAAGTTATGAGTGAGAGCACTAGCCTATGTGGTTTCCATGGGGAGTGAAGGAACTTAGGGCCTCACACATGCAATTTCTATGCTCTACCCACTGAGTCACTTCCCCAGTCACAGAAAGGGACATGTCTGGTGAACTGCAGAGACATATAGCAGAATGAGCAAGAAATTAAGGTTTTCTCACTGTCTCTTTTTAAGTGATCTTTTAAGAAAAATAGCTGCATTCTGATGAGATGGATAAGTCCAGAAAACAGAGTTTTAACTGTCACAGAATTTCTGCAATAGCCTCTTCATGAGAGTGTTCCAGAAAACCCTTTGTTTAATCTAAGTTTATCTCTAGAAAAATCAAAACCACACAAATTGTCTAACCCTGTTTAGTACTCTGATTACTTGGCACCCTTCTTTATATATTCTGGAGAAAGGTTAAGGGAGAAGCAGTGATATCGGAAAGATTCCAGACCTCTCAGGATACTCATCTATTTTTCTTGAGGATGGAAAACAACTAAAATCATTTTATGTGTTTTTCTAAACCTCTGTGCCAGGACAACAAATTTGGTAAAAGAATTTAGGCTACTCAGGAGGGCTGAAAATCACTTATCCAGTATTTTTTATTCTGTGTTTTCTTTGGCTGTGCTAAAACCTCCCATGGGACGAACACCACTGCTTAGTGGCCCTCCCCAGACAAAATTCTTCCTTTGTCTTATTTTAGAGAGGAGAGGGAGAGAGACACACAAGAGGAAAGACACCACAGCACTGCTCCACCACCCATGGGGATCCCCGGTGTTGTCAGTGATGCTCCCATGTGATGCAAGGACTCGAATGCAGAGCCTCATGTAAGGAAAGGCATGTCTCTTACTGATGCTTAGAAGACTACACTAGGGAGTGTGAAAGAGGCACAGGTCCTGTGGTGAGACCAGTATAGAAGGTGGTTTCATTTGCACTCTTTATAAGCTGATCTCTTTCTACAAAAACCATTATCAAAGTTATCAGTGAGAGACCAAATTAAAACACAAAAAAGAAACTCCAAACACTTAGTCACTGGAGAATGGCAACTTATCTTCCAAAAATATGTATTTCGGATATAGAAAAGAGTTAGAGTTAGATGTTTCATATTTCCTAAGAAGAGGATTACTAAGCAAAACTCTGTGTGTGTGTGTGTGTGTGTGTGTGTGCACACGTGCATGAGGGGGGAGGCGGGGCCTTGCATGTGTGCAATTGAACCTCCTTAGGTAACTTTCATATGGTGACTGAGACACAGTGCCATTGTACTCCCACCCACAGTGTACCAAGGGTTCAAGTCTGGGCTGTGTGTGAGGCAAGGCTATCAGGTGAGTTCTTGCAGACCCCTCAAATACTTATCTGAAGAAAACTTTTTTTTTAAAGACATGAGCCTGGCAAGGAATTCTCAAGTAGATTCAAAAGCAAAACTAAAGACAATTTCTGGACAAAATGAACACAGTTCCTGCTCAGGAGCTGGAGGCTATGCTATGCTGCCTGACCCCCACCCCCACCCCCCAAAAAGCCCTCTGCTCAGTCAGAGGCCAGCAGGGAAGGAGAAAGGCAGCAGGCTAGGAATTCTATGTTAAACTGTGGTCTAAACCTCTTTACTGCTAAGAATCAAGGTGGCCTGTACAGCAAAGGTACCTGGCACAACCCCTGTATCCTATACACCTGAGCAGTGCTTGGGCCTCTCTCTGGAAATAAGTGAAGACAGATAAAACAGCCAAGGTTAGCTGATCTGCTTTCTTGGGAGCTCAGTAATTTCCCAGTTCTCTGAATCTACTGGTATTATTCTATTGCCTGTGAAGACCCATCAGCACTTATGATAAGGCTCCAAACCAGAGAGACTTGCAAGAGAACAAGCTGGTATCTGTAACAAGTCAGGTTTATAACTTGTTTGAGGAACAGGAAGGAGACAGCAGTGAGGGAAGGAGGTACGCAGATTGCTGAAAGAAACAAAATCAAATTTTCTAAATTAAATAGGAAATCCAACGGGTTCAGTCCTACCCTTAAAAGCAGGGATTGACATTGAGAATTAAATGCATGTGAAATACATACAGGAGTGTCTGTGATTCATTCTTTCCTGCTGAAAAGGAAGACTGACGACCCCCCCCCCACACACACACACACCCTCATTACTAGCTTTGCTTAACTGAATTATCATAATCAGGGAACACTGGGAAGGAAATTTTTAAAAAATAACTTGCGGAAGTCACAAACTATCAAAGCCTTAGTAGTGGTAGGTAACTTTAAAATCTCATTTATTTTCAAGAAAGACTTTTCAATAGCATATCCCTTTTCCTCTTTTGTCTAGATGTCTTATAAAGTGAGATTCTGTTCTGTGACTTTTAAACAGCCAAGGGAAATCCATTTCATTATTTCTTTAAAAAAATCATGAGCACTTTGTGAACTTGCTTAATCAAAGATTTAAACAATCCCATCTTTATTTTTAATTTATTTCTGAACCATCACTGCAATGCTAACTTAAAAGGTTTCCCCTCAAATTTATTCAAGAAGTAAGACAAACACCCTAACAAAATGTCGATTAGAAGTGGCCCTTATGAGTTAGGAAGACACAATCCCGAGCATGTCTGAAAACTGAGAATTAAATTACTCTTCCTTCTCTAAGATAGGTATCTTATTTCTTCAATATCCAAACAACTGGCATAACTGATTCAGCTAAATCAATTAACAAAACTGAAAAGAGAAAGCACATTCAAAGGGAGAATCTTATCAGTATTTAAAAAGAAATATTCTACCTGAAAGAATTCAACTCAGTTTTTGTAAATCCTAAAAGGCACTTAAAATCAGAGCAATGGAAAAAATCTTGTAACCACCCTACAGAAGACACACACACACACACACACACACACACACACACACACACACACACACACACACACACAGGACTGAAGAGTAGAACACATTGTCCTTTTCATTTTCTCATGGGCAAGTAACTTCTGTCAGAACAGAATCAAATTTTTCATTGAATTCAGTCTGAAAATCCTTTAGAGAGAGACGAGACAGAGAGAGAGAGGGAGAAGGAGAGGGAGAGGGAGAGGGAGAGGGAGAGGGAGACGGAGGAGAGGGAGAGGGAGGAGAAGGAGAGGGAGAGGGAGAGGGAGAGGGAGAGGGAGACGGAGGAGAGGGAGAGGGAGGAGAAGGAGAGGGAGAGGGAGAGGGAGACGGAGACGGAGAGGGAGAGGGAGAGGGAGAGGGAGAGGGAGAGGGAGAGAAATGGAGAACATCTTCACAGAGGCATAATGTTTGACTAACATCCTAACTTAACTGGAAATCACTGTGAGATCCAGGAGGGCAGTTACTAGAGACAGATAAACCTTCACACAAAGTGATCAAGTGAACTCCCAATCTGAACTGTCAAAACCCTGTAGGGCATGCAACACTACTTTTAGGAAAAAAGCAAAATGAAAAGCATTCCGCCATTTGCAATTCTTTCAGGTACCACTCCCTCCCAAGGACAGTGGAAGGAGAGTTTTCTCACCACTGGGAAACATACTTGCAGAACAATTTGTAGTCAGCTCAAATAATTATGACAATAATTAATTTTTTCCTTCTATCAGGCTCAAGCTATAATAATGGAATAAATATGGATAAGAAACTAAGTGAAAACATGCAGGGATGCCCATCCTGATCAGTTCTTTGGCTCACTGTGGCTATTTTTAAAACCCCTTTGTGGGAGTCGGGTGGTAGGGCAGTAGGTTAAGGGCACATGGCACTAAACACAAGGACCAGCATAAGGATCACAGTTCGAGCCCCCAGCTCCCCACCCGCAGGGGAGTCACTTTACAGGCAGTGAAGCAGGTCTGCAGGTGTCTGTCTTTCTCTACCCCTCTCTGTCTTGCCCTCCTCTCTCCACTTCTCTCTGTCCTATCTAACAATGATGACATCAATAACAACAATAATAGCTACAACAACAATAAAAAACAACAAGGGCAGCAAAAGGGAAAATGAATAAGTAAATTAAAAAACCCTTTGTGACCAGGAAATGAGCAGCCTCTCGTGGTTTCCTTCACCACGTCTCTGTTACAGTCGAGGTTTATGTGAACACTGTATGGAAGTACAGTTAGTTCATTCTGATGTGAACACTTCTCTTCCTACTCAAGCTAGAATTCACCTATTGCTGAATCTTATCAAACACAACATACAGTTGGCACTTCAAAAATGCTCACTGTTTCTGATGATAAAGATATTCTGTGATGGGGCCAGGCAGTGGCGCACCTGGTTCAGCCCACACGTTACAATGCATAAGGACCCAGGTTCCAGTCACTGGTCTCCACCTGCGGGTGGGGTGGGGGTGGGGGTGGGGGTGGGGGTGTAAGATTCACAAGTGGTGAAGCAGGGCTGCAGGTGTCTTTCTGCTTCTTTCCCTCTCAATTTCTTTGTCTCTATCCAATAAATAAGTAAAAAATAAAAATGATATCCAGTGATAAGGAAATTTTTTTTAAAAAGATGGACAGTGTAAGAGACCACAGCATACTGTTTCTTTCAGTTGGTAGGGTATAGGCTCAAGCCTCGGTCATGCACATGACAAAGCACTGCACTATCCCAGTGAGCTACTGTACCAGCCTGAGAAGAAACTATGTATGTATGTATGTATGTATTTATATTTATTTTGCCTCCAGGGTTATCACTAGGGCTCAGTGCTGGCACTACGAATCCACTGCTCCTGGAGGCCATTTTTTCCATTTTTAAAAAATTATTATTGGCTAGGACAGACAGAAATTGAGAGAGCAGAGGGAGATAGAGAGGAAGGAAGGTAGCCACTTGCACTTGCAGACCTGCTTCACCAGTCGTGAAGTACCCCCCCAAGTTGGGGGCTCAAACCTGGGCCCTTGCATTTTGTAGTATGTATGCTTAAATAGGTGCATCACTGCCCAGCCCCGAGAAACTCTTATAAGTAGATAAGAAAAGTAAAAAAAGAAAAACAAAGAGAGAAACACTGGCCAAAAAGTGAATTTAGATCAAGAAACCACAATCATCACCAAGGAGTCCTAAAGAACTTTTTATGCTTTTCTCTAAAAAGGAGAGCAGTGAATTTTTCATAATATATATTTCCTTCATGTCTTTAATATTTATAACTGACACATGCAATTTATGCTAAAATGTAGACTGTGGAATTTATTCAGATTTGATTTACTCAAATCATCTTTATTAAATAAATTAATTTTTTATTGTCACATATCCAAGATGATCGCATGCACATGAATTTTTATTATGAAACAGTTTAAACATTTAAATGTGTGCGCATGAAAGTTTCTACTACTGCTATCATGTTTCTTTTTATGTATTTATAACACTGGTTTTTCAAACTTATGTCAGACAAAGCATCTATGATTGAATCAATGATCTTTAGTAACCTCTTTCTTCTCTTCTTTGGAGGTTAAAAGGTGGTCTGTGTTTAATGATGAAACCGTTTTCTTCATTTATTTTGCCAACCGTTCATCTAAAATTTATTCAAGGAAAAGCCAGTTCAAATTTACATTATTGCAAGGAAAAATGCCAAATGCTCAGGATTATTATTTTTTTTACCTTCCTTTAGTATAAGCAGATAAATTCTCCACGACACTGCTGCTGAGTTTCCCTGCTATTTTTATTTTCCACTGACAGAATATTCAAAGCTGACAAATGTTGTAGAACAGACATAGTTATTAAAAGCTTCAATTTACAGCAAGTAGTGACAGTTTGCTTTTACTGCTCATAAAGCACAATCGAAGAAGGGAGGATACACAGGGAAGGTACAACACACAGATTTTAGGTGTTTTTTAAAAACAGTTGTAATAAGCTGCAAATATTGGAAATACTATGCCAATGAAATTAGTTTCAATATTGCTTCAAAGGACAGTGCTTTAAAAGTTCTGCTTACCTTTTGTAAATCACGAATAACTGCATTAAAATATAAGGCAGAAACCATTGGACTAAACAATAACCACATATTTGCAAAAGAAAAACAAATGAAGCAAAATTTCTCTCTACTGCATGGGAACAGCCGGCCGCCTTTTCACTGAGCTGAGCTTACTAAAAACTGACAGTTACTTAAACTTTTTGCTACTTTTCAACTTTTCACTATGAGGTGGTTTCACTGAACTACATTTTGCAAGAGGAAAGAGAAAACGTTTCTGTGTGACCAGTATATATACCCTGGATGATGGCAGCAGGTAGATAATGAAGATCAATGTCAGAGACATATGGATGTGTTCGTTTCTCACATGGAACGTTCTGACCCTTGGAGGAATCTACCTGGAGGCTGGCTCACCATGACTCTAAGCCATAAAACAAGAACTGGTGGCAAGAGTTGAAAGTGGGAAGAGAGTGACAAGGTAGGTACATTTCTAGAGTTCTGATGAACCTCCAGACTGTTTTCAAAGGGACTGAACCAACTTACAACCCCACAGGCAATATAGGAAGAGTCTCTAACCCAGCCCCCCAGTTTCATCTCATCTTTTGTTTTATTTGCATTTGTTTGCTTTTAAATGCAATTGCATTTCAGTGACTTTGAGCACTTTTATTTTTCGTGTATTTCTTGGCCCTTTGGATCTCCTTTGGGAGGAATATTCTGCCCATATCTTTTCCCCATTTTTTCAATGAATTGTTTGTCTCTTCATTGTTGAGTTTGATGAGTTCATTGTGTATTCTAGCTATCAGCCCTCTGTCTGGTGATGTATAACACATAAATATGTTTTCCCACTCCACGGGAAGTCTCATTGTTATGGTGGTGATTCCTTTTGCCATGCAGAAGCTTTTTAGTCTGATGTGAAGCTATGGTACATATATACAATGGAGTACTACACAGCTGTTAAAATGATGAGGTCATTTCCTTGGTAATATCATGGTCAGAACTTGAAGGCATCATGTTGAATGAGACGAGCCAGAAAGAGAAAGATTAATACTGAATGATCTCACTTACACGCGGAATAAAAACATTTGGGGAAAACATAAGCTGAAACTTGGACAGGGTGTGGTATCTGCACCAAAGTAAAGGGCTCTGGGTAAGGAGGGAGAGGGGCAGGATAAAAAGACCTGGTGTGTCTCCTAAACATCAATCAAGGAGAGGTGAGAGGTTGTACCTATGTAAAACTATTAACCCCCCATTCGATAAATAGTGATAAATTGAGAAGACAGGAAAACTAAAAGGCTTGCACACATTCTCTCATTCAAAAAGCTCATTTCCAGTAAAAGGAGTCAATTCAGAAAGTCCCTTCAGTAACTAGGAGAGGGACAGGCAACTCACCTGCCTGGGGCAAGAACACAACGTAAGAGTCTGCAGAAACAACCCATCTCTACAGGAACACACGCTGGCAAACTGCAGGGGGGGGAGGTTTGGCATCTCAGACTGAGTGCTGGTTACACAAACACACACTTTCAAGTGCAGGGAACGTACACATTTCACTGTATGACACAAATTACACTTGCATTTGAAAAAAGAAAACCCATAAACCTATATGTGCTGAATATATGCTTATTTTACTGCAGCAGATGCCAAGTAAAGAGTTCTTGGCTGTGAAGTACCAGGTGGGGTTTCCACTTGCATGCAGGGGTGCTGACTTGGACCCCCAGCAGCACTGCGTGTGCCACAGACATTCTGGTTCTCCCTCCTCCCCTCCCGAATAAAGAAACGTTAACAGCAACAAAAAAATATAAATGCTCTTAATCACTGATAAAGTCATATATATGTATGTATGTGTTTGTGTGTGTACACACACACACACACATACACACACACACACACACACACATACCTACCTACCCTTCTTAAAGAACTGCTAAAGATATCTTGGGTAAAAAATAGTCATTCAACTTCAAGCTACCACCAGGAAGAAGATCTTTCCAAAGGTTCAACAAGTGTCCATAGGATAAATGCAAAGAGAGAAGTGTGTCCCACATTTGAAGAATTCTGAGATATGTTACCTACTTTTAATAAAAGTGTTACAGTGGCTATTAGCAGCACTGCAGCTTCTTTTTTTCTTCACTTTTATAAATTATTTTATTTGTGATTTAATAATGATCGACAAGATTGTAGGATAAGAGGGGTACAATTCCATATAATTCCCACCCCCAGAGTTCCGTATCCCATCCCTTCCATTGGAAGGTTCCCTATTCTTTATTCCTCTGGGAGTGTGGACCAAAATTCTTTTTGTGGGGTAGAAGGTGGAAGGTCTGGCTTCTGTAATTGCTTCTCCACTGAACAGAAATGTTGGTGGGTCAACCCATATTCCCAGCCCATTTCTACCTTTCCCTAGGGGGGTAGTGCTCTGGGGAGGTGGGGCTCTGGGGCACATTGGTGAGGTTGTTCTGCATCTTAGGGTGGATAAAATCCAGAGTATTTCAGTGGTGTGTCTCAGGAGACACAATGGAGGAAGAGCTGGGATACAAATAGATTTCGGACTCCTACACAAAATTCTCCTCACAAAACAATACAGGGTGCATACTGTGTGTATGTGAAACAGAAAAATACAAACCACTGTTGGCTTCATTTAACAGCAAAGAGGTTTCCCCACCTCACCCCCGCACAGGAAGAGGGAGAATCAATGAGCTGAGCTCTGAGAACGTGAACTAAAACAATCAAGAATCGTTATGCTTAAACACTCATTCACTCACTGGCTTAAAAGACTGCAATGAGTTATAGTTGGGTATGCAAATGCACATCAGCTAAAAGCCTCCTTGACTGCAAATATCGAGTATAATTTTATTATTGCTGTATGATTTTTTTTTTTGGTATGCTGAGAGAAACTCACAGGTGTGTAATTCTACCCCTCTAGGCCAACTTTCAGATAGACAGACAGACAGACAGACACCCGTGCACTGAAGCTTCTTCCAGTGCCACTGTACTTCCCTGGGGTATGCTGGAATATGGAGGTCAAGCCTGGGGCCTTGCACACAGAAAGGCAGGCATTCTACCAGCTGAGCTACCTCAATGGACCCCTATTCCAGTACAATTTTTACCATAATTTGACTGAAGTTATTTGTCCTTGATTTCAGAGGAGTGGGGAGAAGATAACGTCAGACAAGACTATAGGGCCTGTGGATCAATGACTGGGGCATGTTTTGTGACAGTCTCAGAAAGTGTGGTGGTGCTGGAGAATGATACTCCCACAGGGAACACAGAGAAGCTAGCTGAGGGCCAGATGTGACACCACAGCATACCCACAGCTTGGCGACTGCTGGAAGCTATGTTTTCATTTAGACCCTCGGATGCTCAGACACACAAGTAGGTTCTGCGCTCATGATGCCTTTGCCTCTAGCCCCCAGCCTCCACTCACTGCAGATACCCAGTCAAAGTGGGCCACAGCGACCCAGGACACAAATGGCTTTCTGGACATGTGCTGTCCCCACCGGTTCTCTACCAGCATCCCAGCAAACATCATTAGTGTGACTTTCACAGCACAACTACTGATGCAACCCATGTGCACCTTTTCCTTCTTAAACAGAAATACACCTTCCCTGTGATCCAAGACAATGTGCCAAGTGCGATCTGATTCTTCCCCAATAGATATTTGAGGCGATGCTGTAGGTGTGAACCACCTGTTTCAATTTACATGTGACATTCTTTAAGATTCCTTCTCACATGGAATCTGCACTTTGAGAAATGGAAGACAGGAAATGGGATGAGAAAGGTGGGACAGGGAGGCAGGCGGGGGAGGTGGGGATGGAGCACCTGCTTCTCTCATGATTGAGGCCTGGGTTCAATCCCAGGTACCAAATAAAGAAACGTGAAACTTGCTAATATGAAAGTCATCAGAAAGGATGAGACATGGTACCGTACTCTTTTTTTCTTTTCTGCCTCCAGGGATATTATCACTGTGGATCCATTCCTGCACTACAAATCCACTGCTCCTAGTGGCCATTTCTTTCTTTCTTCTTCTTCTTTTTCTTTCCCTGTTTTATTCCATAGGACAGAGAAACATTGAGGGGAGAGGGGGAGACAGAGAAGGAGAGAGAAAGACAGACACCTGTAGACCTGCTTCACTGCTTGTAAAGTATCCCCTTGCAGGTGTGGAGTGGGGGCTAGAACCCAGGTCCTTGAGCATAGTACTTACTATGTGTACTTAACCGGGTGTGCCACTACCCACCCTCCAGCCTGTGATCTGTCTGTCTCTCTCTCTCTCTCTGGATCTCTGTTGCTACAAGAGAGAACGAAAGGAAAGGAAGGGAGGAAGGAGGAAAGAGAAAAAGAGGAAGAGAAAGAGAGAGAAGTCAAAGCTTAGGACTTAAGACTTGTGTTTCAAAGCTGGGTTCTGACAGCCAGTAGCTTTGTTACTAAGCAGAGAACTTAGTCAGTGAAAGGCTCTGCGAGGATCATTCATTCTATCCTTTGTTAACCTCATCAGTCAGTCTGAGGAAGCTTAGTATGTAGATGCATGGTCAATATTTATGCACATACACATTGCGTATTATTTTGCACCTATGTGTACATAATGGTGATTCTGTGACTAGTAACCTATAATTATTCTGAGCACCCCTCTGATGATACAAACAGTGGTATGAGGTCCCTTTTATCCTTACTAATTTTTTATCTTGTTATAGGTGTTCTGCCACCCTAGAGCCAACTTTTCCAGATCGAGAAAGACAGAGGCAGGAAGACAGGGAAAGATGCCACAGCACTGAAACTGCCTGCAGTGCAGTGTGGTCCAGGCTGGGACCCGGATCCCTTTGGCCATCAAGGAAGGTACACTATCCAGGTGAGCTATTTTTCCAGCCCTTAACATTTCAGTCATGACATTTCCTTAGACCAGTCACAGCTTGTTGGTGAGAAGGATAAACTATTATGATGCACATGATATTAGATCAAAATAAAATCACAAAGGACGGCTGCATATCATTAGAGAAAGAAGAACCTACAGGGAAGCATGTAGGTAAGAGCAAAAGCCATAAGCCCTATCACTTGAAATAAAAAAATCCACTCTTAATAGCTGAGGTGTATCCTTCCAAGCCATTTTTCCTCTATACTGATCTGCATGTAGGTACCATACAGTTTACTTTTAAACAATTACTTTTTCCCATATTTATGAGAAAGAAAGAGTCAAAGTATGAGAGCAAATACGGCTCAGCTCTGGCTCAGAGGTATCTGGGGACCAAGCTTGGGGCTGGAGAGACCTCAGGCGTGCAAGGTCCAAGCTCTTCTGCTGAGCAAGCTCCCAGCCCCAGTCAGTTTTTCTAGGGTACAGCAGGCCACAGAGACTCTGCCAGTCATCAGCCAGCCTTACCCTAAGTGGCCACTGAGCCCCACATCAAGCTGTTTCATCGCAGGCCAAAGAGAGGGGGAGTGCCCTCCCAGTAGAGCGTACTCCTTCTTCCACTGCCATCTCCCTTTTTGTTCACTCAGTCACTCTGTGATAACATGGAAGTTTCTGTTTGCTAAGAGGATTATGGAAAATGAAGTGAGCACAGTTAAAGAATTCCATTCCTCTAAAGGTGTGAGCCAGTGGCTGCAGGGTGGGGTACTAGGAAAGCACTGTATTTAGACAAGTGACATTTGGAGCAGCTTCAGAAGCTCTTTCCATCAGCATCCAGGGCCAGCCAAGAATGCACGAGCACATGCTAGGTCACGCGCCAGAATGCACACAGGCCGAACCAGGACTGCTGACCTGATCTAGCAGAACCCACTCACAACACACTGCCCCAAAGGCAAAGGCATGTCGCACAGAACGCAGAGTGGCTCTAGAAGTCAGAGCTTCAACTTGAACTTTTTAGGGAAATCAGTTCTGGAACACAACATTTAATTTGCTGTGCACATGAAGATACATCACTGAATTTAGTTTTTAAGTTTTCCCACTTCACAAATGTTTTAATCAACAGACCAGCAATCAGCCGAAACACATCAAGGGCAGACAGAGCAGCTGTCCATCAAGTTTCTCGATGCCACAGGAATGGAAGAAGCCAACTGATAAAGAATGATTCAAGGAAAACCACCCTTGGCTTTAAATCCTGGAAATATGTAAATGCAACATAGCTTCATATGCTCAGAAAACTGGTTCTTTATTCTGCAGAGATTTTTCTGTCAGTCTAACAAGCGAAAAACAAACTATGAGTGACAGGCGCTCACACTCAGCTGATGGAGAACACAGGGTCCAACAGGAGCCACATTAATCTCACACACAGGTCAGGTGACTCGCAGGCAGAAATATTGATTCCGGCCTCGCCGACGGCCATGAAGTTTGACAAGTATTCAAATCTGTGTGGGGGGGGGGCTCTCCCCCAAATGGAACCACCTCCTCCTACTTCCTTTAGCTTGCTCCATGCTCCATACACCAAGCCACTAACTTGATTATGCAGTTTAATGCAAGTGGCAAGAATTTTTAATAATCAGGCTGTTGGCTAATAAAAGCATGAACACACAGAGCCCTAACCTGACACTGAAAGGGACTTGAAAATGGAGAATTGAAAAAGTCAGTTAACATTTTCAATATTTTTTTTTCCTTGGTCACTTTCGGAGCTGTGGTTTTCTCTTAATTTTTTTTGAAGGCTTCTTTGATGTCACATGCGAGAGAAAGAACAGGACCAGAGTGCTGCTCCTGTATGTGTAGCCCTGGGGATTGAACCAGGGGCCTCAGGCACAGAAGTCCTGCCCTTTACCAGGTCAGATACTTCCCCCAACCACTTGTTTCATTTTTTTAAATATGACCGTATAATCTTGAGCATATTCAGCAAAGCCTTCTCTACCAGACTTCTGTGTTTGCACTGAGCTCCTGAGCACTGGATCTGTGGAATTCTGGGGGAGGTGGGGCTGCTGGCACTTTCCCCCAGAGAGGATTGTGTGTATCTCCACCAGGTTCCAGAAACAGGGCTCAAAATTTGACTGTCTTTGGTCACAGTTTCCATGATTTAAAGGAATTATCAACTTACATCCCTATTTGTACACAGGAAGTGGACAAATTACAAACACACTTTTCACCAAATCAGCCAGATCTCCTCATCCACACCCTGTCCTGGTGAGCTTGATTTTGTCCAGCTCTGACTGTGTCTGAGGGGGTAGCATCTGGAGATCTCCCTGCTTTATAAGAGTCCTCCTTGGTTGCGTTCCATTCAGCTTTAGCCAGACTGTGCAGTCTGCTTTCCAGTGATGGGTAGATGGCACACCCCTTGCCCAGGCTCTGTCTTGGATCCCTATCACCTCCCATTGGCTTCAAATTACTGTACAGACTATACAGTCCTTGGAAACTCCCTCAGTTCAACAATCTATCTATAGTCTCTCCTGTATCAAGTCTTTCAGGGGCTTCTTTTCCTTTGTGTAAGTGCTTTCTTGGGATGATTTATATGAACTGAGGAGCCTGGGAGACAACCCAAATGGTAAAGAGCAGACCTTATCATGCATGAGAGCACGGGTTCAAGTCCTGCTACCGGAACAGCATGGAAGGCAACAAGAGAACTCTACGAAAGGTGGGTTGTTGCCTTGGTGTCTCTCCTCCCCATTCCTCTCACTCTCTCAAAATAAAGAATAAAAAGACTGTTCAAGAATATCTCACACATTCTAAGGCCCTTGGTTACTTCCCTGGGACTACATACAAAAAATGAGTTGACTATACAAGTAGGCAAGAGGCTCTGAAATAATAATAGGTTCCCCCCCCCCCATTAATTGCAAAATCTTGACCAAAATAGCATTCTGATGTACCCATGAAGCTGGAACAAGCTAATACATATGCCATAGGGTTCTCACAAGCTTAAGACGAAGCAATTTCACTGTTGACTGGACCCAAGAGCCATAGGGTCTCTAAAAGGCACTTCTCAGTAAGAAGCACAGGTGAACTCTGAGGAATCAATTTCTGATGAAGGTAAACCTAGAAATCCTTGTGGACACATACTTAAGAGGCACGATCAGCTACCATTATTCACTTGAAAAAGAAGGTGCCAAGGGGCTGAGCCAAGGTGGTGACTTAGAAGCAGCGGCTGGCATGAGCTCCAACAAGCAGCAGCTTGTGACCTGGGATTCTCTGGATAGGGTTCCAGATGCTAGCATGATGCCGACCAGACTTCCCTGGACAGACAACCCCACCAATGTGTCCTGGAGCTCCACTTCCCAAGATCCCTTCCCCACTAAGGAAAGAGAGACAGGCTGGGAGTATCAATCGACCTGTCAATGCCTATGTCTAGCGAGGAAGCAATTACAGAAGCCAGACCTTCCACCTTCTGCATCCCACAGTGACCTTGGGTCCATACTCCCAGAGGGATAAAGAATAGGAAAGCTATCAGGGCAGGGGATGGGATACAGAGTTCTGGTGGTGGGAACTGTGTGGAGTTGTACCTCTCTTATCCTATGGCTTAGTCAATGTTTCCTTTTTATAAATAAATTTCTTTTTAAAAAAGAAGGTACCTTATACTTTGTTAAAATAGTGAAGATAGCTTCTGATCAACTACACAAAGGCTCCATGAGAACTATATTGCCAGCTTCCAACTGTCCCAACACCTAATAGATTCTTAGGTGTCTCTGATTTGGCAAATCTTTCTCATGGCTTCAGAAGTCTATTTTTGGTGATGTAAATCACATTTAAACAATCTAGCAAAAAAAAAAAAGAGTCAGTAGTAAAAGTGCTGTTGATATTGTATGTTTCCAAAGAAACTTCCAGACTTCTGCTTGACATCTTGATAGTTTATAAGTAAATCCATAAAGGTCTGCTTTAACTGGAGAGGTGGGGGGGGAGAACAATATTTTATTCCACAATTCTAAAATTAACAGTCTAAATCATCAGAGACTAAGCATAAGATGTCTGGCTATTCTGTGAACTGAAGAGTAGATTAAATGGAACATAACCCATGACTGACAGACATGAGCTCTGGTACAGATAATAACTAAGGGGCATCTCTTAGCAGTTAAAAAAAGAAGAAGAAAAGAACAAAGCCTTCTACATTTGAGAAGATGAGAGCACATTTACTCAACAGAAATGCACAAGGGCAGGCTGGGGAGGAGAGCTCACTGGGGTGGACACAAGCCTTGCTGTGAGCATGATGGCTCTGTGCTATGGTGTCTCTCTCTTTCTCTCTCCTTTCTGTGTCTCTCTCACTCTTTCTCTCTCTCTCGCTCTCCATTTGAACAAAGCAGCAGCCTGAGCTTGGTGAAATTACACATATCTGAAGTTCTGACCCCATAAACAAACAGACGAACAAATGAACAAGCAAACAACCCCAGAAAAGAAACAGCTCAGCTGACTGAATGCAAAACCTGCCAAGTCTGATGTTCACAATTCAATCTGTGGCACTGTATGTACAGAAGTGAGGCTCATGGCTTCTCTCTCTCATATGACCTATTTACATTTTAAACTTAAAAATACTTCATTTATGTTACTCTAGTAAGGGTGAAGCAGGGCACTGCTCAACTACAGTGGTGTTGGGGGCTGAGCCTGGGACCTATGTGGCCTTAGGCACAGAGTTCTGCACCTCTGTGCTATGTCCCTGGCTCATTCTCCTATGATTTTAATAATAAGATAAACAGTAAAGGAGGAAGAAGAGGTAGATAAGGAGGAGGAAGCCAGAAATAATAACAGGGAGAAAAAGCCCATTCACGCTCCTGGGACAGCTGATGTCACTTCCTGTGGGGACACATCTTGGCCCAGCTGCTGTGTCAGGCTGCCACCCTGACAACCGGAGTCAGGATGGTCCACTTCAGCTCACCCTGCTGTAAACAAGTGCTCCAGTGGGTGTGTGCGGATGCCAGGAGGAAGAGTCATTTGTCACACTGTGGCATGCTCTACCCCTTTTCACAGTCTCCAGGAGGAGAGCCTTTCTCTTCTGGAAAGATGACAGGCTGAGTAAAGCTGGATGCCTATTTTGGGTTCTAATTGGTCTACTTGAGTATCTTATTTTTTTTTAGATGAAAAGAGTTGTTGCATCCAGACCCTTAGAGCCTCACCCCCTAATGCTCTAGATAAATAGGTTAAAATTATCCTTCAATCAAGCCCCCCCCCCACACACACAGCTCAGCCAGGAGCTCCTCCATTGTGCTGGTGGGGGGTTCTGCCAACTGCCTCTCCCCCACACCCCAGGGGCCCCAGGATTTCCACTGGGGGAGCAGAATGACCACTGTATGAGGAGCAGGTGGAGGTGACCAGGAGGCCTCTGTGAGGTCACAGAAGGCCTGCTCTGGGCAGCCCCCACAAGCCAGCACAGTGGCAGTCCTTCCACTGCCTTCACCAGTGACAGGACTGAGGGGGGGAGCAGCTGCCCAGGCTGTGAAGCTAATGAAAACACATATGGGGGGAGACACGGTGGGGGCATGTTCAAAACATGGCAGTAGAACGCTGTGCACTTGGGAGCTGCAAAGGGACCAGGCCAACTCCTCCTCCACAACCCCACGGACTGTGTGCTGAGCTCTCCTTTACAGAGGTACTTCTAGGCCCCACTACCATACCCACCCAGAAGCACCTCCTGCGTCTCCATATCATGGGGCCCTGCTTTACAAGCAAGAAGGGGCCCCTTTTCATTTCAGATGTTTACAAAGTCTCTGGGGACTTCATAACCTACCCTGAGCAGCACTCTCTCTCCTGATGGCCCCAGAACCCCCTTTAACCCCCTGTGGAGGCACTCACACCACTCACACATATGTGTACACAGATCTTTTTGGATGGGTGTGTTGAGTTCCTTAGGATATATCCCCAGGAGAGGAATTGCAGGATCATAGGGTAGGTCCATTTCTAGCCTTCGGAGAGTTCTCCAGACTGTTCTCCACAGAGGTTGAAATAATTGTGAGAAGAAAGAACAGAATTGGAGGCATCACACTCCCAGGTATCAAATTGTATTATAGAGCCATTGTCATCAAAACTGTTGGGTACTGGAACATAAGCAGACACACTAAGCAGTGGAATAGAATTGAGAACCCAGAAGTAAGCCCCCACACCTACAGACATCTAATCTTTGACAAAGGTGCCAAGACTATTAAATGGGGAAAAAACAGTCTCTTCAACAAATGGTATTGGAAAAAATGGGTTAAAAAATGCAGAAGAATGACACTGAACCACTATATTTCACCAAATACAGAAGTAAATTCCAAATGGATCAAGGACTTGGATGTTAGACCAGAAACTATCAGATACTTAGAGGAAAATATTGGCATAACTCTTTTCTGCATAAATTTTAAAGAAATCTTCAATGAAACAAATCCAATTACAAAGAAGACTAAGGCAAGCATAAACCTATGGGACATCAAATTAAAAAGCTACTGCACAGCAAAAGAAACCACTGCCCAAAACAAGAGACCCCTCACAGAATGGGAGATTTTTACATGCCATACATCAGACAAGAGTTTAGTAACCAGAATAAAGAGCTTACCAAACTCAGTAAGAAGAAAAGAAATAACTCCATCCAAAAATGGGGAGAGAATATGGACAGAATATTCACCACCGAAGAGATAAAAAAAAAAAAAAAGCTGAGAAACACATGAAAAAATGCTCCAAGTCTTTGATTGTCAGAGAAATGCAAATAAAGACAACAATGAGATACCACTTCACTCCTGTGAGAATGTCATACATCAAGAAAAGGTAACAGCAGCAAAAGCTGGAGAGGTTGTGGGGTCAAAGGAACCCTCCTACACTGCTGGTGAGAATGTAAATTGGTCTAACCTCTCTGGAGAACAGTCTGGAGAACTCTCCGAAGGCTAGAAATGGACCTGCCCTATGATCCTGCAATTCCTCTCTTGTGGATCTATCCCAAGGAACCCAACACACCCATCCAAAAAATCTGTGTACACATAGTTCTTAGCAGCACAATTTGTAATAGTCAAAACCTGTTGTCCAACAACAGATGAGTGGCTGAGCAAGTTGTGGTATATTTACACAATGGAATACTACTCAGCTATAAAAAAGGGTTACTTCACAGTTTTCAGCCGATCTTTGATGGAACTTGAAAAATTCATGTTAAGTAAAATAAGTCAGAAACAGAAGGATGAATATGGGATGATCTCACTCTCAGGCAGAAGTTGAAAAAGAAGATCAGAAGAGAAAACACAAGTAGAACCTGAACTGGAATTTGCATGTTGCACCAAAGTAAAAGGCTCTGGGGTGGGTGGGTAGGGGGGAGAATACAGGTCCAGAAAGGATGACAGAGGATCTTGGGGGTCCTATTGTTATATGGAAAACTGAGAAATGTTATGCATGTACAAACTATTGTATGCACTGTTGAATGTAAAACATTAATTTCCCAATAAAGAATTAAAAAAAAGAAAGAACAGCCTCAAGATCTAAAGTGTTTTCAAATGAAAACTTTTATTAACAAAACTTGCATTCCTTTAGGAATTATCTAGAATTTAGTACCAAAATAAAATGGCTAGTTGCAAGACATACGCTATTAAAAGATCACCGCTCACGCAGTTTCTATTGAGAATGCACAAGAACAGATTAAAAATGTTCGTAATCCCCCATAAACAGTTTGAAACACACACACGTCATCTTAGAGCCAAAAAAATTTCAACCAGAGAGAAGTATAATAAAATCCCTTATTGCGTATCTGGAAATTGGGCACCTGGTTTAATCCTCTGACACAGAATGAATGCCTCTGAGACCTATCCTTCCCAATTTCAAAACCCTCATGACCTTTATATACAGACAAGTTTTCCTTTAAGTCAGTGAGCACCTTAAGTGAGGGGCCAGACAGATGGCTCAGCAGGGAGGGTGAGTGACCTTCTATGTGCGGAGTCTGAGTTTGAACCCAGGCACTGCACAGTAGGGGCTATGATGCTGGGGGAAGCTCCTGTGAGGTGGTATCTCTTTAAATGACAGAGTGGACTATAACAGTGAGATTGTTTATACATGAGACCCCAGCTCAAAAATCAAACAAAGCAACAACAACAAATAAAAACCCAATTCAAGAGAGGAAAATCACCCTCTGCTTTTAAAGAAAGCCAGAGCAGAAGTAGGATGTCTTGACTGGCTTGCTCAACTTCCTTTGTCACCTCTTTACTGAATGGGCCACCTTGTCTATATCATGTTGGACTCAGGAGGAAAAAATTACATATTTCTCTAGATCCTTCAAGGAAATAGGAAAGCCTCATGTCCTATAACCATGTGAAGACAGCCCAGTGCTGAAGCCAAGAACAGGTATGATTCATGTGTTAAAGGTAGGAAGAGCCTCCCAAGCTCTCATTCATATTGGGTCTTCCCAAGACACAGGACATGCTTTTAGAAGGTGCTGGGTGTACATGGTTAAAGAACACATGGTGAAAAGGAGCTCCAGGCTGGGGAGATGGCACAGTGACAGAGCACAGGACTTGCATGTCCAGACCTTAAAGCTGCAGGATTAATCTCCATACGTCTGTATGCCAGAGGACAGTGGTGTTCTGATTTCTCACTCATGGAAAAACTAATTAATTAATTAATTAACTCCAGTGAATCTAAGGAAATGAAGGGAAAAGCAACATCATAACAGATCAATTACATGGCTACATTCCTTCTGGTCTCTTCTTTCTTAACTTCATTGGTCCCACAGATTGTTACTTTTCAAAATACTATCTATTGCATAGTTAATAGATGTACAAAATAATACACTCAACAGGTACCAAAGTGTAGAGACTGTGCCCTCCCCTCTCTGACTTTAGAGCTCCAGTTCCTCCTCTAGAGATGAGAACACTGCCCTACTTAGCTGTGTATTCTTCATAAATACCCCCAGTATATGTTCTTTGCCACTAGGGCTATCACTGAGGCTTGGTGTCTACATAACTTCACCATCCCCAATGGTCATCTTTTCCCCTTTTTCTTTCTGTTTTAATTGAGGCAGAGACAGGCAAAGAGAAAAGGAGAAACACCTGCAGCACTGCTCCACTGCTCCTGAAGCCCCCACCCACCCCAGTAGGTGGGTACTGGAGGCTTGAACCTGACAGCATTTGCTCACTCACCAAGATCCTATCCCTAAAACTTGTACATACACTCACAATACTCCCCTGATAAACAAAGAGAAGGCATACAAAATGACCTCAACTTGGGGCAAGGTTTCTCACTTTTGAGAAACATTTGTGTGTGTGTATTTAAGGACCTGTTTCATTTATAGTTGAGTTTAGTGTGGTCAAAAGAAAAGAGTCATAAAACAAAACAAAACAAAACAATCAGAAAACTTTCACAAAGACATTGTCTTAGCTTAGTACTGCACATTGAGAGTGTGTGTTGATGTTCTGAATACACTTTATTGAGTAGCAGCAAAAGGCAAGGAATTACAATTTGACCTTTTCTGGACACCAGTATGTTTTTTTTCTCCATGTAGAAACCAGGACAAGCTGTCAGAGGTCCCTGTGTATGGAATGGGTTATTTATAAGAAGACACAGAGGACAAATCCATGCAAAGCCCAGTCACCAGGAATCATACGTCATGTTTTCAGAAGGATCCCAGATTCTCAAGGTAGAAGAAATAAAAAGTGCACTTAACCCAAAAATACAGATAATATTCCTGGGGGAAAAATGAGTCATATACACTGAAGAATAGTGAATATAATGTATTTAGCACCATGTCTGTCACATGGTAAATACTCAGTAAGTTTATTTTTATTGGTCTTATTAGCATCATTAAAATCACTGCAAAGGAGAAAACAAAGGCTCCGAAGGAAAATGATAAAAGGAACCCAGAGGAAGTGGACTGTGAAGCAACAACCAGAAGTATCCCAAGATTCAGTAGGTAAACATGGGAGGAAGGCTTCCAGACAGGCTGCACATCTGGGGAGGGAGGAGGTATACCTCTGAAGGCATCACCCAGCCTTGGCCTTCAGTGCTCACTCCCCTGTGGAGCTTAGTCAAGGATCTCAGGCACTGGCTCAGCTCTTATTAGGGACACTGCCACACCCTTCTGTCCTGTTACTAGGACAGAAAGAGTAGGACAGAGTAACTTCCTTCTGAGTATTTCCTCACACCATGAAGATACAAGTCTTTCCCTTTTCAGATTTACTTATTATTGGGGGGTGGGGGGGGAGGAAGGGGGGGAGAGGTGGGGGAACTAGAGCATCAACTCTGGCACATGCTGTGCTGAGGACTGAACTAAAAATCTGTGCGCTAGACCAGCACTCTATTGCTAAGCCAAATGCCCAAGTTTTTCTCATAGACCTTCAGAAACAGAGCTCAGAACTCGGGGGACATAGTCCTGGGTCTCACACTCCCCAGGTACTAGGAATCCAGCCACTAGAAAGGCAATGTGTCTACTGCTGTTACTCTATGCCTTTTCAATGAATCAGTTTAGCAATCTCATCTCAAAGGGAACCTTAACTTTGGATGACTGCAGAGCGGAAAATTTTAGAAAAATATGGATACTCTTTTAAAATCTGAACCTGGTGTTGCCAACTATTCTCAATCTCACTGTTGTCAGACCAAACCCAGTAACCTACTGGAGGGAAACAAAGAGATAGCTAGCACCCTGCAGGTTGTTTGCATGGAATTATGAGTAAGTTCTCTGATACAGGTTGTAAATCTCACACCCAACTGACAAAGGCACAGTCTTAAACGATCCTCTACATGCCACTTTCTCCACCCTATTAAGATGCTCATTGTTCCTTTGATTTATCTGATGATAAATTTTTGATGACTGGTAAGTCTCATAAAATTGCTCTGATGCTGACTACACTGATTAATAAGTCTGAAGAATCGAAAGTGTCAGGAATTCATGTGTACGAATAAGTTACTGCCAAACATCTATTAGACATTCCATAAAATATAGAATGAAAAAGGTTGATCTGGTCATTTTATCTTGTATCCATTTTCCTGTAACCATTTATATTCAGAATCATCATCATCTTCCCTCGGGTTGAAAAAAAAATCTATGAAATAAATCCAAACCGGGGGGGGGGGGCACAATTCAAAATTAAACTAAATAAAAAGAAACAAGTTGATCTACATGATCAATGTGTGACCCAGGAAGACCCAGGAAAAGAAAGAGCTCGGGAGTTATTGCTGGGGTGGTTCTCAGAGGTGGTCTCAGTGGAAGCTCTGCCTTTGAAAATAGAGGAGCAGCCGAGTTGTGTGATAAAGTCATCTGCATCTCACAAAGCCACCTCTGGGACCAGCAAGGGAAGGCCAGACCTTGCCTTCCCTTCTTTGTCTTGAGGGTGTCACAGAAGATGTCTCTGCACCTTGATTCCCAGTGCATGCTGTGAAATGATGCTTTCACAAACCTGTTTTAATTACAGGAAAGGAGATTTTTGTGCCTGTCACAAGAAATCAGATGTTGCCTGTTAAGATTCCAGAGACTTCCTAAGACAATGGGGGAAAAGGAAAAGAAATTATAATGGCTACTTGTGGGCACAGTTACTGGAAATCCCAGACTTCACACCCTCCGTGGCAGAGTGCTTCCACCTGGGACCCCAGGGCCCCAGGAAGAAGGCACCACATTGGCCAGTGGGGTCCCATTCCATCATGTGAAGCAAACAAGAAGCACACAGGTCCTCTCAACTCCATTTTCCCTCCAGAAGACTCCTGGGATAGAAACAACTTGGGGTCCAGTGGCTTCTGCTCTGTTAGCCTCATGACCTAAATTCTCCAGCCAAACATAGCATAGCAAGTGACTGAGTGGGTCTCTGTCATTCCCAAAGGGCTCCCAGTTCTAAGCAGCTTCTGCTTCAACAAGGTTCGTTCTTAGGAGATTACTGACAAAGGCACTGACCCCTCTGCTGGAAACAGTGTCACATGTGTCCCTCAAATAGAACAGTGGTGAAGCCATATGCTTTCCAGAGGAAGAGACAACTCTAAAAGCTAAGCATGTAAGACAGAATACATTTCAAATTTATTTGAGATTTAAAATAAATATTTAAAAACATTATGAAATGATGTATAAACATAGCTGAATATGAAAGATTATTTTTAAATAGTCTTAGGTTTAAAAAATCTTATTTTTCTAATTTGATAGGACAGAGAAAAATTGAAAGCAAAGGGGAGATAGAGAGGAAGAGATAAAGAGAAACCCCTGCAGAACAGCCATATTGCTTCTGAAGCTTTCCTCCTGCAGGGGGCCCTGGAGGCTTGAACCTAGCTCCTTGCGCATGGTAACATGCGCTCAACCAGGTGTGCCACCACCTGGCCTCAAATGTGTACAGTTATTACCTTAGTACATGATGAATAAGCTATTATATCAGTCATGTGATCATAACGCCATTTAAGTTTTTTATCTGATAAATAAATGGTGATTTATTTCAATTCCTTTCATAATACTACATATTCTAAATCAAAATACCTGGTAATACAGAAGAACCTTTAATCACAAAAATTATAACAACAATAACAACAGCAAAACAAATGTCTGAAAATAATGGGTAAGACTAAGAGAGCAGAGCTGAGTAAGAAGTCAGCATCCAATAAATAAAAAGAAGATACTACAGTGTAGACAATCGAAACAGTTTTGTTTGGTTATAATACACAACTTATTAATTTATCTCTCAAATAAAAATAGTAAGTGAAGGCAATAACTCATCTTGGCTGGAGAGAAAGCATCAGGCATTGAACTTTAAGATTACTGGGAGCTAATAAAGGTTATCGATACATGGCACTGGTCCATCCATTTCATTTCATTGTGTGAGTCAATTGTCAATAGTTTAATGGGACTGCATTGAACTCAGAAGAGATCCTCTCAAAGAGAAAATAACCAGACATATTTCCTTCTTGGAGTGTCTAGCTCAAGCCTAGCCTATCTTTATTTTCCTCCTGCCAACTGTCAACCAATTATCTACGTTCTACTTACCATAAACCAATACTACAATGTATCAAACCACACGTTATACTGTACAGACACAGGAAAACAAGTGTGACAGTCAACCTACAAGAGCCATAGCATGTGGACAGAGACACATGCTGCTTTTCAACCTTATGGAAACCTTTTGTGCTGCCAGCTTCAAAGTAAACATCACTCCTCTCCTTGTGATTCAGGGGTGTTTTTTTTTTCCCCTTCTCTTTCTCTCTATTTATTCACATCTACTTTTTTAAAAGAAAGAATTTACTTATTTTTACTTACTTATTTTACTGAGATGCAAGGGTGAAATACAGAGGGAGAGACAGAAACACCTGCAGCAAGAAACTGAGCCAAGTGCTTCATGTGTGCAAATCCCATGCTTTGCCACTGAGCTGTCTCCCTGGACTTCATGACTCTTTGTGCTAAGTGTGCTGAGTGAGATGCAGGCAGACTGCACTGATGGCACTTCTGCTATCAATTAAACCTGAGCCCACCAGGGCTGAGGGGTCAATGGCCTATCTGAAAGCAAGAGAATTCATGGGTACACATGAAGAACCTTTCCTTCATCTGTGTCTGTCTCTAGGGGACAGGTATGAGGAGGACATTCCAGAGAAGCTAGAAGATGGCGGCTTCTAGAGGCCTTCAGGAATGCCATTTAGCTGCCTGAAACTGGTTCTTAAACCCTGGTAGGGCCCACCTTCAATGTTTACAGGTTCAGGGTATGTGTATAGAAGTTTGTAGTTCAGATGGAAAGAGCCAGTGGGAAGCATCTTTGATGAAAAACAAACAAACAAAAAACTGAACCACTCTGTACAGTGGACAATACCATAATTTTTAAAAATCAGTTTTAAAAGACATTTAAAAACTTTATATGTGGCGGGGGCGGGGGGTGGGGGGAGTCTGGGCAATGCCGCCCCCAGCTGAGCATACATGTTACCATCCACAAGGTCCCTGGTTCAAGTCCCGGGTCTGCACCCAAAGGGGGAAGCTTCATGAGCAGTGAAGCAGTGCTGCAGGTGTTTCTCTTTCTCTCTCCTACTCTATCTTCCCTTTCCCTCTCGATTTCTGTCTTATTAAATAAAAATACATTTAAAGAAGCTACATGCAGCAAAAATTGTAAAAATTAACAAAGAAAAGTGTGACTTCTGATGTCTATCTGAATAACAGAACTAAACTAGTTAAAAAGCACAACAGTAAAATCCTTTTAAATTTAATTTAGCAATCCATCAAAAAATCTTTGGAAAAGTAAGTTTATGTATTTTTCTTCTAAGAGACTTTCCTCTTCTTATTTTTTTAATTTTAAGAAATATTATATTTGTTTATTGGATAGAGACAGAGAGAAACTGAGATGGAAGGGTGAAATAGAGAGCAAGAGAGAAAGAGAAACACCTGCAGCACTGCTTTACCATTTGTGAAGCTCCCCCGCCCTGCAGCTTGAACCCAGGTCCTTGCACATGGTGACATGGGTGCATGACTAGGTGAGCCACCACCCAGATCCTCTCTTCCTGTAGAGTGTGTGTGGGGGGGGAGTATTAATTTATCAGTGCAATTAACAGCTTTTGATCAGAGAAAGAGTTAAGAGACAAAATCAAAGATCAAGTTAAACAACTGACATTTTGTCCAACATAATTTGAAAAATGTTCTGACTCTTCACTTCTGTCACTACCTAGAGAAGGACTGGTAGGCAATGTCACCATGTGTAGAGAAAATGAGACAGAGATGGGCCACAATACTCAGACAAATCAAAGCACAAAATATAGGCTTCCTTTTCCTCATTGATATCCCTAGAACTATTAAGCAAATGAAACATTTCTGTATGAAAATAGGTCTACAGGCATCAAATTCTTGAATTATACTTTGAATGATCAGGGCAATGCAATAATACAACTATTAACTTAAAAAAAGGGAACCAAAATCTACATACATAGCGTCTCTAAAGGAAATATAAATTACCAGGGACTCAGTATGTAGTCAACTTTCAAAAATAAAAACAATCTTTATGTCAACAGCTCTAGGAAAATAAATAGGTTCTTAACTTTCATAGTGACTATAAAGGAATAGTATTTTTTTCTCTGGCTAAATATGAGCTATTTTCCAGATACAGTAATGAAACAAAGAAGTCTACATTATTTTGCATGCTGATCATTGCCATGCAAAATTTACTAACTACTAGAAAGGTCCTGGCAGTTTAACTCTCCCCTCCATCTTTCTGGAATATTTATAAACCATCTTCTAGTTCTGTGCATAAATTTAGACTTCACTGGAAAATGATAGGAATTCAAGAAGTTCCATTTTTGTTGTTAGATATGATTTCCTTCTGGAAAGGACTGTCTGTCTTAAAATGAACAGAATCTCCTACTAGGTGTGAAATGCTTTAGCCTTCTGGTAGACCTAAAGTAACTGTTACTTAAGGATCTTCTAGGCCACCGGCTCAGCAGTCTCTAGAGGATATAGCAGCTGTCAAATATAGCCAATTTATGTCCATTATAATATATATGAGGTTTGCCCAGTATTGCAGAATAAACAAATCACTTCATTTTAATACTATAAGTAAAGCAGTCTGAAGAACAGGAATGAAGACAGAAGTATTATTCCTTACAAATCCAACAGACTGATGCATTTGGCTGGATTTCTAGTGAAAATAACTTGCCAGCATTTTTATTCCTCATCACTGCCCACCACTCACCAAACTCTGCTCTGTCTAAATGTTTCCATGGATAACAGAGTGGGCACTTCGGTAACTGCCCCAAGTATGTACAATAAGCAAATGTTTCCATTAACTAATATGAATGTTATGGTTGATCTCTACTTGAGACAGAAAAGCAAAGCAGAAGGCAGGTGAGCATGATCCCTTTCTTTAGAGAAGTCACAAGAGAGGGCCGGGCAGTGGCACACCTGGTTAAGCTCACATAGTGCTAAGCACAAGGACTCACACAAGGATCCAGGTTCAAGCCTCCAGCTCCCCACCTGCAGGGGAGATGCTTCACAAGCAGCAAGAGAAGGTCTATAGGAGTCTATCTTTCTGTTTCCCTCTCTATCTTCCCCTCCTCTCTCAACTTGTCTCTGTTCTATCCAGTAAAATGGGAAAAGTGGCCACTGGAAGTGGATTTGTAGTGCCAGCACCGAGGCTCAATGATAACCCTGGAGGCAGAGAGAGAGAGAGAGAGAGAGAAGTCACAAAAAAGGAAGGGCCCTTAGAATACAGAATGTGCATGTCTGAGACCCCAGAGGTTCCTGACCTTCTACTAGATCTGAGCTGTACTCTGATTTTTCATTATTCTCCTCCCTCTCCACTTCCCCTCTCCCTCCTCCTCCTCCTCCTGCTCCGCCTCCTCCTCCTTCTCTCTCTCTCTCTCTCTCTCTCTCTCATTTAGTAGATAAGGAAATCTTAAGAAATGAAGAAAAAGCCAGAAAGAAAGATGGGGAAGCTTCCTTGGAGAGGTGCCACACTGGAAATAAGACACAAGGACAGGCCTGCTTCGCAAATTGCAGCCTTCACGGGATGCCTTTTCAACATGCCTCTTTCAACAGACACATTTTCAGCTGAACATTTGTCAAACCTCTCCTTTTGTTAAGAGTTAACTTGTCAGTTTGGAAAATAGCTCTGCACTTTCTAGCCACCTCCCTTGATGGAAATGTGAAAGGTGTGAGTTGCTCCCTTTCACAAAGAATCTTGTCAAGGACCCTGACTCCAACCCTGACTTCTCTTGGGGAGGGAAAAGGAATCTAGTTTCTGGAAATTGAACAAGCAGTGACTCTTCGATCATAGTTCTGCTTCACAGGAAATCAAGGTGGGTGCACAAGGAGAAAAGCACCAGAACAAGAGGTAAAGGGGCTTGTGGAAACTCCACAGTGTCTGACAACGTGGAGGCTTTTAGGCTTTTGTCCTTAACAACCCTGCCCGGCAGGAAATTATTCCACTTTCAGATGGGGAAGAGCTCATAATGAACGGGCAAAGTAATGATACCAGCCAGCTCGCTCCCTTCGCAGAAAGCACGATAAATGAACAAAGGGAGCAGGCTCCACCTGAGAAATGATGCAAAAGACATGATGAATGCCCTCAATGTGCTCAGAGGAGCAATCTCCTGAACCACCCGCCCAGCCACACCCACCCTCAGCTCCCCTGCCTGTGGCCCAAGTTCATCTCTTTATCAAGCTCGATCATCTCAAAGCATTTTCATTCTTCCTGTCCGCTGACTTCTCTGCTTTGTCTCCAATGTCCAGGTCCCCTCTCGGAGTCAGTTCATTATTATCTGGAAGCCAGACAATCCATCTTCCCTGCCTGTCTCTGCTCTAGACTCAGAAGGCCTCTGAGGAGGTGCTTAGAACATGAAGGTCACTGGGAAGGTTGACCAGAGACCCAGGATGAGAAGGAAATGTGTCACTAAGTCTTCAGCTGCTTTCCTTTAGGTAATGTATTAATTGGTTAAAAACAAACAGTAATTCACTATAATTCTAAATCTGAAACAAAATTTAAAAAGCTTCTGTGGTAGTCTAAAGCTCTCTACAAATAAAGGACTTTTACTAAGAGGGGAATTTTTGTGGTTTACAAACAAAATAAGAAGTAGTGGTTAGCAAGTGCAGGCTTTAGAGTAGAAGAGTTAAGATAGAGGTCTCTATGTGAAAATATTGATCAGAGCTTATACTGTAAGAAGTAAACTGTCTTCTCAAAGGCTGCCACACATAAAAAACTTTTTAAAGTAGCCAATGGGGGGACCGGATGGTAGCACAGTGGGTTAAATGCACATGGCACAAAACTCAAGGACTGGCATCAGGATCCCAGTTCGAGCTCCTGGCTTCCCCTCTGCAGGGGGTTCGCTTCACAGGCTATGAAGCAGGTCTGCAGGTGTCTACCTTTCTCTCCTCCTCTCTGTCTTCCCCATCTCTCTCAATTTCTCTCTGTCCTATCAAACAACAATAGCCATAACAATAACAATAACAACCACAACAAGGGCAACAAAAGGGAAAAAAATAGCCTCCAGGAGCAGTGAATTTGTAGTGCTGGCACTGAGCCTCAGCAGTAACCCTGGAGGCAAAAAAAAAAAGTAGCCAATTACCTGCTTGTGATGATTGTTTTTTGGGAGATGGGAAGGAGGAAACTGCTCTTCAACTAAAAAGTGGCTACTTATAAAAGTAACTGAAATTAAAGAATTAAGTCAGATTCTTATTCTATGGGGACATATTAATATATATTAATGGAAATGAGCTTTGATTTTAAGAACCATTGTATACTAGTAATGAATGCTTAAAAGCGAGTGTGTTAATCTACATGAATAGCCACATCTACTCATATTGAAAAGGAGACCTGGTATAGAGCTGTGTCACCTGCACACACCTGGGTTCAATCACACACACATGCACACACACTCCAAGCAATAGTGCTGTTTTTGTACAAGTATTAAATAAACAAACAAAAAGGAAATTTAAGTGTTGAATTAAGTTTAACTAAGTGTGTTTCAGTCAGCAGTCCACATTAGGGGACGGGTACTTGAAAAATCAGAGAACGGAAGAACAACAGAGAAGAACTGAGAGGAGCCCTGGCAGACCATCCCCCTCCACCCCCTCCAGCCCCAGCTCCCAGAATGGGCCTCCTCCAAGCAGAGCCACACAGAGGCTTCTCTAACAGCAGCCAGTCGGGTTAGCCTAGCACCCTTAACTTTTTAAGTGTCAATTTACGAGTATTTCCTATAAGGCAATGAAATAGAAAACATAAGCAAATATACAAATTGCTTAAGATTATTCTGCTCTTTCTGCCTAGGGTATAGCAACAGAGGTAAGAATATGCATATCACATGTTTCTGATTCAATGTGTCACACAGTCCTGTCCATTCCACTACTAATTCAATCAAAACCACATGCCCGTGTTCAAATAAGCAGATACCCTCTCAAGAGGGACTAACGGTGATTAATTACCCAGTAATGGCTCTGAGGGATACAAAACCCAGAAATCGACCCATTTAAGTTTTTCAAAATGAAATAAAAATATAAGTACTTTTGTACACATGTATTCTAACTCTCTGTAAACTATAGATTAACATACAGTAAAATATGCTAACCAGAATAATAAACATAGCGTGTTCCCCAATTCTGGAATAACAGAAGATTGTGTTTTTCTGCAGGTTGCCACACCAATGGCTTTCTGAAAACATCTCCTGCAAAGCCAGCTCCACAGAACTCCCATCTTCAATAAGAAACTAGAGCCTCATCCAAAACCAATGACAGCAATGATTAACAGTTTAAGGAGAACAAAATGAACAATAATCTGCTAACTTGCAATTATATTTTCAGACATTTTCATAATTTACTAAACTAATTTCCAAGGCTGAGCTATATTCATATTAAAAAACCACTATGTCTAACAGAATTGCATATATTTTTGTGGCTTATGATACAATAACATACTCTGTAACTTGTTTCATTTTACTCTTAAGGTAAGTTTTAAGATATATTTTGTCAGTGCCACAGAACAATCTTAGAAGAACTCTTAAACAAAGTTTAAATTGCTTTCAGAAATGAGGCTATGCCTCCCTCTAGGCAGGTTTTTTTTTTTTTTCTCCAGGATTATCACTGGGGCTCAGTGCGGCACTATGAATGTACTGCTCCTAGAAGCCATTTTTTCCATTTCATTGGATAGGAGAGAGTGAAATTGAGAGAATGGGGAGACAGAGAGTGAGAGAGAAAGATAAGACACCTACAAACCTGCTTTGTGAAGCAACTCCCCTACATGAGAAGAGCCAGGGGCTCGAACCCGGATCCTTGTGTGGATCCCCGTGCTTAGTACTATGTGAGTTTAACCAGGTGTGCCACCTCCCAGGTCCCCCAGTTTTTATCTATTTTAATGCCATTATTTTGGGGGGCTCATCTATGTGACTCTGTTGGAGGTGATATGAACCTTTCAAATCCTGGAGGTGTGTCCCGGGGTATATAGTGAGAGGAGCCCCTGACAGACATCAATTTTGCCCTGATGATTAATTCTGCCCCTGACGCACCACCAGGTAGGAGTGAAATGAGTGCTGTGCTGAGAAGCGGGATTTTCCTGGTACTCATAATGGGAGAGGCCCAACTCTATGTGACCTCGAGTACAATCTAGTTCTTCTCTAAAAGCTGAGGCATTAAATGATGGTTTCAGTGTAGACTGGGGATAACATGAGACAGGAACACGAGGAGGAATAAGGGCAGCAGGGCAGGTGGGATGACTGGGGTGAGGGCTGAGTCCCTCCCCAGAGTCGCCTTTGAGCCCTGGAACTATCTGAGGGATTGTGATGCCATGGCTTTCAGCTAGCTGAGTCCCAGTCCTTTTACTACTCCTCCTCCCCCCCTCCTTCTCTTTCTCTTCCTCCTCCTCCTGCATCTGCCTTTTCTTATTCTCAAAGATAGATTATCATTACACTAAAGTAAAAAACTTCAAAAGAACTTTTAAAGAAAAGAAGAATGCTGTCCTAGTAGCTTCTCCTGGTTCTATAAACTGATTAACTATTTTGTTCATAACATTTGTTATTCTTTGCACTCAAAGGAGAAAAAAAGTGCATTCTGATCCTAATGTGTCTGGTGGATTTCCTCAGTGTCATGAATATTCAACTAATTTAATACCTTAAAAACTTCTCAACAAAACTGGTATAAATTCCCTTTGAAAATGGCAATTAAAAACAATCTATAAATAACTGACAGTTACTACACATGGTTTTTAATAAAGCACTAAACAATGCCATGAGCTCACTGCTACCAGACAATGTCACATCACAGTCTCAGAAAACGGTACTATTTCAAATACTGTAAAACCACAGCTGATGACTTTAGAAAGTCATAGTCTACTTACTATTTGTAGGTCTCAGAACGGATATATTCAAACACATGGGACACACCAAGCTGGAATTGGTCGGCAATGGGGGTGACCCAGGGATTGTTCTCAGCTTTGAAAACCTGCTTCTGACCAGTCAAATCCAAGTTTCCTGAAAAGAGAGAATGGAAAAATGGTGAAGGCCACTTTATGCACTATCAATCAGATCTAGGAGGTCCTGCCAATAACTACAACACAACTGGTAGTACATTTGTTTGTTTCTCTCCTTCCTTCCTTTTATCTATTTTTTTTTTTTAAAGAAACCTTCTTAGTGGTCTGGGAGATGGCATAATGGATAAAGCCTTGGAATCTCAAGCATAAGGTCCTAAGTTCAATCATCAATGTTACATGTGCCAGAGACATGCTATATGATTCTCTCTATCTCATTAACAAACAAGTAAAATCTTTTTTCTTTTCAAAAAGAAAATAAATTCCTACCCTAAGTCATAGTGCTCAACATTATCAATAGTATCCTGGTGGATGGAAGTAAGGAAAGAAAGAGGGAGGGAGAAAGGAAGGGAGGGGAAGGGAGTAGGAAAGAAGGTAACTTGAAAGATATAAATGTAGAATCCACTTTATTTTTTTAAGTATTTGCTACAGTGCCTAAAATGGCCAGATTGAAAGCAGCGATAACACCAGAATCTCCTAAAATTCTCTCTTAACAATGTTCATCACCCCTGGCCCAGTGTGATCTAAACCTAATCTAATCAACCCTATGTTTTTGCATCCAGCAGAATAGACCATGGACAAGGAAGATAAGAGTATTGTGCCACTGCAATTATTTACTGCATTACTCAGCTACCACAAGCACATCTCAGAATCAGCACTAAACAGCTCTCATTAACATAGTAATGATAGAAACTCACAGAGAGAGCTTATCAGTTTACAAAATCCCATTTGGAAACATTCCCTCCTTTGATTCTCCAGCAATCACCAAGGTCAGTTATTACCATCACTTTACAGATTAAAAAGCATGGAAATGGGGAAGTTATAGTCAAGGATGGAGACTTGGGGTCAGGGAGATCACTGAGCCTGTTAGATACCAACTTGCAAATGCAAAGTTCCAGACACAAGTTAATTTCCTCGCACCAACTCGTGCCAGACTTGAGCAAGACTTTGGTTCTTTCTCTCTCCCCACCGACTTCCACATTCTTTACATTCTATTTCATCACAACTAGTCTTTCTTCTTAGAATGGAAAAGAAGACTTGACACCCAGCCTGGTCTTCTTTCTACAGTGCCTAGTGAAGACAGATCAGCCAGGGGTGAGTTCCTGATGGCATCAGGAAAGAAGCTAGCAAGTCCCACTCACCACTCAATGTGAATATCATCTATTGATTCCTTGACTCACTCTCTCTCTCTCTTTTTGGATTCTACAAAAACTGAAAAGGTAGTATGTAAAAGAATTTCTTCTAACATGTTTGTCTGTGAGAGAGAGACAAGGATAGAAATGTAAAGCATCGGGAGTCGGGCTGTAGCGCAGCGGGTTAAGCGCAGATGGCGCAAAGCACCAGGACCCGCATAAGGATCCCGGTTCGGGCCCCGGCTCCCCACCTGCAGGGGAGTCGCTTCACAGGCGGTGAAGCAGGTCTGCAGGTGTCTATCTTTCTCTCCTCCTCTCTGTCTTCCCCTCCTCTCTCCATTTCTCTCTGTCCTATCCAATAATGACAACAACAATAATAACTACAATAATAAAAAGATTTTAAAAATTAAAAAAAAAAAGAAATGTAAAGCATCAGGGGCTGGGATGTAGCATAGTGGGTTAAGCGCACATGGCACGGAGCACAAGGATCTGTATAAGGATCCCTGTTGTTAAAATTTTCGGACTCTTGCCGGCCGGGTTGGCTTCGCGGGCGGGTAACAGAGACGCGGAGACAACGGCTGGGCAGGGCAGCTGTATTTCTTTATTCAGGAACAACGATTCACAAACTAAGACAAACTAATCACCAAACAGAACTCTGCTGTCTCTTTGCGGCGGCACAAGCACTCCCTCTCTTACTCTGGAAGTCAGGAACTCTGTCTCTCTGGGACTCTCTCTTACTCTGAAACCCTGAAACTCTCGAACTCAGGAACTCCGGAACCCTTCCACCCTGGCACTGTCGAACTCTCGGACTCTCGTACTCTGGAACCCAGGAACTCTCGGACTCAGGAACCCTCTCCCTTACTCTCCAACTCAGGAACTCTCTCTCGGGGTTCCTTGGTGCGGGGCCAAGCAAGCCCGCGAAATTAACAGGACTGATCCAATTTTCTTGGCGGGGGGAGGGCTAGGACAAACCAATGTAAAGCATACGACAGATCCCAGTTCGAGCCACTGGCTCCCCACCTGCAGGGGGTGTCACTTCACAAATGGTGAAGCTGGTCTGCAGGTGTCTAGCTTTCTCTCCCTCTTTGCCTTCCCCTCCTCTCTCGATTTCTCTCTGTCCTACCCAACAGCAATAATAACACAAACAGTAACAATAACAACAACAAAGACAACAAAATGGAAAAGGTGGCCTACAGGAGCAGTGGATTCATAGTGCAGGCACTGAGCCCCAGTGATAACCACGGAGGCAAAAAAAAAAAAAAAAAGAGAGAGAGAGAGAGAAGAAATGTGAAGCATCAAGGGTTAGGCGGTGGCAAGCTTGGCTGAGTTCACAGGCAACTATGCACAAAGACCCCAAGTTCAAGTCCCTGGTCTCTACTTACAGGGGGGAAGCTTCACAAGTGGTGAAGCAGCATTACAGGTGTCTGTCTCTATCTCCTCCTCCCCTGTTTCTCTCTGTTTCAATTCAATAAATATAAAAAAAGAAGAAAAACAAAAAAGAAAAATGAAGCAGCAGAGATAGATATGGTTTTACCAGGCAACAGACTCATCAAAATCCTTTCTCTAAAATTTGTCTCCATGGCCATTTGTAGACATCTGGTCCACAGCCCAGGGTGTTTTGGACAGAGATAACCAGACATAACTTTTCCCAAGATGCTACTTCAGAAAAACTTTGGTCTATTTTGAGTTTCTGCTATCAATTTTGTTGTAACTGATAACTCAGAATGAAGAAAACACATTGTAGGATGCAAGTATACCACGAACCACATAATTTCTTCATGGGTCTGTGCTGCAGCAATAAAAACTGAAAAATTTTACTAGGAATTTAATGTAATACTTCTTAAAACAAAGAAATTGCTACTCTGGAGTTGTCTTTACTTTCTCATAAGAACACATAACTATTCAAAAAGTGAAATAGGAAAAGGCCAATAAAAAAGTTATTCCAATTTCACAAAACTGCCTTTAAAGAAAACAGATATTATTAAATATTAAGACTAAGTAATTCATCACGATCATTTCAGAGCTACTCAGAATATCTTAGTGTTAAGTACAAAAAAAAAAGCAGATAAGATGGTCAATACTGTCAATTCCCTCATCTTAATGATTAACCATTCTTCATCATATATGAAACCTTTTGTGGATTAATGGACTTCCTCTGTAAACCATAATTCACAACACAGCTGAGGGCAAACGAAAACCCAAGAGTTGTCTGTCTTCTGCTCTGCTGAGCCTCTTACCTTGAGCGTCAGTCATCCTGACAGCAATGAGTTGCATTTCTATGTTTTGATTTTAACTTTACTGGGGCAGGGGACTATTATCATTATTACTATTATTATGCTTCCCAAGAATGAAACTGATCCTTCATCGAAATTTCTTTCCAATTCTTATTTCCTCTTGGGATCTTGTTTGCTATATACTGGGTTCTTTCTTTGACCTTATTCACTCCTGACTTTGTTTTCTCTCAATTTCTACTTGTCCTAAAAAAACAAATCCCATGGAAATTTCTGGGAAAAGTTTTCTCTTTAACAGTAGGTTTGGACTGAGAACTCCATGAGAGAATTCACTCAGCAGAGTGTCTGCCTAGCCCTACGCAAGGCCTGGACACCATACAGAAGTACCATGTACGGCAACTAGGGGAGTTCCATGGATAGAGGAGCAGTGCTGAGGTGTCTTGACACATTGTCTATCTCTCTAACCCTCTCTCTTATCTGTCTTTCACCCTCTTAAATAAGAAGAATGAAAATCTTCTCCCAGAAGACTGCTCAGGGGGCACTGTGGGTCTGGTGAATGTTTCAAGTCCTGAGTTCATTCCACCGGTGCATTAAGAAATGTGTACAGAGCTTTGCGCTGTTGGCATTCTTCATGTTGATTTGGTCCCCTTCCCCCTACCTCTGAGAGAAATGGTTTGGCCCTTGCTAGTGTCGCGCCCCTCTTTCTCCCCGCCCCGTATGCTAAGGACGTCCAGAGTCCCAGCAGCACCGGTGGAAGGAAAAACATGGGGAAGCACATGGTGTGGTGATTTGCCCGTTCGTGAATAAAGATTAAACTGCAGCTTCTCAGCCCAGCCGTGTGTCCCCGAGTCTGTCTCTGTCTACCACCGCGACGCTAGCCTGGCCTGCTGGCGCCCCCGAAACATTAACAACATTGTGCAGTGGCAGTATCATAGCCAATGAGGTTTATCCAAGGCGCGATTATTGCTAATTGAAAGAAATGTATACAGAAGCCTGCTGGCAGTGGCACATCCAGTAGAGGGCACACACTGCCACGCACGAGGACCAAGGTTCAAATCCCTGATCCTCACCTGCATGGGGAAGGGTAACTTCACAAGCAGTGGAACAGTGCTGCAGGTGTCTCTTTCTTCCTCTACCCCCCTCATCTCTAGTCTTCTCTATTTCTGTCTCTATCAAAAGAAAAAAATAAAATAAAAAATAGTCACCAGGAGTAGTGCAGCCATTTTTGTGCAGGTACTGAGCCCCAGTGGTAACCACGATGTCAAAAATATACATAGCTGCATGTCAAGTACAGTAAAGGTGGAAACCTGAAAAAAAATAATAATAAATAAAAGTAAATGGAGGGTAGAACACACATTTTGAAGGCGACCTAGGCCTGCACCCCTGGCCACCACATGGGGGCACCATGAAAAGGGGAAGCTTCCTAAGCAATGCTGTGGTATCCTTCCTTCTCTCTGTCTTTCTCTCCTGCTCTTCCTGTCTCTCATCTTTTATCTTAAAAAGAAGAAAAAAAATTTGCCAGGAGTAGTGGGATCGTGCAGACATGAAGTTCTAGTGATAACCTCGGTGAGGAAAAAAAAAAGTCAGAAGTGTGATGTTTTCTGTTGGTGAGGGAGCAGGGCCACTAAGAGAAGAGTCTCTGACCAGACAACAGCTTCCACAGTGTCTGACTCAGAAGGAAACTCGGGGTACAGGTGCTAGAGATAAACACGTCTCTTAACCATGCACCTAACAGAGCACAGATTTTTACAGGGTCCTCTCCCTGCCTCAAGCCTAACCCACTGACATCACCAGAATCAACTATGAAAAAAAGAATAAATGAGATCTTTGGGAAAGGCTATGTATTCCAAAGTGAGTCAAACAATAAAATTTTTAAAAAGCCAAGAAAAGCAAAAATGACATATGGAAGCGAACCAATTTCAAAGCAATGGGGATCTCCATGCCTATGCTTACTGCACCCTAACCCTCCCCACCCCTTCTGCCTCAAACTGGTCACCCCCCGAGGAGAAGATAGTGAGTCCGCAAGGGGCAGAGTTTCATCACTTCATCATATCTCCATATTGCTATGAGCAAACGCAACTGGACCTCTCTCCTTTCCAGTCGCTGATTTAGGGGAGGATCATGGACATTTTTGGAAGAAAAACATAGAAAGAAGTGGGTGGGCAGCCATCCATGGAGAAAGACTGTTTTCTTATCACATGGTATTTTTTTAAAGATTGTTTTCTTGGAGCTGGGAGAGAGCCCACCTCGGTCATGCGCAAAGACCTGACTTGAGCCCTTAGTCACCATGTGGGACACCTGCACAGGGGAAGTTCCATGAGTGGTAGGGTGGTGATGTGGTGTCTATCACCTCTATCTTAAAAATTAACAGTACCCTGGGGAGGGGTACACAGGAGCAAAACCCAATGAAGACTCTGACAGCAAACAATAACAAATTAAAACTTTATCTCTTTATGTTTATGAGAGACAGACAGATTGGGGGAAGGGAGAAAGAGAGAGCAGGGCACTGTTCAATTCTGACACTTGGCAGTGCCAGGGATCAAATGTGGGACCTTTGGCATTCCAGTCCTGTGCTCTAACACTGAGCCATCTCCATAGCCCTCATCACACAGCGTTTTCAGGATCTTGAGCAAAGTGGATCAGAGAAGAAGGAGCCTAGAGGTAAATCCCAGCACTGACAAATTTGTTCAGGGGTCTTCCAGGGAACAGTGAGAGGAAAAACACTCATCACAAGTCCCCATGCCCAAGGTCCATGGTTTGCCCCTAACCCAGCAGCACAGGAATGCTAGGAGCAGGGCACTGTGGACTAGCCTTGACCACAAGTGCATGTTTCCATGGGCAAGAAGAGCCTGCACTCTACCACTGCCCACCTTGAGCAGCAGACAGTCTCTTGGTAGCCCCTCTCGGTTCTTAAGAATAAGCCTGCAGTATGTTAGTGGCTGCTCTCACAGTCAGGGGCTAAGCTCCAAGCTCCCTGGTTGCCATGCTTAGAAGCAGGCCTAGGGGAATAAGCCCAGGAAAGGTCAGCCTTGTTCCCTGGCCACTTTTGTTGGAAGCCTCACCCCCTCCCCTGGAGACCTGTCAGTCCCCAGCAATGTCTCTATTGGAGAGCTGTCACAGAGGACAGAGGAGGCACTGGGGAACATTAATGACATCTGTTAAGTGGAGCAAGGAGGAGACTGGGCAACAGCCAGCCAGACTCCCCTAGAGGGGAATGGAGAGCTGACATAGAGGCCTGAAAGTTGGGGTACAGAGTCAGGGTCACAGGAGGGGGCAGAGCCAGGTCCTGGGGCCCTCTGCCTCACCGGCACCAGTTTAGTTCCATATCAAACCATCTGCTGGTGCTTCAGAGAGCTCCAGAAATGGGGAGCCCATGACAAACGAATAACTGGTTCACTGGGGTGACAGTGGCAGTGTGTGTGGACAAAGTGAGCTTCACGGCCACCCTGGAGAGAGGAGCAACTGCAATGGACAGAGGCAGAATCCCATGAGGCAGGCCAAGTATAAGATTTCCTTTCTGGGCTCCCCTGTGCACCCAGGCTGCGACCCTCCCAGCCCACCCTCTACCTCCCGGCTGGCCAGACTCCCTCTGCAGTCTTTCCAAAGTGGGTTCAGTGTAATCAGAGCATCCCTTCCTGTGTAGGAAGGGATGACACCGTCTCATCTGGGCCTTGCAACAAGTTCCCGGTGCCCCAGCAGAGCTCATTGTGGGAGGTAGGAGGTGAAGCTCTCTTTGAGGTAATCACATGCAGGCAGCGTCTAGCCCACTGTCAGTCAGGCTGCTGGCGCCCTTGCTGCCGCACGCTCCAGTGCTTCTAGTTAGGGCCCTCACCCGGCTCCTTTATTAGAAGGCTGAGCGGCACTCCGGCAGTGTTCTAACAAGGAGCAGGCAGCAGGATTAAGCACTGTGACAAAGAGGATCTAATAAGCTAGAAAGTGGGGCCGCACCAGACATGCTGGCTGGCTCCCAGACAGACCTCCCCTCTGCCTGCCCCTCAGTAGGGAGGCCCCCCGGCCACAGGGGAGGCCCACCCGTGTTGTGACTAGCGGTGACTCTGCCTGGTGCCAGGATGAACATCATACATCACTCACAGGCTTATTCTGCAATTGCAAATAGGATTTCCCATTTTATTACCTGTGAAAGGACCACATATGTTGTGCCCCCCCTTCCAAGCCCCCCAGTACAGTAAGCCTGGCTGTGCGACTATAATTTGGTAGACACTAAATCATGCAGAACAAGCATTCATTCTCCTTGTTCGATATCAATGTGATTGAATGCAAGAGGCCATTTCGGCCCCATTAATAGGCATGCTCGTTTTCACTTAGGGAAATGGGCTGTTTTCATAATCACACAGTTCAGAATTCTTCCAGAGTTCTCAGAAATCCTGAAACATGTGGCAAATGACACTATTTATTGCAGATGAAGCAATGTGAGGGAATGGGAGCAAATTTTTCATGTCAGCCAAGCAGTGTCCCCTTCCTCTCTAATTCCAAAAATATCAGGGAGCTCTTCTGAAATTAAAGTACTCTGAAAGCTAGGCCCCTTCACTCATAACAGTCTCCGGCTATGGACTGACAAGGGGGAGCTAGCAAAGTGTGGATGATTGGGCAGTCTGTCATTACTTCACTAGGTTCGCCCCAGCCCAGGTAATTGATTCGCTCTTGAAGGGGTCTAGATGGGACATGATGACAGCTGAAAAATCACCTCTGCTCTGCAGGGAATCCACACACACAGTAGTGAACCACAAATGGCTCCAACACAAAATGAAAGCGACTTTCAGGGCTCTTCCAGATATAGATAGATAGATAGATAGATAGATAGATAGATAGATAGATAGATAGATAGAGATCCTACACATAAATCTCTAGATCCTAGTGCTATGTACCAGACTACTAATTATAGGTGGACATTGTCACAGATCATGGCCGAGGATGGTTCATTCATGCGTTCTTTCTTCCTAAGTAATGCACTTTCCTGAATGGTAAATCATACTAAGGGCTTTATAGCAGCTGTTTACATTGTAGCACAAAATGCCTGCAGTCAACACCGGAAACAATGAGCCTGCTTATCAACAGGTGAGAAGAATGCTGTCTGCTAAAGCCCTACACAGAGCATTAGCTATTACTAAACTGAATGCAAGGCTGGGGAGATGGATTATGCAACTGACTTTCATGTCTAAGGGTCAGAGGGCCCGGATTTAACCACATGCACCACCAAAACCCAGAGTAGGCAGTGCTCTAGATAACATAACTAGACGTAAATGAATAGGTGATGAATAGACATATTTATTGGTAGGCACTGACGTAGCATGAGGTCTACTACTAATAAAAAAAAATGAACAAAATATTATACCAAGCTTGTTCTGATTTCATTTTTGAAGAAAGAATTCCTGTGTGTGTAAAGAAATGTCTGTGTGGCAAAGAAAGAGAAGACCTGAATGGATCTCCAAATGTTGATGCTGCTTTCCTGGACAAGGACTGGAGGCAACAAAAGAAACGGTAAATGGGGTGTGTCATCTTGTGAGATTTCCAGATTCCATCAGTGTAGATCCTTTGTGCAATTCCTTTTAAAAAGAATAAAATGCACTGAAAGGAAATTGCCAAAACCATATTCAGAATACAGGACGCTCATGAATCAGAACAAAGGACTGAGCTGTATTTAAAAGGGCACCACCCAGGGCAGGGAGGGTGGTCTGCAACCTCAGTGGGCAGGGAGGCAAACCTCTGCGGCTGCTCTCCACACATCAGCAATGCAATCAAAGAAGCTGTGATGGCTCATGACAGGCCTCAGGTTTATTCTCTGGGGAATCTGAGGCCACACTGTCAGGCTGGCAACTATCTGTGGAGTCTTCCCGGTGATACTTTAAAAAAAAAAAAAAGAAGCATGTATTTCATTCATTTAACATGCCTAGCATACTGCTGCTTTACGAGACCTGCTCAAATAAACTGGTAGTCTTGATCACAAATAAGGGGAGAGGGTAATTTTAATAGAGATGGCTTGATGGGGGTACTCTTCCCAAAGGTTCCAACCCTGGCAGCATCTGATTTATGTGGATGCTGGTAAACTGCACCCCACACCCCAAAAAGTAGGTCATTTTTTAAAATAGAAAGTCTGTGATCAGGGCCAGACACTGGTGCACCCAGTTAAGCACACATAATACAAAGTGCAAGGGCCTGCACAATGATCTAGCTTTGAGTCCCCAGCTCTCTCGCCACCTGCAGGGGAGACTCTTCACAAGCAGCAAAGCAGGTCTGCAGGTGTCTGTCTTTTCCCCTCCCTCATCATCTCCCCCTCCTTTCTCAATTTCTTTATGTCCAGTAAAGTGGTAAAAATAAATAAATAAATAAATAAATAGCCTAGCAATAACCATGAAGGGGGGAAAAAAGTCTGCGATCCAAACTAGGCTTCAATGTTGAGAGCACTAATTATTCCATTTCTTTTTTTTTTAAGTTTTCTTTTTTTTAAATATTTATTTATTTATTCCCTTTTGTTGCCCTTGCTGTTTTAATGTTGTAGTCATTATTGATGTCGTTGTTGTTGGATAGGACAGAGAGAAATGGAGAGAGGAGGGGAAGACAGAGAGGAGAGAAAGATAGACACCTGCAGACCTGCTTCACCACCTGTGAAGCAACTCCCCTGCAGGTGGGGAGCCTGGGGCTTGAACCGGGATCCTTACACCAGTCCTTGCGCTTTGCACCATCTGCGCTTAACCCGCTGCGCTACAGCCCGACTCCCCTATCATTCCATTTCTTAGAAAACTGAAAGATTTCTAAGTAGGAGCAGTCTGCTGCACCACCCATGGGTGGGGCTCAGGGGTGCAGTGAGGGGTCTACACTATCATCCTCGTGCTAATTCTGGGGTGCTGAGCTGAAGGCACCCTCAGACCACCTGGGAAAAAAGAATATCAACAGCAAGGGAGGCCTAGTTACTCTGGAGACTCCAGAGAGCTGTCACTGATTAATGTCTTTAAAACTTTCCTTCAGATAATTTATTTTAGGATCATAACCTTCACCAAAGCTGTTTAAATTAAATAGATCTGGGGCAGTCTTGACGATAACATATGCACCAGCTAGTTTAGCGACTAACCTCCAAGCCCAGCTCCATTCAACAATTTCCTCCCTAGCAAGACTTTATATTAGGAATGTGACTTCAGTGAAGTGCAATACTACAGACAGGATTTGTTTACCACTTCCACGAAGGCCTTGTAGACCTTAAATAATCCCTAGCACCCAATGTTCACAGGCTTATCCTCACAACCCTACAGTCCATTGCTTACGAAGTTTGACACCCTTTCAACAAAACTCACAGAGTCCAAGTAAGGTGAAGAGAAGATAGGATTAGAAGGGTAAGTTTCAGTAGAAATTAACAGCTTTAGGAGGGGTTTGGGGAGTGGGACAACTGGTAAAGTACACAAGTTGCTGTGTGCTGGGACCCAGGTTCGAGCCCCCAGTTTTCACCTGCAGGGGGAAACTTTATGAGTAGTGGAGCTGGCTGCAGGTGTCACCCACTATTCCTTTCTTTTCCCCTTTATTGCCCTAGATATATCTCTTTGTTTCTATCATTTAAAAAATGGAGTGGGAGAATGGCTGCTGGGAGCAGTGAATTCATAGGGCAAGCACTGAGTCACATGCACTTAACCTGCTGCACTACCACCCGACTCCCTTTTTCTTTTAACCCCTTCCATTTTTACTGTTTCGGAGAGAGGAGGCTAGGGAGACTAAAAGAAAAACAAACAAACAAACAAACAAAGACACACCACAGTAGTTCCCCATCCATGGCGCTCCTCCAGTACAATCCATGTGGTGCTGGGGATCAAACTTGGGGCTTCATGAGCTCTGTCAGGTGAGCTATATCTCCCAGTCCATCTCTCTCTCTCTCTCTCTCTCCTCTCTCTCTCTCTCTCTCCTCTCTCTCTCTCTCCTCCCTCTCTCTCCTCTCTCTCTCTCTCTCCTCTCTCCTCTTCTCTCTCTCTCTCTCTCTCCTCTCTCCTCTTCTCTCTCTCTCTCTCTCTCTCTCTCAATGGAGCTTTCTCTAGTAGTGCAGAGAAACACATGGCTTGTCTTTCACAATGTCCAGGACTTTGGGGCAGTCTCGCATGTTCCAAACAGCCTCTCAAAGTTGAGGGGAGGGGAACAAGGGGAGGAGAGACTTCACTCACCCCCATCTCCTATCACCTCCCTCCACTGCTTCACAGGCAGACAATAGCTCCATGTGACCTGATCACAGACCCCTCCCACTCCACCCAGCAAACACAATGATGCTGAAAGACACCAATACATTTTCAGAAAAGGCATCTGACATAAACTGGGTTTCTGCCCCTTAAGGGGAGTTTAGAGCATGGGAAGGATTTAGGCAAGGAGGAGTCTTAAGTATGTCCAGCTTTTCGTTTAATTTGAAAGTCCAAGTTACATAAAAGACAATGTCTAAAATAGTTTTCTGGAAGATTTAAGGTCAAGCATATATCAAATGAATTAATCAGTAGATAACCTGAATAATCATCATCTTAATCACCCCCCCGAATGACAACAATGTATCTTTTTAATGTCTATCCTCAAAACCAGTTGCTGAAAGAGAAAGATGAGGCTTCAGGCCAGAGGACTAATAGAGAAGTTTAAGTATCGTTGTCACTGTATTACCAGGCACTTGCTCATATGGAAGTACAGAACAAAATTAACTTTATTATTTTATTTATATATAAATACCACTGAATCCAATTTTATTAAAGGTTAAGTAAGGGATCAACCTATCATGGAGAACCTAAACTTAAGTTATATGTAAAAATAGCTTGTTTCAGCTTTGCTTGGCACCCCAGAGCTTACAATTTTATTACTTTAGTGCCATGGTGCAGAGGCTGGCAGGGTACAAGTGCAGATATTATATTAGATAAAATATGTACTAGGATAATTAAGGATTGTGAGTGACACAGATTCACGTCTCGGGGAAAAACTGCAACAGGGTGAAGTTAACCTCCAGTGAACTCAAGATGACTCACGCTTTAAAAAATGCCAAATGCTTTTCAGTTGTATCTTAATGATCAATTTTGATGAAACATGTTTACAAGCTTAACAAATAGCTCATAAGTGAGAAACAATAGAAAGAAACAATGATCATTTAAAAGAACTTGCACTTTAGTTCTAGAAAATAAAATACAGTAAAAGTAAAAACTATATACTGCAGCAGAAAAAAAAAGTTTTTACTTTTATATAAAACTTTTTTTTTTTTTAGTATAAGCAAAGCCAGGTACATAAATATTCCAAACAAAAACAAAGAACGTTCTATTGTGTCCTGTTCCAGAGTTAAGTACAGGCCAGTGATACAAATTAACACAATGAAAATTTTAACAGTAAAGTAAGTTAAGCAAAGTAGCTGCATAAGAGTAAGTAATTCAAGGGATAACAGTCTACACTGCTCACAAGGACATTCTTAGATAATCCACCAGCCCTAACAGATGCAAAAGCACTAACTATAACAGAGAGGAGAAGGGAGATCTTCCACAATTTGGGATTTGGGTGAAGAGGATTACAACATGAATCTGCTTCTAGTATTTTTGGAAAGCCAACTGTCTTGGGTTAAAAATATGAAATGCTGTCACCGTAACAAACAACAAAAAAGGAAAGTACTATGATACTCTACTCCAGGGGAAAAACAGTCAACAAACACTAAGCCAACTTCAAAGTGTGAAGGTGTTCTAGAGGCTCATCTATGAGCAGGAAACAAACTGAGCTCAAATTAGCCAAGTCCTGGCCAGGCTCCAGGCACTGGCACTTCTAATGGAGCCCTCAGATTGCTACTTGTCTACACAGCAGTGTCAGTCAGTCCTGAAATCTCAGCTTGTTAATCCCCTAATTTCAGATTCTTCTGATACACTTGATCCTCATGAAGAATGTTTAGTCTTAGTCTTAGTCTTGCTATCACCAACATGTTCATTCTTTTTCTTCTGAAAGTGGTCAAATTACATAAGTGATCCTTGACGACTACTTCACAATATAAAGTAGCACACAGAATTCCCAACAACAATGTCCAGGAAGTTAAAAAAAAAACAAGTAAACAAACAAACAAACAAAAAAACTCCATACATTTTATAGTCACTTCAGAAAACTTCCCTTAACTTCTGTCAGGTTTTGCTTAACATTTTGTCATGAAGTGATGCTTTACTTATGAAGAAGTCTATTACATAGCAAACACAATCCTCCAAGAACTACAACTCTCTCATTTAAAAAAACAAACTATTTTTGGAGATCTTTTTAAAAAAATATTTATTTTGGATTAGAGACAGAGAATTGAGAGGGGTTGGGGGGGATAGAGAAGGAAAGAGGGCAACACCTGTACCACTGCTTCACCACTCATGAAGCTTGCCTCCTGCTGGTGGGGACTGAGGACTTGAACTTGAGTCATGGACACTATAAAGTGTGTGCTCAACAAGGTGTGCATTACATTTCTCACATTCATTACATAGCCCCTACATTTATTTCTTTATTTTATTTTTTTATTATATTTATTTATTTATTGCATAGAGACAGCCAGAAATCTAGAGGAAGGGTGAGATAGAGAGGGTGAGAGATGGGGTCAGACAGTAGCACAGTGGGTTAAGCACACATGGTGCAAAGTGCAAGGATCGGGGTAAAGACCCCGGTTCGAGCCCCTGGCTCCCCACCTGTAGTGGGGGTTGCTTCACAGGTGGTGAAGCAGATCTGCAGGTATCTGTCTTTCTCTCCCTCTCTCTGCCCCCCTTGATTTCTCTGTCCTATCCAACAACAACAACAACAGCAATGACAACAATAATAATGACAACAACAAAGTTAACAACAAGGGCAACAAAATGGAAAAAATGGCCTCCAGGAACAGTAGATTCGTAGTGCAGGCACGGAGCCCCAGCAATACCCTGGAGGCAGAGAGAGAGAGAAAGAGAGAGACAGGGAGAGAGAGAGACAGAGAGACAGACACCTGCAGCCCTGCTTCACCACTTGTGAAGCTTTTCCCCTGCAGGTGGGGACCTTGGACTTGAACATAGGTCCTTGTGCACTGTAACGTGCGCTCAGCCAGGTGCGCCACCGCCCGGCCCCCATTTATTTATTTCTAATAAGTACACAGAGCACTGCTTGGCTGTGGCATATGCAGTGCCCAGATAGAACCCAGGCCCCTCAGGATGTCTGCGGGGTGTGAGTCCTGTGCTCTATACCTCGCTGAGATAGGTATCTCCAATCCTGTTACTATCTTCTTTCACCTGTGTGCTTGTACTTAAGCATGGGCACCATGAAATGGCAGATCTCACACTGACTACAGAAGCTATTTCATATGCCATTGCATTTGTTTTCCAGAGCTGTGCTAGCACAATGACACGTTGGTGACAATCAGACAGAAAGGCTAAATTTCTCTCTATGTTCTCCCCAGCATTCTGATCTTCAACCATGACTAAGGATATTTCCTCATAAGAAATTCATCTCTCTAAACCCAAAAACAGCCTCTATTCATTCAGGGGAGCTGCTCTTCTGGAAAAGTCCCGGCTCCATCTTTAGGCGGCAGCCATGTTGGCACCAAATCACACCCCACAGAACAGAAAGCACCTCACTACAGCGCCATGAAGCATCCAAGCAAGCGCTCAATGGCAGCTTTCAGATGCTTTTTTGATGATGAATGAGAATATTAAGCCCATACTGGAAGGCAGCATATAATAATTCTCCATTCCCTGATATTAAAAACCTATAAAGGAGCAGAAAGCTGGCCTCATGCTATAATTTACCCCCTCTGGTTAAAGCACTCTATGGAGAGTACCAGCCTCCGAGAAGAATGGGGAGCTTCTTTGAGGCTGGCAGGTGCCAGGGCTAAAGCAAAGCAGGACAGAACAGAGAGGCCAGCAGGCACAGTGGGTGGAGGGCACAATAGGGGTGAGGCTGGCAGAGAACATCCCCCTCCCTGATGGCATGCACTGACAGGAAACTGGGAGGTGAGCACGAATTTTCCATGTTGGCGAATCTGCATTATTAGCCTCAGATCTCACTTTTAGCACTTATTCCCAATACAATATATGAGCATCCAGTTCAGCAGGATGGATGAAAGCATGTTTATATACTCCCTTCCTTTCAAGTCCATTGGGAGAAGGGAGGGAATGCTTTCTTAAATGAGACAAGTGAAAACAAGACACCACTTTCTGTCACAAGCTATGACAAATGAGCTGGATCCAGGGAAACGGAGACCAAAAAGGGTTAGAACGCCAGTGCCTGACATGTAACCCTTAGAAGTCAAACATGGTAGGTATATATTTACTGCAGTGTCAGGGAACGAACCCAGGCCACTGCATATGCACAATACTGCCAAGCAGCCTCCTAGGATGAATTTTTCTATTAATTAATTAATTTTTTTTTTTGCCACCAGGGTTATCGCTGGGGCTCAGTGCCAGCATTACGAATCCACTGCTCCTGAAGGCTATTTTTCCCTCTTTGTTGCCCTTTTTGTGGTTGTTATTGTTATTGCTGTTATAACTGTTGTTGTTGGATAGGATAGAGAGAAATTGAGAGATGGGGAAGACAGAGAGAAGGAGAGAAAGAGATACCTGCAGAACTGCTTCACCACTTGTGAAGCAACCCCCCTGCAGGTGGGGAGCTGAGGGCTTGAACTAGGATCCTTTTTTTAAATATAAGCATTATTTTAAAAAATATTTATTTATTTATTCCTTTTTGTTGCCCTTGTTGTTTTATTGTTGTAGTATTATAGTTGTTGTGATTGATGTCATTGTTATTGGATAGGACAGAGAGAAATGCAGAGAGGAAGGGAAGACAGAGAAGGAGAAAGACAAGACACCCGCAGACCTGCTTCACCGATTGTAAAGTGACTCCCTTACCACTTGTGAAGCAACTCCCTTACAGGTGGTGAGCCGGGGGCTTGAACTGGGATCCTTACATCTGTCCTTGCACTTTGCACCACGTGCACTTAACCCAGTGCACTACCACCCAGCCCCCTCTATTCTCTAATTTTTGAGATTGAAAGAAAGAGTGGGACAGAAAGACAAGGAGAGAAAAGAGACAGCACAGCAGTGCTCCACTGTCCATGCAGCTGTCCCTATGCTGGAGCTTGAACCCAGGCCCTCCTACACGATAAGGTGTGTGTTCTAAGGGGTGAGTGGTCTCCTGGCTCCATGATGGATTTTTATAAGCCCATAAACCCCATCAAGTGAGACCTGGGTTGAAGTGCTAACATTCAGGCTTTTCCAGAAGAAAGGGGAGGCAGTGGGTACCTCCACAGAAGTGCTACTCTGCAGGCAGTCCGCCATAGAGGAGCAGATAGAATGTCAGGGCAGCAGCTGTGCTGACTGAGAAGGTGGAGGCAGAATGTGAGAGTCATCATAGTGGTGCCCCAAGGACCTGAGTCTTTCCTTCCACAAGGCAACTTCTGCAAAGTGAAAGCAAGTACAGAGCTCCAAGGAACTGGCACCAAGGTTATCCATACCTCGGAAGTACAGAAAAGGAAGAATGCATAGCTATGTGCACAGATAATGGGCAGATCTCAAAGCACAGCACTGAGTGAAAGCTGCCAGAACACACCTTACATGCTACCATTTGTGGGCAACTCAGAAACAGAAATTTAGGTACTCTAGTGCACAGGGAGTATGTGCACTCATTACCATACTCAGACCCAGGTTCAAACCTCCAGTCTACCTACAGGAGAGAAGCTTCAAGAGCAGTAGAGCAGTGCTACTGCTCTCCTTTCCTTTCCCTCTCTCTCTCCATTTCTTTCCACCTTCATTAAAAAGAAAGAGAAAGCAGAGAAGGAAAAAACGGAGACAGGGAGGAAGCAAGGAAGAGAGGAAGGGAGGAAAAGAGGAAGGAAGCCACAAGGGGCAGTAGTTTCCTAGGAGTAGCATCATTGCTATTTCAAGAGGGTGAGATTCGGGGTGGATTTTTGAGCTTTCTAAATACTTCCGTTTTTTAGTGAGTAAAGTTGTTTTATGATAGTAACAGTATTATTTTTCAAACAGAATTAGCTGGAACAAGTAAGTTCTGTCCTGTTCATTTACCATCTTTCCCATCCCCATCTCCCTATTCCACCAGAAGAAAGGTGTAAAAATGCAATAAATATATCTCCATCCCATCACTTCTGTCCTAGAACCACTGGACCAAGGGAGCCATGAGCCCCAAGGTCAGTGGAGACCCTTCAGGACCAAACAGGACTTACAGGGAGAAGATGTGCACATAATCTGACTGTCTAGTAAACAGAACAGCAGACTAGAATGACTACACTTAGCTCCCTGTTATCAAGACTAAATTTTCTAACAATGAGCATGGTGTTAATGAGGGCAGAGCTACAAGTAACTAATTAATGCTGGGCCTTCCCAAGCCGGGCTGCTCTTCTGTGGCTCTCATGCACTGCCACCATGATGGGGTAGGCAAGCTGCTCTCCCGTCACTGGCAGTGGCAGTGGCCTTGGACGTCAGGGTCCACTTGTCTGGGTGGCTGGAGTGACAGTGTTCCACCTGGATACATTCTGGAGAACAATTATGTGGAGCAGATAACTTGAATGGACACAGGTTCTCACAAAGCATGAAGACTCAACTTTGGTATTAAACTTAACATACACCCTATTCTTTCTGAGGTAAATAAATATGCATTGTTGGCAAATTCACAGTCATACAAAAAGGCCAATTTAAGTCCTAAAACAAGCTGGCAAGAATCATGGAGTTCATTTTCCTTTGTCACAACAGAAGGCTGCCCAACTGCCAATTACAGCCAGAAACTTCTAGGTTCTCCCGATCATGCAGGGTAACAACAGAGCTAGAATTTCCAAGTTCCCCATCTCTCAAAACCCCCCACAAATGTCCAATTCAGGTCACCGTTTGGGTGGGGGTAGAGATTTTAGCAGACTCTTATAGAGAACTGACTTTTTTTCTGTGTGTGCCATTGTCACTCCCCATCCGCACTGTGAGGCCAGCCCTGCAGTCTCCAGTGGTGAGATGAGTAAACATTACCAGTAAAGTGATAAAAATAAGAAAAATCTGAAATGGGTATCTGAGACACCACTAGCCAGGCGGCAGTGTGCTAATGACTGCTACTTTTAGCTGACAAGTCGTGCTATTTCAACAAGCAGATTCCACTGCAGACAGCCCTTGGGAACAGGTACCAAGGCAACCAGGCGGATGCCAGGGAGGGGGGGGGGATGTAGGGGGAGCAGGGAGAGTTTCTGCCATACATTGCTGTGGAGCCAACCCACCACCACCACCTTCACAGATTATCTGAAGCAAAGTGACAATACTGGACCAACTTCAACACCCAGCTGGCATCTCTGAAAAAGAGCGAATGAAATCAGGGCCCCCAGTCCTGGTAAAAATTTAGGCTTTCAAAACTGCAAATAAGGAAGAGGTGCATTCTCTGAGGGGGCAGATTTTAAAGAGCTCCTGTGGTTGGCATTTTGCGAATCTTTCGGACAAGCCCTCTCATGATTACTCAGGGACACAAGTCTAAGATGCAGGACAAGGAACCTACTCGTTCTCTGGAGAGGAGGACACTCGGAGAAGCGTGGGAAAGAAATGACTACAGCCACTAAAAGAAGCCCTGGCTACTCTACACACGTCACCCAAGTCTCCAAATTCAAAACTGTCTTGTGTCAAAAGCTGAGTCAGAGACCGAAATGCAAGGTGAAGGGGGTAAGTGCTTCTTCCCCATCCAAAGAAATGAACAAGAAAGGAGTCGTGCCAACACCTACACCCTTAGCAAACCCAGAGCCCTCAACCTCGAGGAAGGAGGCTCCTGGCGTCAGGCAGCACACATGCAGGCAGGCAGCGGACATGACTCTGGAGGAGGAGAAGTGGGGATCCCAGAAGTGAGGAAAGGAAGGACTTTCGTGAATGAAGCTGCCTCATGCAGCCCTTGTGTGTATTACCACAGGAGAGAGATGAGTAACCGCCTCCCAAATATCTTCAAGCCCCGATCTGGGAACCATAAATACCAGCTTATACAACACCACAGCTTTGCAGGAGTGACGAAATGGAGGGTCCTGAGATAGGCAGCCCAGGGGACTGGGACTGATGTCACAGGTCCTGCTAAGAGGGGTGGGGAGGAGTTAGTCACTGAAGATCCAGGACACAGACCCAGGATCAAGAACCATCACCTGAAGCTGAAAAAGGATAGCACCTCCTCCCAAAAAGCCCACCCTACAGGCACCTAGATTTCTAATAGTGACTGTCAACCTCCAAAGAGAGAATAAAATACACTGATCTGTCACAGCAGCAACAGGAAACGAGCATGCTAGACAGAATTTACTTATTTATTTTTTTGCTGAAGAAGCAGGGGAAGAGCAAGAGTATAATTATGAAGGAACAGCAAGTATGGATGTCAACTAGACTTACTGAGTTCAATTCGAAGTACACACACTGAATGACTATGCTGTACACCTCAAAGTATGTAAAGATATGCCATTTTTATCTCAGTAAAATTAGTCTAGTGCCCAGCAGGGAGTCCTCGGTCCTCAACTGCCAAGTGTTCTGTGTACAGGCTGCTTTCATAACTTGCTGGTGAGTCTGCTAATATTACCAAGGTCAGTGTTAGGAAGTAGCATCTTTTACAGTTTAGAGGTTGATCAGCTGAAGATGTCATGAAAATCACACAACTTTAACAAATGGAAAAAACATTTAGTGAGGCATGTGATTGATCTCATGGGCTTGAAATCCACTTATCTATGTCTCTAGTAAGAATATGGCAAGAGAAAACTTGCAGTCTTATTTCTCAAGGCATTATGAATAAAATCCCTAGAATGGGGGGGAGCATACGGAGTGAACTAACATTCTAGTTCTAGTATCAATGAAAATCATGAAGGAAGAGATCTTTCAGTCAGTGTCCTGGAAACACAGTCAAATTCCCCAAGATGTAAAGTGAGGCAACTTGCTTCTCTTCTGCATCCTTTTATGGTGGATTTGTAGTTGGCCTTGGCATTGGGAGAGCAATTGCTTTCACTTGGGTCAGGTGAAGTTACCAAACAGTGGACCTTTAACACCAACCATTGATCTTGCTAATTGCGCCTGCCATGTAGTCTTTGCTTCTTTTGTTTCCACTCAGCCTTCTTTCCCAACCCTATTCCAGCTGTTAAGTGGTCAGAACACAAAGTGACAGATTTAGTGCTTCACTGGCAATTTATATAACTGACTGCCATGGCTGTTGTTGTAGTGAATCATGATTTATTTGTCTCAATATTGTAGCACATAACCTTTTAAATGCAAGGGGGAAAAAGCCAAAACCTCTTTAAAGTTTATATATGACCACCTACCATTGCATTCTATGAACTAGACTTGAAAGATAACTGGCCCAATGAAGGATGGATTTCTTTTCTCTTCCTGTAGCTATAACTTCATTCACAATCCATCCATGTAGCCAGGGCTTGGTCATTGTTCTTTACTTGCATGTGATTTAGAGGGAAGTCTGGGAGATACACATAAATGACATCCATAGCGGTCAGTAATAAGAACTGAGAATCCATGATTACAAGAGCTATCTGGGGTAGGAATTTTCCACTGAAGGGCCTGTGAACAGATCTGGGAGCTTCCTAAAATTCTCCCTATTATAACCAAAACTTCTCATGTGAAAACCATGAGATGTTCTATAGGTTTTGCATAATCTGTACTAAAGGGCCAATGATTCTTGAAGAAAAATGATAGCTATGGGGGAATTTTACCTACTGCTGCACAATAAAAGAGACTGGATAAGTTGGGGAACAATAAAACGGTTTCAAGGGACATCGCATTTACAAATAGACAAGAGAAATGGCTGCTACTCTGAGATAAACTGTGTCATCTCTTCAAACGATTCATGTGGAGGGAGGGTCTAACTCCCAGCACCCCAGGATGTGACTGTCTGGGAGACAGGATCTTTATGGAGGTGACTTAGTTCACATGAAGTCATTAAGGCAGGTCCTAATCCATCATGACAGGTGGACATTCCTTTACTTTTGGAAATTTCACAGAAGCACAATCATATGGGAGATAGTCAACTATGGGAACCAAGAACATGAGTGATTCTAGAAAAGTCTAAAAAATGTGTACAAGAGAGGCTGGCTCATTAGGAGCTGTGACAAGGTTTAACTAGCTAGGGTCTGCAATTAATTCTTCTGTTTTTGATATCTTCCTACATGAGTCCTCCTCCATCATGAGAAGCCCCAAAGAAACTCCAACATGAAATAACATGGAAGCCTGACTCACTGTACACTGTATTGTTTACTTTTTATATAGAAAAAAACATAACAGATAGGAGATGTTTTGAGGGAGCTGTTCCATAAATGGAGGATTATTTTTCTGTTCAGGGGCTAGGAACTGTATTTACAGATAGGCCTCTGGAATAAAAAAAAATTAAATCTGGAATCTCAGTATTGCCAGCATTTCTCCCAGGGCAAGAATACATTTAGTGTCCTATTAAATCAAAGGATGGCCGGCTGTGAACAGTGGCATGCTTCCCCAGCTGCTGTTAACATAGATTGATGCACAAGTTCAATCACTGTGAACCTGACATTGGACTTCCTGAAATTTACAATACAGAATGGAAGCATTTTATGTGTTGCAACTCCCTACCCCCTTTAAAGCAATAACTCACCAGGCAGAAATATAATTCACTTAGCATTTTTAAAATCCACACATAAAGCATTTTACAGGGCTAAAGAGTCACTGAAACCAAATATATAAATTGGACTTGTTTAAAAATAAATAAATACCATGGAGGAGATGTGAGGGGAGTCATTTCTGATTATCCGCAAAGACCATGGGAATCAAAGAAAAAGGGTACACTATTTTTTGTGTGTGAAGTCTGACAAAAGGCATATTAACCCAGAAATAAAATGTGAGAGCATGTAATATAATTCAAGCCAAAATTCCAAATTGATAAAGACTTTTTATTCCCTAGAACTGCTTTCAAAGGAAAAATTAGGAATATATTTTGGTATTACTACAATATGTCTCCAGATGATAAATGTCTTTTTAGGAGCTTAATTTTGGTATACACACACACACACACACACACACAGCAGTCATAATTTCTTGATTCCATAGTGTGCTTCCAGTGACACCTTATCATTCCAGGAATGCAAGTGTGGAGTTACCCTTAAAGTCAATGTGAATTCTTCTGAGCTTTACAGAAAACAATGGAGCTATAGGAGGGGCAAGAGAGGCAGGTGGCTTAGTGGATAGTGTGCATTCACCACATAAGCTAAATCAGTGTTCTGGTCTCTCAAATAAATAAATAAATAAAGCTACAGGAGCTGGAAAAGTAGGAGTGAAGCATGGTGACTGCTGCTCCGTTAGCCAGACACCCCTCTCTGGAGATGCTCTTTATCTGTATTTCCCCACAGGGTAGCCCTGCTAAAGGCTACAGGGGGCTTTTGCACTTGCTAGGAGTAGTGGTTTCAGTTCCAGCCAGCACGGTTCATCCAGAAGTCAAACTGCCACCTTGGAGTCTTTCCAACACTGCTCACTCCCTCACTTTATGCATATTCCTTTAGCATCTATCATGTGTCCAGCACGTAGGAGGTTCCAAGGAGACAGCAGAGAAAAGATGTCCCCCATCTTGCTTTTGTGATGTTTATGTGCTAACTGACAACAACTGGTCTCTTTAAAACCACTAGACTCATCTGAAGATCTACTTCCTCAAGGAACTTGGGATTAAACACATTTACTAAAACCATGGCATCTTAGGGGCCAGGAGATGGCTCACATCACAGAGTGTATACTTTTCCAAGCACAAAGACCTAATTCTAGGCCCCAGTCACCACATAGGTGCCCCATGCAAACGGGAAGCTACACAAGCAATGAAGGAAGCAGTATTATAGTAGCTCTCCACCTCCCTCCCATTCTATCTGGGAAAATAAAATAAAATAAAATAAAAAAGTCTGCCAGTAGAGGTGGAACAGTGTAGGCACCAAACCCAGTGAAGCCCTGGAAGATAAGCCAGAGCTGACCAAAGGCTTGAATGTGAGATACCCCACATTCACTCCCCAGTGCCACCAACTGTTGGAGATGAGCAATGCTCTGGCAACAATCAGTTACCTCTGTCATCTTGCAGCAGGGAAAGTAACAATCAGTGCAAATGCCATAGTTCTGAGTGCTGAGGAAATCAGAGGGAAACTGGAGGCGTATAAGGCAAAGGAAATGGACTGGTGAAACTTTCCCAGAAGGCAGCATTACTTGAGCAATACAGCTGCCGGGCTGGAGGTTATTTCCAAGAGAAGCCACATGGGTGGTCAGGTAGGTACTGAGACTGAGATGCCACTGCCAGAGGAGGAGGAGCAAGGAATTCCCTGTACTATGAATCCACTGCTCCTGAAGGCTGTTTTTCCCCTTTCATTGCTCTTGTTGTTTATGGTTGTTGTTGTTCTTTATGTTACTGTTGTTGGATAGGGCAGAGAGAAATGGAGAGAAGACCTGCTTCACTGCCTGTGAAGCGACCCCCCCTGCAGGTGGGGAGCCGCAGCTCAAACCGGATCCTTGGGCCGGTCCTTGTGCTTCTTGCCACATGCGCTTAACCCGCTGCGCTACCACTGACTCCCAAGACTCTACTTTTTTTGTTTTTGCCTCCAGGGTTATTGCTGGGGCTCAGTGCCTGCGCCATGAATCCACTGCTTCTGGAGGCCATTTTTCCCCCTTTGTTGCCCTTGTTGTAGCCTTGTTGTAGTTATTATTGTTATTGTTGATGGTGTTCATTGTTGGATAGGACATAGAGAAATGGAGAGAGGAGGGGAAGACAGAGAGGGGGAGAGAAAGAAACACCTGCAGACCTGTTTCACCATCTGTGAGGTGACTCCCCTGCAGAGAGGAGCTGGGGGCTCAAACCAGGATCCTTACGCTGGTCCTTGCACTTTGCACCACGTGCACTTAACCCGCTGCACTACCGCCCGACCCCCACCAAGACCCTACTTTTAAAGGAGCATAACTGTCTGGCTCTTCCACTGTCCTTCTATTGCCTCCTCTAAGAACAGTCCAGCCTCATTTCCTATCTACAAACACTCCTCTTTCCAAGACTCTTTCAACTTGTCTTTGAGATAGTATTTAGCCTTTGATTTCACAAAACCAAACCTAGTATGTGCTAACAAAGATGCCCCCATCAACCTTCCTCCCACCCTCCAGCATTCCACAAATACATACAAACAAATATAGCTACCCACATGTACTTAAAGCTCCTTATGAAATCAAACCAGACTTATGAGTGAAATATAAAGAAATGTAGATAATGAAAGGGATATATGTGTGTGTGTGTGTGTGTGTGTGTGTGTGTGTGTGTGTGTGTGTGTGTGTGTGTGTGTTCACTTGCAGGTTGCAAACTGGGGAAGTTGCCCCAAGTCACTGGGGCTTGGTGCCTCAATGTTGATGATTCCACAGCTCCTGGTGGCTTTTTCTTTTTCTTTTCTTTTCTTTTTTTATAGCAACAGAGAGAAATAGGGAGGGAGAAAGGTCAAGAGAAAAAGAGACACCTGCAACACTGCTTCACTGCTTGTAAAGGTTCACCCTTCAGGACAAGAGGAACAGGGGCTTGAACGCAGGCCTTTATGTGTGATAATGTGTGCAGTTTGGGGTGTGCCACCAGCTGGCTGTGGAATTTCCAGTCTTGGAGAAACAGTACTCTGAGCCTGGTTCTTCTGATATGATCTTACTCAGTTCATGCTAAGCAGTTTGCTGTGATTACATTCTCCTCTCCTGGGTTTCTCCATTTGAAAAAAAAAAATAATGAAAGCTTGTGTTCTGAAAATACATGTTAGTATCATCTTATTGTTTCCATGGCAAAAATGAGTCTCTCAAGTTTGTAACCTTTTTCTGGATAGTTTTCTCTTTTTAGGCCCCAAGAACTAATGCAGGGCAAGAATGGATTCCATTTCAAGAGCACAACTAAACACAGGCATTCAGATTCTGTGGAGTCACCTGACTTTTTATTAATTTTTATTATCATTATTTATTTGACACAGCCAGAAATTGAGAGGAAGGGGGAGGTAGAGACAGATGACACCTGTAGTTCTGTTTTACCACTCACAAAACTTTTCCCCTGCAGATGTATGTATGTGATGCGTGTGTGTAGTTGATAGGAAAGAGGAAAAGCAGAAGGGGAATTGCTATGTTATGTCCTTAGTGGTAGAAAGGGATGTCGACAACTGGTGTTGGAAGAAGACTGTGGAGTTAATTTGATGTCAAGGTGTGGAGTGTGTGCATCTGGAGGTGCAGGGAGAGAGCTTAGGGAAAGGTTTTGGGGCTTCGTAGGTGAAGGGGATGAGGAATTTCTACCTGTCTTATTCTATCCTGTCGGCACGCAGGTCAAGTGAAAGTGGGGTATGTAGATATGGTTTGGCCCTTGTGGAGATAAGTCGTAGAAAGGGAGGAAAGAGGGCAAAAGTGAGATGGCTAAGCGCAAAGACGTGAAAGGTATCACGGGAGCCAGGAAGTGGGTGGTTGCAGGTTTTCTTTATTATGAGTAGGAGCTAAGGTTACTAGAAATCTTCCCCCTTCACAGCTAAAGGGCCTGGGTGAGTGATTGAGTCGCTAGATGTGAAGTCAGAGGTCTATGTTCGAATCCCGTAAGTGGGGTGCCATTATATTCCTGAAGCCTCCACTCCAACTTGAGAGTCTTCTACTTTGGTGTAATACAACAAACCTAAGTTTTGCTTTGTGTTTTCTTATTTTCCAAAATTTTTTCAATATTTCTCTTTCTGACATCTACATATGAAGAAGTTGGTGTGGAGTGACGAAATGGTGCTAGCATAAGGCCCCGATAATACCAAAAAGAGACGTTTTATAAAACATTCCATTTTGTTTTAAACACCAATATTTGGCACTCAACATCAGGGATTCCTTAATTGTTGACTTGACCAAGGCAATCTATAAAAAAGACCTTTTGTCTATAGAAATAGACAAGAAATAATGCAGATCTCATATAACAAATCACCAAAGACTTTTCCAGTTAACTTTGAAATTCTTGTGTTGGGTACACAGTCTCTGCTTTAAGTGTGACTGGTGGACTTATAGAAGTATTTCAGTAAACCAAGGACCCAGGATAATATGCCCCAATACTACCCAGCTCTTCCACTCCCTACCAGTCCCCTCCTTAGTTCTTGAAGTCTCATATCCTTGTGACTTCTCAGCAATGGTCTGCAATCTATAAAATCAGTAGAATTCCCATTGACTTCCTAATAACATAATTCAAGGAAATTGAACAGCTTATTCAAGAATTTATGCGGAACTTTTAAAAAGCAAAAATAGCAAAAGCATTACTAAGTAAAAAGAGGAAAAATGATGGGGTATGTAGGGATGGTTTGAAAAAGTGGGATATGTAGGGATGGTTTGGTCTTTGTACAGATATGGTGTGGAAAGGGAAAAAAGAGGGCAAGAGTGAGATGGAGAAGGGAAAACATCTAAAAGGTGTGAATGGAAGCTGGAAGTGGGTCCTTGCAGGTTTTTGTGATTATGGACAGAAGCTAAGATTACTAGAAACCTTCCCCCTGGAGTGGAGAAGAGGGAGGGAGGAGGGGGAGGGGAGGGGGAAGACGGGACCCTGGGCACTGCAGGAACAGCTGGTCACAGTGTGGAAGAGGGCCAATCCAATGACAAAAGCTACTAGGAACCATCAGAGGTAACTTGCCTGCGTGTAGCACAGATGCCAAGAGGACAGAGGACTGCCCAGACGGCTGCATTCAGATTCTTAGTACTAATCACACCTGGAACTAAGATCCTTCACCAACCCCCTTACCTAGCTCTGGGGGCAGCACGGTCAGGCGGTTCCCCTGAATGTGGAGCTCCTTGAGCTGAGTAAGCTCCCCGATTTCCTTGGGCAGCGAGATCAGGTCATTATCCCTGAGGCTGAGCTAGATGTAAGAAAACAAGGGTCTTGTCAAACAACGATCACATCAGGTGGGGCTCAGCAGAAGCTCTCCCATGCCCTCTCTGCTTTGAAGGCTCCCTCCTTTCAATTTATTTGCAGGTGTCTGCAGATGAGCAACAAACAGCAGCAGACGTCCTAAGGTTTATTCCTGCAGAAACAAACCTCCCTCCGGCCCAAATTGCCTTGATTTCACTCCTACAAGGGCCTGCAGAAGCGAATTGATTTTCGTGGAATTTAGATAAATTACTTACTATCTGCAACTTTGTGAGCTTCCCAATATCGGGTGGCAGGACTTCGAAATCGTTGTCACTTAGATAGAGTGCACGCAGGGTGGCTGCAAATTAAATAGCGATATATAAACAGGGTGGTGTGGAACCCAACAGTTGGTGCCCAGATCAGTACCTGAGAGTCAGCTTTGATTAATAACCTAGGCTCGGTGAGGAGCCTGTGACATACCTGGAGCTCCCAATCATAACAAGCAGGTCAAAATTAGATTTACTGGCTGGCTGTGGAGCTGGGAAGCTCAGGAAAACATCTATATCTACAAAGCAGGTGCAATTAACAAGGGCAGGGCACACCTTTGGCAGGGAGTGGGGAGACACACTTTCAGAAGAGATGTAGCTATTTTTCGCCTATGACTTCCGATTCCCATTTACATCCAAAGTGAAGAAAAAAAAAGTCATTGTGTCACTTGTAGCAATATTCAGGGCCAAAGGACTCTCCCCTGGAAACAAAACTGGGTTAAAAATAAAGGAACAATAAAAGACCCTTTGGTGTTGAATTCCATAATCTCAACTCATGGTTTCCAAAATCAGACTCATTATTATTACTTCTTTCTTCCTTCCTTCTTTTCTTTTCTTCCTTTCTTCCTTCTTTTCTCTCTTCCTTTCTTTCTCCCTCCCTCCCTCCCTCCCTCCCTTCCTCCCTTCCTTCCTTCCTTCCTTCTTTTTTGCCTCCAGGGTTATCGCTAGGGCTCCATGCCTGCACTACTAATCCACTGCTCCTGGTGGTCATTTTTTCTGTTTTATTGGATAGGACAGAGAGAAATAGAGAGGGAAGGGGAAGATAGATAGAAAGGAGGAGAAAAAGACAGACACTTGCAGACCTGCTTTACTGTTTGTGAAGCGACCCCCCCCCCCCCACGTAGGGAGGAGGGGGGAAGCAGTGGGGCTTGAACCAGGATCCTTGTGCTTCATACAATTTGTGCTTAACCCAGTGCACCACCACCTGAACCCCCATTATTACTTATTTCTACAGCTTCACACAGACCCACAGATACAGTAAACCATAACTTAGGCAGGGAAGGAAAATCAGGGATGTGCTCACAATTTTGGACACAACACCATGAACTCAATTACTGAAGGATAAAATCCCAAAACACCTTTATCAAAAAAAAAAGAAAGATTTAGGGGTTGAGGGTGGTGCATGTAGTGGAATACAGACATTACTATGTGCAAGAACCTGGGCTCAAGCCCCCAGCCCTCACCTGCAGGGGGAACGTTTCATGACTGGTAAAGCAATGCTGCAGGAGTCTCTCACTCTACCCTTTTTTATCTCCACCTCCCTCTCAGTTTCTCTCTTCCCTATTAAATTTAACAACAGTAAATAAAATAAAATAAAATAATAAAATGTATGTATTTATTTACATACATAACAGAAGAGAGGCAGAACCAGAGCATTACTCTGGCACATGGGATACAGGAAATCAAACTCAGGGATCTCACTTTGAAGATCAAAGTTCAAGCCACTGTGCCACCTGCCAGGCTGCCCACAAACATCTTTTTATCCTCAACACAAAGGGAGTGTGTGATTCTGTTGTGTGTGCTGTTTATGGATATGCAATTATATTCTAATGTGTTAAAATCTGGAAGACTGTCTTTTACTACATTTAACAAACACAGTTTCTTCCATAGCACAAGAAAATATTTTAGAGTTGGTTTCATGTGCTTAAGAAAGTCTGAGAGTGAGAGTAATGAATGAGATTGAAAAAGGAAACTTTAAAGACTGGTTCAAAAAATTTAGAATTTCTGGACGCCATCTATGTCTCTGTTTGGAAAAGTGGATGACTCATTTAAGTAAAACAAGTCTTTCCTAAATATTTCATAAGTTCTTGGATATATCCAACTGTCCCTTATTTCTTCTAACGTATGTGGCAAGAAATTTGTTTACATACGAAAAGATAAACTGTATTCAGGAGAGACGGCACAGTGGTTATACAAAAAAGTCTCTCAAGTCTGAGGCACCACAAATTCAGTCCCCAGAACCACCATAAACAGAAGCTTAGAAGTGGTCAGCTTAAGAAACAAGCAATAGCTTACTTAGACAGTGGACAGCTTTGCCATGTATGTGACCCATGTTCACGCTTGGCCCCTCTGCACTGAAGAAAGCTTTGATGCTGCAGTCTCTAGTACTCTCTCTGCCTGTCTCTTAGCCATTTCTTAATGTCTGATAGCATACTAGACAGAATACATCATTAAGAGTACATTTAGGGGACCAAGTGGTGGCACACCTGGTTAAGCACACATTATCATGCGCAAGGAGCTGGGTTCGAGCGCCCAAACCTCGCCTGCAGGGGGACACTTCATGACCAGTAAAGAAGGCCTACAGGTGTCTATCTTTCTCCCTATCTATTTCCCATTCCCTCTCAATTTCTCTCTGTCCTATCAAAGAGAAGAAAAGAAGAGAGGAGAGGAAAGACAAAAGTGGCCGCTGGGAGCAATAGATTCATAGTGCTGACACTGAGCCCCAGCAACAACTCTGGTAACAAAACAAAACCAAAATAATAATAATAATAATAATAAAAGGTACATTTAAAGGCTTAAGAACCTGGTCGTAATTGTTTTTTAAACTTGCATTTGTGCTCATTGACAGGTATACATTTTTAAAAGTACAACTGATCAGACTCTTGAGAAGTCTAGAAAGAGTTAACAACAATATAGGGAAGATACTTTAAAAAAAAAAAAAAAAACTATGTTCTCTAGAAACATAGTTCCTTAGCTAAATGTGAGACTTGGTCTCATTAAGGCACATATCTCCATCAGAAAGTTAATATGACATTTACTAGGTCCACTTCCGTACAATAGTGTCAGACAACTATATATCAAATACACATACTGCTGAGCAGTAAAGAAATATTCAAAGAGAATCCGTGAAGAAAAAAATACATATATGTCTAATACTTTCTCTTGGAGTTTGGACCCTAGCAAATAAATTTCAGTTTGAGAATGCCAAGTACCATTTTAAGGAGATTTATAGAATTAAAAGTTTCTTACTAAGGTAGAAGAAGTTCCCGGGCAGAGAATTTTCATTCAAGTTGTTGTAAGTCAAATCAAGGACCTCCAGAGCTGGAAGAGAGCCAAATCCTCGAGGCAAAGTGCTTAATCTATTCATTCTGTGGTTGATAGAAAAAGAAAACACCCAAGATGTCATGCATGGAATTTACATGTGTACATGATACAGAGGTTACCTGTTTCACAGGCCCAAGAGCCATGCGTGAAAGACTAAAAACGTCAAACTGTCATCGCCATCTAGTCGCATTTTGTGGTTTTAATCAGTGAATTCATTCATTCCTTGGGGAGGGTGTCACACATGCATGATTCTATTGTCCCTAGGTCTACTCTTAACAATTCTTTTTATGTTGAAGATATACAGAAAAAGAGAGAAGGAGAGACACCACAGCATCACTCCACAGCAGTGGAACTGCCCCCAATGCTACCCTAGTATTCCCCTGTGGTGCTGAGGCTTGAACCCAGGACCTCAACAACAGTTAGGTGGGTGCTCTACTGAGTGAGCTATCTCCTAACCCACTATGGAGACATATAAATAAATAAACATGCTTATTTATTTGCTTATTTATGAGACACACCAGAGCACCACAAGTTTCGCCACTTATGAAAAGATAAACTGTATTCAAGGGAGATAGCATAGTGGTTATGCAAAATGTCTCAGGTGTACAAGTCCTGCGCTCTAACAGTGAGCTATCTACTCTCAGCTTTCATCTAGTAATTTTAGCCAATGAAATGTGAAGTTATCTTAGCAATCATTTCCTCCAGTGGTAAAGTTCATTTTTCACAGAAACTTATGTTATCAGAAAGCACACATCCTGCTAGGGAAGAACTTCCTTATAAGCATGCAGGGGGCCAGGTGATGGTATACCCGGTTAAGTGCACATAGCATTAAGCACAGGGACCTGCTCAAGGATCCTGGTTTGAGTCCCTGGCTCCCTATGTGCAGGCTTTACAAGCAGTGAAGCAGTTTGCAGATGTCTATTTTTCTCTCTCTCATTCCATCTTCCCCTCCCCTCTTAATTTCTCTCTGTCCTAGCCAATAAAATGGGGGGGGGGGGAGGTCACAAGGAGCAGTGGATTCATAATGCTGGCCCCAGCAATAACCCTGGAGGCAGAAAAGATATAAAAACATGCAAAGCTTTCTCTTCCTCATGTCTACTTCTTTCTTCCAGTGAGGAAAGAAAGTAAGTTTTTTGTTCTGCCATGATTAATATTCACAGTTCCCAGTTAGAACAGAAACTTCCAGGGGCTGAGGGACTGAGAGTCAGAGGGCACAGCTGGTAGAGTTTCAGCTTTGCATGATGAGCAACTGCTAGAGATCAGCCATTCAACTGTGTGAACTGTGTGGACACATCAAAAACTACTGAGTCACAAATGTAAAATGATGGCATGTGTATTTCATCTCAGTTGGAAAATTTTAAAATATTTATCTTCAGTGAAATCTGAGTATCTTTTTCATGACTATATCTCATTATTTTCAGGACTCTTATTTTTCTCAATGGAGTTAGTTCCCTTTGAGTATATATATAACCCTGATGTTTAAATATAAATTTTTAAAGATCTAATATAGCCTGACAGGTATTGAAAGTTAGGTGGGGCTGTGACATTAAAGATAATTCCACACATCAATTCCTCTCAGCGAGACACAACCCTGCCCACACCCACCAACAAGCCTGGGAGAAACAGCTGAGAGCAGGAGGCTAACTCAGGAGAAGGTGAATTCTACCTCCTGGTGGGGAGAAAGGTCCTACGCACGATGTACATCCAGTCAAACACCCTCCATAACAATTTGCCGTAATGATCAGAACTGCAGTTTCCTACAAATTCACAGTCTGTGGAGCATTTAGTGGCAAATGTTTCACAAATGTTTCACAAACATGCAGATTACTGAGTAATATAGGCAGGCAGTGCTGAGCATTCTCTCTGACGCTGGGTGAAGAAATGGACTAACACAGGTGAAGAGAGACCTTGGCTCTACAATGACAGTGATAGGTAGCTGAGGAAGCTTGAAACTCATGGAGGCCAAGTGCCCCAGTCACCCCAGTTCCTGGACTCCAACACAAGGGATGTCTGAGTAAAGGGAAAGAAACAGAGAATGGGAAAAAGGCACAATAATATATAGTAGGGGACTTTTTTTCCTAAAGTTAAGGGGGTGCTGGTCAGATACCTCAACTTTAGAACACTGGATCTGCATGCCTGAGGCTGCAGAGGTTGCAGGTTCAATGCCCAGTACCACCAGGTGCCAGAGCACCAACAATCAGGTTCTCAGCTAGCAGATGAAGATGCACTAGTGTAGGTGACTGAAAGGACACACTAAAACAATCAAACTTCATTAATAAGTTTTTAAAAGTTGAAACAGAAAAGAAAGTTGGAAGGAAGGAAGGAAGGAAGGAAGGAGAGACGGAGGAAGGGAAGGAAGGAAGGGAAGAAAGTAGGAAGGAGGTAGGGAGGGAACAAAGGAAGGAAGGGTTGGATATATGGAGGGAGGAAGGGATGGAGGGAAGAAGGGTGAAGAAAGCTTCTCCTCAACAGTTGGATTAATGTCAGCATCGAGTAGCAGCCTGCACCCCACCCCACCCAACCACCCTCAAAGCCCTCCTTCTCCCCGACTGATCTCACCCCAGGTTCAGGTGTTTAAGTTTCTGCAGGCTGCTGATCTGTGTGGGCAGGTCCTCGATCTGGTTATTAAAGAAGTTCAGCACTTCTAGATTCTTCAGTTCTGCGATGTTTGGTGGCACAGCTGTGGGAGAACAAGAGTCTGAATATGACTGAGGGAGACTAGGAACACAGCTTGTCCTTCACTTGAAAGATGGATCCAGGGAGTCGGGCGGTAGCACAGCAGGTTAAGCACACATGGCACAAAGTGCAAGGACCGGCCTAAGGATCCCAGTTCAAGCTCCCAGCTCCCCACCTGCAGGGCAGTAACTTCATAGGCGGTGAAGCAGGTCTGCAGGTGTCTTTCTCTCCCCCTCTCTGTCTTCCCCTCCTCTCTCCATTTCTCTCTCTGTTCTATCTAACAATGATGACATCAATAACAATAATAACTACAACAACAATAAAAAACAACAAGGGCAACAAAAGGGGAAAATAAGTAAATATTTTTAAAAAAAGAAAGAAAGGTGGATCCAGCTCAGTCAAACCCCTGACCCATGGCTACATCTTAGTTTTTGTAGGTTTTCTTAGGTAGAAAGTCACCACCATGTACTAACAGAATTGTTCCCTCCGAGACTAGGTGAGAGAGGGATCAAGAGATAGTTCACCCAGTACTGCAGATACTTTGCTGAATGTAAGGTCCTGGGTTTGAACTCTGGCACCACCTGGGAACAGCATGGATAGATAGCATGGTGGGTGGGGGCTCTATAGTGTTTTTCCTTACCCTCCCACCTTTCAAAAAATAATGAATTGGTCCAGGATGGTCACTCAGTGGTATCATGCATGAGTGAGGTCCTGGGTCCATTTCTCAGCATCACATTAAAACAAAATTAAGTGAGTGAGAGGCAAATCTTATGTCAGATGGAGATGAGGGGGAGAAAAAGCAAGAAAGAAAAGAGAACTCTTGTGCCATAAGCAGTCTAGAAGTAAGTGTTAAAATCATCATATGATATCTAGTCAGTACAACTGATACCTTTCTTATGGCTTCCTGGATGAACCAGGAGAACAGCAAACAGAAAACTGCACCCAGAGGAATGTCTGTCTCAGGCTCTGCTATCTCAGTAAACATCTTAGCACTGGACTGGCAATCAGACTTGAACTGGACTCCACCACAACACCTGAAATTCAAACTTAAATGATAAAGGTGGAGGAGACAGCATAATGGTTATGCAAAAAGCCTTTTCTGCCTGAGGTTCTGAAGTACCAGGTTCAGTCCCCTGCAGCACTATAAGCCAGAGCTGAGCAGTGCTCAGGTTAAAAAAAAAAAAATCAATGAATAAAATCAAACTTAAATGAGGAAATTGGTAAACTATCTAGTTTTTTTAATTATTATTTTGGCCTCTAGTCTTCACACCCCCCCCCCCGACACATACACACGGTGCATGAGACTAGCAACAGATCAATGTACTTTATGATACAGAAATATGAAACACCAACAAAGCATCAAGATTAATTTATATATAATTAGCATACAAATGGAAGGTTAAATTATAATGTAGGGAGGCTGAAAGGTTCTGTTCTTAGAATATATATATATATATATATATATATTTTTTTTTTTTTTTTTTTGAATTTTTTTGAATCCTAAAAATCAAAGGCTCCCCCCCCAAAAGGCCTCTTTATTGGTCATGGAAGACTTCCAACTGATTTGCTGTGCGCCCCCCAGCCCCACCCCCTGCCTACTTGCGGATTCAGCCTTCCTGTAAACATTTGTTGTTGGCCACAAGCTTATTTGGGGCAGCTGCAAACTTCAACATCTTCACTATCAGGGCCAGGCGGTGGCACACCTGGATGAACACACATGTGACAACATCTTCACTATCCAGGTAACTGACCCACTGACACAAGCCTTAGGCACAGGGCAAGAAAACTCTCCTGCGGGGTGTTCTAGGGCTGGTAAAACAGTGAGCTCTTTGCCTGGAATCAGAACCCCCAACATCCACTGGAGCATCTAAGGGGCCAGCCGTCCCAAGAACACTAGCAGACACCCCAGGGGAACTAAAGACACAGAAGATAGGTGCATTATCTGCCAGACTCTGGCACCAGATTTGTAGCTTTACGGAACTTCTCAAACACCAACGACCTGCCTTCTCTTGGAGGGAGCAAGGCCTAGGATGAGGAAGGAAATTTACATCCCTTGGGAGGACTAGTGACTGTTGAGGTAACCAGGGGTGGGACTGGAAACCAAGGGTGGATTTTAGGGCTAGGAAGGCACACAGCAGCAGCACACAGGACTTGCATGCAAGAGGTTCCAGGTTCTATCCCCAGCAGGACTAGTAGCCAAAGCTGAGCAGTGCTCTGGTCTAAAAAATAAAACAAAAGTGGTGTGTGTGCTGGGGGGTAGGGTGTTTTAATGGACTAATGAAGCAGCTTGGAATTCCCCCAGAAACTAGTCACGGACACAGGTGGACCTATTTGTTCATTTTGGCCTCAAAAGCATATTTGTAGTTGTGCAGGCAGAGTGGTACACTTGTGCGTGGGTGGTGCTCACCTGGATGGGGAAGTGCTTGAGACACTCTGCTCCACTAATGACTCTACTGCGCTCTAGACGCCCCCCGGCCCCCTCCAGCCGCCACCAAGCTGCTCTCCGGCATTCATCAGATTAGTTGGGAGCACAATAAAGAAAGTTAGTGCAACCAGGAGAAAATGATGATCTCAATTTAGTCACAAACCAAGAATAATGCAGCCAGAATTACTGCCACCCGCCCGGAGTCTCTTTGCCAATGCAATTAAATGCTGGTCTGAAGGTAGCGCCCGCCCTGACAGGATGAGAGATGATTTCACTCTCCTTGCTAAGCCGGTCCAATTTATAGCCGTGAATTATGCTAAATGTGATTTAGGGCTTTGTTTGGTGGACACAAACAATAACCCCGTATTCAATTGACCAGTTCACTCCCTGCCTTTCTATGTGCCTGTGATTTTTTTTTTCTCAAGAACTTTATTTAAGCTGAGAGGAGTGGAACTCACACAGCTCATAAACTCCTGAAGCCACAGGATCCATAACCCCCAACACCCCTGCACCTCCAGTAAAAATCAAATAAACTAACATTCAGACCTGTCTTGGTAGGAAGACATTCACTCTCTAATCAAGCGATGCTTCAAGATGCTTTATTCCATGCACCACTCCAGTTTTTAGCACCTAGCATTCCAATACTTCTAGGCTAAAGCAAGAAACGTGCGGGTTAAAGAGAGGAAGTTACAAAAGAAAGGGGTGTCAGGCAGTACAAACAAACCAAACAAACCAACCCCAATACTGTCTGTGAAACAGAACCAGCTCCCAACACGAGGTGCGCAGTAACTGGGTCAGCTATGGACAGGGCAGGAACATCCTGGACTATGACGGAAAAGGAGCCACATATGTCAGCAGTCACAGCATCCACCCTGTGCAATCTCGCACAACAGCTACATCACACATCAGCAGAAAGGATTTTGGAACATGCTTAGTATTTCTTATTATGCCTTTGAAAGGTTCCTTTTTCACACACCCTTTCTCTCTCGCTCGCTCTTTTCCTGAGCAGTGGCATAATATTGCAGGTGTCTCCACTTCTTTCTCTCCTTCTTTGCTTCCTTTTTTGTTTGTTTGTTTTTCACTCTGTCTCCTACCCAGGGGAGCTGCCTCCTGGTCCTCTCTATCTGCAACCATTCTTACCCAACCATTCTTACCTCTATACAAAAAAAATAAAGGCTATCGGGAACAGTGGACTTGTGTAGGCACTGAGTCCCAAAGATAACCCCAAAGGAAAAAAAAAAAAAAACATTTTAAGAGGAGATGAGAACACTAACATATAACCATTCCTAAATTCCCTGGTGTCTGGTTTTAATAGTCTATGACTCTAAGAAGAGCTGAATTAAAAATACCACTAATATGGATTTAAACAAGGCAACAAACAAGAGCCCTCAATTAGGAAGCTCAGTCATGCAGAACTTTGCTTATGTCAGAGACTTTAGTGTCACTTTCTGTCAATGACAGTCGCTTTAATGTTGAGACTTCAGCTGCTCAGTCGAGGAGGAGGGTCCTACCCATTCTCAGATAGAGGGTGTCTGGACCTCAAATGCACATTTTACTCTGTTCACAGAACCAGACCACTAAGAACACTGGGTTCAGAGTATCCTCCAGTGTTTTGGGGAAAGGTGACAAAGATGTGGTCCTGTCACCCCCAGAACCAGACTCACATACTGCTCTCAAATATCACTATCAGCTCAGGAATCATGTGCCTGAGGCTCTAGAGATTCCAGGTTCAGTGCCCAGCATCACCATGTGTCAGAGCTAAGTAGTGCTCTGGTCTGTCCTTCTGTCTCTAAAAAAACTAAATAATTTTTAAAAAGAAGTATCTTCTTGCCTTTATAACCATTCAGAACAACAGCCCAAGAAGAAACTCTTTTCCCTCAAGTCATTTTGATCTTAGAAGCTGAATGCTGTTCTCAAGTTTCATCTGAGAGCCAGGTGCCAGCACCGACTCAGCTATCAACCCAGAAGTTTCTAGAAGGTTCCATAAATCGTTCAAAAGTGGGGGCCAAGAGCAGAACTCGCCAAGTCTCTTATTTTTTTCATCTCTTGAAAATTTTCCTTAGGGAGGTAAGGGGGTTGGCTTAGTGGGTAGAGCATAGGACTTGCATGCCTGAGGCCTTGGGTTCAATCCCCAATCCAGTATATACCAGAGTGGTATATACTCCCTGGCCTCTCTCTATCTCTCAACAAATCCTTAAAAGTCAACAGATAAGGGGCTGGGGATAGCTCACCTGGTAAAGCACATGCTTTACCCTGTGGCAGATCTTAAATGCAAGACCCAGCTCCACATAGGAACACCGTGAACAGAGCCAGGTGGAGCTCCATAAATAGTACAGACCTAGGTATCCCTCCTCTCTTTCTCCCTCTTTCCCCTCTCTCTAAATAAAAAGAAAAACTGGGTCTGGCAGGCCATTCAGCAGTATAATACATGTGTGAGGCATGTTACTGAAACACACATACATGCACACACAGTGCCCTCCACCTGTTATCATGAGCTACCTACCAGCCCTCACAGAAGAACCTAATTCCGCCACTCAGGGTAGCAAAGGAAGTTTCTCCTTGGAGCATTCTGTTTGGGGATATACAATGACTCATTCTACCACCACCTGCTTGTTTTTAAAGGTCTCTGGAAGTTTATCCATGGAGTGGAGAGCAGGGAGGCTGGCTTCTTTTTTTAGAGAAAAGAGAGAAGAGACACTATAGCATCCACAGTTCTTTCATGTGATGTCAAGGCTCAAACCCAGGGCCTCACTCACAGTTCAGCAAAGCAAAGGGGTCTCTGTTCTGCCGGGGGAGTCATTTCCTGGCTCGATAATATCCAGTTTCCTTCTTCACCTGCCCCCCCCCCCCCACAGCACCACCAGATTTCACACCTAAACCACCTCACTACTCCTTGTGAACTTGTTTGCTTCGTTTGTTTGGAAAAGAGGGCAAGAAGGAAGGAAGGAGAAATAGAGAGAAAGAGAGAAAAGGAGAGACACCACAGCACCTCCTCACCACTCATGAAGCCTTCCTGGTGCAGGCACTCCCATGCAGGACTGGGGCTCAAACCTCTGTACTTGCTCCTGGGAAGATGTGGGCTCTCTCTCCAGGAGAGCTGCCGCCTGGTCCTCTCTATCAGTAACCATTCTTACCCAAATTCAGACTCATCTGAGCCTGGGGACTCATGAAAAAAGAACAAAAGCAAAACTGAGAGGGTGAGTGCAACCAGGTAGGCTTAGGGGTGCAATGAAATCCCTTCTGGCCCCACTTCCTACCCCAAAGTTTCAGGGTGGGATCTATGTGGAGCAGCAGGAGGGAAGTAGTTTGGGGGGGAATGGAGTCACCTAGTGGGTGGCCACATGCAGACAGGCTGCACCTCCACAAGAGGCCGGGAGGCAGTGAGGGTGTCATCTGGCTTGTTGGGGTGCAGCTGGTTTGGGGCTTTCTGAGGACAGCATGTGGGGGCCCAGGATGTCAAGGTGGCAGCATGCCAGGAGCCCTGGTGGGGCATGGACAGGACTGAACATGCTCTCCATATGGTCACCAGGCTGCTGCAGAACAGGAAGGCATGACAACCTGCCCCTTCCCTGCCCATGGCCTCAGGGCTCCTCCCCATGCCCCCCCCAACTTCTGAGCAAAAGGCTACCTGCTCCCCAATGCTTTCTGCACAAGTGTCCAGACAGCTTGTTTAAATTTAACCTTTTTCATGGGAGGCTTATCAGGGCCTTGAACATGCACAATTCCACTGTTCCCAGGTCAACTTTAGTTCATTCTTTTTATTTCAGATACATAGAAAGAGAGACAAAAGAGAAAGAGAGAAAGGAAGAGAGAGAGAAAAGCGGGGGAAGCAATAGCAGGGCACCACTCTACCACCCATGAAGTTTCCTCTAGTGCCATCGCACTCCTGTATAGTGCTGGGGCTTGAATCCAGGGCTTTAAGTATGGTAAGGTGTGCGCTCTACCAGGTGAGCTATCTTCTGACCCCTCTGGCCTAATTTTATTCTAGTAATTCCTGCAAAGGTGATGAGGGAGGCCAGAGCATGGAAGTCACACAGACTCCTTGCAAAGTCAAAGTCCTGGTTCAGACAGTTTCCCGTGTGGCAGATGAGAGATGGACTCTACTGAACCCCAAGTCCAAGTGGCCCAGTCTTGGGCTACGAAGAGTGCATGGTCAGATGCCACAGACCCTGGACTCCAGCTAAAGAAAGACTCTTCCCAGCACTCAGGGCAGGGAAGAGAGTGACAGAGAGAGAGAGAGAGAGAGAGAGAGAAAGAAAACAGCACTACCTTCCCAGCCCCTACTTGCCAAAAATTGGAGGCTTCTGTCTGCTGTTGGGATAAATTATTTTAATTTTATTAGTGATTTAATATTGATTTACAAAATTACATGTCAGCAGAGGTATAATTCCACACTGTCCCCACCACCAGAGTTCTGAATCCCTGATCCCTCCATTGCAAACCACCACAGTTCTCCCAAGGTTGCAGACATGGGTTAACTATCATCTCTACAACTCTCTCTCTAGATTTGTACATAATTGCCCCCTTTTTCTTCTAGGTCCAGCCCTCTCTTCCCCTCCAAGCCACACATAACCCTATTACTACTTCAAAATATCCCTCCGTTTTTCATCCTCTCTCTCCAGGTCCCAATGGAGCTGGAGTTCAGAGCCCTCTTATCCTCATCCTTCAATCATGGGATAAGTGATTTTTAGATGCACCATTGTTGCTCTGAAAAAAAACCCTCAAAACTCATATTAAAATTTTTATAGAGCTATGAAACTGCACCCCTAAATTGATGCAATCTTGTGAACAAATGTTACCTCAACTATACATCTTAGAAAAGTTAATAAATACAGGGGCTTACAGGTAGAACACTCACTGTCTTACCCTGCATGAGGTCCTGGGTTCAAACTCCAGCACCATTTGGGCAGCACCTTGAATGCACTGAGGATGGTATCTCTCCTCTCTCACCTCTTCTTCTTTCTACAGATATCAAGTTGAAAAAGGGGAGGGGGCAAGGAGTTCTTTGATTTATTCCCTGGTGCCAGATAAAGTGATTATCTAATCAATAATTATGAAATGCATAAAAAAACCCTCAGACACAAGCATTAAAAAGTGGTAAAGGAGATTAAATGAGACCAGTTAGTTAGATTCCTAAGTTACAGTGCCACCAACAAGTTAGCAGAGAAATGAAGAGACTATGAAGTGAGGAAGAACAGCTACTATACTCACGGGGGTTGAGGGGGTGTAGGGGGCACTGCAGAGGAGCTGGTGTGCAGGAGGTTCCTTTGCCTGAGTGGATGACCACACTGAGGGGTGACCACCATGCCTCAGGAAGGGTTCTTCCTGCACATTAGGAATCGTGGACTTTTATGCCAGTTTAATGACTGTGTGTAAAAAAAGAATCTTGTCCCTCTTGCATGCAAATAAAAAATGCTCTTCAGGGTTTTATATGCAAGAAAGGCCATCTTTACTTGTTCCCTGGCCAAAAGCACAAGGTGGATGACCAAGGAACTTAACCTTTCCCAGAAGACTCTCAAATTCAGGAGCTGGCTGATGGAGGCTCACGTTGCAGGCTTTGTGGGGCAGAATTAGATTGTGGCACTGATCAGCTATTTCAAAACCTCCTGGTTTCTGAAACAGGAGAGCACATTCTCATTTGAAAGGTTCTCCATGTTCCTCAAAGTAAAGCATACCACCACCACCACCACCACCACCACCACCACCAACAACAACAACAACAACAACAACAAAGGACTCCAACATCTACCCTAGTGTGTGCCCACCTGTTATTTGCTTCATAAAAGACAACAGCAATACTATTTTCAGACTATCAGCAACATCTGCCGAGCATTCACATCTGGAAGTAAAAATTCACTGTACCCTATCAGAGCATCCCTTAAGATTTTGCAGTTTAAACAATTTTATAAATTTATTTATAAAGCAAAAAAAAAAAGACTTAATTCACTGGGGGGGAGTCTTACTATTTCTACAACAGTGAGAAAACTTAATTACACTACAATCAGGGGAAAACATTTCAAATGAGCAGTAGTACAGATCTTACACTATAAAATCAAGCACATAGAAATAAATGTTCATAAGCCAAAAAAAAAAAAAAATCTCATAAGCATAGCCCGACAAGCCTCCCCACAAAACTGGCTTTTCATCTGAGTGAGCTGCACCTGTCAGCGAATGCCTGAGTCTTTCGCTAGCTTCCCAGAGAGCGTCAAGAGAGGTTCCATGCCACCATAAGGAGGATTCTGACAGAGATGGACATTAGGAGTTTCTCTAAATACACTTGGGTTCTGAGGTGCCAGCTAGCGATACATTATCAATGTGTAGCTTTCACTGAGGGAGCCAGGTCAGAGGAGCAGCACCAAGAGGACAGGAAGTGGAACCTGACATACCTAGAGGAAGAGGCATCTAGTGACAGGCAAGAAAAGATGAAGACTCCCCTAAGAAAAATGCTGGGGGTTCCAGGGGAAACAATGTCCAGAAGTTTCAGGAAAAATGTGCCAGGTATCTTTTTTTTTTTTGGCCAGGAGTTTCAGAAAAAGAAAAAAAAAAAAGCCATGAGTTCTAGAATGCTACAAAGAGAAAGAAGAAAAAGAACATGAAGAAATCACCAATCAGTGGGGAAAACAGGTTCCCATAAAGAGTTCTCTAGGCTCTTAAACTGTGAATAATCATTGTGATATAATATTACATTTACTTAGGGGTCAGGTGGTGGTGCACTGGATTGAGCACACAAGTTACTATGCACAAGAACCTGAGTTCAAGCCCCTGGTCTCCACCTCCAGAGGGGAAGTTTCACAAGTGGTAAAGCAGGTCTGCAGATGTTTCTCTTTCTCTTTCTCTATCTCCTGCTTCCATCTCAGTTGTTCTCTTTATCTATCCAATAAGTGAATTGTTTGTAAATAATCTGCTATACATACACTTAGTTACATACCTTAATTATTAACATTAAGAAGCAGAGGATAAACAAGTCAAATACACACACACACACACACACACACACACACACACACACACACACACCATCCAAGTCATTTACTTAGGAACAACTTCAGCAAGAGGTCAGGCTCTCTCCCCCCCCCACCCCCCCGACCTTTCTACTTTCTTCTGTTTCCAGGCTGAGAAGGGAATAGCTACAGGGGGGAGACAAAAAGGTAGGGGCAGAATCCCAGAGCTGGGAAAATCTTAAGTGTCAGAGAGGAGCTTAGATAACTCCTAAGGACTTCTCCCTGCTTTTCTACCTGAACAATAACCAGGCCACTGGATGTTTCTAGAGTCACCTGGTGGAACCCTGGCCCTGCACACCTGCTTCAGAGCCACAGTGGTGGTTGTGTCCCCAGGGATGGAACAGGCTACCTGCCCAGGTTCACGTCTCTCTCCTGCTCCCTCCCATGAGGAGTCACAGTCCTGTGAAGCCTGCCATGTCAGGGGGGTGGGTGTCCCTATATTGTGCACAAGGTGTAGACTCATAGGACAGGAGAAGAGAGCTTCATGGAGAAGGAGCAGAATTCTTCACAACTTCCTGAAGGAAGAAAGTGAGGTTTGGAGAGAGGGGCAGCAGAGAAGGCAGTGGAAGCCTGGGGGGACAGATTTCAAACAGAATCTTCAGGCAGGGAAAAAGTGAGGATGAAGGAGCAAAAGGGGTTCAGACTGAAAATAAGTCCCCTGAGCTTGTAACTGGAGAACAACTGTCTCAGAATGGGATTGTGTTACCCTACTGAGCTAAGGAGACAAGAGAAATTGCAATGGGAAAGGCACTCAATGTTTCATTGCATCTGGGGAGAAAGCACATATATCCTATGTATGATGCTGATATTGGAAGACTGGAGGTTACGAGGTCACAAATCCTTGCTCCATAACATTTAAACGTAAGCAGATAAATTAGACCGTGATTAAAACTTTTTGCAAGTTTCCAGGGAACATTTATTTTAGAGAAAGCATCACTATGTCTATCCTAATAAATTGGTCTTGACACATGTTTACATAGAAAAATATTTTTTAGGGGCCAGGTGGTGGCACACCTGGTTGAGCGCACATGTTACAATGTGCAAGGACCCAAGTTGGAGCCCCAGGTCCCCACCTGTAGGGGGAAAGCTTTGTGAGAGGTGAAGCAGTGCTGCAGGTGTCTCTCTGTCTCTCTCCCTATCACCCCCTTCCTTCTTGATTTCTAGCTGCCTCTATCCAATAAACAAATAAAGATAATTTTTAATTTTTTTATTTTCTTTTTGTTGCTCTTTTTTATTGTTGTTGTTGTTATTATTTTTATTGTTATTGATGTCATTGTTGTTGGATAGGTCAGAGGGAAAATAGAGAGAGAAGTAGAAGACAGAGGGGGAGAGAAAGATAGATATTTGCAGTGCAGACCTACTTCACCACTTGTGAAGTGACTTCCCTGCAGGTGGGGAGCTGGGGGCTTGAACTGGGATCTTTACACTGGTCCTTGAGCTTTGCGCCATGTGCACTTAGACCGTTGCGCTACCGCCCAACTCCCAATTTTTAAAAATATTTAAAAAAAGAAAAACATTAAAAAAAACCCCAAAACATTGATTTTTCTAATAACCCAATTACTGGTCATCATTCCCCCTTCTCTGGAGTTCCTACAGCTGAGCTGCATGTACCACTGAGGAATTCGAGGAAGGTTTTTCTTTAATATTTATTTATTATTAAATAGAGACAGACAGAAATTGAGAGGGGAGGGGGAGATAGAGAGGGGAAGAGACAGAGACACCTACATTCCTGCTTCACCACTCACGAAGCTTTCCCCCTGCACGTGGGGACAAGGGGCTTGAACCTGGGTCCTTGCACACTGTGATGTGAATGCTTATCTGGGTGCATTGCCACCTGGCCCTCGCGAGGAAGGTCTTAATAGGCCCCACAAACTAGCTTAGCTGGTGAGTATAGGTCTTGCTTAACTGAGGCTCCCGGTTCCACATCCAGAGCTTCCTGTATTGGAGTGGTAAACACACACACACACACACACACACACACACACACACACACACACACACACGGGTAGGGTGAGAGGGAGAGAGAGCTGGGGAGGCAAGTCAGAAGCAACACACAGGACTGTGAGGGGACTGGGTGGTGGGTGCACCTGGTTGAGTGCACAGGGATGCAGGTTTGAGACCCCAACCTCCACCTGCAGGGAAGAAGCTTTGTGAGAGGTGAAGCAGGGTTGCAGGTGTCTCTCTTTCTCTCTCCCTCTCTATCCCCCTTTCTCTCTCGATTTCTGGCTGTCTCTATCCAATAAATAAAGATAATAAAAAAATTAATAATAATTTAAAAAGGGACTTTGAGATGCCCCAGGCTTAAACTAGACATAACTCCAGAATGGTGTGGTGCTCTGGTCTCTCTCATGAAAACACACTTTTGAAAATTAAAAGTCCATAGAGTGGGAGAATTATCACTGAACTCTGAAGCTAATGTTCCTACAGCATGGCACTGGGCTTCAAGGAAAGGGGCTCTGGGACAGGCATCTGGCTGCAGGGACTGGAGAGGAGGTCCTGCACACAGCCTGAGGTGTGGTACAACAATATCAGAGCTGGCCTCTGGGATGTCACCACACACCCTAGCCTTGCAATTCTGTACCTCAGACTCCCTGATTCTTCAACCTGATAACTCAGTCAACTAGTTCACAAAAAGCAAAAGAAAGCAGGAATCCTCAACTGCTGGTAACTTCACTTCTAGTAACTTCTAATGGACAGCGTTTAATTAATGGCTGTCAGATTCAAAATCACTCTGTAATATTTTAGCCAATCCAATCTTTCAAATGATAGCATGGTAACAAACTGACAAATGTGCACTAATTAAACAAAGAAGCTATTGATCAAGGCCTCTGTATTATAAATACATTTATACTCTGTTAAAATGCAAATGGCAAGTTGTTTTGATATTGTCACAAGATAAATTCATGACACAGAGAAGATTTATTTTGCATATCCCCCCATAGTTTAATTTCATCCAAGCCATGCACAAGAACTTTTGCATGAGGCATGACAAATAATCTATGAAAGAGGAAACAGCTAGAGACTGGGGAACAGGAAGGTGCTGGAAGACTCTGAAGGTCACTCTGATGAGTTGGGACAGTTCATTTTTCTCATTTGTCTTCACAATCTATTATGTTTGTGCAAAAGGGTTTCGATTTATGATTTTAACTATTGTTTAATTTTCTTCATTACAAATCTGCACAATTTGAAAACAAATTATTTCCATGAGGAACAGGCTGCTTGCTTCATTCACTTGTGGTCACATTTATGACACCGATCCTATCAATACAGACACCTGCATTGAACTTTAAGATGCAATACTAGCTCCTGTGTATTTGGAACATTATCTTTGGTAGAGAAACTACTGAAATCACTAAAATATCCTTGTACCTGTTCACTGCAGTCTCAAATCCATGCATAAGCTATAACTAATAGAAAATAGTTTATAAAAATATGTTTTGCCAGAAATCCTAGGTCTACTGCCTGCCTAGACATTCCTGATAGATTAGATGACAAGATATGGTCACAGCTAAGGCCTGAAATCCCACACCGAATTGCTAATACCTCAAGAAACGTTTTTACATGACAGTTGAAAGTTCATGGCTAAGACTACACAATGATTTTCAGAGACCCACACTTAGGAAAGGCTTACATGGAGTTTTCACAGAGCAAAACAATATCTGGCATAGTTCTTGCTTAATCTCCAACACGCCTGGATCACAAAATGAAAGATAAGACTGTCCTGTGTAAAGTACGAACAATACCTGAACGTGGGTTTTGTGTAAGAACAGAATTGTTTTTAAGATTAAGAGAAGCTTTGCATTAAGAAATGAACGTCCTGAGGGTGTATGAGCGCTGGCACTAAATATAATTCATTTTATATCATCAGATTCTTCCCTACACAATAGTTTTCAGAAGAACCAGCATAAATCTGCATAAAATGGGTTTTACAGGATTGTTTCTTAATTAAAATTGTTATATGTATAAGTATTTTGACTTTTTAAAAATATTTATTTAATTTTTTATTCCCTTTTGTTGCCCTTGTTATTTTGTTGGTGTAGTTATTATTGTTCTCGTCATTGTTCTCGTCATCTCTCATCAGAGAGACGTGGAGGGGAAGACAGACAGGGGGAGAGAAAGACATCAGCAGACCTGCTTCACTGCTTGTGAAGTGACTCCCCTGCATATGGGGAGCCCGGGGTTTGAACCGGGATCCTTATGCTGGTACTTGTGCTTTGTGCCACCTGCGCTTAACCCATGCACTACTGCCTGACTCTCAGTATTTTGACTTTTACTCTACACTGGGGAGGAGGAAGAGGGTACTGTTACCAAATCATTACCAAAAAGCAATAAAATACTCCTAACTTAAAGAGATTTTTTTTAAAAAAGCTTCTAACTCAAGAAAGTAGCCAAGACAGAACACTCAAAAAGTGACACATAAAAACCAAATTATAGATGATTTTAGGTGCAAAATTTTCTACCTCCTGTAGAAATATCTGAGTTACAGAGGCAGCAGTGATTTGCCTTGTCGAATAGAGCAAAACAGGTTGCAAAAATGTAATCTGACAACACAGAAGTGGGTTTTCGTGCATAAAAATACAGAGGGGAGGAATAAGTATCTAATAGCGACCTCTAGTGGGCATGTCTTAGACTTGCAGTCTCGAAGGAAATTTCCTCCTGAAGACACAGAAACAAGTACCAGCTCTCCTCTACAGAGCCTACACTCCAAGTTCCACAGAAGCCAGGGGTCAATTGAAGGAGCTGATAGAAGACACAGATGCAGCCAACACGAGCTGGGGAAGCAGAGGTGAAGAAGCCCAGGAGGATGACCCGGGAGACGATCTGTCCTAACAGGGAGACCAAGCAAAGCCTGGAGTTTCCCTCAGCTGCTCAGACCTCACTCAGCCCAGCACCCAGTGTCCAATGAGTGATCACTTGCTGTATTTAGTAGCTGATAAAATGCTGTTTTATAGCACTGTTGTTTCAGGGGTGCAATTTCACACCTCCTGATCCTGAAAATATATGTTTGCCCCCCCACCCACACACACTCCCCAAAGCACCAGCTCCCTCCACTGTAGGGCATGGCCCCTCTCTGAGATGCTAATCTCATGTCAGACATTCTCTGGGCCTTTGTCTGGGAGGAGAAAGGGTCACCTCAAGAAACAGGAAGCAAAGAACAGTGTGAAGAAAGTGTACAATTTGGGACTGTCAATGTATAAAATGTATTCTGACTGAAAGCATGACAGCAGTGCAGGTAGACCTGACAGAGAAGTGAGACTCAGACAGAGAAGTGAGACTCAGGGGGAACTAGGCAAAACAGCTATGAATCCAGCTGCCTCCCTGAGGGTCCCCAGGTGAGCCTGGGTACCTCCTCCCAGCAGGAACTTTTCACCAGGACAGCAGGTGGTGGTACAGTGGGTAGAACACAGCCAGGTGGAGGAACAGTGGGGTTTCCTGGGGCTGACGCTCCTCCCTGCCCTGGAGCCGCCCCCATGGGCCACCATCATGCCCAGCTGCCCTGCCTCCCCTCTAGGACATGCAGGGACCCAGAAAAGAGGGTCCCTCGGCCAAGGCAGCAATCAGGTTGATAATCACGAAATAATCTTTTTTTTTCCTTTTTATTTGATAGAACAGAGAGAAATTGAGAAAAGATGAGAGATAGACACACACACACACACACACACACACACACACACACACACCATCACCACTACCACTGTTTCACAGCTCCTGAAGCTTCCCAAAGCCACAGTTGGGACCAGGTGCCCACACATGTGCTACCACGTGTTCATCTGGTTGCACCAATGCCCACCCTCCCTCACCCAAGTACCTTCTTACTCACTACGCTTAGGAGAGCATCAAGAACTTAGAGTCACAAAATACCAGAGACACTGAGGTCCCCCCGCCCACATTTCTCTCCCTACAGGCCTCTCCTGCCCACTGTGTAAAGTGGACGAGTCAGAGTGAAAACCACCAGCCAGGTCAGGCTGGCCAACTCAGGGCCAGGCTGTTGGATGGCCCAGCTGGTATCAACTCAAGTGCCTGAGGCTGAAGAGTGTCCCCCCCAAGTCAAGATCTCAGTCTGGTGGGGAGTTGGCAGTGGGACACCCATTAGAGCACATATGTTACAATACATAAGGACGGGGGTTCAATCCCCCAGTCTCCACCTGCATTGAGAAAGCTTCATAAACAGTGAAGCCGTGCTGCAGGTCTGTTTCTCCCCCTCCATCTTTTTACCTCCCCCTTCCTTCTTGATTTCTCTGTCTCTATCCAATAAGTAAATAAATTAACAGTATTATTTTTAAAAGTTTCTCAGTCTGGGAGTGTGACTCCTTTGGGCCTGAGTTCACAGGGACATGGCAGAAGCCAGTGCTAGGGAAGCACCCTGGGGGAAAAACACAAGTACTTCTGCAAGATGAGAGCTGGCAGCGGGGTGCTCTTTTGTGCCCCAGTGGTTTCGATATCATCCTGTCCTTGTTAGAATCCAGGGCAAAGTGAGAGACACTGATTGTGGTAAGAAGTGACAGGAGGGTGGGTGCCTCACTTGCACTGAATGCATATTTATATTTCCATAAGACAGACATATTTACTATAAACACTAGAGCAAACAAAGCAAAGTCATTCGCTTAAATGCCAGAAAAACAGGAGGAGATGCTAATTTGACCTTCGTGGAAAAGACCTATGTCACTGACACTGCTCACAAGGCTTTAGAACAGAATTTGCCAAGCCGGTTAATTAGCACTCAGTGGATTAGGTCATCGGTGTTGGGGTGGAAAGAGGCCAAGGAAGGAAAAAGTCTGAAGGCTGGACCCATGTACCTATCCTCCCCCACCCCCCATAAGAGCAGACACAAGCATGAAGTCCCAAGAAAGCCCTGGAAGAGAGAGAAAAGAAGAAAGGGAGAAAGAAAGGAGAAAAGAAAGAGGGAATAAAAGAAGGATAAAAGAAAGGATGAAATCATGGAAAGAGTAAGGAAAGGAAGAAAGGAGGAAAGAAAACAGGAAGAAGAGATGAAAAGAAGGAAGGAGGGAGGGAGAGAGGAAAAGAAAGGAAGGGGAGAGAGGAGGAGGGAGAGGGGGGGAGGGAGAGGAGAGAGGGAGAGGGGGAGGGGGAGGGGGAGGGGGAGGGGGAGGGAGAGGGAGAGATCAACCACAGCTATCTGAAAGATGGATCTCCTTAAAGAGCAGATAACTGGAGACACCATGTGGCCAGGGTGCCCCTGCAACTCAGCAAGGCTCTTATCTCATGCACAGAGCACAGAGCTTGAGCAACCTGCTCAGTTCAGCAAGGCTCCTACCTCATGAACAGAGCACAGAGCTTGAGCAACCTGCTCAGTTCAGCAAGGCTCTTACCTCATGAACAGAGCACAGAGCTTGAGCAACCTGCTCAGTTCAGCAAGGTTCTTTCTTACCTCATGAACAGAGCACGGAGCTTGAGCAACCTGCTCAGTTCAGCAAGGCTCTTATCTCATGAACAGAGCACAGAGCTTGAGCAACCTGCTCAATTCAGCAAGGCTCTTATCTCATGAACAGAGCACGGAATTGAGCAACCTGCTCAGTTCATCAAGGCTCTTACCTCATGAACAGAGCACGGAGCCTGAGCAACCTGCTCAGTTCAGCAAGGCTCTTACCTCATGAACAGAGCACAGAGCTTGAGCAACCTGCTCAGTTCAGCAAGGCTCTTTCTTACCTCATGAACAGAGCACGGAGCTTGAGCAACCTGCTCAGTTCAGCAAGGCTCTTATCTCATGAACAGAGCATGGAGCTTGAGCAACCTGCTCGGTTCATCAAGGCTCTTACCTCATGAACAGAGCATGGAGCTTGAGCAACCTGCTCAGTTCAGCAAGGCTCTTATCTCATGAACAGAGCATGGAGCTTGAGCAACCTGCTCAATTCAGCAAGGCTCTTATCTCATGAACAGAGCACAGAGCTTGAGCAACCTGCTCAATTCAGCAAGGCTCTTATCTCATGAACAGAGCACGGAGCTTGAGCAACCTGCTCAGTTCATCAAGGCTCTTACCTCATGAACAGAGCACGGAGCCTGAGCAACCTGCTCAGTTCAGCAAGGCTCTTACCTCATGAACAGAGCACGGAGCTTGAGCAACCTGCTCAGTTCAGCAAGGCTCTTATCTCATGCACAGAGCACGGAGCTTGAGCAACCTGCTCAGTTCAGCAAGGCTCTTACCTCATGAACAGAGCACGGAGCTTAAGCAACCTGCTCAGTTCAGCAAGGCTCTTATCTCATGAACAGAGCATGGAGCTTGAGCAACCTGCTCGGTTCATCAAGGCTCTTACCTCATGAACAGAGCACGGAGCTTGAGCAACCTGCTCAGTTCAGCAAGGCTCTTACCTCATGAACAGAGCACGGAGCTTAAGCAACCTGCTCAGTTCAGCAAGGCTCTTATCTCATGAACAGAGCACGGAGCTTGAGCAACCTGCTCAATTCAGCAAGGCTCTTATCTCATGAACAGAGCACGGAGCTTGAGCAACCTGCTCAGTTCATCAAGGCTCTTACCTCATGAACAGAGCATGGAGCTTGAGCAACCTGCTCAGTTCAGCAAGGCTCTTATCTCATGAACAGAGCATGGAGCTTGAGCAACCTGCTCAGTTCATCAAGGCTCTTACCTCATGAACAGAGCACGGAGCTTGAGCAACCTGCTCAATTCAGCAAGGCTCTTATCTCATGAACAGAGCACGGAGCTTGAGCAACCTGCTCAGTTCATCAAGGCTCTTACCTCATGAACAGAGCATGGAGCTTGAGCAACCTGCTCAGTTCAGCAAGGCTCTTATCTCATGAACAGAGCATGGAGCTTGAGCAACCTGCTCAGTTCAGCAAGGCTCTTACCTCATGAACAGAGCACGGAGCTTGAGCAACCTGCTCAATTCAGCAAGGCTCTTATCTCATGAACAGAACACGGAGCTTGAGCAACCTGCTCACAGGACTTTGGAGAGCTGGGGATGCATGTTCACCCTTTGACACACACCACATATTCCCTCTGAAGAGGACTCAGCACCTCGCCAGGACAGCAGGAGCATTTGCTGGAAAACAGAGAATCTGACAGCTTAGCAGGCGACACAGAAATGATCACACATGACACACAGCCCTCACTTTCGGCTCCCGGGGACTCAGAGACTCAAACATGACAACCCTGTCACTTTGTCTCTGCCTTCCAAATAGGCGCTTTTTACTAAAAATGAACCCATCTGCCTGTCTCCTGCTCACAAGGAGCCCGACTGCCACTCTTAATCCCCCGTCATCGATGGCGGGGTGACAAGGCTCTGCTGGGCTGCGCTCCCTGCACACGCGCACACAAAGCCAAGCCACAAATCCCTCAGCGTGACATCAGCTCAGTGCCACTGGACTAGAAGAGTTCCCTCACAGATTCTTGCCACATGATTAGAAAGTCATTCAAGTCTGAGAGAATGTGGCAAGCGCAGAGGAGTGACAGTCAATTAGGAAGCAGAAGGGAGTGTGGGCCTGTCATGAAAACCATGCCTGCAATGGCTCTGGGGATGCGATGGATGCCCCGGGCCACTCTCACAAGAAGTTGTTATTATTATTAACAAGCTGCTGCTCAGCTCAGGCTTATGGTGGTGCCGGGGCCCGGACCTTGTACCTCTGAGCTTAGGGCACAAAGGTGTTGCACCACGGATGGTATCTCCTCCCTGACCCTTTCACAAGAAATTTATTTTTGTTTATTATACCAAAACATTTCTCAGCTCTGACTTACACTGGTTCTATGAATTGAACCCAAGACCTTGGAGCCTCAGGCATGAAAGTCTTTTTGCAGAACCATCATGCTGTCTCCCAGGCCCCAAGATCATATAAAAGCTGTTGTGAAAGCTGTTCATTCTAGGTAGGGGACATAGCACAAAAGACTTCCACATCTGAGGTCTCAGGTTTAATCCTCAGCATCACCATAAGATAGTGCTAAGCAGGGAACTGGTGTCTCTCTGTTTATTTTTTCCATTAAAATAACTACTAAAAATGATAATTAAGCAAGTACTTCCCTTCCCCACACCATATTACTATCATTGGCCAAAGCAGTTTTTCTTGGAAACCAGAGTCAAAATTTTGAATATATTTGTGTAAACCTATATGTAAATTTATATAACTTGGTGGGGTTTCTTCCCAACCAAGTCGGGGGGGGGGGATTAAACATAGAGAATAGCTGAACTTCCCCTCTGAGGAGAAAAGACAGATGAAAGTCAACAATTCCCACACTGATATTCTCTGATCAATGTTTCATTCCATAAAATGTCGAGAAAGGGAGGTGACCTGACACACAGCACCTGCCACCCCAAGAAGTCTCAGTGTCAAGAAGCCAGCACCCTGCTCCTCATACATCATACACAACAGGAACCGAAGGGACTGATACACATAAACTTACACAAAAAAAAAATCAAAGAAGCAAGCAAACACTTGAGAGCACCTTTTTATTTCTTTGTGGCATCAGAGTCTTGCAAGTGCATGATTCCATCACTCCCAGGCTGGCATTCTGCATTCTGACAGAGAAGGGCAGAAAGAGAATGGCACCACAGCACTGGAGCTTCTTCCCCTGTGCCAGAACACAGGTGCACGCCCTATTCAGGGAGCTATCCCTCTGCCTCGCTATCAAGGATCTTGATTCCAGCTCCACCACCACTCACCCTGTGACCAGGCCTGGGCCAGGCTTCTAACTCCCGAATCTCATGCCTCTCCCCAAAACACAGGTCACCATACCTTAGTAAGCTGAAAGGAGTGTGCAATAGGAGTCTGTGGCACAGAGAATAAACCAGAATATATCCCCTCCCCATGCAAATATCTTCCTAATAAGTATATGAACAAGCATGATATGGGAACTGTCAACAAATGTAGACCAGGCAACACTCTTAGCCTACCTGCATGTTAGCTGTTGGGCTCAGGCAAAGATGAGTAAAATTATGGGCCCCTTGGAATAAGTCTAAAACAGACTTCCTAGCTTCTGCCAATATGAAGACCCCAAATCTCATCTGCTCTATTCTTACCTTTAGGTTCCTGATTATTAAACAATTTGTTCTGCTTTATAGCTTAATGTTTTTTAGCCACCAATTGCAGATGCTACCATGATATCAACCTGATTTCCATGGGCAGATGACCTCACCAATGTGTCCTGGACCCCCACCTCTCCAGAGCCCCACCCCACTAGGGAAAGATAGAAACAGGCTGGGAACCTGTTTCTATCAACACCCATGTCCAGCGGAGAAGCAATTGCAGAAGCCAGACCTCCTACCTTCTGCCCCCTAAAGATGTTTGGTCCATGCTCCCAGAGGGATAAAGAATAGGGAAGCTTCCAATGGAGGGAACAGGAAGCAGAACTCCGGTGGTGGGAATTGTGTGGAATTATACCCCTCTTAACCCACAGTCTCGTCGATTATTATTAAAACATTAATATAAAAAAGATGTAATTTAAAAAAAAGTGCAGAAGACAATATGCTCATGTTCCTTAGTGTCATCCACATAAATCGCAGGGTTTCTCTCAAATAATCACTTGCCCTCTGTGTGACTGAAGGAACTATTCGGTCAGAAACAGCACGATCTCACCCGAAAGGCAGAGGCTGCGTAGCCAACAAGAAGGTGGACTCACTTGACAGCTTGTTGTGGCTGAGGACGAGCTGCGTGATGTGGGACAAGGTAACTGCAAGAGAAGGAAAAGCCACAGCGTCAGTCGGTGCTCCCCACCACGCCTCCACACCTGCTCCAAGGTAAAGTGTTTCTTCTTCTAGCGTTTGCCCTTCTTCCGTAGCCAGTCAACAGCATCAGGTTGAGCCTGATGTAAAGTGCTGAGTTATTTTCACAGGTAGGAGTATTACCGGCTCGCTAAAGCAAAAGCAAGGACTCCGTCAACACTGCAAGTTCCATGTGAAAGGAAATTAAGTCACAGAGTTAATGGTGAAATTAGCACAGAAACTTGGAGCTGATGAGATGGATGACAAAGGAGCAAACATTACCAGGAGCCAGACAGAGGCTTGGGGACACTGTCTGCTGGTGTGGCCGGGGTGACCAATCTCAGTGACAGGAAGTGCTACCCAGGAACCGGTCCAGGGGTCTAAAGAAGCAACAGGAATCTCACCACAAGCCAGGAGCCTGCAGCACAGTACTTGGTGGAAGTGGCATCAACCAGAAACTCTGCACTGCCGGTTCCAGAGCAAAATCCTCTATAGTCACCTCCACACTGACCATCCATGTTTTAAAACACCTGCAGGTTGCTTGCCAGATTCAATCTGTGTCTAGTTTATTTTTGTCACCAGAATTACCACTGTATGTGGTCTATTCCGGGGGGTCATTTCTATTGTCCCTTTCTTTCTCTTTTTTCTTCTCTTTTTCTTCCTTTTCTCTTTTGATAGAAGTGAAAGACAGAGAGGGAAACAGAGAAGAGACACACAGATAGAGGTAGAAATGTAACACTGCTTCATCCACTGATCATGAAGCTCCCTCCACCCCATGTGAAGACGGGGGGAGGGGGCTGGATCGCATTCCTTGGGCATGGTAATATGTGTGCTCTACCATGTGAACGGTGCCCACCCTCACACACACCCAGAATTACTAGAAATTTAATCTGCTGATCCAGTTTGGGGTTGGGGAGACAGCTCACCCAGCAGAGCACATGCCCTGACCCCTGACACCTTATGAGAAAGAGACAGCACTGATGAAGTATCATCAATGGTGGAACAGTGCTGTGGTGTCTCTCCCCCATCTCTCTCTCTCTCTCTATCTCTCAATTAAAAAGAAAAAAAAATTGGTCAGGGAAGCCAAATTGGCATCTTGCATGCATGAGTCTTTCATTACCTGGAACTGCATTAAAAAAGAAAGAAAGAAAGAAATACATATATATGTATGTGTATATATATATATATATATGTATGTGTGTATATATATGTGTGTATATATATGTATGTGTATATATATGTATGTGTATATATATATGTATGTGTGTATATATATATATGTATGTGTATATATATATATATGTATGTGTATATATATATGTATGTGTATATATATATGTATGTGTATATATATATGTATGTGTATATATATATATCGGAGGCCGGGCAGTAATGCACTGGATTAAGCACACATGGTGTGAAGTGCAAAGACCAGCTTAAGGATCCCGGTTGGAGCACCTGGCTCCCCAGCTGCTCCACAAGCAGCGAAGCAGGTCTGCAGGTGTCAATCTTTCTCTCCCCCCTTTGTCTTCCCCACCTCTCTCAATTTCCCTCTGTTCTATCCAACAACAACAGCAGCAGCAGTAGCAATAATAATAACAAGAAGGGCAACAAAAATGAGAAAAATGGCCTCCAGGAGCAGTGGATTTGTAGTTCAGGCACCAAGACACAGCAATTACCCTAGAGGCAAAAAAAAAAAAAAAAGAAAAAAATAGATATTTTAAAAATTGCTTTCCAACTCTAAAGGAAATGTGTGCAAATGTACACACATTAGTTAAGAAACAGATTTAGAACACACTCTGCTTTTAAAAGACAGGTCCTGTAATGAGTGTGTCCTAGAATGTTCCCAGCTATGACCACAGAATGTGAGCTCAGACCAACAGGGATGCAGAGGTTACACAGGCTCTTATGCTGAATATGGGCCCCAGATCAGAACGATGGGGTTAACAGTTAAAGATATTTACATCTCTTTCCCATATTTGGGAGCTACTCTCTGGCCTGATCCAGTTTTCCAGTCCTATTCTCAACTCTGACACTGTCTTCCCAAGACAATACCTTTGGTCTACCTGCATGTTAGCTGTTGGGCTCAGACAAAAATTAATGAAGTCCTGGGTCCCTTGGAGTATGCCTAAAATAGACCTACTAGCTTTCTCCAAAATGGAGAACCCAACTTTCATCTGCCATATTCTTGTTTTTAGGTTCCTGATTATTAAACAATTTGTTCTGCTTTATATCTTAATATTTTTTAGCCACCAAATTGAAGATGCTACCATGATACCAACCTGACTTCCCTGGGCAGACAACCTCACCAATAAGTCTTGGAACCCTACCTCTCCAGAGCCCTGCCCCACTAGGAAGATAGAAAGAGGCTGGGAGTGTGGATTGACCTGCCAATGCTCATGTTCAGTGGAGAAGCAATTACAGAAGCCAGAACTCCCACCTTCTGCACCCCATGGATCTCTGGTCCATACTCCCAGAGGGATACAGAATAGGAAAGTTTCCAATGAAGGAGATAAGATACGGAACTCTGGCGGTGGGAACTATATCAAATTGTATCCCTGTTATCCTATAATAATAAAAATAAAAAAACAGATTTAAAGATATCTGCCATCTTTTTCAATAATATTACCTTAATGGGAAAGACTTTTTTCCTATAAGGGAAATTAAGAAAAAAAAAATGTCATTAAATATCTCAGTGGTGAATCCCAACACGCAGGGGTTCATGAGTATTTATCACAATCCAGAGGGCTTTTCTTTCTTTTCTTAGCTTTCAGAAAACTATAGCAAAATACACAACACAGTACAAAGATCTATTTGACCATCTGAGATTAATCCACTAGCTTGACAGCCCCAAACAGGAGGGTGTCTCATGCAGAAGCACAATACCAGCAGAGCCAGGGCTGAGCATGAAGGTGGTCAGGGAGGTGGGTTGGCACTAGAGCACAGGACTTGTGTGCTGGTGGCCCTGAGTTCAATCCTTGGTGCCACATACACCAGAGTGGTGCCCTGGTCTCTCTTAGAAATTGTTTTTCAAAACTGCAGACTACTTCAACACACCAGTTGTCTCCCCAGTCAGCAAAGGCAGGTCCCCAAAGGAGTTATTCATGAAGGCAAAACGACTGAATGAGATATTGTATCTAAACATTTTTTTAGATTTATTCTTTTTAAAATGTATTTATTTATTGGATAGAGACAGAAATTAAGAGAGAAGGGGGAGATAAAGATGGATAGAAAAAGAGAGTCACCCAGAGCACTGTTTTACTCCTCATGAAGCTTCATCCCTGCAGGTGGGGACCAGGGGCTTGAACCTGGGTCCTTGTGCATTGTGACATGTTGCACCACCACCTAACCTCAATTCATTCATTTTCAGAGGAGAGAGAACCAGAGCACAACTCAACTCTGGCAGAGTGTGATGCCAGGGATTCAACTGGGGCCCTCTGGAGCCTCAGGCAACTGGTGGAGGGTGAGACCTATGTGCCTGAAGCTCCTGTCCCATCCCTGGTGCCAGGTGTGCTGCAGGTGCTCTGACTGCTTCCACACATGCATGTGAAACCCTTACTATTTCAGGTGAAATAAACAAATCTTAAAAAATAAAAATAAAAAAAGAGGGTGGGTGGTGGCACATCCAGCAGAACACAAACATTATCAGTCTCAGGTGTCCAAGTTCAAGTCTCATATGCAGGATAGAAGCTTCACAGACAGCACAGAAGAGCAGCAGGTGTCTCTCCTGCTCTTTTCTTATCTATCTTGGCCTCTCATTTCTACTTAAAAAAAGAAGGTCACTGAGAACAGTGGAGTCATCCCCCAAGCCCCAACAGTAACTCTGGTGCCAAAAAGCAGGTAAATAAATCTAAAAAAAGGATAAAGAGAATAGAGCCAGGGAGATAGCTCAGGCTACTAGAGCACCAACTTTCATGCCTGTGGTCTCAGAGACTTACTGCAAGGTCCAATCCCTAGCACCACTTCATGCTAGAGCTGAGCAGTGCTCTGGTCTCTGACCTCTTACATACATACATATGTATATACATACTGCCTCCTTAAAGTACTTTAAGAGAAATAATAGTCCTATCTCCTCCTGCCTTAAATTTTCCATTTTTTCATATAATTTTCCAATATATTTTCAAGTCTTTTCCAAATATATCACAACTGGTTAAGAGAAAAAAAAAGTTGCTCCTCTCCCAGTTAATATTCCCAATGAAAGGCTGAATGAGTAGAGACCTGATTCCTTTTACTCATTTCATTGCCCTTTAAACACACATTTAACAGGAGAGAAAGGGACACAGCTCCAAAGTTCTTGACAATAGAGACATACGTGTTGTCTCAGCTAGACTGTTTTCCCTTCTTCCTATTGTTACAAGGCTTCAGGCTACAGTAGGCAACAGCATGGAAAATTAGAGCAGAAAAGAAAAAGTTAATAAAAGATCTTTTGAGAAAAAATATTTAGGGCAACACTGGACTCTGGGCTGGGGCTGCGGGAAGGGCAGTTCTGTTGGACAGAAATCAAAACCCTGAATCAGTCACAAAGGCAGCAGCAGGAGGACAGAGGAGGGACAGAGGGAGAGAGGGGGGTGCCATTTCCTTCTGTGGGGACAGGTAAGTCCATGTAGGTTCCCCATGGAGAAAGGCCACTGATGGAGGCTTACTGAGAAGTACAAAAGTGTTCACATCAAACTAGCTGGGAGGTGACCGAGGCTGTGCCCACAAGCCTAGCTGATGCCCCTTTCTTGTACCCAGGGAGCCCATCCACAATGGCAGTGGAACCCCTTGGGGTCCTATGGCCATGAAATGTGAGGAATATGCATGCCAGAGCAATCAACACACTACTGTTTGAGTTCCCAAAGCAGGACAGACTTCCACTGTGCCCAGGCCTTTCCAAAGCTGAGCATGTTTCACAACTCAACTCCTGGGGCCAGGGTGGCAGTCATGATACCAAGCATGAGGACCTGGGTTCAAGCCCCTGGGTCTCAACTGTAAGGGGGGAAGCTTCACAAGTTGTAGAGCAGTGCTGAAGGTGTCTCTGCCTCCCTATCTCATACTCTTTCCCTCAGTTTCGTTAGGGGGAAGGGAAAAAAAAGGCAGCTGGGAACAGTGTGTACATTGAACCCCAGTAATAACCCTAGCAGCAAAAAGAAAAATCAGCTCATAGACTGACCCCCAGCACCATGCATAACAAAGAGGTGCTCTGACCTGCCCCAACCCTCTTCTCTCTTTCTCACTTGAAACTCATCTTATATGACATATGATAAAATCTTTTTTGTCCCAGCATGTGGGTTTCATAACTGTATAGTTCTGATAATCCTGAGGGACTTTTTTTTTTCCAGATTAAGGGTGAAAGGCAGAAAGGGAGAGAAACACACCCAGCACTGCTTCACCACTCACTCATGAAGCTTCTCCTTTGTATGTTGTTCCCATGTGGTGGCTCAGGTATCAAACACAGGTCCTTAGGCTTGGCAAAGCAAGCCAGCTCAAGACTCTTCCAAGATAAACCTTGCATACTTCAATTGGAAGTATCCCAGCAGGTAAAGCACCTGCCTTACCAAGCTTTACCACCCTCTAAAATAATGAAAAGCTCAGCTCTGGGAAGCCGTGGAGGAACATCGTACATGTGTGAGGCCCTGGGTTCATTCCCTGGCACTGCAAAATACGTTACCATCAAAATGTACATCAGCATACACTGCTGAATACTCCAGTGCCTGGGCTGTCCCCTAGCTCCAGCCTGTAGACATGGTGATGGGGTCATGACCTGGGACCAGATCAGCTGATCGGTGGGAAAGTAGACTTGCAGACTTGGTAAGAGGGAGATGTTCAGTGAGAAAGGCCTTAGAGGAATGTGATTTATGATGTCTCTTCTCTAGCTGGGATGTCAGAATCAGTAGAGGTGTAATAATTTCAAAAGAGACACAACTGAAGGCCAGAGAAATAGCTCATCAGGTCGGGCACTTACCCAGCCATGCATGTGGCCCTGGTATAAGCCCAGGAGGTGCTGGAGGTGCTGTGGCACTGGAGAAAACACTGGAGCCGCACTGTCTCCTCCTCTGCCTCTCTCTGAGTGAGTATGGTGTAGAGCAGAGAAACTGCCCATGTGTGTGGGCCAAGCTCCACCAAAAGAGACAGACAGACAGACAGGCAGAGGGAGACTCACACTGGGTACCTGCTGACTGGGTGGGACCAATAGTCTCCACTTGCAGATTATCTTGGGAGAAATGTAGACCATACATCCTGTCTAGTCTATGATAGTCTTAGATGAAGCCCACTGTCCCCACTCAGAAACATCCTCAGCTTGGATGATAAATCTCTCAGTCACTTGACTTAGTGAATACAGAGAATACACACGAATCCTGAATGGCAAGGCCCCAAACACATGGCAGCAAGAGGAGCGTCTATCTGCTTGAAAGGGAAATGACAGCCAAGAGGAGGTGTGCAGGGCTGTCACAGTCTAAAGAGCTATAGGGCAGAGGACCCCAGAGACTGAGGCTGGACTTGAAAGAAAGTCCAGGGTGGAAACCAGAGGCTAAGAAGCAAATCTAAGCTGATGAGAGTGAGCAGATGGGAAGCAGAGAAGGTCCAGGACTGAAGGGGATGGCTAAGAGTTTAATGCAATAATATCATCCCCACCCCCACCCCCAAATCTAAGGACTAAATGCTTCTAGAAAAAGAATCATGTCCAGGTAACACTAAGGAAGATAACAGAAAGTATTGCCAACAAGAGTATCAATTAAAAATTCATCAGCATTTTAAAGAATATCACTGTATTTAAAACAGCTCCCTTTGTCCCATCTTCAGCACCCAGTAGGCAGCAACCCCAGCCTGAGATAAATCCACAGTACTGTGATATGATGTGAAAGGCTTGCTTTCACAGGCATGGCACCCAGGAAAACAATCTCCACCCTTCTAGAAAATCAGGAGGTATGGGGCTACTGTGTAACACTTGAGAGAGGGGCAGAGAGTTCTAGCCTCCCAGAATGACATTAATACTCAGAGCAAAATAACCTGCTGGGAGGAGATTAGAGGACTGAGACTTGGAAATGCACAAAGCGATGATGAGACCTCCAACAAAACAGGCAATGCCTTAGAAGACACAGATGGCAAAGAGGGAATTTCTAAAAAATGTAAACAGATGAAAAGAATTCAAGAGATCAACAGACAGACACACACTGAAGAGCCCAGAAAAAGAAAACATTAAGCAAGGGAGTAAACATACATTTAAAAAATAAATAAACATAGAGGGCCAGGCGGTAGCGCACTGGGTTATGTTGCACAGTGCAAAGCGCAAGGGCAAGCACAAGAATCCAGGTTCAAGCCCCTGGCTCCCCACCTGAAAGAGGTTCCCCTCACAAGTGGTGAAGCAGGTCTGCAGGTGTCTGTCTTTCTCTCCCCTCTCTGTCTTCCCCTCCTCTCTCCATTTCTCTCTGTCCTATCCAACAGGAACAACAACAATGGGAAAAAATGGCCTCCAGGAGCAGTGGATTCATAGTTCAAGCACCAAGCCCCAGTGACAAACCTGGAGGCAATAAACAAATAAATAAATATAATAATTGAGACAATGTCACTGAAATTAAAAATATATATATTTAAAACTTTTAAAATGCAAAATATAAAGAGCATAGTACACATCTGGGAAATGATTGATACAGAGAGACCAAGCTGTGAGGAGATTACCCGATCTAAAGAACAAATGGAAATTCTCCTCAGCATCAGGGGAAAGGCAGCTGCTGTTTTCAGAGGAAAGTGAATGCGAACATGGAGGCTGTGAGGTGGCTCAGCTGGTGGAGTGCAGGACTTGCGGGAGTGAGGCCCCAGGTTTGATTCCTGGAGCGGTTCTCAGTCCTTTTCTGAAGTAAATATACTGACCTTTTAAAAAGGAAATAACATCATCACCAGACTCCTGGACAGCAATAATTTCTGCCAGAAGAACACAACATAATTAAAATACTCCAGGAAAGAAGTGTTCGGAGATGGATTAGCAGGTACAGCTCAGGCCTTACCATGTGTGAAGTCTTGGCTTTGGCCCCAGTCCTGCAGACAGCACCAGAAGGAGCTTTATGGACACAGAATGTCTTTAAAAGGGACCTATCAGGGGACGGGTGGTGGCGCACCTGGTTGAGTGCACATGTTACAATGCTCAAGGACCCTGGTTCGAGCCCCCGGTCCCCTACAGGGGTAAAGCTCTGCAAGCGGTGCAACAGGGCTGTAGGTGTCTCTCTGTCTCTCTCCCTCTCTCTCTGTCTGCCCCTTCCTCTTGACTTCTGGCTGTCTCTAACCAATAAAGATAGATTTTTTTTTAAAAAAAAGGGGCCTATGTACATGATGGCAGAGGAGGACTGTTGGTATGCTTCTAAAAACCCCTTCTGTTTCATTAGTTTAATACCCCCTGCTTAACTACTGTATTCTATTTACATAACCACTGCATTGGTCTATTTACATAAATCACTTTTACATTTACATAAAGCACCACCCTCCCTCCAGGGCATTGGTGGTTCTGTGGTAGAATTCTCACCTGCTCCGCTCCCTCTCCTTGTCATACCCTGATTTTCACCAGTCACTTTTCTCTCCACCCTCTCTGCATCGCATCCTGTTCCCACCCTACTGGGCTAGTATATTTATAAGGACAAGACTGTTTGTAGTTTTTAGTTTAGCTTAGCTTGGTATAGATTGCACTGCGTCCTGCATAAATAGAGATACTGCATACAGCTCAACTATGAGTCCCCAGTCATCTGTTACCCACCCGTGAAGCCAGCCCATCGAAAACAACATATGGCGCCTACAACGTGGGACCGGACATGCACAACTCCCAGATAAGTGAAGACTTTGCCTACCTATGCACTATGGTCTTCTCTTCTGCTTACGAAGAGGTTTGCCAAAGCCTCTACTGTTTCATCATGAGACAGTTACTCTGTCTCTGTAACATTTTGCTCTGGGCCACACTTTGTTTCCCTGACCAGGAACTTTGGTTTCTTGTGACCCTAATCATAGAGCTTGGGAGATGCACAGAGATTTCTCCTTGGACTTTCTGGATTCCCTCTCCCATGTTTTCCTGAGGAAAAGGACTACATTTTGCTCCAGGCCACAATTTGGTTCTTTATGACCATCGTAGACCTTGGGATATGCTCGGAGATTTCCCCTGGGACTTTCTGGACTTCTCGAATGTTTCCCATGGAGAAGGTCTACTCTAATTTGAGGAGCATTCTCCAGTACCGTGGCAGTCCCCAAGAATGGATACACGTGATTAGTTCTACTCTCCTGATTGGATTCTTTCTTCGATGGGAAGACGCTTTTAAAAGTAGATGCCTGAAGCAATACAGCAGGAACAGTCAGAAGCACCCTAAATGGAATTTTGAAGAGCTTTTTGGACTAGGACGCCCTCCGGGGACTCATGATACTACATGTCTTCACATGAAAAAGCATCTACTCAAATGGAATTCCTGGAAATCCGTTTGGATCCTGTTCTCTGACATCGCCCACAAGATGGAATGACTACAACACACCCCCGGAAACCAATGATGTGACCTGGCACGACCTGAAGAAACAGATTCACAGACTCCAAAGCTCACTCTCTACAAAAAAGCCGACACTTCCATCGGACTTACTGGTACACACTGCTGTGTTTCTCAAAGACTAACTTCAGCCAATTGCCTTGAGACTTTATAGACCATGTCCCCTCGCCTGCAGGCTCTGTCCCCAGAAAACTCCCCTCCTTATTAGGTTATGCCCACTGAGGCAGGAAATGCCCTTTGAGGCAAGAGATGCCCCCAGAGGCATGAAGCGCTCCCAGAGGCAAGAAATGCTCTTTCGCCTGCTAGGCCTTGCCCTTTGTGGCAAGAAACGTTCCCCTTGGCATCACACTGGTTATTGCTGCTCGCCTATTTTGTTTTCCATGTCTTATGCCAGTTCTTTTGAAAACGCCTGTACGATATAGGTTTCTGTTCACCCCACAATCCTGATACTATGGCCATTAGTTAAAAAGAAAGGGGGAATTGTTGGTATGCTTCAAAAAACCCCTTCTGTTTAATTAGTTTAATACCCCCTGCTTAACTACTGTATTCTATTTACATAACCACTGCTGCGGTCTATTTACATAAATCACTTTTACATTTACATAAATCACCACCCTCCCTCCAGGGCATTGGTGGTTCTGTGGTAGAATTCTCACCTGCTCCGCCCCCTCTCCTTGTCATACCCTGATTTTCACCAGTCACTATTCTCTCCACCCTTTCTGCATCGCATCCTGTTCCCACCCTACTGGGCTAGTATATTTATAAGGACAAGATTGTTTGTAGTTTTTAGTTTAGCTTAGCTTGGTATAGATAGCGCTGCGTCCTGCATAAATAAAGAGATACTGCGTACAACCCAGCCATGAGTCCCGGGTCATCTGTTACCCGCCCGTGAAGCCAGCCAGGCGAAAACAACAGAGGACCTAGTGGGGGTTGTATTGTTATGTGGAAATGTTATGCATGGATAGACTATTGTATTTTTTTTAATATTTATTTTATTTATTTATTCTCTTTTGTTGCCCTTGTTGTTTTATTGTTGTAGTTATTGTCGTTGCTGGATAGGACAGAGAGAAATGGAGAGAGGAGGGGAAGACAGAGAGGAGGAGAGAAAGATAGACACCTGCAGACCTGCTTCACCACCTGTGAAGCGACTCCCCTGCAGGTGGGGAGCCGGGGTTCGAACCAGGATCCTTATGCCAGTCCTTGTGCTTTGCGCCACCTGCGCTTAACCCGCTGCGCTACAGCCCAACTCCCAGACTATTGTATTTCATTGTTGACTGTAAACCATTAATCCTCCAATAAAGATTTCTTTTTTAAAGAGCTATGAGGCCGTAGCCAGGTCAAGGCAAACAGGTGAGTACATGATAGTTGTGGTGTGTGTGGCCCCTCAGAAAGCAACCTGCTCCCTCCAGTCAAACAGGGTCACTCAATACTGATCCCCATTGGTCAAGCACCTGAATTATAAGAAATGCCACAATTTTTTTTCTGCTTGTTTTATGCTTAAAGAAAAAAAAATATATATATATATCCTACGCAAACTCTATTCAAAGAAACAACAAGTCTTTGTGTGATATAAAGATATCTCTGACAAGATATCTTTAGCTCCAGACCACATGTGTTTAGGAGAGAGAATCTGGGTTTCACATGAGCATGTCGATTCTAGCACCAAGAGTGACAACCCAGAACCGGCTAGCAGGTAAAGTGGGGTGCTACGGCTTCTTCAGCTGAAAACAGAACTACTGGAGCATTTGCTAACTCGGGTGGTGGCTCACCACGCACTACACTCACATCATCATGTGCAAGGATGGAGGTTCAAGCTCCCAGTCCCTACTTGTAGGGGGACCTTTCAAGAGTAGTGGAGCAATGCTGCAGCTATCTCTCCTTCTAGCTCTCTCTCCCTCTCTCCCAAGTGCTGTCCCTAAGCTTCTACCAAGAAGGATTAAAAAAAAAAAAAAAAAGGAAGGATGGATGGAAGGGAGGAAGGAAGGAGAAAGAGGGCTTGGTGGTGGCACACCTGGTTGAGCACACATGTTGCAATGCACAAGGACCCAGGTTCAAGCCCCTGGTCCCCACCTGCAGGGGGAAAATTCACAAGTGGTGAAGCAGTGCTGCAAGTGTCTGTCTCTTCCTTTCTCCCCTTTCCTCTCAGTTTCTGCTATCTCTGTCCAATAAATAAAGATAATAAAAATAAAGTTTAAAAGAAATACATAAAGAGAAAAAAGAAGGAAGGTAGGAAGAAAGAAAACGCCACTGGGACCAGCGAAGCTATGCAGGCTCCAAGTCCCAGCAATCACACTGGTGGCAAAATAAAAAATAATAAAATGAAATTAAACCTCTGGAGTTACTGGTGAGTTGAGACATCCTAGTTATTAGTTATTCAACTGCTGATATCTAAAGACTGCCATTCCCAGCAGAGCTTCAGCCAAGAGCACATCACAACTTGCCCCTGGCGACCTCCCACACCACCAGGGCTCAGAGCCAGCTTTTCCTCCAAACCCTGTCACACTAAGTGTGCCATCTAACTGCTCCTGGGAACTTGGATCCGCTGAGGGTTCCCAGATGTGAAGAAATAAGCAGATAGTAGGCAAAGGCCCCTGGAGGGGTGACATGACAGAAAATTCTCAAAATCAAAGAGCTCTTGTGACTTTTTTTTTTCACACCATCAGGTAAATCATATCTTAAGAAACTAACAAATGTTAATACTAAGGTTAATGTGTGCCAGGATACAGGCTGAATGCTCCCCTGAAGTTCTTATGTGGAAAAAGGATGCTCATTGTGAAGGGGTCAGGAGGTGGGGCCCTCGGGAGTAGCGAAGGACATGATCAGGTGTGAGGGTGGGGCCTTCAGGAGTGAAATGGGTGCCCTGAGAAAGTTCTGCCATCATTTCTTCCATATCTGGACACAGAAAGAGATGGCTAGGAGCCAAAAGTGGGCCCTCACCAGACACCAAATCTGCCCTCATCTTGAGGCTCAGAGAGGTTAAGTGACTTAACAGTTGGCTACACAATTGGTGACAAAAAAAAAAAAAAAAAAAAAAAAAATCTAGGGCTTCAGGAATCACAATACCAACTGACTGGAAAATTGTGAAAAGTCACTACAAACTGTAACTTCACATGTCTCCTGGGGAGGTGGGGGGTGTCACAGTTTGTTTCCTCTCTAGATAAAACGGTTCCAGGCGTTGCCTTGCCCTAATAACATCAGTTGAACACTGAAAACTTCTAGCATGTTCCAGGTGGCTGTGAGCTGTTCCCCTCTCGAGGGCTGGGGAGGAGTCCCTCACCTGGGCCGCGCTTCCCAGCCTGGCTCCTTGAGACTGTCTAACGCACAGCCTCGACCACCAAAGCATGGAGGTAACCACAGCCTTGGTTACCAAACTCAGAAGAGGCGTTGGAACCAGACTGCAGGTTAAAATTTAATTCTGGGGTAAGCCTGGGAGGTCACTGACTCGGAAGGTAGAGGGCATATGCTCTGCAAACCTGGGGTTCTGAGTTGAGTCTCTGGCACTGCGTATAGACTCAGGTTCTGGTCTCTGTCTCACTAAATAAATAAATCTTTCTGAAAGAGGCATCAAGCTAAGAATTTAAATATTTGCCTTGGGGAATAGGTGGTTCAGTGGGTAGAGTACACATTTGCTTAAGGACAAGGGTTTGAAACCCCAGTACACACAGAGAAGCTCAAGAGCCAGGTATCACACCAGCATGTGAAGGGCCCGGTTCAAATCTCTGCTCCCCACTTCCAAGAGGGGGAGCTTCATGAGCAGTGAAGCAGGTCTGCAGGTATCTCTCTTTCTCTCCCCCTCGCTATCTCCCAATGCCTCCTCATTTTCTCTGTCCTGGCAAATAAAATAGAAAAGAGAGAGAAAGAGAAAGAAGGCAGAAATGGCCACCAGGTGCCAGCACAGAATGCCAGCGATAATCCAGTGGCAAATAAAATAAAATAAAATAAAATAAAAATAACATAGGAGGAGCTTCAGGGGAGGTGAAGGGGTGCTATGTCATCATTATCTCTTCCCTCTCTGTCTGTCTTCCTCGATGTTTCTACCTATGATTGAAAAGGAACAGAAAAGGCACGATGATAAAGTTCACTTGGACAGTGCACTGTCTTACCATGTATACAACCCAGGTTCAAGACTTTTCAAACATTCAGCAAAAAAAAAAATCCATCAGGCGTGGTGGAATTATGTAACAGAACTACACAGCCCTGCAAAAACTCATCAGGGGAACAAACAAAAACTCAATTTCTACAAATTAGCCTAGACTTGATCTCCTAAAGGAACTAGATTTTTAAAAAGAAATATCTAGTTCTGGTGGGCCCTTCCTTGAGAAGTATGAATGAAGTTGTCATTCCTCCTTTCAACAGCGCTTACTGAGGCAGAGAAGGGCAGTTGGGAAGAGAGGCAGAAAGCTCCCAGGCTGGATCCCAGGTGATAAAACCAAGAAGGTGGGCATACACATGCAACCTAGAGAAGCTTAAAAAAAAAAGGGGGGGTGGTCTTAATAAAGATGGCAGCTGAAAGGACATGGCTTTCAGCTCTGTATCTTCCCCCAGAGATAACCTGCAAAGATAAGCAAACACACACTACCAGCAGCCCAACCATGGCCACGTGTGAGCAGCTGTGGAAAAAGCCTCCTCAAGAACACTTGATGGCCTGCCTCAATTATTCTGGCCCTTTAGAAAATCCACTTTCCTGGGAGGCAAGGCTATTTTTCTTTTCAAGATTTGTCTGAAAGATACTTTATTCCAACCTGGGGGGAAAAATAATAAAACGGATAAAGGCCTGACCACCTAGAGGGTGCTAAACTGGAGATTAAAAAGTCACAAAAGAATTAAATGAAAGGATAAAGGCCTGACCACCTAGAGGGTGCTAAACTGGAGATTAAAAAGTCACAAAAGAATTAAATGAAAGGAATGAAAACAGCCTCCGTGGCCACAGAGCGGAGTCCCTGCACCCCCAACTGCTGGTTCCGGGCTTCCAAGGGCACCTCAATCACCTGGGTGAAAACCAGCACACCAGTGCCTGCGGTGAAACCTCCTTTGGAAAAAGAACATCAGCACTGGAGGAGGATGTGTGCACAGATTACAAATCGAGTAGGAAGACAAATGAAGTGAGGAATAAGAACCCTGAGCAAAAGTGTCAAATGCCCCAGGTCCTAATAGTCACAAAGAAAACACTGATGGGGTGGCAAAGTCCTCACCCTTGTTTCTGCTGTAGACGGTGTGGGCCACTTTGGAGGTGCACCTGCTCCGCCATGCACTCAGTGCCAGCAGGCAGCACTAGCAAGCCCCTGCTCAGGAGCATGACCCAGCTCTGCCTCTAGGGGGCAGCACTGGGCACACCTGAGAGAGAGAACCCAGCTGCGGGCTGTCTCCACATCTCCAGTCTGTGGCAGCTTCCTCACCTGAAAGCTTTCGGTACCTAAACTACAGAAGCATTCTAGAAAGGCCCTTTTCTGTCTCAGGAGAAGTAACTTGCTGTGTTTGTAGGACATAGCTCGCCCAAGCTGAAACATGTTTCCTATGCTTACAACAAACACTGAGCCATTGAGCTATTCCTCTCTCAGAGCTTAACCAATTCCTGCCCATATTTTGAGAAGCTGAAGAATGAAGAGAAAGCTTGAGCAGTGAGAACCATTCTGTCTGTTGCAATGATCTGTTCCGTGTCTAATCCTGATGGCAACACACAGAACCCAATGAGTAGTTAAAAATATTTGAAGTTGTCCTAAGAGACAGTATAATGGCTATGCAAAAGATTTTCATGCCTGAGGCTCCAAGGTCCCAGGATCAATCCCCAGCACTACCAAAATGCAGGGAGAGCTTAGCAGTGCTCTGGCTAAAATATACACATATGGTGTTGTGTTAGAAAAGCAGGTCAACTTTCGAATAATGTACTTGGGACATAATTCGCATACAGCTGATGGCAGTCTGACAAGGGAGCATAGCGTGGATTTAAGCAAACCCGCAAGGGATTGTGGGTTTGTCGGAGGAAGTGATTTAATTCCGCTTCTGCTGGAAACAGCTCTCTGTTTTGCTTCCTCTCAGTTCCTGCTAGCTGCTCCTGAGTGCTCTCCTTCTCCCTAGAACCGCGCCCCCCCCCCCCCCCCCCCGTGCTACTCCCCCTGGACTTGAACATGTGTAGCTGAGCACTGGTAACTAACTTAAAATACTCATGTCTTGGGGGCTGGGTGGTGGTACACCCAGTTAAGCGCACATGGTATGAAGCTCAAGGATCCGGGTTCAAGCCCTAACTCCCCACCTGCAGGGGGAATGCTTCCCAAGCTGCAAAGCAGGTCTTCAGGTATGTATCTTTACCTCTCCCTTGCTTTCTTTTTAAAATATTTTATTAGTGATTTAATTCTTCTTCTTTAATTCTTATTAGTGATTTAATGTTGATTTACAAAATTGCATGTCAACAGGGGTATAATTCCACACCGTTCCCACCACCTCTCTCTCCCTCTATTGTAAATTATAGCAGTTTTCCTAAGTTTGCAGTTATGGGTTAACTATTATTTCTACAACTGTCTGTCTACATTTGTATGTAATTGCCAACCCCTCCACCCCATGTTCTCTTCTTTTCCAAGCTACACATAACCTTATTACTACATCCAAGTCCCTCTCTCTTTCCCAGTCCAGATGGAGCTGGAGTTCAAGGTGCTCTTATCCTCTTCTTCCTATCACTTCTCCTCCATTGGAAGTATGGATCAAAAATATTTGGGGGGTGCAGAAGGGAGGAGTTCCAGCTTCTGTAATTGCTTCTCCGCTGGACATAGGCATTGGCAAGTCAATTCATACTCTCTCTTTCTCCTTCTCAATCTCCCTCTCAAATTATCCTGTCTCATTCAATAAAAATGGAAAAAATGTCCACCAGGAGCAGTGGATTTGTAGTGCTGGCACCAAAAAAAAAAAAAAAAAAAAAAAAAAAGACCCATGGCTCTGCTCTCTGGCCATCATGACTAGCTGATCTTTGGCCCACTTCCTATTTGTACCTAAATAACTCGCAGTGGAATAAACCTCCTGTTTGTTTTAGACCCCCACTAAAGCCACGTGAAAGTTTTTATTTTTTAATTACTATAGAGCTTGGTGGTGGTACACCCATTAGAATACACAAATCACCATGTGTGAGGACCCAGGTTCAAATCCCCAGCCCCCGCCTGCAGAAGGGAAGCTTCAACAGCTGTGGAGCAGTGCTGCAGGTTTCCCTCTCCCTCTGTTTTCCCCGCCTCTATCAAAAAAGAAAAAGACCACCAGAAATACTGAAGTTGTACAGGTTACAATCCCTAGCAACAAGGTGGCAAAAAGGGAAAACACACACAAACACACACACACACACACACACACACACACACATATTAATTTGAAGTAAGGGATCAAGGGATCGCTCATCCCAGTAGAAAGTAAAGCCCTGCTGGACAGGTTGTCTGTTTAGGCCCCCTACACTACATGGAAACACTATGGACTGCACTGGGGGAGTTCCCCAGATGACAAAGAGGTGCTGTGGCTTCTTTTCTCTTCATCTCTCCTTTCTCTCAAAATGGAAGAAAGAAAAAGAAAGCTGAGTCCAAGAGGTCATGCCCTGAGTTCATTCCTCAAAGCCACGTTAAAAAAAAAAAAAAAGCAAGGCCCAGGCAATGGTGCACCCAGTCAAGCACACATTAACCTGTGCAAGGACCCAGGTTTGAGCCCCTGCTCTCCCCTACAGTGGAGAAGATTCATGAGCAGCAAAGTCTGCAGGTGTCTTTCTCTCTCCCTGTCTCCCTCACCCCTCTCAGTTTCTCTTTGCCCTATCAAATATAAAACACTCAGTGGAAAGAAAGGGGGAAAATGGCTGCCTGGGGTGGTGGATTTGTAGTGCCTGCACTGAACTCCAGAAATAAATGTGGCAATAAAAAATAAATAAAAAGGTGGGGGCAGGCGGTGGTGCACCTGGTTAAGCACACATTACAGTGCACAAGGACCCAGGTTCAATCCCACAAGTGGTGAAGCAGGTCTGCAGGTGTCTCTCTGACTCTTTCCTTCACTATCATCCCTCTCCTCTCCATTTCTATCTAGTAGTAAATAAAAACAAATTTAAAATAAGTAAATGAATTGAACTTTCAAACTTATTTGAAAATTCCACCACTACTTAGGTGGCAGCTTACCTGGTAAGAAGGTACATGTCGCCATATTCAAGGACAGGGATCAAGCCCAGCCACCACCTACAGGGAAAAAGCTTCACAAGCAGTGGGAAGAAGTTTCTCTCTCTCTGTCTTTCTCCTTCTCTTTTGCTTTTCACTTCCTCTCTATCTCCACCGCTCACCCTCTTATTAAAAAAAAAAAAAAGGCTGTCAAAAATAGTAGAATCATCATGGAGGTACTGAACCCCAATGATAACCCTGGTGGCAAGGTAAATTAATAAAACGGTTTTTAAATCTTTGAAAACAGGGAATTCAAACTACGCATTTATGGGTAGGTCTGCTGAATGAGTCTCGAGTGAGGAAGGGGCTTCTGAAGGTCTTCCAGAACCTTCTAAACTCCAGGAGGCAAGAAGTCAAGGGGCTGGCAGAAACCCGTGACTCCTGGCTGTCCACACACCAGAGACCTCCAAATTCCCCTTCTGAGAATTCCTGACTTCTGAGAAGCACTGTTGTCCAGCTTTGAGCTACTGCAGATGTTAGATTTAAGATCATGCTTTCCCCCCAGCTCTTGTTCCACCGGAAACCTCTGTTTTAGGAAGCAACTGGCTATCTTTTCTCTTCAATAAAAGCCCAGGCTTCAAAAAGATAATGGAAATGAACCAAAATAGTCACATCACTCTCTCTACTTATAAATATTTCATAAATAGTCCCCAAGCTAGAGAGTGATGCTCCCCGTGGAAAGCAACCTCTGTCCTGAGCCTCTGCAGAAACTGAACTGGGCCCACGCCTACCTGTCCCCACACCTCCACCCTCCCCTGAGCAGCACCTGCTATACCCACCTTTGGGGACACAGCAGAGCCCTGAGATCCCTCCAAACAGAAGAGTGCAATCCCTGCTCTCCAGGACAGAATCCAGAAAACAAGAATTGCAGGCAACTTCCTGCACACCACGGAAAATGACCCAGAAGGCCAAACAGCGACTAAACTTTCAGGCAGTAAAATAGGAGGCAAGAGAGAAAGATGAAGATTTCTAACAGGCACAGGAAACAGCGAAAACCTGCAGCATGAGCTGAAAAATGTTTAAGACAAGGGGTGTGTGTGTGTGTGTGTGTGTGTGGTGTGTGTGTGTGTGTGTGTGTGTGTGTGTGTGTGTCCCCCAGAGGCCAAAGACTACTGTCAGGGGCAAGAAAAAAAAAATGATGCAGAAAAGAATACCGCGATGGAAAAAGAAGAGGAAGAAGACGTGGATTTTCACTATTTAGGAAACCCTGGGAGAAATGCACCCGATGGAGCACAGAAGCAACAGTCTGAGGTGCTTCTCCGCCTCTGGAGGCAGCCAGGAGAGGGTTCAGATCCCCCGAGGAGGGAGCCTGGAGTGGGGTGCACAGCAGCGGGGTCCTGGGCAGCCGGACACCCCCCTCCCGGGGCGGCCCGGGACTCACACAGGCCGTTCACGTCCAGCATGTTGGAGATGCCGCGGTCACTCATGTCCACTTCCGGCTGGTTCTTCTCCCGGCTCTCCTCCACCAACTTCTTCAGCGACTTGGACATGATCTACTCGCACAAGCACAGGGCGCCGGAGCAGCAGTCAGCGGGCTCCCGGACTCACAGACAGGGTGGGGGGTGGGGCTTCCTGGGGGTCCCTCCCGGGGCGTGGACACTTGTCCGTCTGCAGGCCGGGGGTTGAGGCGCGCAGGGGGAGGGTCGGGACAGCCCTCCGGACACGCCCACGGTCACCAGGCCCCGGGCCAGGCCGCCCTCACTCACCACAGCCGGCAGCACCTGTAGCGCGTTGGGCGGGGACCTCGGACTCCACGGGCTCCACGGGCTCCAGCCGGAACACGCCCTGTCCCGCCGCCCCGCGCAGGCGCACCTCAGCTGTCAGCCACCCCCGCGCCCCGCCCGCGCCCCGCCCGCGCCCCGCCCGCGCCAGACTCTTCCCTAATTAGGAAAATGGTTCTCGAACGTGGCTCGGGGCTCAGCTCCGCCTCTGAGGGAATGTGTGCCCCGCGGCTCGCCAATCACGTTCACGTTTCAGCTATGAGACTCCGCCCCATCCCGAGGTTAGCTCAGCCTCTCTGGAATTTAGGACTCTTATTGGACAAAAATTGGAGCATGCGTGCTTGCATAGGAAGATTAGCGCAGGCGTTGTTCAAGAGCAGAGGCACAGAGTAGTGTGGGCGGAAGTCGGGAAGATGCAAGGAGTTTTTTGCAAGAGGGAAAAAGTCTAATGTTGAAGTTAGGTACTGGGAAAACTAGAAGTCAGTTGCCTCTAAGTTTCTGTAACTGTGCTTCCAGTTATCACTACTTGCAAGGCTAAGTCCTTCTCTAGGATTGTTCCACGCTTTAGAATGAGCTTCTCAAACAAGCAGCCCGAAATCTAGCTGGGCCATGTTTCTACTAGATCAAATAAATATTAATAGATACACTCAGACTTCCCCACCCCCAATTTACGCCATATTTTTTTTATGAAATGATGACTTTATTATGCAATTTTATTGTGACATTAAAAATTACTGAATGCTTCGCCTTCATTTCCTTTATAATTTTTATTTATTTATTTATTTATTTTACCCCCAACGTTCTATAATAGGATAAAGGTGGTGTCTTGAATACTATTGACTTTCAGTGCCCAAGTCAGTATTTAACAGGTATTTGTGGATATTTGCATATGGTAATCTATGTGCTCAACCAGGTACATCATTTCAGTTTCTTAGTCTACATAGATTTATATATATGCCATGCTTTATCTTAACAGTTTTGTTTGTTTTGTTTTTGGCTCCAGGGTTGTTGCTGGGGCTGGGTGCTTGCACCTCGAATCCACTACTCTGAGAGGCCGTTTTTCCCATTTTGTTGCCATTGCTGTTGTTGGATAGGACAGAGTGAAATCAAGAGAGGTGGGGAAGACAGATGCCTGCAGACCTGCTTCACCATTTGTGAAGCAATCTGCCCCCTTCGCAGGTGTGTGTGGGGGGACTAGACTAGGTTCCTTAAGCTGGTCTGTCCTTGAGCTCAGCCTTATGCACTTAACTCCGCTGCACTACTGCCCAGCCCCTGTTCCATTTCTCTGACTGGTGATTCTTGCTTGTAATTTAATTTTGCAGCATGAAGATGTGAGTTGATTTTCCTGTCCAGTTGGTGTGGTATCCTTCCTCTTCTGGAGTTGGTATGGACATTTAAAAAATGTTTGTTTATTGGAAAGAAACAGACAAAATGAGGGGGAAGGGTGAAAAGAAAATAGGGACAGAGACAGACACCTGCAACACCACTTCAGTGTTCATGAAACTTTCTCCCTGCAGACGGGGACTGGGGTTTGAACTCAGGCCCTTGCACACTGTAATGTGTGCACTGAAGCAGGGCCACCACCACCCGCACCCCAATGTAGACTTTTTTTTTACAAGAATGACCAAAGTCCCAGGAGACTTTCCTGAGTCCAGAGAGGCCTATAGTAGCCTCTTGCTGAACTATTTCCTGAAGGTCAGATTGGGAGGGCCACTCTGGCCAGCAACGATTGAACTTAATCTTCAAGACGGAAGACTTGAAAGGCCGGGTGTGGCGCACCTGGTTAAGCGCACATGTTACATTGCACAAGGACCCAGGTTCTAGCCCCCAGTCCCCACCTACAGGGGAAAGCTTTGAGAGTGGTAAAGCAGTGCTTCAGGTGTTTCTCTTCCTATTTCCCCTCTCCCCTCTCGATTTCTATCTCTATTAAATAAATAAAGATAATAAAAAAAAAAACTTAAAAGAAAAAAAGACAAAAGACTTGAACACTATCCTTTTAAAGTCCAGTGTTTGTGATTAGAGAGACAGGAGAGTGGGAGAAAGGCCAGGTTGTGGGCTGCCCCCCAGTCCTATAACCCCAGGGTTATAGGCATGGCAATGGAAGTAACTGGAGAACAGAGTCAGGATGACCTTCTGGGAAGGGCCAAAAGCATTAACCCTTTGTTGGCTGGATCATGGGATGTTAGAGGGAAGAGGTGCTGTTAGACTCTGGTTCTTTTTCTCCTGCCTTTCTTTCTCAGGTGGGGTGTCCAAGGTGTCCATTCTTACTGGAAGGGGGTGGTTTAGAATATGACCTCAAAACTTGCTCAATATAGTATATGAACAGTTATGAAAAAGACACTTTTTTCCTTTTTTTCTTCTTTTTTGCATTTTGTTTGTTTAGTTTTTATCAGACCCATACTGAAAACCTAATGATGCAATCTGAGAGCAAATAATCCTTTATGATTCGATAGCTTCATATATCAATCTTGCTTTCAGATGAAATTCCTATGTCATTTCATGTATTAGTGCTAATCAGCCTCCATGTTGTATACCTTTGTGCTTCATTTTTATCAACAGATAAAAGAATGAGGTGAGGTCTTATAGCTACCCCAATCAAATTTTATCTTGGTAGTTTTCCTCTATGGTTGCAACTTGAGTCCAGAGAGCAGACCTATGGTAGTCTCTGAGTTCGACATCGCCCTTGTGGTTCTCTCCAATAGAGTGTCACTCATAAAGTTGATACATTTATTTGTCCAGAATACAGAATTAAGGAGACAGGAGTTCTGCCTGCAGCTTGGAAATCCCAGGCTCACCTACTAGCATTACCATAACCCAGAACCATGCTTTAAAAAAAAATGAAGGAAGGAAGGAATGAAGGAAGAAAAGAAAAAGATGAATTTCTAAGGTGAGATTGACTTACTTATGCTGCTCTGTATTCTGTGTACAAGTAATTTCTCTGTCATTCCAGTATTAAGAGCAATATGAAGCAATAATTTTTCAGCTTCATTAATTTACTTGGTCTTTATAATAATTAACTTTGCATATATAATATAACATCTCTTGCTTTGTTAAAGTGAGCAGAAAATTATATGGAATTCTCACTTAACTATCTTACAACTTTGCATGTTGTGTTATTAAGCTAGAAGCCATGGCACTTGTAGAATTAATGTACAGAGAAGTTAAGTAGCTGATGTTTGTATGCAGGCATAGTCGCTCTGGAGTTACAATTTTGAAGAATATAGACACTTAGACAAAATATAAAAGTTGACCTTGAAAATCTATGTATGCCTTGCAGTGAAAGACTCAGTTGTAATAAGTTCAAAACTGGCGCAAAACCCATGGGTACAACTAAATAATATTTATTACCCTGAAATTCACAGTGAAAATCATTCTTTCATGTTCTCATTAATGTTTGGAAATGTACATCACATATTCCAGAATCATTTTCAACTCCAGGACATTTCAGTTGAGTCTACACTAAAAATGTATAAGTACCAATCCCATATGTTCTTTGTGAAAAGCATAATAGTTGATGGTCCTCAGGTGCACAGGTAGGGGGTCATGTGTGAGAATGGCCTGACCCAGCCCCATTCTGTCTGCTCTTGACTGCAGAGGAGCCAGTGCTGGGGTCCAGGCCCCCACTCAGCTGTCCCAAGTCAGCCTGACAGCTGACGCTTGAGTTGTGTTCTCTGTGTGAAGCTTAATGAAGACTCGGTTGGAAGAGGCCACGAAAGGAGCGATGTTAGTGTCCTGAAATTGAAAAGTAAGATGTCACAGAGATTACAGTTTTCACAAACTGTAACATTTTTCTTTTTGCAGTGACAGGGTCTCACTCGTGTCCCTTACTCCTGAGCCGACTGTGGAGAGTGTTAGTAGTTTGAAGTAGTGACCACAGGGTGGCACTCATGCTCCCCAAATAGGAAAATCCTAAACCCACTAAATTTATAAAAGTGCCTTGTTACCTTGCTTTTGTCAGGCTCGGGGGGGAAAAACAACAACAACAAAAAACAAACTAGTATAGTCACAGGCCCTTTGGAATATAACTAAAATATGCCTACTAACTATCTACAAAACAGAACATTCCCCCCCACCCACTCTTCATCTGCACTACTCCAGCCTTTAGGTTCATGATTAGTCAACAACTTATTTGGCTTTGGATGTTAACTTTCTTTTTCAGCCACCAGGTTCCAAGTGCTAGCATGATCCCAACCAAATTTCCCTGGGCAGACAACCCCACCAATGTATCCTGGAGTTTTGATTCCCCAGAACTTCGCCTCACTAAGGAAAGAGAGAGACAGGCTGGGAGTATGGATCAACCTGTCAATGCCCATGTTCAGCAGGGAAGCAATTACAGAAGCCAGACCTTCCACCTTCTGCATCCCACAGTGATTTGGGTCCATGTTCCCAGAGGTTTAAAGAATAGGAAGGCTATCATGGGAGGGGATGGGATACAGAGTTCTGGTGGTGGAAACTGTGTGGAGTTGTATTACTCTTATCCTATGGTTTTATCAATGTTTCCTTTTTATAAATAAAAAAAATAAAATAATTTAGGGAGTCGGGTGGTAGTGAAGCAGTTAAACGCACGTGGAACAAAGCGCAAGGACCAGCATAAGGATCCCGGTTCGAGCTCCCGGCTCCCCACCTGCAGGGGAGTCGCTTCACAGGCAGTGAAGCAGGTCTGCAGGTGTCTGTCTTTGTCTCCCCCTCTCTGTCTTCCCCTCCTCTCTCCATTTCTCTCTGCCCTATTCAACAACAACATCAATAACAACAGCAACAATAAAAAATAAATAAATTTTAAAAAGTATATACCAAGTTATCATCTAGAAGTAACACATGAGAACGTAAGAACACTTGTTTTACTCACTGCTCCACAGTAAGGCCCAGAGGATGGAGAACTGGCATCTGGCCCATCATACAGAAGGAGGTAGTTCTGGACACAGTCTCCCTGGTCATCAATGCTGACAAAGTAAAAGCTGACAGTGACAGGCCTTCCCGCGGGAGCAAGGATGGTCCACTCGCAGTGAGTGTGGTTAGGGTAAGTGTCTGGGTACCCAGGGCTGGTGACTGAGCCGCTGTCTCCATAGAGTGTCCCACCACAGCCTGTGTGAAAACATTGCAGAAGCCTGAGCCAGCTCAGCAGGCGCCACCCAGATTGTGTTCATACATTTCAGACAGCAAGGCTGTCTTCCTTTTCTTTAAGCACTGAGACCCTCTGTTGGAGAGCAAAACAGAAATCCTTTTCCTGTTCCCTCTCGCTGTTTCACTAGCTTGCTGCTCTCATCAAGATCCCTTCCCCTGCCTATTATGGCTGATCTCGGCAAATTATAGTGGCGAGCACACTGGGAAAGTAAGGAGGCTGATAAAGCCACTACAGACGAGAGGAAGGAAAGATGCCTTAAACTTTATTTCTTGTTTATTACATAGAGACAGAGTGAAAGACACCACAGCACTAAAGCTCCTCTCAACATGGTGGAGCCCAGGCTGGATCCTGGGTGGCACATATGGCAAAGCAGCGCACTAGCCAAGGGAGCTATTGAACTATCCCAGGAAAGTGCACTTTTGACAGCACGGTGGTCTCCTTCTGCAGAAAGTTGGAGTGGAGACGTTAGTGAAATAAAATAACAAGGTTTTGGTAATAATCACTTTCCAATGAAAGTGGCTTTACTATTGGGTTGTCTATATAAAAATGCATCATGACTTTTCCAACTACCAATAATTCACTAAGATATACACACATCTATGTTCGTTGCAGCACAACTGGTAATAAGATCACCTCAGGAGGGTAGAGGGGTGACAAGGTGGAGGGGGCCCCATGGACTCTGAGGAAGAGATATTAGCACCTGAGTGGTGGGTGTGGTGTGACAGCACTATCCAGAGACAGATGAAATTATACCCCTAAAATTTTACCTCATTAAAAAGAAAAAAGTGACTTTACCAGATTTAAAGCTAGCAGTTCTCAAACTGACAAAATTGAAGTCAAAGCTCTTTAAGGACTGGCGCTGATTTCTTGATTTGTATATGAAAGCTGTGATTGTTTATGACAACAGTCATGGCAATTCAGAAGCCTTACACTAGTAAGAGGAAACTGCAAGGGATGTTTATAATCACAGCAGCGCAGTCTGTGTGGCCAGTGTGTGTAGTCCTGCCTATGTCACAGTGGAGCTGGGCATCTGAGACAACTCAGTAATCCTTGTGTTTTATCTCCCCATCTGTAAAACTAGGGCCTCGGGAATCATCTCTGCTTTCCTCTAGGCACCATAATTTCAAGACCTATGACTGTCTTGACAGAATTTGTGGTCCTTCAGCATATTTAGAATGAGCCCTGCTTCTCTCTCTTCTCTGGCAATATTCTGGGAGGGGAATATCTTCAGGCAACATTGACTTAAATATATTGGCATGACTTAAATTCCCTCCAGTTATGCAATAAATAGCTACGAAAATGCTTGAAAGTACTTACTACTCTGAAAAAGAAACTATCCCCCAGAAATTCTAAGAAAAGCAAAGACTACTAGGGGCCCCATTGTGCGCTCTCTCTCTCTCTCTCTCTCTCTCTCTCTCTCATACACACACACACACACACACACACACACACACAGCAATATGTTTATAGTTTGGCTTTTTGGTATACTTTTTTTAATTCTTAGAAAACTGCTGAAAATTTTAAAATGACAAAATTAGAATAAAGGAAGTTACAAATCTTTATGCTTTATAAATACAATAACATAGAAATAATGAATAGAATAAAAAGCAAATGTATACTTTAATTCTTTTAAATCTCTATTTTATCAGAAAATAAGGATATGAGTTTCTAAGAAGATGTTACTTTTAATCGTCTTTTTCTATTAGGCACACTGGTTTTTCTCAGCTACACTTTTTTTATCATCACTTTGTTGAGGAAATGTAGCAAGACTGTTGTTGCAAGGGCACAGCTTCACATCACCGCAAGACAGGTGTCAGCATATCTTACCCTCCTGCAGGCTGTCATCTCTCTCTACCACGGGGCACTGGGCTCCCAGTTCCTTTTTCAGTCGGTTAAATTCTTTCTGTTATAAGGTGCAGCTGTCTTACCTGATGATGATGAGGTCCAGATAATTTCATACCCCTGGCTGGAGATTGCACCGTCACTCTTAAATCGCAGGTAGAGTTCATGGTTTTGAGAGAAGATGGGATTTGGCAGCAGGGTTCCACAATATGTACCAAGCAATGGTGAATTGCTATTGCTTCCATTTCTAACCTTTAAAGAGAGTCACCTATTATTACAGTTGAACATGTGATTCACATGGTCCTCTTTGAGTCAACATTCATATACATCAGCATGTGAGATAATCTGAATGAAAACTTTCATTTGGAAATTAGAAAAATGTTGCCTTTTCATGTACTTAAAGAAGGGTTTTCTGAAAATGCAGAAGTCATCTTTACATGCAGTGGAGAGAAATATTCCATCTGTAGGTCGTAGGCCACTTCTATTTCAACTCAGCAATCACCATACTAGACATCAGGCAATGTCTCTTTATAGTAATTGTTATAAAGCCAACTAGTTAATACCCATACAAAGCAGGCTTACAAAATAAGTACTCCATTTTTCTAGTCCTTCAAGACCAAACTCTCACATTGCCTCCTTTTTAAAGACTTTCAGCTTCGAGACAGCTCACCCAGTAGAGTGTATGCCTTCTTGTACATGAGGACCTGGGTTTGAGCCATAGTGCATCATGAATAATACCAAGGGAGCTCCATGGTGCTGTCATGTCTTTTCTCTCTCTCTCTCTCTCTCTCTCTCCCTCTCCCTCTCTCCCTCTCCCTCTCTCCCTCTCTCTCTCTCTCTCTCTAGAAGAGCTATTTATACCAGAGGTAACTCAGTAGTATCTCACATATACAAAGTTCTAGCTCCACTCCCTAGTGTTACAGCAAAAGAAGAAGCCATCTCTATCCTCTTCTACCTAAGTCATTCCTTTTCCACACTGTGTGGGAGTCATTTTCTGTCTGTCTTTCCCACTGGAGTTTGAGCCTCATGGAGGACTGAATTTGTGGGATGTGAATTAAAGGGTACTGGGTAAATATTAATGCAGAATGAAAGAATAAGGTGCAGCTGAGAAGCAGTGCCCGAGTAAAAGGTGAGGACTCTTAAAGCACCTTCCTTTAAATGATTGATTAGCATGATATTCAGTTGCATGTTACCTCTAAGAAATCATGTCTGCATTCGCTGGAGTCCTCGATGCCAAAGGAATGGAAGAAGAGGGAGATGGTGTGGTTCTGGGGAGCAGTGAGGAGAGTTGTACAATCCATGTCACTGTTGTAATTGTCTGGCCATCCGGGACTCTTCAGGTTGCCAAATGCTTTCGTATATTCTCTGTTGCAACCTTAGAGAAAATATTTATAATTAATGTATGCATCTTAATATTTTGTGTACTTTCAACCTGACAGAAAGGTAGGAAAGCCTGAACAAACTCTGGAGAAAGGCGAATCCAGCCTTTTCATTCACCTTTGAGATAACTGAGATCCTAGTAGGTGAAACAAATAGCAGGTAGACAGCATCAGTGTCTTGTTCACATAAAGTACCACCCCATGTGAAATATGAACATTCAGAAGCCTTCTCTGAAGTTAATATTTTAGTCTGGTCGGTAGATTTCTCATCTCACTAAGGTGGAGTTGACTTGACTTTTTGTCTCAGTCTCTTTCTCTCTCTCTTTCTCTCTCTCTCTCTCTCTCGCACTGAGGTGGAGTTGACTGACCTTTTTGTCTCAGTCTGTCTGTCTGTCTGTCTCTCTCTCTTACTCTCTCTCTTTTTCTCTCTCTCTTTCTCTCTCTCTCTCTCTCAGAAATAAAGTTTTGGCCTCCAAGACAGAGTTTTGCAGGAGGGCTTCCACTTAAGTCTGTTACAGAACTGTTGTTTTCTCAGCAAACCAGCAATTTAATGTCCTTTACCACTTCTGGTTAAAGTATTCAGGGTACTTTTATTTGTTTGTTTTAATAATAGACAGCTCTAGTTTTAATAAATCTTGAAATCCATGCTTTAAAAATATCCTCTGAAAACAAACTTCTTGGGTATAGTAATAAAATGACCCTTCAAGGTTTCTAGGTGCTTACAAAAAAATCTCCTGTGATACAATCATTATTATAAGTTACCAGCCAGATGATAAAGAAATTGGTATTTAAAAAAATAATTATATGAGCTTTGAAGAGTATTCTAGCATTCTAACATTTCCATTTGATTTGTATTTACCTCTTCAAAACCAATGTAGTCATTTGCTAGTTTGGATTCTAGTTACGAATCTTAAGTTGAGATGCTTGTGTTTATGTTAACGTTGCCTTATGTACTCACTGGAGTCAGTTCTAGCGATCAACATAGTGATGGCTGTTTTACTAAGTAGAAGGTCAAGTTCCAGGGCTCACCTGCAATCTGATAGGTAAAACCTACATTGTAGTTTTCATTTAAAACTTCAGACTTGAAAATTACAACTGCTGTACGCAGAGAAGAATAAAACCTTGGCATTGCTGAAGTGTTACTGCCACAGACCTGGATTCTTGAATTTTCATTACTCTGAAATGGAAACCAGACCATATTAGATTTACACGCAGAAAGAAAGGAACAAGCCATAACAGAAATTAAACTGATTATAACAACATGACTATGAGTCAGCCATGAAAGTTAGTTACAGTGTTGGAACTGCCTTGTTAACCAGCGCCCCCCCCCAACCCACCCCTGTAGCACTCTGTAGCCTTAAAATAAATCAGCATCTCTAGCAGTGTCCTGGTGGAGGCCAGCGAACTGCACTCCACAGTTCACTGAGTAGGAATGGGGGTGAGGGAGGTGAGGGGGAGTGATATCTCTCTAGGTTCCTCATGGCAGTGTCAGTGCTTATATCAAAGCAAGCTCTCCTCTGAGACTCCATATTTGGTCAAAGATACTCTCCCTCATCCCTCTCCTGGTTATTTTCTTTCACTGATTAAAGACTTGTGGTGACTTTTTTTCCCTAATTTTATTTATTTTTGCAGCCCTGGGCTCCTTGTGTATGCCATTACACCACTCCCAATCTGATTTGTTTTCATTCTTTTTATTTCAGAGATACGGAGAGAGGGAGAGGCACTTTCAAAGCAGTGGTGATTTTTCTGTGGCATGGTATTCCCATGTGTCACTGGGACTGGGAGCCAGCCAATGCACAGTCAGGCGTGTCCTCCCTGGTGAACAAACTCCAGCCCCAGACTTGTAGTGTCTTCACCGAGTCATTTTCATCACCCAGTTCCCTTTTAAAAATATGTATTTATTTATTTATTTTGGATAGAGACAGAGATAAATTGAAAGGGGAGGGGGAGATTAATGGAAGCAGAGACACCTGTAGTACCGTTTCACCACTTGTGAAACTTCCCTCTCACAGATAGGAACCGGGGGCTTGAACCTGGGTTCTTGTGTATTGTAATGTGTGCACTCAACCAGGTATGACACCATCCGGCCCCCACCTAGTTCCTTTCTTTCAAAAATATTTTCCTTTCCATTTTATTTTATTGAGAGAGAGACAGAGACATCAGAGCCTGAATCCATATATGGTCCTAGGGACCAAACCCAGAGGCTCATACATTCAAAAACTGAGATCTATGTGCAGGCTGACTCACCTTCTCTGACACCTAATCTGCATACTCAGCACTACACTTTCCTTACCACTGCTGCAAAGCCAGTTCCCCAGATAGACCTACTATAATGTCCCATCTCACAATTCCCATGTGATCTCCAGCAGTATTTTTTTTTTGGTCTACTCTTGGATTCCTGAAAGTTTCTGTTTCTCTCTATCAATAGTCAATTTCCTCACTTTACTCCTCTCCTACCCAGATTGAAACCATTTGTTCCTTCCTTGATCTGTTCAGTTGAAAGGCATTACTTATTCAGGGAAAAATATTAGGACCTATCTAGTTTATGTAGCTGCTGTTGTGGAGCTGCTTTGTGACCATGAAGTAATGCTTCTGTTCCCCTTGAGCAATCTACATTAGCAAGACAGAGTGTAAGCCAGGGGGCCCTGGATTTATAATCAGACATCTTGAGAATCTGGAAAGTGATAGATTGGACTTTATCACTGTCAGTTCACTCTGGGAATGAATTGGGTAGCTGCTCCTCAGGCTACACAGACACAGTTGAGATGTTCTCTGGACATCCTTCTTACTCTCATGACTCACTCACTATAGCTATTCTCTGGGAACCTCACTACTCTCATCATTTCAACTACATGCTCACTTGAAGATGACACTCTGATCTCAGGTGTTATGTCAATACCATGTTTTTTGTTTTGTTATAAAAGAAAGAGAGATCAAAGGAGACCACTTGGGACTGCAACAAGACAGGACTAGAACTACTTTGGGGACCTGCCAAATCACCAGAGCATCCAGAGATCACAACTATGCCCAGACCTCCGACTCTAACTAGTTGAAAAACATCTCTAAAGAACAAGGAATATCAAAGATCACCTTAGATTGCAACAAGACGAGACTGGGACTATCTTAGGAACCCACCAAGTCACCAGAGTGAGTGATTAAGCTAAAAAACCTACTTAGAGGTAAAAAGCCCTCAGGATACCATAGCCACCAGGGAAGAAAAATTATGAAAGAGGCTCTAACAGCTGCTGTTCTTCAACTCAGGGATTGAAGTAACACTGAAATTGTTATTTCCACAGCTGTGAACTCTTTAAGTACCTTATTTAGACATAAGTCAATCTAGACAAGAGTGATAAGTAGACTGAAAAGTATTGAGAGAAGGACCTCATAACACACTGTAATAGTGGTTAAACCAAGGAGAAACATTGGAGAAATGAACTAAGTAAAAAGTCCAGCTAAAAGCCTCCTAAAGGGAGTCGGGCTGTAGCGCAGCAGGCTAAGCGCAGGTGGCGCAAAGCACAAGGACCGGCATAAGGATCCCGGTTCGAACCCCGGCTCCCCACCTGCAAGGGACTTGCTTCACAAGTGGTGAAGCAGGTCTGCAGGTGTCTATCTTTCTCTCCTCCTCTCTGTCTTCCCCTCCCTCTCTCCATTTCTCTCTGTCCTATCCAACAACGACAACAACAATAATAACTACAACAATAAAACAACAAGGGCAACAAAAGGGAATAAATAAATAAAAATTTTTTTAAAAGCCTCCTAAAGGCAAAAACAAAGGAAAATGAGATAAACATCCAAATGCTAGCTAAGGAATTAGTCACAGGAGTGAGTAAAGAGTTTGAAATAATTGTCATCAGAAATGCAGAAACAACAATTGAGTCTCTGAAAGAGAGCACTATCTCAAGGTAATTAGAGAGCTGAAAGCTGAAATAGCTGAGCTAAGAACACAACTAGCTGAACAAACTAATAAAGTATCATAACAGGGTAACAAAATAGCTGAGCTACAGAAAATAACAGAGGGGAGAGAGAATAGAATAAATGAGGCAGAAAACAGAATTAGCAAGATTAAGGACAAATTAGAGAAAACTAAGAAAGAAGTAAGAGGTCTCAAAAAGAGATTAAGAGATACTGAAAACAACAACAGAGACATATGGGATGACTTCAAAAGAAATAATATATGCATTATTGGCCTACGAGAGGAAGAAAGAGAAGGAGGGGAAGAAAGCATTCTACAGGACATAACAGCCGAGAACTTCCTTAGTCTAGACAACATAAAGACATAAAGGTTCAAGAAGCCCAGAGGGCCCTAAACAGAATTAGCCCAGACTTAAAGACACCAAGGCACATCATATTTAGAATGGAAAGGAATAAGGATAAAGAAAGGGTCCTGAAGGCTGCAAGAGAAAAACAAAGAGTCACCTATAGAGGAAAACCCCTAAGATTAGCAGCAGACTTCTCCACTCAAACTCTAAAAGCCAGAAAAGAATGACAAATCCAAGATAGAGGATTCTGTCTAGAGCAGAGTAACACTGGAAGCTGGAAGTCACTTTGAGGATTTAATTATGTCTGCATTACTGCAAGTGCTTTGCTGAGCACAGCTGAGAAGGTCACTAGATGTCACTGTCACTCATCTGGGAAGCATTACCTCTGGTGAGTCCTGAAATACTAAGTAATTCTGGCTGCAGTCTTGGGAGGGCAGCTGCAATGCCCACACAGTAATCTCCACCTGCTGATGTGGAGGAGCTTCGAGCACCCAAGTACAAATGGAAAGCAGGAGATCTGGGTTTGATGAGTTGGGTGAAGAAACTCTCTGTGGGGTCCAAGTTGCATTGTATGTTCCACCACAAGGCACTGAGACAGGAAAAAAAAAAAGGAACAAGTCAGACACTTAACTCATGTTCTCATCACACATACTGTATTTAAAATCCGTCCACCCGAATGTAAATTGGTCCAACCTCTGTGGAGAGCAGTCTGGAAAACTCTCAGAAGGCTAGACATGGACCTTCCATATGATCCAGTAATTCCTCTCCTGAGGTTATATCCCAAGGACTCCATAACACCCAACCAAAAAGAGGTGTGTACTCCTATGTTCATAGCAGCACAATTCATAATAGCTAAAACCTGGAAGCAACCCAGGTGCCCAACAACAGATGAGTGGCTGAGAAAGCTGTGGTATATATACACAATGGAATACTATGCAGCTATCAAGAACAATGAAGCCACCTTCTCTGACCCATCTTGGACAGAGCTAGAAGGACCTATGTTAAGTGAGCTAAGTCAGAAAGATAAAGATGAGTATGGGATGATCCCACTAATCAACAGAAGTTGAGTAAGAAGATCTGAAAGGGAAACTAAAAGCAGGACCTGACCAAATTGTAAGTAGGGCACCAAAGAAAAAGCCCTGTGGAGAGGGGTAGACATGCAGCTTCCCGGGCCAGTGGGGGGAGGGAGTGGGTGGGAGGGATGGGTCACAGTCTTTTGGTGGTGGGAATGGTGTTTATGTACACTCCTAGCAAAATGTAGACATATAAATCACTAGTCAATTAATATGAGAGGGGGAAAAATCAATGGTATGTCTCAAAGTTTTTCAAAACACAAACTGAATCTTTTTAATATATAGGCTGTGTATTTGATGTGCGGACTCTCTCAAAAGCCTAGATCAAGTAGATCAGAAGCATCCAATAGCACAGCTATATACAAGATACTGGGTACTGTACAGCAAACCCTAACAAAAGGACTTTTCAAAGTTAACCCAATTACCAATTAATGTGATGATAACATTAACTATCGATTGTCTTTTTGAACCCTAAGACAGCAGGAACCTCACATCTCCACTATAGAGCCCCTACTTCCCCCAGTCCTGGAACCCTTGGATAGGGCCCACTTTCCCGTATGCCTCTCCCAATCCATATCAAATAATATTGCATCCGCCGATCACAACTTAACCAACGCAACGATTGCCACCTCAACATGCTTCACTTCAGACTGTGTCCAGAGACTTCACATGTGGAATGACAACCCTTCAGCTTCATTACTCGGGTGAGACCTTTCCTTTCATAGTATACTCTAATTTCATCTCAGGTGGTTCACTTTCTAACAAAGTCCCAAAACCTAGATATACACCAGTTTCTGTGAGAGAGAGCATATGTTCACACGTATCTATAAACTACTGCAAAATATATACCTGAAAGCAGAAGTACACTAGAGTTTGCAGTGAGTACCTCCCTAACACTTCCTCTCCACTATTCCAAGCTTTGGGTCCATGATTGCTCAACAATTTGTTTGGCTTCGTATGTTAACTCTCTTTTCAGTCACCAGGTTCCAGATGTCATCAGGATGCTGGCTAGGCTTCCCTGGATTGAAGACCCCACCAATGTGTCCTGGAGCTCAGCTTCCCCAGAGACACACCCAACTAGGGAAAGAGAGAGGCAGACTGGGAGTATGGACCAGTCAATGCCCATGTTCAGCAGGGAAGCAATTACAGAAGCCAGACCTTCCACCTTCTGCAACCCACAATGACCCTGGGTCCATGCTCCCAGAGGGATGAAGAATGGGAAAGCTATCAGGGGAGGGGGTGGGATATGGAGATTGGGTGGTGGGAATTGTGTGGAGTTGTACCCCTCCTACCCTATGGTTTTGTTAATTAATCTTTTCTTAAATAAAATAAAATAAATAAAATAAAATCCATCCACCCTACTTTCCCAACCCAAAGGAGCTACATTTACAGCTTTCTATTAGGGGTGAAGGGTGTAGATTGTTGGTTAAGCAGGCTGCCAAATCTATATCATCAATTGAACACAGAGTAGCTTGACAAGTGTCTCAATTTACTTACTGTCCATGATGGTGTAGGTAGCGTTAAATCCTTCCCTTTCTAGAGTCAGGTCACTGACAAATTGCACTGTTAGGAAGTTACCAGAAGAGAAAAAGGGGGCAGGTACAATGGACCCACAGAATGTCCCAGCCAGGTTGGAGTTTTTGCTATCCCCATCATACAACTGAAAAGATAAAGCAGCTCATTAGTTTTCCATTAGTCACAAAGCAGTTGCATATTTCACTCAATGATGGATGGCAGGCCCCTGTAGATCATGAGTAAGAACCTTTACATTGATGTTCTTAGAACTAGTCTCGATTTAGGAAAAGAAGTACTACTGAGTCAATTATCTCTCAGTGATTTTTCAATGAAAGCTTGTTATGATGTCTAAATCTTTATTCAGGGAATAAAGGAAAGACACTAAATGACTCGAATAATAGGACATTAAAGTAAACAAATCCTTCTCTACCTTTACCTGTTCTTCCTAAGATTCTGGTCAGACCACAATAATTAATCTGCTGGCTGGATTCTCACTATGCCTTCCTGTAGAGCTCCCCAATTCTACTCTTGTCCTGCTATTGTTTGTCCTCCACATGTCAGCTCTTGAACATAGTTAAATTTAAGTCAGGCCAGATCTCTGCTCTGCAAAGAAAACCCTACCTGAAGGGAGTCAGGTGGTAGCGCAGTGGGTTAAGTACACATGGCGCAAAGCGCAAGGACAGGCTTAAGGATCCTGGTTCGAGCCCCGGCTCTCTACCTGCAGGGAAGTCGCTTCATAGGTAGTGAAGCAGGTCTGCAGGTGTCTCTCTCTCTCTCCCTGTCTTCCCCTCCTCTCTCTATTTCTCTCTGTCCTATCCAACAACTACAACAATAAAACAACAAGGGCAACAAAAGGGAATAAATAAATATTATATTTAAAAAAAAAGAAAACCCTGCCTGTGTCCCATCCTCTGATTTTAGAAGGTGAAGCCATTGCTGTAGCCTGACCTCCACTCCACCCTTGGCATTCTGACCTGGCACCTCACTGGCCCCAAGAGGTTTATGTAGTCTGTCAGCAAACTAGGCATATTCCTGCCTGGTGCCCATTGCATCTGCTATTCCTTGTGCCTGGAATGTTCTATACATGGACATACCTCCCGGCCCCCTTACATGCATTCCTTCTGGTCTTTATTCAAATATGACCAGCTCCCCCCATCAGGAACAACATAATGGACCCTACTGTGGGCCCCTACAGGACATTTCCCTCAATGTGGATCAACAATGGTAGGCACTGCCCCATTCTCGGAAGGGAGGTTGGGCCAAAGTCCTCTACCACTCAAGGAAAATGGGTCCAGCAATGGTTGCAGTCTAGAATTTTCCTAGCTATGACCATTGAATACAAGCTCAGACCTATAGGGATGCAGAGATTACACAGGCTCCTGCACTGAGTGTAGGCCCTAGATCAAATTGATGGGATTTACAGTTAAAGGTATTTATATACTTTACCCAGATTTGGCAGCTACTGTCTTCTCTGATCCAACTTTCTAGTCCTATTTCCAACTCTGACACCATCTCCCCAGATAATATCTTTAGCCCACCTGCATGTTAGCTATCTGGCTCAGGCAAAAATTAGTAGTCATGGACCTTTAAAATATACCTAAAACAGAACTACTAACTTTTTCCAAAATGGAGACCCAAACTCCCACCTGCTATATTTATGCCTTTAGGTTCCAGATTATCAATTTGTTCTTCTTTATATCTTAATGCTCTTTCAGACACCAACTTGCAGATGCAAACCGTGATGCAAACCTGACTTCCCTGGGCAGAGGACCTCACCAATGTACTTTGGAACCCTATCTCTTGAGAGCCCCACCCCACTAGGGAAAGAGAGAGACAGGCTGGGAGTATGAATTGATCTGTCAACATCCATGTTCAGTAGAGAAACAATTACAGAAGCCAGATCTTCCACTTTCTGCACCCCATGATGATCCCGGGTCCATACTCTGAGATAGAGAATAGGAAAGTTTCCAGGGGAGGGGATAGGATATGGAACTCTGGTGGTGGGACATGTATGGAATTTTACCACTTTAATCCTATGGTTTTTGATATTTTCTATGTTTTATTTTATAAATAAGTTAAATAAAATTAAAAAATATGACCAGCTCAAAGTAAACTCTCCCCATTGCCCCTTATCCTTGATTTTTTCCCTTTAGATCATGTATTAATTCTACATGTGCATACATCCATGGATATTTATTTATCATCTATCCATCACCTATTTATTTCTTGGTACTTCCCTGTAAAATAATACAAATGTGACAAAAGCATCAGACAGTTGTCTCTTCTGGCCATGGCTGCCTCCAGTTTTCAGAAGTGTTGCACATAAAAGATGTCCACCAGAGGGCGGGGCGGCAGCGTACCAGGTTAAGTGCATGGAGCCACGCAAGGATCCCAGTTCAAGTCTTCCCCCATATGCAGGGGGAAGGGGGCGGGAGGGGTCACTTTGCAAGTGGTGAAGCAGGTCTATAGGTGTCTTTCTTTTCCCCTCTCTGTCTTCCCCTCTTCTCTCAATTTCCCTCTGTCTTATCCAACAACAGCAACAACAATAATGTAAAAAAAGAAGGCCGCCAGGAGCAGTGGATTCCTAGTGCTGGCACCCAGCCCCAGTTACTCTAGAGGAAAAAAAAAGGTGTCTATTTAATATCAAATGCATAAATGAGAGTTCTGATTCTTCTCTTCCACTTCCCACCCCTTCCAATCCAATCTATTCTCTCCAAGTCTCCTCTGTACCAATAAACGGCTCAAACTCCAAACTTCAATCAGCCTTGACTCCAAGCTCTCCCTTCCCTTCCTCAAATCAGTTATCTTTCTTTAAAGTGTGAACAGAGGCCTCCATCCCCATTGCTCCCACCATCCTCTTTTACCTTCATAAACATGGTAACATTTACTGACACAAAAACTCCAAACATCTTCCTGGTCAATCTGCTTTCACAGCAGACACTGGGAGCTACCAACCAGCTTGCAGACTGAAATGAGGTACTCTTTTTGCTCTGTCTGAAGTGCTGTCCTGGCTTTCCATTACACAAGAGCAAACCCCAAACCTTTAGGGTAATCTGGAGTCCTCCACCTGGGGTGGCCTGTGTCTGCCCCCAGACCTCTCCTGCTGCCCTGCTGCTGATCTCCTGTTGCCACTCCTCACGTCATCAGGTCTTTGCTCAAAGACCACCCCCTCCAAGAGCCCACTCCAACAGTGACCTTTAGCCTTAATGTCCTATTTTTAAAAATGATTTTATTTATTTATTTGCTCGCTTATTTGATAGAGTCAGACAGAAATTGAGAGAAAGGGGAGAGACAGAGAACAAAGACCTGCAGCACAGCTTCCCCACTCAAGAAGTTTCCCCTCCTACAGGTAGAGACTGGGGCTCGAACTCAGTGTACTTGTGCATGGTAAGATGTTTGTTCTCCCCAGTGCACTGACACTTGCCCCTACCCCCGTCCTATTTTCCTCTTTCTTTCTTTCTTTCTTTCTTTCTTTCTTTCTTCCTTTCTTCCTTTCTTCCTTTCTTCCTTTCTTCCTTCCTTTTTCCCTTTTTTAAAATTTCTTTATTGGGGGAACCCCCATCCTATTTTCTTACTGTAACTAAGTATATAGCTGGCTTACTGTGGTGCTGGGATTGATCCTGGTACTTCAGAACCTCAGGCATGAGAAACTTTGTACATAATCACTATACTATTCTTCTTGGCCCTCCACACCCCATGTAGCTTTTTAATAGGATTTTTACTTTTTTTTTTTTCCAACAAGAATGTAAGATTTTGGTTATTTTAGGTAGTATCATGAGCACTCAGAGCAATGTCCCATCATGGGAGTTTTTGATCTACATCTGACCAGAGTGTGCTAGGATTTCTCTCAAACTTATTACCAGAAAACAAAGCTTTCTCTAGTGAAGATATCTTTATTATATTTCTAAAAGTCCTATCTCTGTATAAACCTAAACATTGAATTTGTAACATAGTGTTGCATAGTGTGTAGTGAACCTCGTAATTTCCATGACCACTAACATTATTATAAGATGAGAAGAATAAAATTACTTATAGAAATGGCTAAGACTGTTACTTCAAAACAAACTGAAAAAAATTAATTGATCACTAGATGGCACTGTCTTTCCTTTGAAATATGGCTTCAGTCAATTTAAAAGATTTGAGGGTTGGATAACCTAATCCCTTCACATTATACAAAAATGAATTTGCCATGTTCAAGGTAATGTAATTTTCCTGGTAAGCCAGTTAAATTTTATTATAATTATTTTAGCCTTTATAATTACATTCATATAAGCATGTTTTTTATCCTAGGTTGCTGTGTGCCACTCCTCTGCTCCTGTGTAGACAAGGATGTTCTAAGGTACTTCCCTTGCCTGGTTTGAGATTCACTGTTAAGGGAGATCCATAATTAAATAGTTGTGTTTGCTTAGTTTGTGGGTCATATTTAAATTTATAGACTTTTACTAAGTGTATAATTTCAACATGTTAAAATTATCATTTTGGGGGCTGGGCAGTGGTGGTACCCCCAGTAGAGTGCACATGTCACTATACATAAGAACCCAGGTTCAAGCCCTCATCCTAACCTGTGTGTGTGTGGATTCACGAATGGCAAGTGTCTCTTTGTCTCCTCCTCTTTCTATCTCCCTCCCCTCTCCATTTCTCTCTGTCTCTATCAAAAGTGAAAAAAGAAAATGACTGTCAGCATCAAGTTCCAACAATAACCTTTGTAGCAATTAGATATGTATACAGACATATATATGTACATACAGTTTTTCATGTGACTAAGACACAATGAAAAACAAGTGTTATGAATAAAGAATTAAATGTAATCAAGGGGAGTTGGATGAGAGTAAGGCACGACAGACCCTACCCTCAAGCACACTTGAAACTCTGGGTTTGAGCCCTGGCACCACATGTGACATCCCTGCATGGCACTGTGGAAGCTCTGTGGATCTGAGGCAATGGTTTGGTGTTTCTCCTTTTTCTCTGTATGTCCCTCCCAACCCCCTTAAAAATAGAAAAAAAAGAAAACATTTGTGCCTGGAGGCTACTCAGGAGTACTGTGCATGCACAAGGTCCTGGGTTCCATTTTCTGGCAGTGTGAACGTCCTAGAGGCACCCAGCTGTGGTGTTCACATGGACATCTGAACCAGTTATAAAAAAATATGCAAGATTTTTCAGGCTCACAAAAGGGGAAGAGCAAGCCCAAACTAATAAGCAGAATAGGGAGTGGAAGGCCATGGAGGTAATAGGGGCTTCTCCACTGTTCAGTGTGGAGGAGATGGGGGATGGACAGAAGTGGGATTTAGGTCAATCTATGAAGCTCTGTACAAGTCACATAAGGGCAGCTGCACCGTCGTCTATGGGAGTTTTGAGTTGGAAGTTTTAAATAGACAACTGATGGAGATCACTGATGAATATGCAATTCACTGTTGACAAAAACAAAAACAAAGAAAGAAAACCTCTGTCTGCAATGCAGAATCAGCACTATCTTCTATACTTCCCTTTTATTTCTCCTCCTTGCATCTAATACAGTATACTGATTTTTGAAAAGGAATAGCAAAGACGATTTTCCTTCAGAGAGTCAAGGAAGCATGGTTAAAGCATTTTAGGAAAGGAAAGGACTCTCCCTTTTCCACTTATTTACATAGTCCTTGACTGAGAAACCAGTTCAGGGCAATATCCTGAGGTTACTTCACCAGTGTATTCACTGTTCACCCCAAGAGGAGTGGCGTAACTAATCAGCCAGTTGTTTCCTGATGCCCTCGACTACCCCTTCCACTACCCCTTCCCTTCCCTTTTGGAGGCAGATGATCCTAGAGAAAACAAGCTTCTTTGATGTTTCTCCAAAACTCAGGCTTACCACCCCATGGAGGAACCTTTCTTAAACCTCAGATGAAGCCATCTGTATTCTTTTCTGATCTACTATGTGATTCACGCTTGTTTCTGTCAAGTTGTCCAATCATTTATATGTTCACATGTCAACCTTCTCTACAGTTTTTTTTGAGAAGCGATATTTTGAACATTCCACAACTCATGCACTGGGAACCATGTCACAGGCATCATCACACCACATGACTCTTCATGGAGTGGGTGTCATGCTAATTTCAGCAGCAAGGGTGCAGTGAAATACACAGTTCACTACAAAATGCCACTATCTCAATAACTTTCCAAGTTACTCTTTCAACAATAATAGTGATAACACTATGAACAAATGATGGAATTAGCATAGTTTCATTTGAATATGTTTACCTCTAAGATTTAATTAAATTAGCTTTTCTAGATAGTGATTTGAGTAACCAAGAAGCAGTCTAAAAGGAATCAAATATCTTATTTATCTCTTTATTAAAGATTCTCTTTAATCTCTTTATTAAAGATCTCTTTACTAAAGATTCTGCCAGCTTCACATTCCAAGGACTGCTCTTTGTTCTACCAGTTTAGCATAATCTGGAAAAGCTACCAATTCAGGGAAATTGTTTGTCCATGAGGCAAGACAAAAGTAGACTTGAACATAATTTCTCTTTTTCAAGGACTTTTAATTTTTAAGCTGAAAAATAACTCCTTGGTTTTGAGATTGCTATCTCTACTTTGAATGTTTTGGAGTGACTGAGAAAGTCACTAGCTATTTAATGAAATGATTAAATCACACTCAAATAAGTGAATCTGAAAACAAATGTGGTTACTGTCCCTCCTAGAAGGACCATCCAAAAACATTCTACAGGAATCTATACCTCATTATAACAGTAAATATAAATTACAAAATTCTAATTAACTATTAATATTAAAGTATTAAACATTAAATATAATACAAATAATATAAATGTTAAATTACATATGAATTCAAATTCTAAATGGTGGATCAATCAGTCATTTCTAAAATTCTAAGAAAAGGAAATTCCTTAGTCTTCATGCCCACGTGGACCTACATGGGTCCGAGGTTGGGGGATCAGTGCTGAGAACACTCTCACAGTAACATCTTTATCCTTCAAACAGCCTTGCAAGGTAATTAAGAGTATGTGGTTAATTTTTTGTTTGAATTTTAAAAGGTGGAACAGCAAGGAGATGAGACTGAATTTGAGTCATGTTATGTACCCTGACAGCTTGTTGCATTTATGTAAAATCACCTGCTGCTTTTTGCTGCTCTGGTCCTTTCGGTCATCATATGTAAAGTTCAGTCTGAAATAGCATTATCTCCAGTCTTTCAGGAACTCCCTCTGATATGGTCAATGCTTTATTTAAATAATTGTCATTCAATATAATGAACTTTTTCCTCATCTTCACCTTTTTCAGCCTCTAGTTTACAATTTAATGGTATTGGCCATCTATCCTCCCCAAGATAGAGAGGGAGAAAGATGGACACCTGCAGACCTGCTTCACAACTTGTGAACTGACACCCCCACCCTCCTGCAGATATGGAACCAGGGGCTCAAAATGGGATCCTTACGTGGGTCCTTGCGTTCTGTACTATGTGCACTTAACCTGGTGCGCCACTGCCCTGCTCAGTGGTGGATATGTCTTCACACCCAGTTCTTCCTTATTATTATTATTATTTTAGAGAGAGAAGGGGCAATACAGAGGGAGGAGAGACACCAAAGTACTGGTCTACCATCCACAGAGCTCCCATAATGTCATCCACAGTGCTCCCATGTGGTACCAGGGCTCAAACCCAGAGCCTTACACACAGTAAGACTCAGACTGTACTAGGTGAGTCATCTCCTAGGTTCCCAGTTTGTTTAAAATTTTTGAACTTCAAGTTTCTCTTCAACAGGTTTGTCATCACTACCAACTCTGCAAGCCAGTGTCAGACCCTGTTTACCTACTGGTCACCTTTCCCTAGGGTCCTAATTTTAGACTCTCCCCCTCTTTTACTGTCCACCTACAATTCTTCCAGATCCATATTCCTTAAACACTGTCCTCATCAAATCACTCACTGGAGAACCTTCAAACACTTAATTCATGAAATCTAAATCCATCAGTTCAATTTTTGAAGTGCATTTGTGATCTGGGTGTTTGTCCACCTAGGCAGTATAAATTCTTGTTGCTTTTAAGTATTCTCCTCCTCCAGTGAAATCAGCTTCTTCACTTTTTAAGAGCACATAGTTCCAACGTGTATGCTTTCTCACCTGATGAAAACAAGCTTTCCCTCATTTCATGCAGCCTTTCTTGACCACATTATATTACCATACCCCCCACACACACACCTTTTAAATTTGCACATGACTTTAAGGGTGGGTCCAATGCACCAGTCAGCACTTAATGTTGACTGTCCTGAATCGCTTACTATTGACTCCAATATATCCCTTAACTGTCCACATTCAAACTCCTGATAGGCCAACATTTTCCATCTTTGTTTCCTCACTCTGAAAGTACAGTTGTTATGTGTTCACGGATGCTACTTAATTGATATTTTTGATCTGAATTCAAAAAGTCTGATAGACACAGTAATTTCATATTAAACAGTCAAAATTTCTTGCTTTACTTTTACTGGGACTTCAGAACTGAAATCTTTTTCACATTAAACTTATTATAAAATGTACATACACATTTTCAAAATAGAAAAATCAAGCCCAAAGTCCCCACCTGTGGAGTGGGGGTGAGGGAACTTCACTAGGGATGAAGCAGTGATACAGGTATCTCTTTCTCCCTCTCTTTCTTTCCCCTCTCAATTTCTCTGTGCCTTATCAAATAAATAAATATGGTGGAGGAGGAACTAGACTGGGGGTGAGGGTGTTTGCAGAAAACCAAAAACAACAACTATATTTCCTATAAATCAATGATCGCCCCACAAAAAAGTTGACTAAGAACTAAAGGGTGGCATAATTGGCATACAGAAGTTCTCATTTATCTTAGGAGTTTTCAAAGGTCCTTTGAGTCTCTCCACACAGTCCATCTTCCCACAAATCATCTCTTGATAAGGCATGGATAAACAGTAAATCTTAAGCTAACATGAAAAGCTACTCGAATTTTTTGAGTCATCTGTATTAATGATTAGTTTGATGCTAAGGTAGTTCCTCAGTAATGTTATATGTGACATCATTAAAGAACAGGGCATTTAAAAATTTTGAGTTATTCTCCTCGTGATTTTCAGGACTTCCTGTGTAGTAAAAGCTAGAGTATACTATGTAAAGGTTTTGGATTAGAAAACTTCTAAGAAATACAGTAGTCTTACCTTTACATAATCATACAGGCACCTTTGCAAGGTGGTTGCTGCCTCCAGAGCAAATGTATTGAAGGTGAGCTTAATTATCTTGCCTACAGGTGCTATTATGAACCATATGCAATCCAGGTTCTTGTCATATCTTCCATTCTGATCAGCATCAGGAGAGGCAAAGGTGTGACTTGTAGCTCTGAGGTAACCACCACATCCTTGCTGAGGCCCTGTGTTAAAACAAGCACTTTACTATGCAGGTCAAAGAGAGCACATCTTAAGGTTTAGTTTGTTTGTTTATGTGGAAAGTTTAAAACACCCTCATCATTTTTACTTTCTGACTTGGATGAAGGTGACCAGACTGTTTGCAGAGTTTCTGAAGGCGCCTGCAAGAGCTGTCCTCAGGTGACTTTGCTTCTCAATTCGTTTCCTCTTCCACCTTCCAGGCCCCCCCTTGTTGTATGGAGCTGCGCAGGAAAGTGGCTCACCAGCTTAGGCCCCATGTGCATTTTTATAAGTGTGAATGTAATTTATTATACCTTATTCTAGCCTTGGAAAACCCAGTGTTATACAAAATAGCACATTTTTCACAAGGAAAATGGTAGGAACTATTATGTTCCACCTCTATGCTCTGGTTTTATGAACACTATAAGATTGAAATTTTAACTTATTAAATAATTTAGCCACCACCAAGAAAACTGGATTTCAACAGATCTTTTATTTAAACAGTGGAAAGATCTTGAGAGACATTTAACACTATACTCCAGTTTAAATTAATCATACACCATGTTTTATTTTATTTTCCAAAAAGAATGGAGAGTTGAAGGTAGATAAATTAGTTGGAGGGAAAAAAATCTACTCTGAGGGCCAGGTGGTGCCATACCTGGTTGAGCACACATGTCACAGTGCACAAGGACCCCATTTTGAGCCCCCCGGTCCCCACCTGCAGGGGAAAAACCTGTGCAAGTGGTAAAACAGTGCTTCAAGTGGCTCTCTTTCTCCCCCTTCCTCCTCCTACCCTCTCAATTTCTGTCTGTCTCTATCCAATAAATAAAGGTAATAAAAAATTTAAGTGACTTTTTTTTTTAAAAAGTCTACTTTGAAGTAAAAACATCAAAATTTGGAATAAAGAATATAAAAGAGAAATAAAGAATACCCTAGATGATGAAGTGATCTACTATAAAAAATGTAGAACAAAAAAAATACTGAAGAGATAGGATTTTTTCAATTATTTATTTATTATTGGATAGAGACAGAGAAATTGAGAGGAGAGGAGAGTCAGAGAGACAGAGAAAAACCTGCAGCCCTGCTTCACCACTTGTGAAGCTTCCCCCCTGCAGGTGGGGACCAGAGGCTTGAACCCAGGTCCTTGTGCATTGTAGTATGTGCACTTAACCAGGTGTGCTGCCACCTGGCCCCCAGAGATGGGATTTTGTCTGTTGCATATCCTAGACTTTTAGCTGGGAACATATTTTTAGAAACAATAAGAACATAAAAGGAAAGAAAAAAAAAGCTATTGACAATTTTGAAAGAAACAGTGGGAACAGCAATAAACTAGACACTCAGAATAATATTCATAAAGTTTGCATTCTACATAAATATAGATAGATCATTCATTACTTGTTCTGAAAACTAAATTTCACTAGCACAGGCCTTTTATTTGCCGTTTCTCTTGCTTATCTGTTAGAAGTGAAGGGATCACTTTGAACAATAGGGGGCGCAAAGACTTTGGACTTCAATTTTGGGTAAGAATTGCAAACAATGGCAGCCCTACCCAGAGGTCTTTGATATGCAAAGGATATCGAATGTTCAGTGTTATTGCACGATGGTGTATTTTCAGTAGGTCAGGCTGCCCTGCCTATGGCTTCTAAACCATAAAAACTACAGATTATTATACAGTCAGACACTTTCTTGAATTTAAATGTTTTCAAAGGCTCAAGTCTCTGCTGCATCCACAGATGGAACCTACAACAAAGTTATTCAGAAACCAAAACAAATGCAGTGCTGCAGTGTATAAGTCTGTTCATATGAAACAGGACTGCAACCCATAAAAAGAACTGGATTTTGTACAACTTTTATTCCAGTGTCGACTGATCATTCCTTAAGAAGAGCACTTAAGCTTACTGACAAAGCAAGGAAGAACCACAGGGTATTGTCAAATTGATAAACATGTTAGTCAATTAAATACTGGTTTACTATTCAAGAAAACAGATGTAGTATTGAGGTGGGAGAAGTACCAATGCTACTGCTGCTACTATAACAGATATTATTGTGAAAAGTAAACACATCCTCTCTCCAAGGAAGAATCCATACTTACTTCTCTGCTCCTCTTATGGCAACATGGAAATGGAAATGCATGTTTTGAGGGGGAAATTGTTGGCCTGTGTCGGCAGAGACTGAATGATACTTAGCTCTTTGCTTCCATTCACTGGTGATACAACAGATGGATTGGGTCCCTTTTTCTGTTTACCTGATGTGGGTTTTGGCAGTGTGAACTACCTTTCCAGTGGGACATTAGTGGTCATGAAGTAGCAAGAGGTCTTCTGTGGGTTTGTTTCCTGTCTTGGTCCTTGTACATCAGTGATTCACCAGAGCTTGTGCCCTGGGTAACTGACAGTGAAAAAGAAAAGTAGATTCATGTGGAACAGATCTGAACCTAGCCTGAACTTTGGAGCTAAGCACAATCAATCCACAGCCTGGAATACAGACATGTCCTCCAGTTTGCACAGTCATAGTGACAGTGAATGTACTAGGCATGATCTTCTGACTTTTGCATGACTTGCTATGAGGCATCAGTATGGCAATACCTGACTAACATACTAATAACCTTTTTGAGTTATCAAACCCTAGTAGAGCTCACTGCTTAATTCATAAACATACAGATAGGAAAGGAAATGGAAAACTAATAAGTAATCCTGGCCTAAACAGTTCAGTAGAGCATTATACGAGTAAAATATGTAATTTATAATATTTATGTAATATTATGAGTATGTAATACAAGTGGGATTAAGGAAATGGTGACAATCGCTCTAATTGCCTCTATTTTGTTTAAACATGGTTCAGGTTCTCTATCTTTCTGCTCCTCTTCTGGCAAAATGGAAAGGTATGTTTTGGGAGAAATATAATAGAGAATATTCACAAAGGATTTTTTTTAATCAAAAAGCATATTGCTACTTTACTTTTCTTTATTTCAACCACTGTTTGATACATGGGAAAAAACCAAGAGGGGACTCTGCGACTATGAAATAGTTTCATAAAAATTCATAAATAATTTCATGAAAAAAATAACACACACACATATATATTTTACCAGAGTACTGTTCACCTCTGGCTTGTGGTGTTACTGGGAATTGAATTTGGGATCTTTGATGTCTCCAGCATGAAAATCTGTTGCACTACTGATGGCACTATCTTCCTGGCCCTACCTGTTTACTATTTAGATAGTTTCAGGGTTTTTATTGTTGTTGTTGTTGTTGTTTGTTTACAAGTATAAGGCCCTAAGCTTGACCTTGTTGTTAAGCATCATCAATCCATCATCAATCCATCGTCTTTCCTGTTACCAGACAGCTTTTTACCATGCACCACCTAATTCATCAGTCAAGCTGTTTTAGAAGCACTCTGTAAGGACACTTCCCAGTGTAATGACTCACTCCCAGAGTCTGAGAACAAAGGTCACTAACCTCCTGCCCCTAGCTGGTAACACTTCCTAACAGAGAGCTGTTTTTCATTTCATTGTATTTCTTCTTCTTCTTCTTCTTTTTTTTTTTCTTCAGAGACACAGACAAAAGTTTGGCTAAAAAGTACTGGAACTATAAACACTTAGTTAGCAGTAAGATTTTACTTAATTTAAAAAACAGTAGTTGGGGGTCAGGCGATAGTGCCCTGGTTAAGCACACATAGTGCAAAGCGAAAGGATGAGCTCAAGGTTCCAGCCCCCGGCTCCCCACCTGCAGAGCGGTCACCTCACAGGCAGTGAAGCAGGTCTGCAGGTGTCTATCTTTCTGTCTTCCTCTCTGTCTTCCCCTCCTCTCTCCATTTCTCTCTGTCCTATCCAACAATAATGACAGCAATGACAACAACAATAATAATAATGGCAGCAACGAACAAGGGCAACAAAAGGGGAAAAACAAACAAACAAAAACCAGTAGTAACTGAATCTGAAGGCATTTCCCTCCAACTATTAAACTTCAAAGTAAAACTCAAGCTATGATAAATCTGATGAAGTTAAGAAATATTATAGTTGTATCAGAGAAAAAGCATCTTGAAAACTTTAGAGGATCCAAACATTTCTAAGCAGTTACCTTGAGAACTGACATTTTTGTGGCTGATATTACATGGGGGGCTGACATTTTGATGAGGTCTTTGGGACTGGCTCTCTAGCTCTCTCTGGACATCTACCACTTAGGCAGATAGCAGATAGTGAACCATCCTTACAGACAAAAATGGACTTCTTCCTGTTCTCAGTAAGCCAGCTGGGGCTTTAGTCTGTAGTTGAAGGAAGCACAGGAAGCAAAACATAGACTCATCTGAAGCTGTTGCCTTAGGGAAATGGGAGTGCACTGAAAGCTTCCTTTCAACCACACAGGGAAGCAGGGCTCAGTTCTATAATCCTTTCTCTGGATGAGTCTTACTGTGATTTACAAAGCTGTAGTATACAACTGTTCTAAAGCAATGAATTCATCTAAAAACAATTCAACTAGATTTCAGCTGAATCTCTTTTGTCTTTTTCTATAAATGTAAAATGGATTTATCATTTTATTCTCTTACCTAAAACATGTACATAATTTTAGGCATTATTATTAATGTTATAAAAAAACAAGCTTATGGTTTATGTAACCTACTTGTTTATTTGTTTGATTTTAGCAATTTCACTCAATTTGAATCATTTTAAATATCTTACTTTGATATTCAGTATAATTTAATTAAGAATATTCATTTAGTGGTATATTGTACCAAAGTAAAAGACTCTGGTGTGGAGGGGAGGGTTCAGGTCCTGGAATATAACAGAACATATTGGGGGTTGTATTGTTATGTGGAAATGTTATGTATATACAAACTATTGTACTGTAAATCCCCCAATAAAGAAATAAAAAAAGAATATTCATTTAGATGGGTAATAGTTGGAATGCATAAACCTAAATTTCACAGTCTAAGCAGTACCTATAGTTACTGAAAAAGCAGCAATTTAATGTATAAAGAATTAGGATAATTGAAGGAGGACTGTGTTACTTTTCATTAAATTTGCTTTACTTAAATGTTACTGACAACTCCTGTGTATGTACCATCAATTTTAGAACATTTAATGAGAATCATTCTCTTCAATTTTGAAAGTTTAAAAATACTTAAAGAATATAATTGGTGCGACATAATGGTTATGCAAAGAGGCTCTGAGGCTCCGAAGTCCCAGGTTCAATCTTCTACACCACCATAAGCCAGAACTAAGCAGTGCTCTGGTTAAAAAAAAAAAAAGGGAGGAAGGAAGGAAAAGGAATATAATCATATCAGTCAATCAGTCAATGGGGTCAAAGGATGAGAAAAAAAATTGGCACATTCATGCTATATATATGTCAGCTAACTAGGAACAGAATGAAATTTTGACAGTTTGACAAAGTACCTCTTCTAAAGTTCAGTAGGTGACATAATACTTAATGGTAAAATAAATAAATAAATAAATGCTTTTTTCCTACAGTCAGGAAGAAGTAAATATTTTTTTCTCACCATTATTGTTTGGCATAATATTAGAAACAAAATTGCCACTATTTCAAGATACAAACAATTCCAAGAAATCTACATTAAATGCCAGCTATAACTTACACTATAAGGACTTACATAAAAATCAATCATAATTCTACATACTAACAATGAGATTGGAGAAACCAGAATTTAAAATACAGATGCATCAAAGAAAATGAAATCTTTAGGTATATACTTAGTGAATACATATTGGGTTCTGTGCTAAAAATAAAAATGGTCAAAGGAGTCAAAGAAGAGTTAAAGAAATAATGAGACAGATGTTCATGGCTTGGAAGACAGAACATAGTAAAGATGTCAGTTATTTCCAAATTGACACAAATCCCAATGTAATTCACATCTAAATTCCAGCAAGATTTTCAACAGCATATAAAAGCTTATTTTAAAATGTATATGAAAACACACAGACCTTCAAACAGCTAAAACAACCTTAACAAAGAAAAATAAGGTGGGAAGAATAACTACCTAATATTAGATTTACTATATAGCTATAGTAATCAATAAGGTGTGATATTGGTAGAGAGGTGGACCCATAATTTAGTGGGAAAGAACAGAGAACCTAGAAATAGATCCACACAAGTATGTCTAACTGATTCCCTTCCCCCAAATGTACAAAACAATTCAGTGAAGAAAGGATAGTCTTTTCAACAAATGGTACAGCAATTGAATATCTAGAGGCAAAATACAATTTAACCTAAATCCCATACTTTAAACAAAATACTAGTTCAAAATGAACCTGTACAGACATAAATAAAAAAATGTAAAACTGTAAAATGCAGTGATCTACTTAAATCCAATAATATTATTACCTTTATCGGCTGTAAACGTACTGAATTACCCAACTGAGAAACAAAGTGGAAAACAATCCAAATATATTCTTTGGGAAAGAAAATTTGAAGAGGAAGGGTCAGAAAACATCATGCAAATATGAGCTGAAATAAAACTAGGAAATCAGAATAGTAGACACTACGGTAATAATTACTACAAAAGGACCTTCTGGGATGATGAGCAATGTGCCAAAAAGATATAGTACTTTTGAATTTATCTATGCCATACTATACTGCATGAAAGTAAAATATAGTAGAATAAAAATAAAGGTTTACCTGATAAAGCACAAATCTACTGAGCTTCTAATTCTCATATATACATACTGAACATTAACCAGATATCTTTTTTAGAGATTAATTTTTATTTATTTTCCTTTTGTTGCCCTTGTTTTTGTCATTGTTGTTATAGTTATTATTGTTGTCTTTATTGATGTTGTCCTTATTAGATAGGACAGAGAGAAATGGAGAGAGGAGGGGAAGACAGAGAGGGAGAGAGAAAGACACCTGCAAACCTGCTTCACCACCTGTGAAGTGACTCCCCTGCAGGTGGGGAGCCAGGGGCTCAAACTGGGATTCTTAAACCGGTCCTTGTGCTTTGCGCCACCTGTGTTTAACTTGCTGCACTACTGTTCAACACTCGAGAGTAATATATTTTTATGACAGAGAGTGACACACACTGAGAAAGAGAGAGAGAGAGAGAGAGAGAGAGAGAGGAATAACAGCACCATTCAGTTCTGATTTATGGTGGTACAGGGGATTGAACCTGGAACCTCCAGTACCTTGGGTGTACAATCTCCACATTCTAACACACTGAGCTATCTCCTGAGCCCTATAGAAATGTCTTAAAAACATCAAATCTGGGACCTGGTGGTGGCACACCTGGTTGAGTGCACATGTTACAGTGCTCAAGGACCTGGGTTCAAGCCCTGGGTCCCCACCTGCAGAGGGAAAGCTTTGCAAGTGGTGAAGCAGGCTGCAGGTGTCTTTCTTTCCCTATCTATCTCCCCTACCCTCTCGATTTCTGGTTGTCTCTATCCAATAAATAAAGATAATAATTTTTTAAAAAAATCAGATCCTTCATACCCAAGTCAATTTTTATTTTTATTTCCCATAAGAGCTATTTCCTGAATTTTCCTTTCAGAGTTTCTCTTGGTAATTTAACATCTGGTTCGTGGCATCAAAAGATACTCAGGGGTCTTAGGATCCTAAATTTTTCTCTTATCTCTTTACCTTGCTTGAAAACTATTGCACACTATTGAGTCTATGTTTTAGGTAATTCTCCTTTCAGCCTACCTTTACTTTCACATTATCAAAACTCTCATCATTATCTACCTGAACTTTCCTAATTTTCCTGCCTATATTGTTGCTCCTCCTTCAAAAGTTGAACAGGTACCAGAATGTATTTTTCCAAAGCACATCTAAGCAGACCACGTTGCCTTCCACTGATCCCTTTGCTCCACATCCAGTCCTGCTTAGCTCTGTGGCATTCCTGTTCTTCACCTTCTACACCAAACAATATACAGGTCTGTGTGAATTCTCTGGGGTGGAATGCCCCTATAATTTTATATGGCTTTTTCTTTTCCACAGAATCTCTGATTTCCCAATAGATGCCTTCTCACATTTCCAACTCAACACAATTTCTAGCTAAAGCTTATTGCATGCTAAATGATATCAGGGAATGTTCTAGTTTTATCTTCATGACAATGTTCTGTATGTTATATCCCAGATAAGAAAAGCAAAACATAGGATAAGCTATTGTCCAAGATCATACTCGTTGGATGTCTTTTCTGCCTCCACTGTACTTTGTACATTCTTGCTGTCAAAAGCATTTATCACGCTGAATTTACCATTATTTGCTGACTCTACTTTAGTGAGCATATCAAACCAGACTTGAATTCTTTTTTATATTCCCAAAGAAAGGCACATTACCTGCATAGTAAGTAGCCAGTAAATACCGTGAAGTAAACAGTGAAAGAAGCAAATAGAAAATAAAAATAGTTCTTACTTGATGGCTCTTTGCTTTCTAGGTTAAGTTTAAAATGGGGATTCTTAGAATTAAATTTATATCCTGATTTATAGAATAAAAATAACTACATTGTAAATACAGTATGTGTACACATATCTATAAATACTTGTGTGTATAAATTTACACATATACATACATATTAACAAAATTACTTTTTAGTTCTATGTGCCAATCTATTTTCAAAGTTAATTTAATTTTAATTTTGACCACGGAATATTTGATTGTGAGGAAACAGGAAAAAATGAGAACAGTAATAAAAATATTACCAAAAAGTTTAAAGTATGGTTGAAGGAGGGTAATTTAACAGGAAAATACTTCTTTACCTAAGAATTTGTAATGATAAATCATGTTACCTCTGCTAATTCAGAAAAATTAATAACTGCATAATAGATTTTTAGCAGGTAGAGCAAATTTAATAATTTGTAGAAATTATATATTAGTGTGCAGCAACACCGTGTAAAAGAAGCATGTCTGGGCTGCAGAGAAAGCATAATAATTCTCCAAAAAACTTCATGCCTGAGGCTCTGAAGTCCCAGGTTCAATCCTAAGCACCACCATAAGCCACAGTTGAGCAGTGTTCTGGTGCCCCCCCCATGTTCTTTCTCTCATTAAATTAAATAAATAAATATTTTAAAAAGAAGTATGACGTGGTCCAGGAGTTGGTGCAGTGGATAAAGCATTGGACTCTCAAACAGGAGGTCCTGAGTTCAATCCCTGGCATCACATGTACCAAAGTGATGTCTGGCTCTTTCTCTTTCTCCTCCTATCTTTGTCATTAATAAATAAATTAAAAATTTTTTTTTTTAATATGACTATCATTGGACCGGCATAAGGATCCTGGTTTGAACCCCGGCTCCCCACCTGCAGGAGAGTTGCTTCACAGGTGGTGAAGCAGGTCTGCAGGTGTCTATCTTTCTCTCCTCCTCTCTGTCTTCCCCTCCTCTCTCCATTTCTCTCTGTCCTATCCAACAACAACAACAATAATAACTACAACAATAAGACAACAAGGGCAACAAAAGGGAATAAATAAATAAATAATAAATATTAAAACAACAACAACAAAAAAACAGGTGTTTAAAAAACAAACAAACAAACAAAAAATATGACTATCATTGACAACCACAAAGTCAAGAGTTACAAAAAAAAAGAAAGAAAGAAAAGAAAGGAAGGAAGAAAGAAAGAACAGGAAATGTTGCTCCTGTTTGAGTGAGCAAGACTAAAAGAATGTGCCATGGGGATGGGAGACACTAAACTTTGGTTGTGGGTGCCATATCCCTGTAATTTTATAATCTTGTAAACTACTATTAAGTCACAATACAATTTCTTTAAATGGATATTCTATCTAATAATAATACACTGTGATACATGTAAAGTTTACCAAACCAGATGAAGTATTCAACAGACTCTTAATACTAATTTAAACGAGGACATGAAATAATTGTGTTTTTCTTATTGCTAGAGTAGGAAAAATTTGCCATTAATATTTCAACTTTTGAGACTGTGGTAGCTATTTCAGTTAGTGGGGATTAATTAAGCATTTCTCATCAAGACTTGTTAAGTAACCTTGGCAAGTCACTAACTTATTTTCTGATTTAGTCCCCCAAACTGCAAATTAAAGTATATGCTAAGAATAATAATCAGATTAAGTTTGTAAAAATAGAAGCCCAAGTATCTGTACTTTGTTAAGAATTTTAAGAATTCTTACTAATTAAGAGAGAGTAGCTTGGGGTTAGAGATTTTGTTTGTGCCCACCCAAGGATACCAAAAAACAAAACAAAACAACAACAACAACAAAAAAGAGAGAGAAAGATTTTGAGTCACACATAAATTTAGTTACTTTATGATCTAATGAAATGAGACCTGACTGGACTCATTATTTACTGTTAAACCAGAGGTACAACAGTGGTAAGACAGATGTGATTTTGGTATGTCAACACCAGAAAGTTATAAACTTTTACTGCATGCACATATAACAGTATTTACACATATAAACATCATTTGTAATGTAAATCCGATAGGCCAGGCACAATAGCTCACCTTCTAGAGCAAAGAACTTACAAGCCTGAAATCCCAATGGCCACAGGTTCATTCCCTTGACACCACTTTATACTAAAGCTGAGCAGTGCTCTGGTCTCTCTTGCTCACTTTCTTAATTAAATAAATTTTTAAAGATTAATCAATACTACAAATTCTTGTTATATATCATGTTATATAACAATTTATAACAATCTAATGTATAGTACTGCATACTAGAGCAAATATAAATATTATGTAACATATACTTATACTAGGATATTTATAAATACTACACTTGATTAAAATATATGTTTCCATTCCTGCTGAGAAGAGGGAAGCTTGACTGTTGCAGATAGGTGTAGTGTTTCTATTAAAGGAGTATTACCACAGAGACTACTTGAGAAAAGGAACAAGGGAGACTGCTGCTGGGAAGTAGAGAACAGAGAAGAACATCAGAACTCAGAGTCTCTCTATGCCCTTGTATATTGTGTATGTTTATTTAATTATTCAGAGTGTACATTTATAGGTTCTTCTGTATGTTTACTAATTGCTACAGAGGTGATGTGAGCTGATTAGGAGAACGATGAGTAGGGGCTGGGTGGTGGCGCACCTGGTTGAGTGCACATGTTACAGTGCACAAGGACCTGGGTCCAAGCCCCCAGTCCCCACCTGCAAGGGGAATGCCTCACAAGTGGTGAAGCAGTGTTACAGGTGTCTCTGGGTCTCTCTCTCTCTTTATCTCCCCCTACCATCTCGATTTCTGGCTAATCTATCCAATAAATAAATAAAGTTAATTTTAAAAATGCTACATATATATATATATATGAAGGAAGGATGAGTGAAGCCAATTGTCACACCTGGCTCCAGGATTGCTTTTACCACTTACAAACGCCTTTCTGAATCTCTTTACTTCCAATATCCTCTTACACAAAGCAGCGTAAACCCTGTCTCAGGAGTTGTTGTGAGATTAGAAGAGACATTTCATGTAAAGTGCCTCCTGTAGGTGCCTATAACAGGCAGCCATTGTGATTATGGCCTGGGATTTTGTCTTCACTTGGGAGTGAGCAGGACGTGTATAGCTGCCACATGAAATCCACAGATTCATATATCAGAACAAAGATAAGAATACAGTCCCCTAGACCTCACAATGTTTTATTTCTAAATAATTGATTTACAATGAAATACATTTTAAAGGTTTACTGCTGATCAGATATCGTTTCATTTTATATTCTTGAGGGCCGACATTGAAGCGAAGTAGATCCATATAAGGATAGTGGTTGTTGCAGGGAACTACACTTACAATAATTTAGACTAAATGATGTCCAGTTATCTGATGGGTTATATTTTGAGGAGGGCTGTTGTGGCTTAGGTTCTGCAGGCTATTATTCTCCTGCTCTTACTCATGTCAATGTTATCTTCTAACTTACCATTAACTCACTTTTATCACTTAGTTTGGTCTTTACAATATCATCTGCTTTTATTTGCCCAATGACTGTTCTGGCCTTTAAGAGCAGGAGTAGGAATCTGTTCTTCGGGAGAAGGGCCTATATAGGCTCTAATGTTGGACTATAACTTAATAAAGACTTTTCTTTTTATGCTGATCTGAAATTTTACTCCTGCCTGTTTGCTTTTGTAAGATTTTAGTGAATTAAGCAATTGTTAGTTTCTTTATCATATTGCCACATTCTCAGTTTGGTTTAAAAACAAAACAAAACATTCTTTCAATACACCCCACCCCCACATACACACACAAACCCAACTGCAGATAAGCTTGTCTTTGACCTCACCTCCCAAGGGATGTTTCACAAAGGTTTTTTCAGGTTTTTTAAACCTGAAAGTTACCAGGTTTAAAAAAGGGCGGAAGTAAGCTCAGTTTCAGCAAAAGGGTTTACAATTTCAGCTTATTCCATTCTCAGACTTCATCAGAGGGAACAAATGACATTAAGAAAAGGCAAACGACAATGCTTTAAAGTAACATCCCCATTATTGCTAAACTGTAGTTATCTCAGCAATGACACAAAATTATACAAGTTATAATTCAACTATCTTGTTGCACTTGTACTTTTAAAAGTAATGTAGCTTAGCTTTAGTCAGGTTGCTAAGAAATGTACAAAGATACAGTATAGAGTTTCACTGAATGTTTTAAGATTCCCCCCCCCCCCCGGGTTTAACTACAGAACTCTAGAATGTCTCTCAAAGTCTGAAATTAATATCAAAACTGTGAAATTTGGAAATAACCATCTTCGGGATCTCAGGGTCTCATCTGCATTCTCGGTTTGACTGTGTTTCTCTTCCTATACTGTTTTACAGGTAAACTTTGGTTCAAGGACTGGGAGATAGCACAACAGCTATACAAAAGACTTTTGTACCTGAGGCTCCAAAGTCTCAGGCTCAATACCCCTGCACCACTATAAGCCATAGCTGAACAGTGCTCCCATTAAAAAAAAAAAAGAAAAAGAAGAAGAAGTAAATGTGCTTCCAGTGGTGATCTAGCCCTAGACAGATGCCGGCTGGCTAATGCGGTAAGCATGCCATAAACAGACTTAGCAGTTCTCTAGCATGAGATCAGTACAGGAAGAAGTGGGAACTTTGATGGTTTAAAAACAGGTTTTCATGTCTGAAACACTTCCCGAGTGATATAGGTGAGTGCAGTCATAGCTGAAGCAGGCCCTGGTGGTAAAGAAAGGGGCACAAAGACAACCAGCTGAACTTACTACAATTAAAGTAACTTAATTCCCGCTTCATCCAAATCCACAGGCCCACTGACTTTTATGGTGTCATATGATCCTGAATATATGATATGCTGATATACAGAATGTTTGGTAAACTCATATGCACAGTCTCGAAAATTTCATGAGGCCAAAGGAATTAAAAAAATTATAACATGCAGGTTTTCAGTAAAAAGTCACTGCTAAAGCTTACTTAAAATTATTTCTGGAGGGCAGTAGCTCAGTGGATTAAGCTCAGGTGGTACAAAGCACAAGGACCGGCATAAGGATCACGGTTCAGCCCCCCGCTTCCCACCTGCAGGGGAGTCGCTTCACAAGTGGTGAAGCAGGTCTGCAGGTGTCTATCTTTCTCTTCCCCTCCACTCTCCATTTCTCTCCGTCCTATCCAACAACGATGAAATCAATAACTACAACAATAATAAAACAAGGGCAACAAAAGTGAATAAATAAATATTTTTTAAAAAACAATTAAAAAATTACTTCTGGAATATAACTAAAATATGCTTACTAGTTATCTACAAAATGGAGACCCCCCAACTCTTCATCTGCACTATTCCAGCCTTTAGGTTCATGACTGGTCAATAATTTGTTTGACTTTGTATGTTAACTCTCTTTTCAGCCACCAGGGTCCAGATGCTAGCATGATGCCAACCAGACTTCCCTGGATAGACAACCCCACTAATGTGTCCTGTAACTCCGGTTCCCCACAATCCTGCCCCCCCCCCTAGGGAAAGAGAGAGGCAGGCTGGGAGTATGGATCAACCTGTCAATGCCCATGTTCAGCAGGGAAGCAATTACAGAAGCCAGACCTTCCACCTTCTGCATCCTACAATGACCTTGGGTCCATACTCCCAGAGGGTTAAAGAATAGGAAAGCTATCAGGGGAGGGGATGGGATACAGAGTTCTGGTGGTGGGAACTGTGTGGAGCTGTACTCCTCTAGTCCTATGGTTTCTGTCAGTGTTTCCTTTATTTATTTTTTAAAAATATTTACATATTCCCTTTTATTGCCCTTGTTATTTTATTGTTGTAGTTACCATTGTTGTCACCCTCAGATAGGACAAAGAGAAATGGAGAGAGGAAGGGACAACAGAGAGGGGAAGAGAAAGACACCTGCAGACCTGATTCACGACCTGTGAAGCGACTCCCCCACAGGTGGGGAGCCTGGGGCTCGAACCAGGATCTCCATGCTGGTCCCTGTGCTCTGCGCCACGTGTGCTCAACCCGCTGCGCTACCGCCTGACTCCCAAGTGTTTCCTTTTTATAAATAAAATTTTAAAAATTACTTCTGAATTGGGAGATAGTTCACCTACTAGACTGCACACCTTACAATATACAAGGACCTAATTTGAGCCCCTGACACCACAGGGAAACACCATCAACAACATATGGAGCTGCCCAAATGCTGAAATGGTACTATGGTGTCTCTCTCTTTTTTCTATTTCACTCTCTTATCAAATTAAATACTAAAGAAAAAAAAAAGAGTCCAGTAGGTTGTTCAGCAATATCATGCATTTGCGAGTTCCCGGGTATATTCCTGGTATTACATTTAAAAAATAATGACTTCTTGAAATAGTTTCAAATGGTCAAAGGCGTATCTACAGATGAGAAGGCACTGAAAAGTCATCTTCACAGAATTCAGTGGTAGCACGATGCTGGTGAATAAGATATTCTGTTTCTGCTCTCTGCACTTAAAACCCTTGCTCTGTAACCAGAGAAAAATACTGAATGACTGAAATTGTCCAATATTCATGCATGAGCAGTGCCCCTGACAGGGTAATAATTCCTGTTCTTTGTTACTTCAATTCCATAAAACCATAATACATCCAAAAATGTCTTCTTAGTAGCTCAGAAAAACCCTGTAATTTAATGTGGCTTGGGGATGCTGGCTACCTTGAGGAGTTTTTAGCAAATGACACCAGTGTGCAGCATTTAAGACTCCATGGTCAGGTGAGGATATATTAGAAGACAGACAAACAACTTTAAAGCAGGTAGCAATAGCAGATGCAAATATACGCCATTTGATACTGAAGTCTGCACTGTCGGCAGGAATATATGACTTTCTTTGTGCCGCACAAAATCTCCAAAGCAAAATTAATTTTGCTTTCAAAATAGCCTTCTGTGTTTTGTATGCCACTTCACTTAGGCAATTCGATTAAGGCAAGACTCCCTGCAATACTCCCTGTGTGCCTATGAGATCTACTTGCCAGTGATTGTTGATAGAGCGAAGTAGGGTAGCTGGTACAGCAATGTTCTATGTTTTGTTATGGTGTCTACGGTTTACTGGGACACATTAAAATGCAAATATCTAATTGCCTCCCTCAAGAAATGCCTGACAAAAACCACACTCCATAGGTAAAGATGTTTCAAGTGAGCTCTGCTTTGTATCTGAGGAGGTGAAGGTTATCCACAGCACAGAGAGGATAGAGTCAGGTTTCTCACTATAGACAGCTTCCCAGGTCTCCCTCAGCCCCCACACACTATGTGATTTGTTTGGTGAGCAGTTCATTTTCAGAACATTAATCATGTCTATATTCAAATGGAAGAATCAAAACACCTTTCAGAGCCAGAAATAAATTACTTTTTACTATACCACCTATGCCACGAGCACAGACTAACAGGGAACTGATTAGTTCCCTTATAATTTAAATGATTCAGAGTTCTGAGCTACTTTTATCTAGATAATTATTTCTCACATGCAGTGGGAATGAACTAGGGAACGATTTTCAATTTATCTTCACACCTGGCTTTTCCTGCCACTTCTCAATGACTTTCAGATGACTAGTTCCAGTCCAAATTGCTTCTCAAAATTTCAACTGCTTCTTATATTTCCCTTATCTCCTGTGCCCTATAACCCTATGTTTTAAACCATATCTATTTCTTCCTAAATCCTAGCCTCTGAAGGCATCACTCTCCAAGTTGTTCCTAAGAAATCATCCTCAACTCATGCCTACATGTGACATCTCAAAATTTAAACACTGCACTACCAATGTACTCGATCTTCTGAGTGTCTCTAAGATTTCTATTCTTTCTTCTACTTCTGTTCCCTCTGTGTTCACTGGGGCCTTTGACATTTCCCATCTTGACTACACTTCCGTGGTAAGTCTTCCTCTTTAGATCAGAGGTCCCCTGAGCCTGCCTTAGCTCTGCCACCAGCATGTCCCTCTAGGAGGCAGGTCTGCTGCACTGTCTTATCAACACAAGTTAGCAGGTCTCTTTCCTCACGTGGTCCCTTCCCTCTTAGATTCAGCTTCCAGCATCTTTATAGGTTCAGGGTTCATTAGAGATGGCTAATCAATCAGACAGACTTTATCATTTTAACCTACAGAGGTATATTTGTTGAGTGAGGTTTTTTTCTTAAATTTTTTTATGATCTTTATTTTTTTATTGGATAGAGACGGTGAACAATTGAGAAGGAAAGGGAAGATAGATAAGAAGACAGACAGAGAGACACCTGCCAACACTGCTTCATCACTTGCAAAGTTTTACCCCTATAGGGGGGAACTAGGGGCTTGAACCTGGATCCTGGGGAATTGTAACATGTGCACTCAACCAGGTGTACCATCACCTGACCCTGAGTGAGTTTGTTTTTTTTTAAACTCAAAATATGTCATAATTTTTAAACCAAGCCTTGGGATCAAGAGATGACTAGTGCATAGGACATGCATGTCTGAGGCCCCTTAAGGCCCCAGGTTTAACCCTTGACACCACCAGAAACCAGTACTGAGCAGTGCTCTGCTCTCTCTCCCATTTGATACCTTTCTTAAAAATAAATAGATATTTTAAAAGACATAATGTAACCTAGTCCTCTAGAGTTAAATGAAAAGCACCTGTAATATGGTGAAAAAAATCAAATGAAGCTGAAAAGAAATAGTCATAAAAAATATAACTACACATCTAAAATCCTTACCCAGTGTCTGCTGGAAAGTTATCTTCCATCCTCTTGCTGTTTGAAATGAATCTGTCTTAAATACCACGAGCAAATTATTTTTGCTGCTCTTAATAGTTGATGGAAGCATGGAGCCACAGAACTTGCCCAGAAGGGGGCTGCTTATGTTTGAACCATCATAAATTGCCAAGTAGTCCTGGGAGCAGAGGGCGGAGGGAGCCACATCAAAGTCACTGAACCTGTGAAGTGAACCATGTTAATACTGATGTCCTCCATTTAAATTTCCATTGAGTTTTAACTTCAGTTCTTGCAAAAACATATACAAGGCAAATACTAGCAGAACATTTCAGTTTGAATTAATAGGTAGTATTAGAAGTTGAGCAGTTTACTAGTCAATTAAAAATTTAGGTAGAATCCTCTGAGTGACTGCAATGCATCCAAAGTGTGATAAGAGCTGCAGGTGTAGGATAGATAACAGAGTTATGGGCCATTAGTTCACAGTCAAGGACATACAGAATCTAGTTCAGATTAAATTTAACAAATTGAACTGATAATTATTTATTATTTCAGCAACAGCTTAGTTTTTTTTTAGTCTCACTAGAAAAATATCATTTACTATAGTTTCTTATTCTGTGCAACTGGTACAATATCCCATTTTTCATTTATGGGGAAAATGCTAATTTAAAAGTAGAAGAAATTCTGGGTCTAGAATTATGGGTCTTAAGTCAGTTCTCATTCTTAGTGAGTTTCTTCTTGCAGGTAAAGTACAACACAACAATCAGATTATGGCACATGCTGTAAGTATGCCCACAAAATTAAAACAAATCAAAACAAATCAGCAAGAGCTGCAGTTTCCTTTAAGGACCACATTATAGACCACTAGAGGTCTGGTACAGGCTCCAAATCAGACTTGATGAGAAATATTTTACAGTCAGAGGAACCCACTGAAATAGAAGATCTCTGAGGCAAACTTCCATAGACATAAAGAGGGACACATGTAGTCGAAGCCTCAGTCCTATCAAGCTTCTATAAAAATACCTTGTTTTGGGGCCAGACAGTGGTGCACCTGGTTATTTACACACAGTACAATGTGTAAAGACCCAGGTTCAAGCCCCTGGTCCCCACCTGAAAGGGGAAAAGTTCAAAAGTGCTGAAGCAGGGCTGTAGGTTTCTCTCTGTCTCTTTCCCTCTCTATCTTGCCCTCTCCTCTCAATTTCTCTGTCTCTATCCAATAATAAATAAATAAAAATATTTGAAAAATAAAATATCTTGTTTCGTTGAGAACCATACCAACTTTCAGAGTTTTGGGCTGTATGATACATATCACATAAACGTATGTGTTAGGACCTTATTGTCTTAGATGAAAATAATTTTCATCTTTATCACTGTGGAGAACTGGAGGATGTATTCCTTCAAACAGCCTTATTGGGAATAAGCAGGAGTAGTGGAGAATGTTACCTGGGAAGTAAGAAGCCTTGCACAGCACCAGTGTAAAATGTTCTGATAATTTAATAAAAATAATTTTTTCACCCCCAGTGTCACTATTATGAGGAAATGTGGATTTACAGAGTTGTCAATAGAGGGGTGCATTTCTCTGTTTTCCCAAGACAGATGTCAGTACCTCTCACCTTCATCAAACTGTCATTCTCCACAGCAGGGCAAATAGTTAAAAAAAATCTTCGTCCTTAGGAAGACAGCGTACGACCAGACTTCCCTGGACAGACAACCCCACCAATGTGTCCTGGAGCTCCACTTCCCCAGAGCTCTGCCCCACTGGGGAAAGAGAGAGACAGGCTGGGAGTATGGATCAATCTGTCAATGCCCATGTTCAGCAGGGAAGCAATTACAGAAGCCAGACCTTCAACCTTCTGTATCTCACAATGACCTTGGGCCCATACTCCCGGAGGGTTAAAGAATAGGAAAGCTATCAGGGGAGGGGATGGGATACAGAGTTCAGGTGGTGGGAATTGTGTGGAGTTGTACCCCCTCTTATCCTATGGATTAGTCAATGTTTCCTTTGTATAAATAAAAAACAAAACCAAAAACAAACCTGAAGGCGGAAAGCTTTGCAAGTGGTGAAGCAGTGCTGCAGGTGTCTCTGTCTCTCTCCCTATCACACCCTTCCTTCTTGATTTCTGGCTGTCTTTATCCAATAAATAAATAAAGATCATTTTAAAAAAGGAAAGAAAGAAGAGGAGAATAATAACAACATACTTAGGGAAGAAAATCTAATATGGATTCAACTATTTTTTTTGTTGAATAGTATATCACTTTGTGGAAATTTGCCCCATCTCAGTTTTCTTACCAGCAAAATGAAATTAATAATATAGACCTTATATAACTATGTTAAGACTTAAATAAGGGGCTATGGAAGGTGTAAGGCAAAGTTTCATTTGCATAAGTGGCAATGAATGGAAGCTGCTTTCTCCACACCTTTTGATTTCCTGATAGATACAGAATTTTACGACTTATAGATGAAATTCCTGAAAAAATATATAAAAATTTAAACTTGTGGAGTATCAGCTTTACCCCTTTGATCACTACTGACTTGCGTGAAGGATAGGTAGATATTAGCATTCAGAAGTCACATTCTCCTACTAGATTCCCTGGTAATTCTGCAATATATCACATTGTTTCTTCAAGAGTCCCTAGTATTCCTCCAATGAAAGCAGAATTCTCCATCATAAAGGAACATTCATTCTATAAGTGGAGTTGTAGCAACTTTCTAAAGACGACAAATAAGCCTTACATACTTGAGTTGAATCACTCTGTCTTGTCTCACGGTGATGTTGTACAAGCAGTACATGTCGTTAGGGTAATTTGAATATGAGTAGGCAGGGCTCTTGAGGACTCCCATGGAGAAGTTGAAGACACCACCACAGGCTGCCAGGAGAGTATGTATAGAAGGGCTATTACTCATTGCATGGAAAAATAACTTAAAGATATTCTTTATTATTATTCCTTTTCTCATAAGATATATTATTTGTTTTAAAGCAACTTCACTACTATGCCCTTTTATCTTAAAGATATTCTTTATTATTATTCCTTTTCTCATAAGATATATTATTTGTTTTAAAGCAACTTCACTACTATGCCCTTTTATCATAAGGGAAGAGGGAAAAATATTTTAAGGCACATCTTGGATTGAAACTGGTCTGAGTTTAATCAATCATCAGAGGGAAAATAATGAGAAAGAACATTTTGTTTGTTGGATGTCATTGACATTTCCTGTATTTGGCTGACAGGTTGAGAGGGGTAGAAGTGCTATTTGGAAGCTCAGAAAAGCCTTTCAGAGTCCAAGGCATGTTATGGGCACAGATGTACATGGAAGGACGTACTCTGGAAATCTCTCATAGAGATATGAGTCTCCTTGATCAAATACTAAATGTTATACTGTGAAGTGTTCGTAATCATATTTGGATTTTTAAAAATTCTCTCTCATGGCACTCTCATTTGGTGTTGGGGTTTGATACCCCAATTTTGTGCTGTGGTTTGGTGTGAACCCTACTGGGTGAACTCTCTCCTGACCCCAGAACTGTGAAGTATTGTTTCCTCTGAGAGTTCAAATGTGCAACTCTTGGATCCTATGTGTTTCCATTTAGCTGTGAAACTGGTAAGGATGATATTTTTCCCTATGTGTTATTGGTCCTCAACACGAATGAAAGAGTGGGGTCCACTCTCCAACCTGATTCCAGCAATCAACAGCCAGAGCCCTTAGTTAACTCCCATTAGTTAATGAAACAATATATAGGAAAAAAAGATAAAACTATATTATAAGGAATATAAAATTAGGGGCCAGTTGGTGGTGCACCTGGTTAAGCATTCACATTACAGTGCTCAAGGACCCAGGTTTAAGCCCTTGGTCCCCACCTGCAGCAGGAAAGCTTCATGAGTGAAGTAGGGCTGCAGGTCCCCCCCCCCCTCTCTCCCTCCCTCCCTCCCCCTCTCTTCTCATTTTTTTTCTGTCTCTATCCAATAAAAATAAATCATTACAGAAGTGTTTCAAAAAAAAAAGAATATAAAATTATTATTACTGCTTGACTTTACATATCAAGAAAGTTATATCATGCTGCCTGTTGATGGAAAGTACCCTACTGCCACTACAGTGGGACAGTTCATGTTTATTTTATTTGAAAATTTTAAAAACATATTGAGATCAATATGTCTCAGTGCCATTTCTATGGTTAACATATTATCAGTGGGTATATTCCACTTCCATCTCCTAGGAAAGATAAATTACAGCTGTCGGTTAAGGCTATTTGTTTATCTTGATGTTATGGGCAAAGCTATTCTCTGTTTGCCTTAAGTATGCTCAGAACCCTGGTTGCATCTACAATGAATTAAATGTTAGATTTCTGAGGCTATTATTCTATTCCACCTTGTACACAATGATGTAGTCTCCAAAAGCTTATAAGTGCCTACATATATGTACAATGTCAGGGTTTGAGATCTAATATTAAGAGCACTCTAATATCAATAGACAAGTGGAGCTTTCAACACCATGTTTTAGGAAATCGAGGGCTTATAGAGTGAAACAATGTGAAACGGGGAAGCAACTCTCAAAGATTCTACTTGTGCAAAAGAATAAGACATTATTTTTTCTCTTTATTTAACAAACCAACTGAGAGGAGAGATGTTTACTGCTCAATTCTATTTTATTTGTGCCAAAAGACTACATAGCCACATATAATCATAGTTTACAAACGGGGGTTCAGACTCAGGCAGCAACTACTGTGACATGTGAAGGCTGTCATTTCCTGAGTAAGTCAACATTTTTGTCTTCTCCATGGATGAGATAAATAATCTGCTTGGAAGAGAATTATTTGACTTTTTTACTTTTTACAATTAATTTGGTCAAGCAAACAGAAAACAAAACTGCATGATGCATGTGACCATTTCATTAAAGTTGAGATGATATGGGAAAAGAGTTGTCAGTATACTAGACAATAGAGTTTGTTACTGAGGGAGAAATGACTACTAAACACAGAGAAATAGTCCAGTGACTCTAGTAAATATTAATCCAGCTAGCGACACAGGAGAAAAAGAGTGTGGTGTCTGTAAAGCATTTTGCTATACTCTTCACTTTGCCTTACACAGAGAACTTGCAAGTTGCAACACAGTTGAATACATAAACCTTGTTGTCCTTTAGGATAGTGCTGTTTGCATATTTCTAGAAAAACAAAGCCTTTCCTGCCAGAGGTCATAAGGCTCTTCTCTTAAAATTTTATAAACTGGGAGCTGGGCGGTAGCACAGTGGGTTAAGCACATATGGCGCAAAGCACAAGGACCAGCATAAGGATACTGATTTGAGGCCCTGGCTCCCCACCTGCAGGGGAGTTGATTCACAGGTGGTGAAGCAGGTCTGCAGGTGTCTATCTTTCTCTCACCCTCTCTGTTTTCCCCTCCTCTCTCCATTTCTCTCTGTCCTATCCAAAAATGACTACAACAATAACAATAACTACAACAATAAAACAAGGGTAACAAAAGGGAAATAAATAAATAAATAAAATACTTTAAAAACATTTTATAAACTTACGTAATATTTCCATTCAATGCAGCAAAGTGGTTTAGGAAAATGAAACAGTCATTTGCACAGTCCCAGAAAAAATGGCATCTTTATGTAAAATACAAACATCTCACGAATGCTTATTTTAACTTAAGTTATATTAAAATAAATCTCAATCTTCCAGTTGGTTTTTAATGAACAGTTTTAGACAATAGTCTAAACAATAATTTCACGAAGAAAAAAAGGACCTCTTCACTTCTTTTAGAGAAAAATGTCATCTTATTTTCATAGGACCATGCACCTAATTGATAATATCTTTCCCTTAAGTCTCTGAATCAAATTGGTAATTTATGAATCACAAGTAAATTCTGCATGAAAACCACTCAAGAAGACCCCAGCAAATTCTAAGCTACACCCACTGAGCTACTCACAGGTTTTCCTATAGAAAATCTTGAATCCAAAGTCTGTGGTGTGTGCGTTGGAGTAGAAGTTAAGGAGAACTGGACCGGAGAGGGTGATAGTGGACAGGGTCTCATCTCCACACACAGTGGCAAAAAGTGGAGCAGTGAAGCTGTAGCCCCGGATGATATGCAGACCATCATTATCGCAACCTCCAGTAATGGCTGAGCGAGCTGTGCAGAAACAGAAGCCACCAGCATTGTAATCAAAAGCAACACAGTGCTATGAACACTCATGCCGATGAAGAATTAAAATGAGAATCAAGGGATATTTTGCTAAATCATTATGAACCTTGGTTTCCTGATGAAAGGATAAATGTTCTAGTAACAAAATGAGGATAGGTATGAGAAATCAGGTAGGATTTCACAAGAGGTTAATTCCACTTTGAAATAACCCAAATTTTTCTTCCTTTATAAAATTAATTCTTTAATTCAATGAGTAGAAATAAGGGGTAATTTTTTGTCTTCCAAGATCACTCGGCAATATCTAAAATTACTTTGCTGTTAATCCCATTGTTCAACAGTTCCTTTTTACACCGTGTGATAAAAATACTGTCAAAATATTCCATGCATAAATACTTGCGGAGCCTTCTAATTTCATTAAAATATTTTTTCAAGATGGAGAGTGGTGGTGTACCTGGTTGAGTGCACACATTACAGTGCACAAAGACCCAGGTACAAGATCCCAGTCCCCATCTGCTGGGGAAAGCTTCACAAGTGGTAAAACAGTGCGGCAGCACTCTCCCCCCCCCAACTCAATTTCTCTCTGTCTCTATTCAAAATAAATAAATAATTGTTTTTTCAACATTTGAGTTACTGTTGCTAAAATAAAATTTTTCAGATTTACCAAGTGGCCTTAGGAAGTGTATCACCAGTTCACAATCACAGCACGTTGTGGCCTGACATTTCCCCAATACTTTACTAGTGTTTGTCCATTTCTGCTGTATTATCTTTGACTAAAAGAAACATTTTGAATTAATCAATTCTCTGTTTTAATGTAAAACTTTTGAAGACACTCAGAGAAATGCAAATAAAGACAACAGTGGGATACCACTTCAGGGTCTGGGTGGTGGCGCACCTGGTTGAGTGCACATGTTAAAAATGCACAAGGACTCAGTCCCCACCTTCAGCAGGAAAGCTTTGCAAATGGTGAAGCAGTGCTTCAGATGTCTTTCTTTTTCTCTGCCTCTCCATCTCCCACTACCCACTTGATTTCTAGCTGTCTCTATCCAATAAATAAAGATTAAAAAGAGACAGAGAGAAAGATCACTTCGCTGCTGTGAGAATTTCACACATCAGAAACAAAAGCAACAACAAATGCTGCAGAGGTTGTGGGGACAAAGAAACCCTCCTGCACTGCTGGTGGGAATGTAAATTGCTCCACATCTGTGCAGAGAAGTCTGGAGAACTCTCAGAAGGCTTACAGTTATTAAGAATGATAAAGCTGTTCCCACACTTATAGACATCTATTTTTTTTTTACAAGGGGCCCAAACTTTTAAATGGAATCTTTTCAACAAATGGTGCTGGGAACATTGCATTGAAATCTGCAGAAATGAAACTGAACCACTACATTCATCGCACAAAAAAGTAATCTCCAAATGGATCAAGGACTTAGATGTTAGACCAGAAACTATCAAATACTTAGAGGAAATTATTTTTAGCACTCTTTTCCATGTAAATTTTATAGGCATCTTCAATGATACAAATTCAATTGCAAGGAAGACTAAAACAAAAATAAGCCAATGGGACTACCTTAAATTACAAAGCTTCTGCACAACAAAAGAAACCACCAACCAAACAAAGAGACTCCTTCCAGAATGGGAGAAGATCTTTACATGCCATACAAAAGACTAATAACCAAAATATACAAAGAACTCACCAAACTCAGCAACGACATCAACAACAAAACAAACAAAAAATTACCCCATTCTAAAATGGGGAGAGGATATGAACAGAATATTCACCAAGAAGAGATTCAGAATGCCAACAAACATGAAAAATTGCTCCAAGTCACTGATTGTCAGAGAAATGCAATAAGACAACAATGAGATACCACTTCACTCTGAGGTATAGGAATGTCACACATCAGAAAAGGTAGCAGCAACAAATTCTGGAGAGGTTGTTGGGACAAAGGAACTCTACTGCACTGATGGTGGGAATGTAAATTGGCCCAACCCCTGTGAAGAGCAGTCTGGAGAACTCTCAGAAGGCTAGAAAGGGACCTATACTATAACTGGACAATTCCTCTCCTCAGGGGTATATCCTAAGGAACCAAACACACCCATTAAAAAAGAACTGTGTTGGGGGTCGGGCGGTGGCGCAGTGGGTTAAGCGCACGTGGCGCAATGCGCAGGGACCGGCGTAAGGATCCCGGTTCCAGCCCCCGGCTCCCCACCTGCAGGGGAGTCGCTTCACAGGCGGTGAAGCAGGTCTGCAGGTGTCTTTCCCTCCCCCTCTCTCTCTGTCTTCCCCTCCTCTCTCCATTTCTCTCTGTCCTATCCAACAACAAAGCAACGTCAACAATGGCAATAATAACCACAACGAGGCTGCAACAACTAGGGCAACAAAAAGGGGGAAAAATGGCCTCCAGGAGCGGTGGATTCATGGTGCAGGCACCGAGCCCAGCAATAAGCCTGGAGGAAAAAAAAAAAAACTGTGTATACCTGTGTTCAAAGCAACACAATTTGTAATAGCCAAAATGTGGAAGCAATCCAGGTTTCCAACAATAGATGAGTAGTTGAGTAAATTGTGGCATATATACACAATGGAATATTACTCAGCTATAAAAATGGCGAATTCACCTTCTTCACCTTGGACAGAGCTTGAAGAAATCATGTTAAGTGAGATAAGCCAGAGGAGAAGGATGAATATGGGATTATTTCACTCATAGTCAGAAGTTAAAAAATAAGAACAGAAAGGGGAAACCTAAGGCAGAACTTGGACTGGGTGGGGAGCAGGGGCTTGAACTGAGATCCTTGTGCTTAGTACTATGTAAGCTTAATCCGGTGCAGCACTGCCTGGCCCTCCTCTTTGTTTCTCTTTATCTGAGACTGAAATGGAAAAAAAAAACTTGGATTCCTTTATGTAAACTGCTTTTATTCTCCTGATACTACAGATATATACATATGTATCATGAACATCTTTTATTTTTGTGCTAGGAATTGCTGAAAAATTACATTTTATTCCATATTCCATTTTTACTGTGACAAACATAAATTTCACTTGACATCTTCCAGCAAACATGTCAGAAACTGCAATTTGGAGAGATGGAGGAAAAGGAGGTCATATAAAAAGGATAAAGCAAGGAAGGCATTGTTTGATTTATCACTATAAGAGTACTGGCTTGTCATTTTATTTTTGTAAAACATAAATTTCTCATATGCTGAATACTGTAAAACATTTTGTAAAGTGTAACTTTTCATTGCCAAAGGAAACCAACACAGATAGCAGAGAATTTTAATTATGCAGAAGTAGCTTAACAAGTCTACAGATTAACTTTGGGAATGAAATATTAACTTAAAATATTAACATGATTGCACAATAGAAAATACCCATCTACTCAAAAGGATTTTTTTCTTTCATGTCAGAATATCTGTTGGATATCAGCATGTGCTATAAAGGTACAATGCCATGTCCTTGAAATTTAATAGCTTTGTAAATCAATGACAAGTCAATTAAAACAATCAAGCTGTGTCTATTATAGTCAGAGCTCAGTTCCAACCACTAGCTTCACAGTTCATTTTGCCAATAGTTCATTCCCTGGAACTGGGAAGTGAGCCATAGTGATGCTGTGGTAGCAATTCCCCAATCCCAATGAATCTGATGATGAACAAGAGAGAAGAGCTTTGAAGGGTTTCTGTGGCAATGTCTAGTAAAAACAGAGTGCAGCTACTGACAAATTTCCAATAATTAATTCAGTCAATCAACATTTATTGGGTGCCTACTTTGACTCAGCAAGAGCTTTTCTTGCTGGTCTGCCAGTGTGTACATGTATGTAAGTATGTACATACAAATACACATATTGGTGTAGAGTGTGGACATAAATGAACTAAAGCTATTACCAATATGTAGTACATTTCAGATGTATTTTCTTTAAGCAACATATGTGATGTTTGTGTTCCTTTTTGCACTTTTGGGTGGAATGTATAGAAGGTACATGTTTCCAGCCTTTAGGTTCATGATTAGTCAACAATTTGTTTGGCTTTATATGTTAAGTCTTCTTTCAGCCACTAGGTTCCAAATGTTACCATTATGCCAACCTGACTTCCCTGGAAAGATGATCCCACCAACGTGTCCTACAGCTCTGCTTCCCCAGAGCTCTGCCCCACTAGGGAAAGAGAGAGACAGACTGAGAGTATGGATTGACCTGTCAATGCCCATGTTCAGCAGGGAAGCAATTATAGAAGCCAGACCTTCCACCTTCTGCATCCCTCAATGACTTTGGGTCCAAACTCCCAGAGGATTAAAAAGCAGGAAAGCTATCGGGGTAGCCCATGTTCTGTAGGGAAGCAATTACAGAAGCCAGACCTTCTACCTTCTGTGCCCCATAATGACCCTGGGTCTATACTCCGAGATGGATAAAAAATAGGAAAGCTATCAGGGGAGGGGATGGATATGAAGTTCTGGTGGTGGGAATTATGTGGAGTTGTACCCCTCTTAACCTATGTTTTTTGTCAGTATTTCCTTTTATAAATAAAAACAAATAAATAAATAAAAAGGGAAAACAAAAATAAATAAATAAAAAAAAGAATGTACATGTTTCTTAAAATATCAGATAGGAACTTTAATCAAGTTTATATCAAATATATACTACAATATTTTAAATATTTTTTCAGAGTGGAAATTTTAGACTCTTTTCCTTTACTTGCCATTCATCCCTTTGTCAACAGCCAGTTGTAATAAGAATAAACTCACCTTCCAAATGGAATGAGACAAAATCCAAGAAGATCAGAGACTCGGTGTCAGCCTCTATGATATATGTACAGTTCATACTGTTGTCATATTTCTTTGGGTAGTTTGGAGAAACAATGTAACCTGAAGTGTCAGTGAAATTACATCCACATCCTATGTAAGAAGAAAAGGACATTATTAGAATATTTGATCTCACATGTAGATCTATTTTTTAACCAGTGGAGAAAACACCAAAATTTCCAGAGATGGTCTCTGAAATACTCAAAACGGGGGAAAAAAACAGTAACTAAAGAGGCTGGTTTAAAAGTAAATCATGCATGCAGAATGAAAATATTGTGTTTTATTTACTTTTTAGAAAATGCTTCAGATAGTTGGGTTAAGCAGTAGGTAGAAATTTTATCATAAGTCCACTGTGAGTCACTTAGCTTTAAGATATTAAAGAAAAAAATAACCTGGGAAGGACATCTAGGTTACATGAAGAAATAAAACTGGCTTACAACTTAATGGTTCTAAAATATCTTATTATGTTACTATAAAACTATGTTAAACATTTCAAATGCCATTGTGATCTGACCATCAAGTTGTAAAAAAAAGATAGTCTGACTATAAAAATAAGCATTTTTAAAAAAGTCGTTTACTAATCCTATCTCATCAAATTCTTGAACAAATTTCTAATGTCTAAAGTAAAGAGAATTACATTTTCACTAAAATGACATTTGTTTACATGTAACTACTAATTAATCCATGTTGCTCCATGAGTTATCAAATAAGGTATCAGTATCCTCTTAAACTGGCATTAGAACACACACACAGTTACACAAATAAATGCAAATATAAATATTAAGTGAACCCGGGAAGGATTAAGCCTGGAGCTATTGATCATTACTTCATTCACGCTATCCTCACCCTTTTATTCATGTCTGAAATGCCTTTTCATTGCACTATTTCTGCTAATTCTTTTCATTAAACTTTCCTCTAAGCAATGGTTTGCAAGTAACACGTACTGCATTTTACTCAGTCAGCACACATCATTCCTTCTAAACTTTGAAAATTGCTCCATTTCTTCAAACTAGTTTATGACTAGAATAGGCCTATGTAATTATGAATTACATGCCTAGTAGTTTTTGGCTTTAACTTCAACTTTTAAAGGTGACAAGCTGAAAAAGAAGCGTAACAAAATGCAATATTTGTAAGATTTTGCTTTAAGGCCATATATTTTCAGTTGTCTGTATTATGAGTACTATCCTATGCAATAAACATTTTTGCAGGTCTTTAAAAATAATTTTAGGAAAGAACAAAGATAATGCATCTGACAGTACAATCATAGGAAACTGCACACACACACACACACACACACACACACACACACACACACCAAGAAACAATTACAAGAATCTACTGGGACTTCCCGAGGCAGAGCTAGGAGCAGCAACAGATCTGTTTCTCTCTCTTCTCTTCTCCAGGATCAACTAGGAATACCAAAGGAGACTACCTGGTACCAAATCAAGACAGGACTAGAACAACTTCAGGAACCCACCAAATCACTGGTGAGTGCAAACACGTGTGGCTGGTGGACAGAGAGGACCCTAGGGAGAGTTTAAGTGACTGGTAACAGTCCAGCAGTTTATCAATTGAGACAACACCTCCAGTCTGTTCCACCAAAAAAGGGACAGGGGAAGGGAGGAGAGGACTCCCCTGAGACTCACCAAGTGCAACTCTGAGTCTCCATTGCTACAGCCCTCAGAATCTGGAGCAGCTGCAGGGAGGCCGTGGGCTGACACCAGGGGACAGAGAACTAACCAGGAAACCCAGGAGAAGACCTATACCTAGGTGCCATAGCAGTGGGGGGGTGTGAAAGTCTCTTTGCATAACCACTGGATTATCTCTGCCACACCCTGCTTTATCTATTGGTCAGGAGTTAGTGATTAAGCTAAGAAGCCTACTTATAGTTTTAACCCTTCAGGCTCCCATAGCCTATAGGCATGAAAAAGCACAAAAGAAGCTTTTAAGCCACTGAGCTCCAAATCAGGGATAAAATATTGTTGAAACAACTATTATCTTCCACAACTGTGAACCCTTTAATTACCTTACTTAGACACAAGTCAATCTAGGCAAGAGTGATCAGTAATTTGAAAAGTACTGAGAGAGGGAACTCATAACATAATATATAAAATGGTTAAACCAACAAGAAGAAATATTGGAGAAATGAACCAGGACAAGAGTCCAGCTAAAAGCCCCCCAAAGGGCAAAGCACAAAATAATGAGGTCAACATCCAAACATTAGCTAAGGAAATAATCACAGGAGTGAGTAAAGAGTTTGAAAGAATTGTCATCAGAAATACAGAAACAAAAAATGAGACTCTGGAAGAAAACACTAATTACCTCACAGTTATTAGAGAGCTGAAAGCTTAAATAACTGAGCTAAGAACACAACTAGCTGAACAAACTAAAATAGTATCAGAACAGGGTAACAAAATAGATGAACTCCAGAAAACAGAGAGGGGAGAGAGAATAGAATCAATGAGGCTGAAGACAGAATTAGTAAGATTGAGGACAAATTAGAGACAGCTAAAGAAGAAGTCAGAGATCTCAAAAAGAGATTAAGAGATACTGAAAACAGCAACAGAGACATGGGATGACTTCAAAAGAAATAATATATGCATTATTGCCTTACCAGAAGAAGAAAGAGAGAGAGGAAGAAAGCATTCTGGCCATAATAGCTGAAAACTTCTCTAGTCTAGACAACATCAAAGACATAAAGATTCAAGAAGCCCAGAGGGTCCCAAACATAATTAGCCCAGACTTAAAGACACCCAGGCACATCATATTTAGAATGGAAAGGAATAAGGATAAAGAAAGGATCCTGAAGGTTGCAAGAGAAAAACCAAGAGTCACCTACAGAGGAAAGCCCATAAGAATAGCAGCAGAATTCTCCACATAAACACTATAGGCCCGAAGAGAATGACAAGATATCTATCAAGTACTCAATGAGAAAGGCTTTAAACCAAGAATACTGTATCCTGCTAGACTGTAATTCAGACTAGATGGAGGCATAAAAACCTTCTCAGACAAGAAACAGTTGAAGGAATCAACTATCACCAAGCCTGCCCTGAAAGAAGTTCTGAAAGGCCTCCTATAAACAGTCAGACCACAATAAATAGGCCATATATCATAACACTAAAAATCTACAAGAATGGTGTTAAAATATCTTCAGTCTTTCATATCAATAAATGTCAATGGCCTGAACCCACCTATTGAAAGACACAGAGTAGGAAGATGGATCAGAAAACACAACCCAACAATATGTTGTCTACAGGAAACCCACCTAACTCAACAAGATAAACACAGACTCAAAGTGAAAGGATGGAATGTCATACATCAGAAAAGGTAACAGCAGCAAATGCTGGAGAGGTTGTGGGGTCAAAGGAACCCTCCTACACTGCTGATGGGAATGTCAGTTGGTTCAACCTCTGTGGAGCACAGTCTGGAGAACTCTCAGAAGGCTAGAAATGGACCTACACTATGATCCTGCAATTTCTCTCCTGGGGATAGATCCTAAGGAACCCAACACACTCATCCAAAAAAATCTGTGTACACATATGCTGAGCAAATTGTGATACACACACACACACACACACACACACACACACACACACATACACACACACACACTGGAATACTACTCAGCTATAAAAAATGGTGACTTCACTGTTTTCAGCCAATCTTGGATGGACCTTGAAAAATTCATGTCAAGCGAAATAAGTCAGAAACAGAAGGATGAATATGGGATGATCTCTCTCTCAGGCAGAAGTTGAAAAATAAGATCAGAAAAGAAAACAAAAGTAGAACCTGAACTGGAATTGGCATATTGCACCAAAGTAAAAGACTCTGGGGTGGGTGGGTATGGAGAATACAGATCCAAGAAGGATGACAGAGGACCTAGTAGGGGTTGTATTGTTATATGGAAAACTGAGAAATGTTATGCATGTACAAACTATTGTATTTACTGTTGAATATAAAACATTCATTCCCCAATAAAGAAATTAAAAGAATCTACTGATGTCCCTAAATGAATGTATTGCATTTGCAGACTTTTAAGTTAGTTACTTTATTATGAACATATTGTACTGCCATCCTTGAATGCCATAGCTGGAAAGAATTTTTCAACAGAATCAAGTTGGTTATACTCTGCAGTGTTCTGAGACAAACTATATGAACACTTGCTACAGTCTTCACCCTACAGTGTGATAAGAAAGGTCTTGAAAGTAAAAGAGAAGAAGTGGATTCTAAAGTTTACTGAGCATGAGAATCGCCTGGTAAGATCTAAAACATAAAAGTCCCCTCACACAGAAACTTTGAATTCAGACAGATTTGGGGTAAAGCCCAACAATAACTGCAATTTTGTATTTTTTATAGCCCCAGGGGATCTCAGTGTGAGTTGTGCATGCAGCCTCTCCAGGTATCCTGGTGCCTACTACATCCTCCTGAGCTGCCTAATTCCTGCTCCACTCAGATGATCTGTGCTCATTCTTAGATGCTGACTAGTGGCACAGAGGCCTTAACCATCATTTCTTAAATCACTTGCTGTTAAGTTCAGTCCCCCCAACTCCATGCAGGCCCCCAAGTTTGCATGTGGGAGCCAGTCCTTTGTAGAGGACCTCTCAGTCTAGTTTCTAGTGATACTTACGGCTTACAAAGGATGCAGAGAAGCCCTGAGCTGGTGCTTCCTGGGATTGGAACACAGCAGTGAAAGCATTTCTCGGAGTGATGATGGTACTCGGGGCCACATTTCCACAACTTGAAGCCAACAGGGCTCTGTCAGCCTCCTCAGTTCCTGCCCACACCTAGCAGAACCAGAAACAAGACTTAATGCTCATAGGTGTTTCCTTGCTAATATTCTGACATGTTTACACTGGCTAATAGTGCTATTCTGGTACATGAAACACTAAGTATAATTGTAAACAAACTATCTGAAACTATCTGCAATGTTTTATTATAAGAATTGTTTAAACAAAAGTTTTATTATTATTATTATTATCTTTATTTATTTGATAGAGACAACCAGAAATGAAGAGGAGGGAAGAGGAAGAGAGACAGACACTTGCAGCACTGCTTCACCACTTGTACTCCTGCAGGTGGGGACTAGAGGCTTGAACCTGGGTCCTTGTGCATTGTTGCATGCATGCTCAACCAGGTGGACCACCACCCAGTCCACAGGAATTATTTAAATCTGTGTTACAATCTTCTATTCTTGAATCTTCCAAAAAGATTATGTTCATTTTAAGTAGCTAACAGTGAGTTTTGAGAAGGTTAATCTCTACCCACTTTTCTTTTAATGACCGAATCTAGTTAAGAGTATGAGGTGTTAAGGGAGACAATGACTATAATTGAGGTGCTTATCATTTATACTGGATAGCTGGCAAATGACGGGGCGCAAAGAGACGATATTTAGCAGAAGGAAATGTCAGGCTGAGCTTCACTGACGGGAGACAGACGACCAGGGACTCATGGCTGAGCTGTATGCAGTATCTCTTTATTTATGCTGGACGCAGCACAATCTAAGCCTAGCTAAACTAAACTAAAACTAACTAAAACGAACAATGCTGTCCTTATATATATATACTTTCCAAGTAGGGTGTGAACAGGATGTGACATAGAGAGGGTGGAGAGAAAAGTGACTGGTGAAAATCAGGTGTGACAAGGAGAGGGGACAGAGCAGGCGAGAATTCTATCACTGAACCACCAATGCCCTGGAGGGAGGGTGGTGCTTTATGTAAATGTAAAAGTGATTTATGTCAATAGACCGCAGCTTTGAGTGGGATCAAATCAATAGCATACAGGCATACCGGTGCTTAGTTAAGCAGAAGCCAGGGGGAGCTGGCATACTACCCAACAAGGAAAGCCCATGGAAACAAATGCACTGATGAAGTGTGAAGAAAGTAAATGTGAATTCCAGGGGTTGAGGAGTAGCCTGCCAAGTAGAGTGCATGCTTTCCTACACACACTTCTTGGGTTGCAGCCTTGGCACCACAATACTAGGAAGACTAAATGCTATGTGCTACGTGGTCTCTACCTCTTTCTATCTCTGTTGAGAGTCACAAGAAAATAAAAGTCCACACTGGGAGACAATGAAATTGCACATGAGAGAGACCTTCATAACCCCTTCCCCAAAATACTAGCTATTAAGTCCAAGCATACATGTAATTATCATATATGGTATAAATCATAGAGGACTTTCTGGAAGTGCCTGGGTGCTAAGGTTCATACTGAAGGAAGAAGGTTCAGTCACTATACATGAAAGACTGGGGAGCACTCTCTAGTAGACTTGTGCTGTCATTAAATGTTTATACCACTTTAAGAGAAGTAACTGAAACACTCATTTAAACAGAAAAGTTTCCAGGGATAAATTGTAAGCATCAAAATTTCAAATCAAATCAATTCTAATTGGCCTAGGGGAGAACATTAACCATAGGGTCACAGGTGCAAAATCCCTATTAAGAGACCACTTGTAACAGAGCTGTTGATTGTTTATAATAAGGGGCTCTACCTGACCTGGTGAGTGGGGAATCTATGTGAAGTAAACAAGACTTGACACAGCTAGTTCACAGAACATAAATAATACCCAGGAAGGCGTGGGGATACAACCTGCCACAGGTCTGGGTAATTGTCCTGAGAGTAGCAAGGAGCCAGTGGAAGACTTTAGGCACCATGAGTTTCGATTTGAGGAAAATATTATAGTGTGGATTATGGGAGCAGGGGCAAATGCTAGAAGAAGAATGGGAGCAGGGGGAGAGAAAGCTGGAAGATGAAGTACAACTCTCCAGGTGTGTAACTCACTGTTAAGTCACTAGAGGAAAGCACTGCTACTTGGTAACGAATACACATTCTTGGAGCAGAAGACCATCAGGCTTGTTTAACCAGGGAAGAAACCCTTGGTTTAATGAGTCTCAGTGGAGAGTAACTGTGCCCTCCCTGGGGGGGTGGAAATGTCTTGAGGCATCTGTGACTGGAACATTTGGTATATGTGGGTAGCATGTAGAGGGCACAGACAAGGGATGCTGGTGACATCCTATAAAGTGCAGGACATTGCACACCACTAAGAACTGCCTTGTCCATGAAAGCACCAAGGTTTGTATCCATCTTATTAGACCAGTCAACATTTCCTTCTCTAAAAGTTATCAAAATCACTCATTCTGAATATATCATTTCCAGGAATATTACTGAGATAAAACACTAAAACATCCAGCCATTAAAAATATTTCCATATCAGCCCCTAGGAAGCAGTGTGAAATAGCACCAATTTATAGGGCTGATTTAATATTTCTCAGCTCTTTAAGCCTGTTGGTATTCTTCATAGTGGTTTGGTCCCCTTCCCCCCCCATCTCTAGTTGATTGTGGTTTAGTCCTGCTAGTTTGGCAGGCCCGCTTGTCCCAGCCCCAGGAAGGAACCCAGACAGAGTTCCAGAGTGACAGAGTTCGAGTTCTTGACGCCGCCACAGGGGAAGGAGGCAGGAGAGTTCTGTTTGGTGATTAGTTTGGGTTAGTTTATGAATCGTTGTTTCTGAATAAAGAAATACAGCTTCCCTGCCTAGCCGTGTGTCTCTGGTCGTCTCTGTTACCCGCCCGTGAAGCTAACCCGGCCAGCTGGAGCCTCCAAAAATAAACAAGCCCATATCATCTCAATTACTTTCAAACACTGGGCATCCAGCTGTTAGTCATCTTGAATGAAGTCAAGTTATATTTGCCAGTTATTAGACAGGGGAGGTGCCTGGCACTGGAGCTATTGAGAACTAAGATGCAAACATTCTACCAGATACTTAAAATTAGTGAAAGGTCTGGGAAAGAAATACATATTCTCAATTTTCCTTAATGTTCACACCTCTCTTAACTATTCAGAGAAATGGTGTACAGAAGTTTTCTATCTACAAATTATAAAATTATAAACATAACATACTGAGATACAGACATCTACATATACTATTTTTATAACCAGTACTGAAAAAACAAAATGATAAGCTGAAACTTGAAAAGTATCTCAAGTTCTGAGAATTGTGAGAGCCTGAAAGTAGCTCACCCTCTAGAGTATACATACACTTTATAATCAAGAGGACCCAGTCTGAGCCCACAGTCACCACATGGGAGCACCATGCAAAGAGCAAGATTCAAGAGAAGTAGAGCAGTGTCGTGGTATCTCTCCTCCTCCTCCTCCTCCTCCTCCTCCTCCTCCTCCTCCTCCTCCTCTCTCTCTCTCTCCCTCTCCCTCTCCCTCTCCCTCTCCCTCTCCCTCTCCCTCTCCCTCTCCCTCTCCCTCTCCCTCTCCCTTTCTCTCCCTCTCTCTTGCTTTCTGTCTCTTACACACTACTTATAAAAAAGGAAAAAGCCCACCAGAGTGGTGGCAAAGCCCTGGTGCAAGGAAACAAACACAATTAGAAGAACTTCAAGTTTATCACTAAAAAGCTTTAGTAATGCTCAAGTGCTTATTCATTTCTGGAGCCATGAGTTAGGGATTTACATCTTTACCTTTTGACTCAAGGGCACAAGTGTTGTGATGGTGATAATAATATGGAGTTATTAAATACTCCTGGTGGTCTTCTCTATCATGAAGTCATTTCATGAACTGTACAGCACAGAAATCACTGACAGATTTCGTCAGATCTACAGAGTGCCATGAAGTTTCTATCAAGTCAAAAACTTTCTGTTCTCTTCCTTAAGCTTTTATATAATTCAGCTTGACTACACACGATACTGTACTACTCCTAAAGAAACAATATTTCCTAAGAGAATTTCACTTCTAGTGGATCCATCTCACCACTGTCACTGGTCATCTCCATCAGGAACAACATAATGGGCCCCTTTGTGGGCCCCTATAAGACCTTGTCCTCAATGTGGATTTTAAAAAAAAAGGGGGGTAGGGAATGTTCCATTCTCTTAAGGGAGGTTGGATAACATACTCTACCTATCACCCAAGGATGATGGATCCTGAAATATTGCAGCCTGGAATATTCCTAGCCGTGACCACAGAATGCAAGCTCAGACCTACAGGGATGCAAAGGTTAATAGGCTCCTGTGCTGAATTTGGACCTAACATCAAATTGATGGGGTTTATAGTTAACAATATTTATATACTTTTCCCATACTTGGGAGCTACTTTTTTCCCTGATCCAGTTTTCTAGTTCTTTTTTCCAATTATGACACCATCTCCCCAGACAGTAACTTAGGCCACCTGTATGTTAGATGTCAAGCTCAGACAAAAACTAGTAAAGTCATAGGCCCCTTGGAATATACCTAAAATAAACCTACTAGCTTTTCCCAAAATGGAGACCCCACATTTTCATTTGCAATATTCTTGTCTTTAGGTTCATGATTAGTCAACAATTTGTTCTTTCTGCCTTATATCTTAACTCTTTTTCAGTCACCAGGTTCCAGATGCTACCATGATGCCAACCTGACTTCCCTGGGCAGACTACCCCACCAAGGTGTCTGGAGCCCCATCTCCCCAGATCCCTACCCCACTAGGGAAAGAGAGAGATAAGAGACAGACTGGGAGTATGGATTGACCTGTCAACACCCATGTTCAGCAGGATCAACCTGTGAAAAAACCCATGTTCAGCAGAAATTACAGAATCCAGACCTTCCACCTTCTGCACCCCATAATGATCCTGGGTCCATACTCCCAGAGGGACAAACAACAGGAAAACTTTCAAAAGAGGGGACTGGATATGGAGTTCTGGTGGTGGGACTTATATGGAATTGTACCCCTCTTATCCTATGGTCTTATCAATACTTCCATTTTATAAATAAATAAATATTTAAAAAAAGAATTTCAGTTTCACATGAGGTTGTGAGATACAGTATACAGAAGCTTCTGTGCACACTTTGAAGCTTCTTCCCCCAACATGGATATAGTACTAAACTAAAACATGGTCTCATAACCAGGATATTGATGCAATCTGGCACCTTACTCAGTTTCCCACTTTACTTGTATTGGAAAGTGGGGGCCTGTTCAAGTACTTACAATTTATATACCACCACACTCAAAAAACTGAACCATTTCAACACCACCAGGACCCCTTGAGTGGCCTTTTAGGGTCACACAACTCTCTCCCATATTTTCATTTCTAATCTCCAGATACTTATGCTCTACTTCCAAATATTTTCATTTCAAAAAATTATATAGCTGTAGCAATAAAGAATGGAATCTTTGGAGATTGGTTTCATTTTATTACTTTCTGCTTTCTGCTTTGAGAGATATTTTTCAGTGATCATTCTTTTTGTATTTGTAGATAAATCTGCTTTTATTAATGTCAATGTCAAAATTAATTTTCTAACTTATCAGCTTTCACAGGAAGATTCTTCTCTCTCTCTCTCTCTCTCTCTCTCCCTCTCTCTCCCTCTGTCTCCCTCTCTGTCTCTCTGTCTCCCTCCCTCCTTCCCTTCTATCTCCAGATCCTGATGGAATTATAGTTCAGAACTCTCTGGTCATCTCCCCCTAACATTTACCCCTCTGGTTATCTGGTTTTCTTTTCCATATGGTATAAGTGCCTGATTATTTGTCCAAATGTTAGTTTGTCAACAGTCCATCTGTTGACACCTTACTATGTATGTACTAAATAATGACTTAGCCTGTCACATTCAAAGGGAGAGTGGGACTGATTTGGTGACTACTACAAATCAAGCTGTCATGAATATTTGATACCAGATTTTGTGCAGACATGATCTCCATTTCTCTGGGATAAATGTCCAACAGTATAATTGTTGGATCTTATGGTTAGTGCACACTTAATTTTGTTGTTGTTTTTAAATTATCTTTATTTATTTATTTTTTTGGATAGAAACAGCCCGAAATCGAGAGGGAAGGAGGAGATAGACAGAGAGACACCTGCAGACCTGCTTCACCACTCGCAAAGCTTTCCCCCTGCAGGTGGGGGCCAGGGACTCAAACCCGGGTCCTTTCACAGTGTGACATGTCGCTCAACCAGGTGCGCCACCACCCGGCTCCGCACACTTAGTTTTATAAGAAATTGGCAAATGATTTCTCAGAATGGTTGTAACATGTTATATTCACACTAGCAATGAATAAATAGCACAGAAATTTGTGTGTTCACTGTATTTAATTTGGCCTTTCTGATAAATATGTAGTGATATCTAATTGTGGTTTTAATTATCATTTCCTCTAAAAGATAGTGATGTTGCGAACCTTTGAATGTGTTTATTTACAACCTGTATACCATCTTCCATGAAACATATATCCACATTCCCTTTGCCTATTTTGTTTTGCTCAAGTCCTACCTGGATTTTTTGCATTTTTACTAGTGAGGAGTTCTCTGTGTATATTAGTCTGTCATTAAAGATGTGGCTTGTAAATATTTTCTCTTATTGTGTAGCTTTTCATCCTCTTTACAGAAGCATCCATAAAACAAGTGATTTTTCACTGTGATGAAGTAAAACTTACCCATTATTTGATTATTTCCTTTTATGATTTTTTTTTGTCTCCAGGGTTATTGCTGGGGCTCAGTGCATGTACTATGAATCCACTGCTCCTGAAGGCTATTTTTTCCCTTTTGTTACCCTTGTTGTTTATCATTGTTTTATTATTATTATTGTTGTTGTTGGATAGGACAGAGATAAATTGAGAGAGGAGGGGAAGACTGAGAGGGGGAAAGATAAACACCTGCAGACCTGCTTCACCGCTTATGAAGTGACCCCCTGCAGGTGGGGAGCCAGGGGCTTGAACAGGAATCCTTATACTGGTCTGTGTGCTTCGCGCCATGTGTGTTTAACCCACTGTGCTACTGTCTACCCAGTGGATCACTCTTTTGATCTTTAGTCTCAGAGCTCTTTGCCTATCTCTAGGTTCTAGCTTTTTTCTACTATGCTTTCCCATAAAACTTTATCACTTTATATTTTACATTTCATTCTATTTTGAACTTTGAGTTGATTTCAGCTTCACATGAAGTTGTGAGATAAAGTACACAGAAGCTTCTGCACACACTTTGAAGCTTCCCCCAACATGGATCTATTGCCTAAGGTTAGTTATTGTAACTGGGCCATTTTTGCTAACTCTACCCAAATGCCTCAGTATTTCTTGGTAGAAATAAGATTCAAAAGACTGAGAAACATATGAAAAAAAATGTTCCAAGTTTCTGATTGTCAGAGAAATGCAAATAAAGACAACAATGAGATACCACTTCACTCCTGTGAGAATGGCATACATCAGAAAAAAGGTAACAGCAGCAAATGCTGGAGAGGTTGTGGGGTCAAAGGAACCCTCCTACACTGCTGGTGGGAATGTAAATTGGTCCAGCCTCTGTGGAGCACAGTCTGGAGAACTCTCAGAAGGCTAGAAATGGACCTACACTATGATCCTGCAATTTCTCTCCCGGGGATAGATCCTAAGGAACCCAACACACCCATCCAAAAAAATCTGTGTACACATATGTTCTTGGCAGCACAATTTGTAATAGCCAAAAGTTGGAAGCAACCCAGATGTCCAACAACAGATGAGCAGATGAGTGGCTGAGCAAGTTGTGGTAGATATGGTGTGTGTGTGTGTGTGTGTGTGTGTGTGTGTGTGTGTGTGTGTGTGTGTGTGTGTGTGTGTATGTGTATATGAATACTACTCAGCTATATAAAACGGTGACCTCACTGTTTTCAGCCGATCTTGGATGGACCTTGAAAAATTCATGATAAGTGAAATAAGTCAGAAACAGAAGGATGAATATGGGATGATCTCACTCTCAGGCAGAAGTTGAAAAAGATTAGAAGAGAAAACACAAGTAGAACCTGAACTGGAATTGGCATATTGCATCAAAGTAAAAGACACTGGGGTGGGTGGGTGGGGAGAATACAGGTCCAAAAAGGATGACAGAGGATCTAGTGGGGGTTGTATTGTTATGTGGAAAACTGAGAAATGTTATGCATGTACAAACTATTGTATTTACTATCAACTGTAAAACATTAATCCTCTAATAAAGAATTTTTTAAAAGCAAGCAAACATCAATAACAATAACAACAAAATAGGAGCCTCAGACAAATAAGGGAAAAGGTACTAGACATTGAAGGAAAAAGGCCACTGGGTTTGGGCAGATCTCTCAATAGATCTTCTTTGCCAATGGCTTTGGCCGCCCTTACATGAGAGGAGCTCCCATGCAATCCTGAGGAGCAATAACTATTACAGATAATTTTTCAGTATCCATCTCTGAAATTGAATTTTACAGTTGAAGAACAAGCAAGACTTTACATAAGTCAATACATTGATGTTGACCTAGTTCAGGATAAAGAAGTTGTTTCATCAAAAAAATAATAATAAAGTGATGATGAAAAGTAAATAGTGAGTATATTTTATTTTCATTTAGTAAAAAATATTTTTTATGTCTTAATGTAATAAGTGCTTATTTTTTATGAGTTATGCAGGGAGAAAGAGACCAGAGTTCCACTCGGGCATATGCAGTATAAGGGACTGAATCTGTGCTTCATGTATGCAAGCCCCGTGCCCTACCACTCTCTCAACTGTTAAATGTATTCCATTATACATACATCTTATATGGGATTTTTATTCAATCACTGAATATGGATCAACTATATATAAAATATGATCTAAGAAATGATGGGAAAATTAAAAAGCTGACAATAAAAACCACTCTTCATTACATCATTTTATATTCTAAGTACTGAGCACTATTTCTATTTTTATATAGTATTACTTCTAATGCTTAAAGTAGTCCTATTAAAATTGGAATTGTTTCCTCTGTGTTTGGGTAATTTAAACTTCTAATATTTCACTAGCTCATAGGGGATAAGCAGGTGGTAAGTGCAATAGATGTAAATGAAGTACAGGCTAATGTGAACTTAAGCAGCCTCTTGGTAATACAATATATAAAGTGCAAAACAGCACAGGTGAGATTAATTTACAATAAAGCCATCAGTATCATACATCAGTGAAAGTGAGGTCTTCCTAACCTTACAGAGTGACACTCCCACTCACAGTCCCACAGTCATCATTTTTCATGGTTTTCACACCGTCTTTTCAATTAAAACTTAAGGTTGAAAGCTAGCATATAGCTCTAATCAGAAGGAAGGAAGAAGAGACACCTTCAGCACTGCTACATGCTTTTGAAGCTTCCATCTTCCCCTCCAAAAGTGGGACCAAGGGGCTAAACCTGTATGCTTACTCTACCAGGTATGCCACTGTTTAAAGCATGAAAAATGAAAAAGCTCAAATAGCCTTCAAGAGGCAAATGACCAAACAAACTGCAGTACACACATTCTAAGGAATACAGTTCCCCAATAAAAACAAATTATTTTTGTCTGTTATACTTTATATTTATTTTGTCCTTGGGGATCTATTAGTAAAAGAGAGAAAAGAAAAGCAGGGAAACAAACAGAACCCTGACCTTCTCTCTTTCTTTTTTATTTCTACTGAAAGGAATAACTAGAAGTGCTTCTGAGAATTTAATAAGGCTAGAAAACACTTCTTCATTAAATAACATTGCCTGTGCATTAGCAAATGAAAAGTCAAAGGGCAATTTTAACTCCTCATCCAGCTGAGGTCTCTCATATTTTCCTCTAAGAAATCCAAGCAGAAAAACTGTCCTTTTCTAACTTTAAGAGACAAGTCACTCTAGCCTAGATGTTTGTTTATGCTAGTGAAATCAGTTTGGCTTGAGTTTGACAAGTGCACGAACCTTCACGAAGCTGTCCCGACACTGTCCATCACCACTGGGGATGCGGAAGTTACCGTCAAAGCTGATCTCCAGGTGTTTGCTTTCGTGAGTAATGACTGTCCAGGAACACCTGCTGTTTTCGGGAAAGGTCTGGGGCCAGTGAGGGGACTTGATTGTGCCATTGTCTGAGTGAAGTATTCCTCCACAGCCTGAAAAGTTACCAGGGAAGAAGTCATGAATTTGCTAGATAAAGAATAACTGTGGCAACTCAAGACTTCCTCCGAAGACTCATCTCTAAATGTAAGCTTCAGCTCTCCATACTTGAGTCACAGGCCTTCAGGGCAGGTATATAAGAGTGCTCAATGAACATAAAGCACACTGAATCCAGGGGAAACTTTAGCTGTTACTGTTTGTTACACCTGTTTTGTTGTACTGAACTCATTTAAAACTACTAATCCATACTATATAGTAGAAAGCTTTCTTTCCCAGTTTTAAACAATAACAATATCTTTTGTTTATTTTTGCGTGTAATTTGTGTTATCAGGGGTATCAGCATTTTTATTTTTTAGATAGAAAAGAGACAGAGACTTTAAGAGGGAGAGAGGGGCACCCACATCTATGGACATCTAATCTTTGACAAAGGTGCCCAGACTATTAAATGGGGAAAGCAGAGTCTCTTCAACAAATGGTGTTGGAAAAAATGGGTTGAAACATGCAGAAGAATGAAACTGAACCACTATATTTTACTAAATACAAAAGTAAATGCCAAGTGGATCAAGGACTTGGATGTTAGACCACAAACTATCAGATACTTAGAGGAAAATATTGGCAGAACTCTTTTCTGCATAAATTTTAAATACATCTTCAGTGAAACAAATCCAATTACAAAGAAGACTAAGACAAGCATAAACCTATGGGACTACATCAAATTAAAAAGCTTCTGCATAGCTAAAGAAACTACTACCCAAACCAAGAGACCCCTCACAGATGGGGTCTCTCACAAATGGAAGAAGATCCTTACATGCCATACATCAGACAAGAGGCTAATAATCAGAATATATAAAGAACTTGCAAATCTCAACAACAAGAAAACAAATAACCCCATCCAAAAATGGGTGGAGGACATGGACAGAATATTCACCATAGAAGAGATGAAAAAGGCCTAGAAACACATGAAAAAAATGTTCCAAGTCTCTGATAGTCAGAAAATGCAAATAAAGACAACAATGAGATACCACTTCACTTCTGTGAGAATGTCATACATCAGAAAAAAGGTAACAGCAGCAAATGCTGGAGAGGTTGTGGGGTCAAAGGAACCCTCCTACACTGCTGGTGGGAATGTAAATTGGTCCAGCCTCTGTGGAGCACAGTCTGGAGAACTCTCAGAAGGCTAGAAATGGACCTACCCTATGACCCTGCAATTTCTCTCCTGGGGATAGATCCTAAGGAACCCAACACACCCATCCAAAAAGATCTGTGCACACATATGTTCTTGGCAGCACAATTTGTAATAGCCAAAAGCTGGAAGCAACCCAGATGTCCAACAACAGATGAGTGGCCGAGCAAGTTATGGTATATATACAATGGAATACCACTCAGCTATAAAAAATGGTGACTTCACCGTTTTCAGCCAATCTTGGATGGACCTTGAAAAATTCATGTCAAGCGAAATAAGTCAGAAACAGAAGGATGAATATGGGATGATCTCACTCTCAGGCAGAAGTTGAAAAAGAAGATCAGAAGAGAAAACACAAGTAGAACCTGAACTGGAATTGGCGTATCGCACCAAAGTAAAAGACACTGGGGTGGGTGAGTGTGGAGAATACAGATCCAAGAAGGATGACAGAGGACCTATTGGGGGTTGTATTGTTATATGGAAAACTGAGAAATGTTATGCAATGTACAAACTATTGTATTTACTGTTGAATGCAAAATATTAATTCCCCAATAAAGAAATTTTTAAAATACAATAAATAAATAAATAAATAAATAAGAGGGAGAGAGGGAAAGACACCGCAGTACCAAAACATCCCCCAGTGCAGTGGTGGATAGGTTCCTGCAGCCTAAGGGGGTTCGTGACAAAGCTGGCATCCTTCCAAGTAGGAATAGCAATATTCTCTACTCCCTTCAGATGGTACAGTCTTCGTGACATGACAATCCAAATTCTGTATTTTATTATCACAAACATAGGAAAATACAAATCAATACTCATTTATAATTTAATATAAAAGAATAGGGAAATGATTTTGATTATTCCATTAAATAATCTGGTTTATTCCTTTTGAAAAATGGATGGGTGGAAACAAATGGTATGGACTGAAAGAAAGAAAAATCAGACTATTTTATACTATGATATATGTATTTAAGAGCTAGGTTAGACTCACAAGCTTGAGAAAAATCTAGGTTCAGTTTCTGGCTACCATGTATGCCAGAACTGAGCAGTTCTTTACTCTCCCTCTCTTTCTCGTTCACTTTCTCTTCTCTCTTAAAGTAAATACAGATATAAATCAAAGTACGAGTCAAAAGGAGAAATATAAACTCAACATTTGAGGCAAAATGAAGTTATAATAAGGCATATATCCTGTGCCTTGCTTTTAAACCCTTGAAAAATCAGTGGTACATCTAAAAGTCAAACTTTGGCTTCAACAACCATCCTAATTCTCATGAGGGCCTGCTAAGTCAGTTCTCTAGAGATCATCATAACTCTGGCTCCTCTAGAAAGAACTGCTCTGTGCTTGTGATAGTACAAGGCTTTAAAGAAATTCTAATTAGAGTGTCCAATGCAACTTCTTCTTTTTTTCTGGAAATTATGCTGTAGGTACAGAATTAATTTTGAACTGGAAATATTTTTATTTTATTGCTCAAAACTCGTCCATGTCTCCCCACTGCTCAAGCAATCATTTTGAATTCAATACTCTTAATAATATGGACAACTTACCTTCCTACCCATAACTCACTAGTCAGCATTCTGATTTTAAGTTCCAAATATTTTAAATTTCTTGTGACTCCAACACATATTTTCTATTATTTGTGATTCCCTGGCAGAGCTATGCCGTTTGTTTTGGGAAGCAACGTAGGAAGAATGTTAGGATAAATGTTTCTGAGTCCAGGAAAGGGAGACACCACAGCAGTAGTGCTTAGAACTTTTATGTAAGAGGTCCCAGGTTCAATCCCTAGCACCACCAATTGCCAACTGAGTGGTGCTGTAGTAAAGGAAATAAAGGGAGTTGGGCAGTAGAGCAGCAAGTTAAACGCTTGTGGTGCAAAGTGCAAGGACTGGCATAAGGATCCTGTTTCGAGCCCCTGGCTCCCCACCTGTAGGGGAGTCACTTCACAAAGTGGTGAAGCAGGTCTGCAGGTATCTATCTTTCTCTCCCCCTCTCTGTCTTCCCCTCCTCTCTCCAGTTCTCTTTTTCCTATCCAACAATGATGACATCAATAATAACAACAATAACTATAACAATAAAAAACAACAAGGGCAACAAAAGGGAAAATAAATAAATTTTAAAAATTAAAAAAATTTTAAAAAGTTACTAGACTCCACTTTAACTATTTAACTCCTGGTGTTACAGTTGATTAACTACTGATACATAACCTGGGCAAATAATCTCATTTATTCTGTTTTTATTCATGAACAGTGGAGAATAACATCAATATTTTCTCTTCCCTAAAGTATTTAGGATTGACTCCACAGAAACTAAATTTTTGAATTTGTTAATAAAAATTTTAATCAATGAAAAAGTCAATAGGTGAAGAGAATATTCTTTTACCTAGAGTCTGTGTACTCCATGTAGCATAGAATCCACCACTTTGCACTGAGTGGTCTGAGTTGAAAATCACCACCAGCTGGTTGGAACCAGACTGGATTGGGTTGGGGTTGGAACCTCCACAGTATTGTCCTATGATGGGAGATCCAGGAGAGCCACCATTCCTGACAGTGACAGAGTCCCAAGAGCAAGTTGCATGGGCTTCAAGATCAAAGTCACTAAATGTAAGCTATGGGAGAAAAAAGAGAAACAAGCACTTAAGAGTTGCCAGTGAGCTTCTTGAGCTGGAATCAGATACAGTTCTCACAAATTATTTTATTTGGTATTGATGTACAACATGTAGCATTCATGTCTTTTTAAGCTGCTCCTGCTCTTTTTCCTTACTGAAATTTCTCTTGGAAATTTTAAGAGGGAGTCATTCTAGAACTGAAATCATTTAGGAGACTATCCCTACTGTTCTGACACATAGCAAGAATATGAATATAACTCTCCTGCAAGAGGAATTTTCCTATATATAGCTTCTCCTACACATGAGAAAGGCATTTCATTCTTCATTAACTGTAAACTTGTAGATGTCAATTATGTACAATAATTTTTATGTAAATGCTCTAACTGCAGGCTCAATGCTGCTACAAGAACAGTTTCCACACAAGTTGTGCTACTGTTGCTCTGTTCAGAAATATTCTACCCAGTCATCAGGACTCACAGTGATGGTGTGGCCTTGGGGGGCTTCCAGCAACCAAGAACAATGGGTCAAGCTGTCATAAGAGGCTGGATAGTTGGGACTTGTGATCACTCCATTCTCCCCTATCTGTATCCCACCACAATCTGAAAAACAGATTTGTAAGCATTTAAATAACATTCAAAAAGAATAAAAGCCTGCAAAGACAGAATAGTAGTAATTATAACCATCACACCTCATAAAGAATTAAGAATCATAAAGTATCCTCTGTTAAGAAAACTGAAAATTAATATTGGCTATCATACACAAGACTGAGTAATTTAGAAGCAAATCTATAATGAATTAATAAATAAAACTGGGGAAAAGAAAACTAAAACTGGGTGTAGAATTAAATAGTGCTGATTGTATAAAAAGATAGACTATAATGCAAAAGAAGAAGGAAGTTAATAAGCAGAAAAAGTAGAGTATAATTAGATGTGTGTATAATTGACTGTAAATTCACCAGGAATAAAGTAATGGTAATTATTTTTTTTAAAGTAGGCCACTGGGAATATATGTAAACTTAAAGAATATGATTATTACCATAACAAAATACTTTGATAATAAAGCATCTTTCTGGAGCCATTCACAGTATTATATACACTAGCCTAGCAAGGTGAAAAATGGATACATTCTAAAGTATAGTCTGGTCAGATGTTTCACACAAACAGCACTGTTTCCTGAATCCTGACTATTTCTTTCAATTTGTTATTTAAAAAACTAGTTGGAGACAGTTAAGTGAGTACAGATAATCTCATTTTTCCTCCAGGTAATCATTCTATTATAATTCAAAGAAATGTATAAAGATATAACCAAAACATTTTAATTCATAGCCAAAGCAATCAAAAGAAAGGGAATCTACAAAATCTATAAACAAGAAGAGTACTCTTTTATTTTATTGCCAGAATGTGAGAGTTTAATCCTAAATCCTACCTGTAAAGAAATACTCTGCATGGAACCCAATGTGTTCTGCATGTTCATTGGTGACAAAGTGGACCCAAACCTGAGGATAAGGTATCACCAAAGGTACTGAAGGTTTTGAAGGTCCACAGAGTCTCCATATCAGAGGTCCTTCAGCATTACCTGAAGACAATACATAACAAGTGTCATTATTACACAGCCTCGGAGAAATATTCCATTAAGAATGAATTATAATAGATGTTCAAGTTATTCACTGGTGTGGAGTTAAATTCTGATTTAGTAGCAGACATTTCAGAAAGCTCTTTTATATCTTTGTCAACATTGAAAAGAAAAAAAAAAAGTCCATCCAACAAGAAGAGACACTCAAATAGAGTAAACACACACACCACAAATCTACCATCATTATTTTGGTATAGTCAAACAGACATACAATTAATCAAAAGTTTCTTATGCAGGGGTCCAAGAGATGGCTCATCTAGTGGAGTATACACAATAGCACTTAGAGAGGACTTCGGTTGGGAGCCCTAGTCACCATATGAGAGCACCGCACAAATGGGAAGGTTCACGAGTGGCGAAGCAGTGCTGTAGTGTCTCTCTTCCTTTTCTCTCCCTGTCTCTTTCCCTCTGTGTGGCAAAAAAAAAGTCTACCAAGAGCAGTGGAAACATGCAGGCACAAAGATCCAGTCAAGTCCTGGTGGGAAGAAAATGATCTGGCCCTTTTAGGATGTAAGAAATATAGTGACAATATATTTAAAGTGATAGCTAAATTTTAAAAGAACTCTTCACTGTATTTCATCAATGAAAATGAACAAGATATTCATTACTCAGGCAAACAACTATTATGATTGAGAGATGACTTTTTTTTTATTTACTTATTTTCCTTTTTGGTGCCCTTGTTTTTTATTGTTGTTGTAGTTATTTTTGTTGTTGTTATTGATGTCATTATTGTTAGATAGGACAGAGAGAAATGGAGAGAGGAGGGGAAGACAGAGAAGCGGAGAGAGAGACAGACACCTGCAGATGTGCTTCACTGCCTGTGAAGCGACTCCTGGTGGGGAGCCGGGGGGCTCAAACCGGTCCTTATGCTGGTCCTTGCACTTTTGCGCCACCTGCGCTTAACCCACTAAGCTGCCGCCTGACTCCAGGGAGCTACCTTTTTTGATGAAGATTATTTTTCACAGTACTTGAGTAATATTTATAGAACACTTATTGTCAGTATTGTCAGACCACTGCTGATCTTAGAAGTCAATAAAATATAGTATTTCGATAGTCTTTAAACTGACGAAAGAGAAGATTGTACTGAGCTAACAGAATTTGTTTTTATTTAATGGAACACTAATGGAAATCTGATATACAACTTTTTATTGTTATCCAGTAAGGCAGTGGTTTTCAGTTGGGTAGAAGTGAAGAAGTTTCATCAGAGTAACTTAGAGAATGTTCTTAAACTATAACTGCCATTTCCTGCATACGCCTTAGATTTACCTAATTCAGGTATCCAAATGATTTTCCTTGTTAAAATATTTTTATTTATTATTAGATAGAGACAGAAATTTAGAGGGGGAGGGGAGATAGAGAGATACAGAGAGACACCAGCAGCACTTTGTCACCACCTGTGAAGCTTCCCCCTACAGGTGGGAAGGTGGAGGCTGGGAACTTGAACCTGCATTCTTGTGTACTGTAATCTGACAGCCTGGCGCCCTTTTTTTTTTTTTTTTTTTACCACAGTACTGCTCAGCTCCGCTTTTTTTGGGTGGTTGTTTGTTCATTTATATTATTTTTGTTTTTTTAATTTTTTAAAATTATTTTTACTTATTGGATACAGACAGCCAGAAATTGAGAGGCTAGGGGGAGATAAAGAGGGAGAGAGTCGAGTGACTCCTGTAGCACTACACTTTCAAAGCTTTCTCCCTACAAGTGAGGGTCAGGGGCTTGAACTTGGGTCCTTGCACATTGTACCATGTGCGCTCAACCACCTGGCCCTCCAGATAATTTTCCTATTTTGATAGTTTGTGACCATAGACTTTATCAAATTGTTCTTCCAAGGATCAATTTCTATCAATTTCTTTTGTTCTAGAGCATCACAACCTGCTGACTATGTTAGGCCCTACTGTCTTCAATCTCCTTTTCTTTGAAATTTATGAAACCACTTAATTCAGGGAGCTTTAGACAGCACAGATGATCTATATGTTAATCCTCTACTATTTTTTAAACTTTATTTATTTAATTTGATAGGACAGAGAAAAATTGAGAAGGAGGAAGGATGGAAAGGGGGAGAGAGAGAGAAACAGAGACACCTGCCAACACTACTTTCTCTTGAAGGTAGGGACTGAAGGCTTCAACCCGGGTCCTTGTACATGGTCATATGTCCACATAACCAGCAGTACCTCTTCCTAACCCCTCCCTACTGTTAAAAAATCATTGTTGTTTTCGATGGGCTATGTTGTTTTCGCCGGGCTGGCTTCACGGGCAGGTAACAGACGACCAGGGACTCATAGTTGAGCTGTAGGCAGTATCTCTTTATTCATGCAGGACGCAGCACAATCTAAGACGAGCTAAGCTAAACTCAAGGTAAAGTACTCTAAAACTCACAATGCTGTCTTTATATATACTTCCCAAGTAGGGTGGAAACAGGATGCGACATAGAGAGGGTGGAGAGAAAAGTGACTGGTGAAAATCAGAGTGTGACAAAGAGGGGGCAGATTAGGCAAGAATCCTATCACTGAACCACAAATGCCCTGGAGGGAGGGTGGAACTTGTTAACAGTGGTTATGTAAATAAAATAGTGTTAAGCAGGGGGGATTTAAACCAAATGAAACAGAAGGGGTCTCATGCATACCAACAAATCATGAGCCCCTTGGGATATAGCTAAAATAGACTTTCTAACCCCTTCTGCTATATTCTTACCTTTTGGTTCTTGCTTATTAAACTATTTGTTCTGCTTTGTATCTTAATGCTTTTCAGCCTCCAACTTGCGGATACTACTGTGACGCCCACCTGACTTCCCTGGACAGATGACCTCATCAATGTGTCCTGGATAATCACCTCCCCAGAGCCCTACCCCACTAAGGAAAGACAGAAACAGGCTGGGAGTATAGATCAACCTGTCAACATCCATGTCCAGCAGAGAAACTATTACAGAAACTACATCTCCCACCTTCTGTACCCCATAATGATCTTGGTTCCATACTCCCAGAGGGATAAAGAATAGAGAAGCTTCCAATGGAGGGGATGGGATGCAGAACTCTAGTCACGGGAATTATATTGGAATCGTACCCTTATTATCCTACAATCTTGTTGATAATTATTAAATCACTAATAATAAAAAGGGAACAAATGAGTTAATGTAATGATGAGTTTGGTGGATAATTCATGTCCTCACTATACAAAGTAATTTCCACAAATGCAGGTCTGTTTCAGTTTTTGAAAGAATTGAGGTTTACCAAGTATGCTTCAACCCATTTTAGTCATGGAAACAAAGGCAAGCTTGACTGCTTTAGGGATAATTTTCCAAATAGCTTCCATATGCGTTTTCATGAGTACACCGCCAAACTTCTTCAAGCTCTGAGACCCATATCAAAGCTGTCACAGCGCGTTTGGATACTATAAATTTAGGAAGACCCCCATCTCATTACAACCAAGCTATGCTCCAACCTTCGGGGAAGGAATCTTTTTAGTTTTGTTTTTGTTTGCTACTTTTGTTTATCTTCTTTTTTTTTTTTTTTTGAGGGGCATAATGCTTTACAGTGCAGTCACTGACACATGCATATAATTTCATTATGTACCTTCCCTTCCCTTTCCCTTCTTTCTTCTTCTTTTTTTTTTTTTTTGGTGCTTAGTTTACAGAGCTCTGTATGTATTTTGGTTATTAGTCCTTTGTCTGATGTGTATTGTATAAAGATCTTCTCCTATGCTGTTGGGTAATGGTATCTTTGCTGTGAAGAAGCTTTTCAGTTTGATCTAGTCTCATTGGTTTATTTTCACTTTTATTTTATTTGCTGTTGGATTTGAATCTTTGAAGGATTTTATGAAGCACAGGTCATGAAATGTTCTTCCAATGTTTTCTTCTATGTATTTGACAGTTTCTGGTCTAATGTCTATGTACATGATCCACTTGGAGTTGACTTTTGTGCATGGTGATAAGTGATGGTTCAACTTCATCCACTTGCATGTTTCAATCCTTCTTTTTTTTTTTGGCTCCAGGATTATTGCTGGGGCTTGGCTGCCTGCACCACAAATCCACTGTTCCTGGAGGCTATTTTTTCCCATTTTGTTACCCTTGTTGTTGTTTTTTATCATTGTTGTGGTTATTGTTATTATTGAACAGGACAGAGAAATCAAGAGAGGAGGGGAAGACAGAGAGGGGAAGAGAAAGATAGACACCTGCAGATCTGCTTCACTGCTTGTGAAGAGACCCCCTGCAAGTGGGTGAGCCAGGGGCTTAAACCAGGATCCTTGTGCCAGTCACTGTGCTTTGCGCCATGTGTGCTTAACCTGCTATGCTACCGCCCGACCACCTCAATCCACTTTTCCCAGTACCATTTGTTGAAGAGACTCTCCTTTTGCCATTTAATGGTTTGAGCCCCTTTGTCAAAAAAGTATTTGTCTGTAGCTATGGAGGCTTATTTCTGGATCTTCAATTTTCTTCTGGTCTGTGTGTCTGTTTGGTTCTAGTACCAGGCGGTTTTGATTACCATAGCACTGTAGTATAGCTTGAGGTCAGGCAGTATAATGCCTCCATTTATGTTCTTTTTTCTTAAGATTTCTTAGGCAATCCTGGGGTTGTTTTCTTTGGGGTGGGTTCCAGATAAATTTTTGAAGCTTTTGTTTTATTCCTTTAAAGAAGCTTGTTGGTACTTTGATGGGTATGGCACTAATTCTGTATATGGATTTAGGCAGGATGGTAATTTTAACAGTTTTAATCCTTCCAATCCATGAGCATAGGAATTTTTGTTTTTGTTTAGCCAGAGCACTGTTCAGCTCTGGCTTTTGGTGGTGTCAAGGATTAAACCTGGGACTGGAAGAATTCAACCATGAAAGTCTTTTTGAATAACAAGTATCTTCCCAGCCAACAAAAGTGTTTGTAATGACATCATATGTATGTGCAGCAGAGATGGATTCATCAGCTCTTTACATGGGATCATTAAATAAGCTGTAGGAACAAGCACATCCTAAAGTGTTTACACATATTAATAGGATACATTCAAAACTGGCTTTTCCTACCTTACATAGTTATTCTTTTAATTCTCCTTCCCTCGTCATTGCCCATGATGCTCTTCTTTGAGGTTAAGTAGAAAGAGACACACCCTATCTAAATCAAATTCAACTGCTCCAATCATTTTCCTGACTGTCCTCAGGAGTCTATGACTAGTAGGACAATAGACCCTTGAACGACTAGGCCATAGATGCTGGGAATGAAAAGACATAGTTTTCAGGCAGTAGCCCAGTGGGTTAAGCGCACATGGCACAAGCGCAAGGACTGGTGTAAGAATCCCGGTTCAAGTCCCTGGCTCTCCACCCACAGGGGAGTCGTTTCACATGTGGTGAAGCATGTCTGTAGGTGTCTATCTTTCTTTTCCCCTCTCTGTCTTCCCCTCCTCTCTCCATTTCTCTCTGTCGTATCCAACAACAACGACATCAATAATAACTACAACAATAAAACAACAAAGGCAACAAAAGGAAATAAATAATAAATATTTTTTTAAAAGAAAAAACATAGTTTTACTGATTTTTGCTTGTGCATCAGGCATTTTTCTAGGAATTCAGCGTAGTCACTTCTGTCTGCTATAATAGAAAACCATGGGTTGTGTGACTTAAAACAAAAGAGACTTATTTCTCACATTTCTAAAGGCTGGAAACCCCAAGAGCAAGTTGTCAGCAAATCTGATATCTAGCAAGGGAAGACTGCTTCTCACTGTGTCCTCACATGGAAGAAAGTCCATGTGGTCTCCTTTAAAGAAGCATTAGACCATAAGTGAGAGTTTCACCCTAATGACATGATCATTCCATATTACCACTACATGAGGGTTAGGAGTTCAAGATATGCATAAGGAAATAGTCTATAGAAGTTATAAAACACTAATTTATGAATAAACTGAGGGTATAGAAATTAAGGTTTTTGGCCTGTGTTTTGGTTGCCTCTGAACAAACTCTGTCCAACTGGGCCAACATCCAAACCAGAGTAAAACTGCTACTACTAGAACAGTGGCCTGTGAGCTGTTCAGGTGAGTGGTGTTCAAAAAGGGTTTTCAGAAGGCTTCTGAAATTAATTTTCCTTCTTTGCTAAAAGGAGTACATGTGAAAAGAGAGAAAGGAAAAGAGAGAAAGATAAACCACATGACCACTTTTTTTCTTTTTATCTTTACTGTCATTATGTGAAAGCCAGGTGTTATGCCAACCATCTTATATATTTTTTATCTGAAGTAACATTGTGTTATAATAATATTTTAGTGTCATGTATGCATACATGAAAATCAACATGCATAACCCCTTTATTTATATATTTATTTTTCTTATTATCGATCAATCTCTTAATTAATTATTTTAAAATGTTGGCTCATTCATTTGTGTGACCTCATGTATTTTTTTTCTTTCTTTTTAAAGACAAAACTGGCATACTGATAAGAGCAGATCAGAAAGGCAGACACAATTGATAGGATTGAGTATCAGTTGAGCTTTTCCCCCTTATTTATTTATTTATTTAGTGATTTAATAATGATCAACAAGATTGTGGGATTAGAGGGGTATGATTCCATACAGTTCCCACCATCAGAGTTTCACATGCCATCTCCTCCATTGGAAGATTCCCTATTCTTTATTCCTCTGGGAGAATGGCCCAAAATCTTTACAGGGAGCAGAAGATAGGAGGTCTGGCTTTTGCAACTGCTTCTTCACTGGACATGGGCATTGACAGACTGATCCATATTCCCAGCCTGTTCTTATCAGGAAAGGAATCTTGAGCAGTGGATGATATTTGGAGGGACAACCTGAACTCCTTAAGAGAGCAGAGGCACACTCTGCTGGTTAAGTTTCACACTGGCTGAGTCATAGTTGATACATCTCACTCACTGCTCAAAAGGAATGGTTTCTGCTGGGCACACACAGAAATATGGCTTTGTTTGAGAACTGTTCTTTTGAATTTTACATATGTATATGTATATTGACTCCCTTCACAGTTGGTGGTCTACTGGCATAAGACTAACATCAAAGTGCTTTTTGATTGAACTCACCCACTCGGAACTCGAGGACATCAAATTGGCAGTCCTGGTGACTTTCTAGGTAAAAAGTCTCAAAATGGATGTAAATGGATGAATTTCCCTGATTAGGGTTGGTGAGAGTCCATTCACAGTTTAGGTTTCTTGAATAATTACTGACTCCATCATATCCAGGAGAAGTAAAGTTTCCTTCAGGGAAACTTGTAAGGGGCCCGCCACACACTAAGAAAACAAACAAACAAAAAACAGAGAAAGAGGCAGTAAGATTCATGCTAGAACAGAAAGTACAAACACTGCTGGAACAATAATTAAGCAATCGCAAGATCTTATTGTTTTGATGTGTTTGTATCTAAAGGAAGTCAACTCACTGTATGGGTGCAGAACTGACCCACACATTCAAACTACTGAAGAAATTTCTATGGATTGAAAAAGAAGAGAAGTACAGCATTTAAAACTCTTTAGAAAATTGCAAAACTTCAGAAAGTAGGGATATATATATATTTATGTATATATCCTGCCTGGAGTAGTGATGCCCTGGTGACAGTCAAAAAAAGGAAGAAAGAGAGCAATGGAAGAAGGAAATGAAAAAATATGAATGGATGCCTGACAAACAATAAAAGTCTGTCTTTAATTAAATTGGTTATTCTCCAGGAATAAGTTAATTCCTAATAAGTAAACATTCATTAACCAAGCATTTCAGGAGCAGCGGCCAACTCAGCGGTGACACTGCAAGATCAAGCTCTAAACTCATCTCACAATTTTATGTGTTTCTAATTCATAACAGCAGTTTGATTTCCAAAACCAGAAAAAAATTATATCTGGAATGAATTTTTTCTCCCTCCCTGCCTCCCTTTATCCTCCTCCTCCCCTCTTCTCCTTCTCCTCATCACTAGGGTTTCACTACTCCTGTATCTGAGTGACTCTTGGAGAGAGAGAGAGAGAGAGAGAGAACAAAACCACAGCACTGAAACTCTTGTGGTGGGAGCCAGAGAGGTAGTTGCACACAAGGCAAAGAAACATACTATCCAAGTGAACTGGCATGAACTCTCTGTCTGGCTGCATATATTCATTTTATGTAGATAATCCCAGGTCTAATCGTGATTGATAAAGGACAAACATGACCTTGCTGCATCTGACAATAGCAACAGGGCATCTTCAGAGTAGATGCTTAAGACAATACATGTATAACATTCTATATTACCTGCATCTTCACTGGACGTGTAGGAGGCAGTGAAACCTCCATAAGGCCTGGACCCATCAGTGAAGAAAACAACTTTCATTGTGTTCCCTGAAGATGTGATCTCGTTGTTTACATTCACATTACTGCACAGTTCCTCTAGCTGGGGTGAGTTGTTTCTAATGCCATTGAACACCTGTTGGAAAAATAGCCTGACTTTTAGACATGCAGTTCATTTTCACAATATTTCCTGGGATATTATATCCCCAGCACACACACACACTTTCTTTCAAGGAGATACTATTCTAAAATGAATCACTTAGCAATAGGAGTTCCTTGCTCAGTTCCACAAACCTCTATGCTACCCAGAGCATAGACCCTGTGTGGCATCAGGGTCATTTCACTCAAATAAAAGTATTGAAGTAATGCCCTCCTGCCATATGGTGACAAATGAAACACTGCTGTTCTCTTTGCAACTAGGAATTGTACTCTAAGTGTAAAGTAGATGTGACCCTGTGCTTACATCAAAGTTTACAGAGTGCACTGACAGGCAGTTTCTCTTTCTTATTTTTTATTTACTGGTCCTTTGATCATGCATGTGTTCATTGTACATGTTCAAACCTCAGATAAAAACAGAGAGGGAGAGACAAAAGGAAAGAGGAGAGATACCACAAGCACTGCTTAACTGTTCATGGAGTTTCCCCTAGTGTTAGGCATGTTACTCCCAGATTGCCCCAGGCTCTCAGTCAGGATACAGTGCACAGTCTCTTGGGTCAGCTATCTCTAATACAAGTTATTTTCCTTGATAGTGCTTTAGAATCTCTGTTATTTGGAGAGACGTATTTAAATTTATACTATGATGGTCTAAAGCATGTTTTTTTTTTGTTTTAACTTTATTTTATTTTTCAGATAGAGACAGGGGGGCCAAGAGGCAGAGAAAGGGGTAGGAGAAGAGAAAGAAACCACAGCACTAAAGCTTCCTTCGATACAGTGGAGGCTAGACATGAGTCTGAGTCACACACATAGCAAGGCAACACACTATCCAAGTGAGCTCTTTTTCTGACCCTGATGAATAGTTTTAAATGCCTTCAAAAGTAATTTATAGAGGCCAGATGGCTGTGCACCCAGTAGAACACTTTTAATGTGCAGAGACCCTGGTTCATGAACCTGGTCTTCCTCCGCACAGGTGGTGCAAAGCACAAGGACCGGCTAAGGATCCCGGTTCAACCCTGGCTCCCCACCTGCAGGGGAATTGTTTCACAGGCAGTGAAGCAGGTCTGCAGGTGTCTAACTTTCTCTCCCCCTCTTTGTCTTCCTCTCCTCTCTCCATTTCTCTCTGTCCTATCCAACAACAACAACAATAAAACAAGGGCAACAAAAGGAAATAAATAAATATTTTTTAAAAAAGTAAAAAGAAAAAAAAACATAAGAAAATCCATAATGATTTTTCCAGAAACCCAATATTTCTTGTCATTGTGAGGGCTTCACTGTTCCAAGCTGACTTTTTTAGATATAAAGAGAGAAACAGGCAAAGAGACAAAGGGGAAGATAGCAGTGAGGCTTCCTCCAGCACAGTGAGTGGTGGTCTCCAGCCAAGGCCTGGGCATGACAAAGCGGGCATGTTATCTAGGTGAGCTATCTTACTGATCTCTCATTGACTCTCTTTTGCTAAAGGACTTGTTCTGTGACTCTGATTCCATTCATTTATAAGCTGCCTGAGCTTAATTTTTCTCTGTTTAAATAATTTTACTATATATGATAATCATTTGCTCTTAAGGTGTACCTATTTAAGGTCTTGATGTATGTAATGACAACCAGTTTTCTCTTAAAGTAGTTCTTACAGTGACTTTGTCAGTTAATTTCAACTTTTTTTTCCAAAATACTTGTAATGTAGGGCCCATAACTATACTAGTTTTTTCCTGAGCCTGACATCTGATATGCTGGTAGACCCAAGTTATTGTCTGGGGAGATGATGTCATGGCTGGAGAAAGGGCTAGAAAGCTGTATCAGGGAAGAGAGTAGCTCCCAAATCTGGGAAAGGTGTATAAATATTGTTGACTGTAAACCTCATCGATTTGATCTGATCTAGGGCCCATATTCACCTTAGGAGCCTATGTGACCTCTGCATCCCTGTAGGTCTGAGCTCTCATTCTGTGGTCATGAGTAGGAATGTTCCATCCTGCCCCAATTTCAAGACCCATCTTCCTCAGTTGGTAGATAGAGTATGTTGTCTAGCCTCCCTTCAGAGGATGGAACATTCTCTACTGTTGTTGATCCACATTAAGGGCAAGGTCCTATGGGGGCCCACAAAGGAGTCTATTGTGTTATTCCTGATGGAGATGAACAGTAACAATGGAGAGAGATCTATTTGAGGTCTAGATCTTTTGCAGAATCCCAGGACTCCCCGACTAGGGACCCAACTGATGTGGTGGCCTGATAGTGACTAAAGAGTCATTGTGGGGGTTGGGCAGTGGCATAGCAGGTTACGTGCACATGGCACAAAGCACAAATAATGGCATAAAAATCCCAGTTCGAGCCTCTGGCTCCCCACCTGCAGGGAAGTCGCTTCACAGGCAGTGAAACAGGTCTGCAGGTATCTATCTTTCTCTCTCCCCTCTCTGTCTTCCCCTCCTCTCTCGGGTTTTCTCTGTTCTATCCAACAATGAATGATATCAACAACAACAATAACCACAACAAGGGCAACAAAAAGGGGGGGGGAATGGCCTCCAGGAGCAGTGGATTCATGGTGCAGGCACTGAGCCCCAGCAATAATCCTGGAGGCAAAAAAAAAAAAAAAAAAAAAAGAAAGTCATCGTTAAAGTAGCCTTGCTTCCTCAGAACCCTGCCTCACTAGGGAAAGAGAGAGACAGGCTGGGAGTATGGATTGACCTGCCAATGCCCATGTTCAGCAGGGAAGCAATTACAGAAGCCAGACCTCCCACCTTCTGTACCCCATAATGACTCTTGGTCCATACTCCCAGAGGGATAAAGAATAAAAAAGCTATCAGGGGAGGGGATGTGATACAGATTTCTGGTGGTGGGAATTGTGTGGAATTGTACCCCTCTTATCCTGTGGTTTTTGTCGTTGTTTCTTTTTTATAAATAAAAATTAAAAAAAATACTTGTAATGGTCCCCAAAAAACAGGGTATGGATACTCCTGAGAATATTCCTGATCTGCTTTTGTGACTGTGATTTATGAGTCAACAAACTCCTCCAATAAGTGGCAGGCATATCCTTGACGGCACAGATGACTTACTGTCACACGTTCACTGTTACAGGATGGTTGAGCATCCAGCCTCAGGTTGTTGAACGTTAGGGTGACCCGTCTGCCCTCCTGCACAGTAATTCTCCACTCACAGATCCGGCCATGGGGATTTGGGTTTGGATAGTTGGGAGAAGTAAATGTTCCAATCAGGCCCTGGAGATCCCCACCACACTCTGAGGGGAAAAAAAAAAAACAAAGAAAAAAAAATTAAGAATACTTCCCATCCAATCAAAATGGTCCCTTTAGTAAAGTAGTTTTTTTTTAATTTCCAAGGTTAAAGAATTCTTTATTATTCCTCTAGACAAAATCATTGCTTTTATTTATACTACATATCTGTGAGAACTTATAGAAAACATCAGTATTTACTTCCTTTCGTTAATATTTAGTATTTAATCTTGCTTCCTTAGATGATAACTCACTAGCAGAATTTTATCATTATGGCCCAGGAAATATGAGAGACCAATAAATGAAGTAATATCAAGAGTCAGGAAAATCAGAAGGCTAAAGTAATTATCTGGTATTTTTCTGGAAAGGGTCATTATTCCACCTGAGTTTGTCAATGCTAGGATATTAAAGCACAACTCTCATCTCTCTGGAGTTTTCACAGCACTAATTCCTTCCCACTAAGGCACTCGAGGTGCAATTTTTCATTTAAGAATGTGACTGACTGATAAATTCCTGCCTCTCCACTAAATTTTATGGACCACGTAAGCAGAGGACATATTTGTCCAGTGATTATAATAGCAATGCTTAGCATGGTGTCTGTTCTGTGTAGACACAAACATATTTTAATCAGTGCGTAAACTTACCTTCCAAGCTGGATTCAAATTGCAGCCTGAATCCTGAGGCAGAAATTGAATCATCCGTGACAAATCTGACCAAAGCCACATTACTAGAAGTGTCTATTCTCTCTGGAATGGTGTTACCACAGTATTTGCCCAGTAAATTTCCTGTAAGAAAAAAATAATTACATATACTTAGTCTAGGTGATCAAGTCCATTTAACTACTATTTGAGATAGTCTATATGTGCAAAAATAAATAAATAGATAAATAACTAAATAAATAACCCTGCCAATGGGGAAATGGTTATTTCTTTGAAGAGGATCAAGACAAATATGAAAGAAAAGTGACCTACTCAAATATATGAAATGCAGCAAAACCCGCAGTCAAGAAGACATGCTCATTTCAGTCAAGAAATGGTCTCAGCAGAAAAATAAATGAAAATTCTAAGTCTAACAACTATATGGAATTAATGTCACTATTGTCAGAATATGCTATCCTTTATTCTCCTGGCCCTCTGGGAGGACCCTCAAACAACTGTCAATGGAGTGGAAGGAAGATAATACTTTCTGAACACAATACTCTCTCAAGGTGGCCTTCAGACACAATGACACTTGGAAATCTGGACACCTGCTATTTATGGTAGAAACCGATGGAAAGAAAAGCAGGCAATGCCCAGAGCTGATTGATCTGCACATCTCTGTAAATAACAGGCATAGTTTTGTCTTTCTTAGAAACGAAGAAACTTCAAAGTCTGAATGAAGACACTGAAATAAACACACCCTAGAAGACAGCAGACAGATTTCACTGACCAGAGGCATGGTTTTCCCAGATCTCCACAAAGTCTTTTTCACAGCCAGAGGAGCTCTGAAGGTTAAAGTCTTCAAAGTGGAGGGTGAGATAATGCCCTGAGGGGCCCTGGAGATACCACTCACAAAGTAAACTGTCTGTATATGGAAGTGTTGGGTATCCGATGCTCTCAATGGCACCACTTTGCCCAGTCACAGTTCCCCCACACTGAGCTGAAAAACGAAGAACAGATTCTATCACGATTTTTCCCCTTTTCCTTTAATTTAATTAGCACATTCAAAAACTTTTAGTTCCAAGTGAATTTGAACTGATGTTTTAAGATATTTAAGATTTTTGGCTAGTGTCTCCTTTATTATTTGATATCTGTTGTTGATGTAGAGGGACACCATCCCAATCATGGGAAATGGAAGATGAAAGACTACTGTGTAGCATGTTCAGCAGCATTTCTTTAGTTCTCCTGGGACACTTTGTAAGAGCCATCAGTGGCAAGTAGGTTCCATTTTAAAAACCAACTGATAAGAGTGAGAGGACTTGCTGCATGCCCTGCATTGGTGATTTTGAAGACGGAATTCAAGTTCAGCTGAAAGGGGTGTTGTGGTTGATTAGTGATGGCTACTTTTTCCAATCTAAATGTTTTACAGCAGTAATTGCTATCTCAGGACCTTGAATATTACAGTTCAATTATTTCTTATCAGCTGGATATGACTATTATATAGAATTATATATATTTTCCTCAGGCTATAAAATGACCTGTGTAAGTTAAATATTGTTAAAAAAAGAAGAGTTTCAATTTTTAGTTGTATCAAATGTTTGGTTACTACTCAGGCCTACCAGATATTAAATTCTATATAGTAAACCATATTATAGTGAATCTTAAGTATGCAAGTTCATTGATGACTTTTAAAGTCAAGAATTCAAAGCAATGAGGAGATGACCTGCTTTATATTAGGTGATTGATTTGGCACTAGAGACACAAGGGAAAATTCTCAATTATCTATTAATAGTGAGGAAATCAAATTCACTGTTTTAAATACTATTTTTAATCACTAAAGAGTTTTACTATATAAAGTATTATATAAATATGTGTACACATATTTCACATTAAGAAGAAATAAGAATGGAACTAAGTATTGGCTTCACAAACAACTTAGGAAAAATTGAAAAGTTTGTTGTTTTAAAATGGAAATAAAAAGTAAAAATTAAAATTGCTAAGCAACTTTGTGATTTTAAACACTTACATGCTTTATTTCTATTATTAAAATAACTGTTTAGATTAGGCAGGTAGAAAGGCTTAAGATGGTATCATTAAAAAATTTTAATATATTTAATTGTCATTACTTTATAAACTGAATATAAAACTAAAATTACCTATAGAATACTTGGCCTTAAATCCCACATGAGTGGAACTGTTGCTAGACAGGAATCTCAAATACATCGCCTCTCCAGAAGACAGTTGAGTCCTTGGCAAAGATCTCCCACAAAATTTAGAAAGTATTGGAGCATCGGAATCAACTCCATCTCTCAACTCAAGATAACTAGATGTACAGCTGCAGTGGAAAGAAAATTTTGTTTACTTTGTAAAAATCAGTTGCTTTGACATATCTGATGGCAGACAACTAACCAAAAGTATTATTAAACCATCATTTCTGTAGCAGAGGATAGTAAGACACGGCAGCTTAAGTGGTGTGCCACTTTATAATGTATATTATTTTTATAACCAAAATTTACTCTTTCGTTAACAGGTGCAAGGAAGACTTTGTATGTAAACACTGAAGACTGTTTACTTGCTTTCCTTTAGCTCTAGCAGTTTTTCAAAGTTATCCTTCACAAAGCTATTTTAGGAGTATCTCTGTCAAAGATCATAAAATTTGATAGTGCTCTATATTGGCAAGAATGCATGGAAAGATGCTCATGTCTTCCGATAACATAATCTGATCTATCTATGTAGTGGATGTGGCAACATCTATCAAGATTTTTCAGGATCAATAACAAAATATTCTACGTCTATATGCTATGTGTATGTACACTTGGGCATGTTTAAATTGCTTAGCCAAGGATATTTCTTACAATGATATTCATGATAGAAAAATAAAATACGAGGTTGGGAACAGTCTCAATTTTTCAAAAAGGGGGCTGATTAAATATATTACTGTATATACACTAAAACTAAACATAAGATAAAAACCAAGAATTTCATTTCACTTGATGTCAGGACACATAACACCCAACTAAGACCCCCTGTGAGCTCAGTAACATGAATTAATAGAGTCTCAGCCAGAATGTTCTGGATCCATAAAAGAGGGGAAATATTTGCCCAATATTTCTTGAGAAAGTCAACCAGATGATCAATGCTGAATTAGTATGAGAGTAACATTACATCAGGTACCTAGAAATGGTAAACAAGGGCTCTTGCATCTAAGTTTGGATCATGATTATATTCATACAATTGGGTACACATTTGTGTTAAAGGAAGAACAAAATACAGAGTTTTTTCAGTCTGTGTGATTTCTTACTTTGTCTTCAACATAGTAAGACTTTCTGGTTTGTAAACCTTTAAGAGTTCTTATTAGAGATCAAGAAATTATAGCTTTTGTTTGTTCATTTCGGTTTTTATTGAAACCAGAGTTATTGCTGTGGCTCAGTGCATGATGAATCCACTGTTCCCAGTGGCCATTTCTTCCTCTTTTGTTCCCTTTTGTTATTTGATAGGATAGAGAGAAATAAAATGAGAAGACAAGATAGGGAGAGAGACAAAGAGACACCTGCAATATTTGCTTGACCACTCCTGAAGCTTCTCACCCTGTAGATGGGGAGCAGGGTTTAAACCTGGGTCCTTGCACATGGTAATGTGGGAACTAAACCAGGTGCACCCCCCCACCCCCCAACTGTGCTATTATTATTTCTGACCTTGGCAACCTCTGATGTCACATACATAAATGTTTCTTTGTTAAACAGATTTTTTTTTTTACCAAGTAAGATACTGAGTGTAAGACTGAGCAAACAAATACTCATCTACCAGAGACACTAAATTTTTCCTGCAGGAAGAAGGGGTAACATATTGATAAATCTCCAACAGCCATCCTGTGTCTCCTGGAGGATGTGCACTCTGCCACAAGGGATAATATCTATGTTCATAATCTGCTCAGCAGGAGAGTTGCTGGCAGGCAGTGTTTTCAGACTTGAACATTAAGTATTTCCTTTCTCTGTCTCTGCATTTCCTATGCAGTCTACGTTGCTGAGAAAAACAAGAAATGAATTATTCTGAGTTATGGCAGCTAGCCAGAATACTAACTGTGAGCCAGAGAAAAATTAAATGGAGGTGACCTACTTGGGTGTTGCTTCAATATTGAATTCCTCTTCAAAATGCAGTCTTATGAGCTTCCCAGGAGGAGCAGTGATGAGCCAAATGCAATCAGCATGTTGGGGGTAATTGTCAGGGTGGTTGGGGGAGGTCACATAGCCAGCAGAATCTACATCATGGATATAGATAATGCCTCCACAAGCTGTCAGGAAATAGGGTAAAATCAGTTTACAGTCTGGAGGAAGAGGACACAGTCAACTGTCACGATCATTTTAAAAGTAAATGTATCTACATTTCCTCTCTCAATTTCCTTTCATCCAGAATTATCTTCCTTTCTTTTTTTAAACAAATTTAGAATCTGTTCATTGAGGGGGCTGATGAGCACTGTGAACATTCAGTTAGCCAAATTTTATATTATCATTGAAAATTTTACTCTTTCTTTAAAGCCAGTAAGTGGTTAGGGTACATAGATGTAGCAGAGCATTGTGTGTGCACTAATGGACATCTACCACTTAGAGATGTCTGTAGATGCACGAGCATGATAGCAGCACAAGAAATGTTCAGCGCAGTAACAGGATGCAGAGCTGTGACCTTGAAATGTGTATCTGAAGGGCAATAAATTGTAGATCATGAAAGAATTGACTTGCCAGTTTTTAGTATTTTGTTTGTTTGTTTTGGGTTTCTTTTAAAAAATTTTATTAGCTTTATTTCTTTATTTTACTGGATAAAGACAACCAGAAATTGAGAGGGAAGAGGGTGATGGAGAAGGAGAGACAGAGAGACACCTGCAACACTGATTCACCTCTTGCAAAGCATTACTCCTGCATGTGGGGTCTAGGGGCCTGAATACTGTAACTTGTGTACTGTAACTTGTGTGCTCATCACCTGGCCCTGGTTATTGTTTTAATAACTGAGATTTTCAAACATTTTTTTAACTTATTTTTTTAAGGTCAAAGTTTCCTGTCAACATGCTTTCCTGTTATAAATAAGCACTTTTTACATTTCATTTAAGATAACAGACAAGAAGAAACTGGATACTAACAAGGCCAATGAAATTAACCTATCCAATAACTTAGCCTCACAAATACTGGATCTGCTCAGTTCCTTTGACATCTATTTCCACTATCATTCAGCCACATTTGACCATCTCCTAGATTTTGTCATTAACCCCAACTCTTTCATTTCTGAAACCCTAAACTTCACATCTCTTTGACCACCTTTAACTATCTTGGTCCTTGTTTTTTTTTTTTATCATTTTATTAGGAGGTTAATGATTTATAGTATAGTTGTTGACACATGGGTACAATTTCCTACCTCCCTGTGATAGGTATATATACAAAACACTCTCACTTCCAATTTATGACCTGAAACTTCTATCCCCCACCCACACCCACACCGCCTGAGCACCTTAGCTCCTGGTCTTATTTTCAGACTCCTTGCAAAAATCTCAGTTCAAACCACCATGGAAATTGATGCCACTACAAAAACATGCTCTCTGTCCTCAACATTGTCAAACAACCTTCTTCTTTTTAAATATACACTACAACAATTATTTAACTACCTAGACAGTTTATTCTTCTCATTTTTTCTCAGCAAACTACTTTGAGTTTTCCTTTAAAAGTAAAGCAATGGTACTGATGTATGTATACTGTTTTTTAAATTCTCCCTGCAGCTGCCAGAGTGTATATTACAGAAAGGAGGACATCCCCCATAGACCTGGAACCTATTGAGGCTAGCTGGTAGAGACCTACTTCTTCTTCTTTCCTCCAATAAAGAAGTTATGCTGGTCTTTCAAATGCTGAACATGCAGTGAAATATATAACTTCAATTAGGTTAGTATGTATTTTGAAATATATTCAGGAATTTGGGGTTAAGATTACTTATTAGGATGAAAGATATATTATTTAATTTTGGGAAGTATGCAAAGATTAAGACTCTATAGGCACTACTCTTTCAAAGCTATGCCTTATTCCAACATTTGTTAAATCAGACATTATACAAAAACAGCTATCACAAAAATTAAATCATTATAGTAGAATTAAATATAATTACAATCAAGCATAAGTAAAATCACTTCTGTACTGTATATTTCAGTGAGTAATAGGAGAATCAGTTCATGTGTTTATTAAAACATTTTTTTTTACCAGAGCACTGCTCAGCTCTGGTTTATAGTGGTACTAAGGACTGAATCTGGGACTTCAGTGCCTCAAGCACAAGTCTTTGCATAACCATGATGCTGCCTGCCCATCCCATTTAAAACATAATTACAAAACAAGGAGATCATCATTTGCTTCTCTTTTCTTTTCTTTTTTCTTTTCTTTCTTTCTTTCTTTCTTTCTTTCTTTCTTTCTTTCTTTCTTTCTTCCTTTCTTTCTTCCTGTCTTTCTTTCTTTTTTTGCCATCAGGGTTACTGCAGAGGTTCAGTGCCTGCATAATGATTCCACTGATCTTAATGGTCATATTTTTCTTATAGAGGGAATCGGAGAGGGAGAAAGAGACCTGCCCATTGCACCACCACTTGTGAAGCTTCCCCCTACAAGTAGGTCCTCAAGCATGGTAATGTGTACACTGCATGGAGTGTGCCACTGCCCTGCCCCACATTCTGACAGCATTTCTTTAAATATAACCTATAATAAGACATTTTATACAGGGCAAGTCTAAGAAATTTCAGAGGATCTATATGATCAGTTCAATTCATACTCACAGAAAATTTTTATTTACTCTCAGTAAGTGACCTGGGAAAACTCTAAACCTCATTTTATTTTTCAGTAGAATGGGATTAAAAGTATACTCCTTAAAAAGTAGTCTCAAGAGAGCTTATGTGCACACGTATCCATAAACTACTGCAAAATATATACCTGAAAGCAGAAGTACACTAGAGTTTGCAGTGAGTACCTCCCTAACACTTCCTCTCCACTATTCCAAGCTTGGGATCCATGATTGTTCAACAAATTGTTTGGCTTCGTATGTTAACTCTCTTTTCAATCACCAGGTTCCAGATGCCACTAGGATGCTGGCCAGGCTTCCCTGGATTGAAGACCCCACCAATGTGTCCTGGAGCTCAGCTTCCCCAGAGACACACCCTACTAGGGAAAAAGAGAGGCAGACTGGGAGTATGGACCGACCAGTCAACACCCATGTTCAGCGGGGAAGCAATTACAGAAGCCAGACCTTCTACCTTCTGCAACCCTCAGTGACCGTGGGTCCATGCTCCCAGAGGGCTAGAGAATGGGAAAGCTATCATGGGAGGGGGTGGGTTATGGAGATTGGGTGGTGGGAATTGTGTGGAGTTGTACCCCTCCTACCTTATGTTTTTGTTTATTAATCCTTTCTTAAATAAAAAATTAAAAAAAAAAGTAGTCTCAATGGAATATTGAATGCATCATGTATATAGTAAGTACTTGATAATAGGCATTAATTTATATGTTAGATATAATTATGTTATATATAATATTGTTTATGTAATAAAATGTACTATTAATAAATAACAGGTAACTATATTATTTAACCTATATTAATATTAAATATTTTATTGTTATATATAAGTATATTTACATATGTGGTAAATACGTGTCAATATGTGAAATATATTTACATTGAACAAATATGACTTTTAATGTTATATTTATATTGAAAAATTTAACTTGATATTTGTTAAATGTCATTACTATATTAACTGTATAATTGTTAATATATTATTATTTATTATTAATTTAATTCAGAAAAATCTTGAGATTTTTATTTTTGTCAAATATATTTAAATACAGAAGAACAGTTTCAGGAAAGAAAAAGACACTATTATCAGTAAAAATGCTTTTTATATTTCTTTATTAGGGGATTAATGTTTTATAGTCTATAGTAAATACAATCAGTAAAAATACTTACCTAAGCTCTTTGCCTCATATTGGATTTTAAATCCTTGCCCTCCATTACTGTCATCAGAAATAAACTGAACGAACATTTGATTATCTGAGGTGAACAAGGTGGATGAAGGACGACTGCCACAAAAGTGACCATTTCCCCCATGGGGCCCCATGGGTGGAGAAGAGCTGTCAGGTCCATTTTTCAGCTGGGAGAAATAAATTTAAATTGCATAAATTTCTTTATATTGAGAGGATTGAAAAATTCTTACCAATGTAAGTCCCAGAAGAGAGAAGTCATCGTTTTCTGGGTAAAGTCTACAGAGATAATAGAAAAGGTAGCAAGACTTACCACCAAATAATCTCCTTGGTTGCACAAAGAGTCTGCATTTGGAATTTGGAAGGGTTGTTCAAAGTGGACAGCGATGGTCAGACCACTCTGAACCAGGACATGCCAAGAGCAGTTGAGGCTGGGAAGGTAGGTCTCTGGATAATTGGGTGATGTAATAATCCCTCTGTTTGCATGCAAATATCCACCACAACCTTCCCAAGAAGAATAAAGGTAGGTTATTGAGATGCCATTTTAAAAGTGAATTTTATGCTTTCTTGTTTTTCTTGAGGATTTTAGTATAGGTAGGTGATAGAAATGTGGTTCAACACTAACTGGGACCAGAGCATGAGATATGACCAGCAGAAGCATTAAACACTCAGTCTCTGGTACTCTTTTACTATTGTGGTTTCTAAAAATGGGGATAGATATAAGCAATAGAGACATATTACTTACCGGAAGCTTAGTCTAGATATGAGTGAGACTTTCAAAAAGCATATTAGGTGGTGAGTAGATAGCATAATCATTATGCAAAGAGACTCTTGCCTGAGGCTCCGAAGTCCCAGATTCAATCCCCCACACCACTATCAGCCAGAGCTGAGCAGTGCTCTGATAAAAAATAAAATAAAATAAAATAAAATAAAATGCATATACACAATAGGCGAGACTGTGGTAAGATCCACAAAGAACAAGAATTTGGGGAAAGGGAGACTGATGCTGTATTATTTGTAGAAGTGTTGGCAGTAATTTCTGAACAGATACCTGAATAAAAGGAGGTAGCAAGGTTTGTATATGCTTTTATGAGAGAACATTCTCTCATATCTCACCTAGGTAAGATAACACTATAAAGGTTATATTTTTAAAAAATACATCACAGAAAATAGAACGAGAGATTCAAAATGTAGCAGGACCAGGCCACACAGTAAAGTAGAAGAACCTATTTTGAAAAAGAAAGACCCTGTAGAGTTTTGAGAGCATCAGGATGGTATGGTTTGAGCTAAATTGTTGGGAAAAAATAAACAAAAAACTCTATCTTCAATATTTAGACACAAGAAGCAGGAAAAAGCAGAAGTAGGGTGTCAAACAAGAAGGCTATAGGTTGGGCTGAAGAAGAGATGGTAATGTCTAGACTAGGATGGCAGCAGTGAAAATGGTGAGAAATAATTGGAATCTAGAGAACCACTGTAATTTGTTGATGATTAGGATTTATGATGTGATAAAAGCATAAAGGACTATGTTAAAATTTTTGACTCAAATAAATGGAATGGCTGTGTTTTCAATTTACTAAATTTGAGAAGAATATTATCTAAGCAAATTGGGGTGTGTGTATAAAATAATGAAATTCAATGTACCTATGTATCACAAGTAGCCATATGTGTGTGTGAGAGGGAACTGTTTGGATGTGAGGAAAGAGAGTAGATAGAGAGGTATAAATGTGCCAGTTGCCAGGAACTGAACCATTCACTAGCAATTAAATATAGACTTCACACAACCAGTTAAATTACACAGGTGGAAACAGATCTTATTTGAAACCTATTCTCTTCAACCACTATGCAACCTACCTCCCTAGAGTGTGAGGAAGACCATTTATCTTTGGCTGCTCTCTATAAAAAGTGTGTGTGTGTGTGTGTGTGTGTGTGTATAAAATACTGAAGGAAATATTAATTTTATGTCTATTTCAAAATTGTTTTAAATTAAAATGAGCCTTTTGATATTTCCTATTATATCAGTTACTTCCCTCATCCAATTTAAACTTAAAGTTATTATTAGAGTTCAGATTTTGTTGAGTTTTGAAAGCCCTGATCATACCAACATGATAGCCTTCCAAATACTGTGTACATTCTCAGAGTCATCAATTTCATACTTCAAGAACAACAAATTCTTCCTTGAAAGCCAGCCTTGAAATGGATGGCTCCATCTAAAGGGTTTATGAAGATACCTTCTCTATTGCTCTGACTGATTGTTTTCTAGATTGAATATAACTCTCTCTGACTTACTACTGTAATGATGTTATGAGAATTTGTAGTATCTTCTAGTTCCAACTCTCAGCTGAAATTTTGTTTTAACAATCTTCTTCTTGTACCTACCACAAACACATCTTCTTTTGTGAGAGGAAGGTACCCACTCAGAAAAATGCAGCAAGGGGGCTCTTTGGTAAAACTTGGCCACAGTACTGTTTTGGATCAGAACTCAGAGCCTGACATGAATTTAGCAATACAGGGCTAACCAGGATCCCATGTGCACTGACATCTAACTTGTGTTTGGATTATTAGGGGAGAGAAAGAGATGAGAGCAGATTGTAGAATAAAGTCTTTGAGCAAATTACTTTTGTGAAAGGATGCATTAAAGCCCGCCCTGGCTACGCTGGAGTCCGAGGTGAATCGAATCAGCATGTATTCTCCAGTAGACCTGATGGGTCCAGGAATGTCTCTGCCACAGAGAACTGCTAGCTGTGGGGCCAAAATGTTGTCTCCTATGAACAAAGAATGGACATGTCAGTGTGAACATAGGTTTTGATGTCTCCTCCAGTACCATTTGCAACCTAGCCAATGTAGGTCACATAGTACCATTACTTGGAGCTATAAGGATTCTCATGCACAAGGACACTCTGGGTTCCATCATTCTGGCTCAAGCTTTTAATGATACCACTGTGCATTTTCCTTTATTCTTTTCATAATAAGACTTCTTTGGCAGTCTCCACTGTCTTTCCAAAAACTGACTTATTAGATCTTTCTAGCACAAAATTGGAGTATCTGGGATTGGTGATGGAGAACCAGTATGACTGAATACACAAAAGGCTGGTCTACATTATGAATTACTTTAATTGCTGAAGATCAAGTATTATGAGCAAAAGAGGCTATATTTTTCATACTTGGGTTCTAAAGTATAAAACTATAATGTTTATTTTCAAGGCCTTTCAATAAGAAGGCAGCATTATCCGACAACAACACAGAAAATGGCTTCCTACTTCAATCAAATATGGTGTTTCTTTTAAGGAAGGTCAATATAGTATATGGATTATTTTGTTAAAGTCAATTTAAAGTTTTCCTCCATTCTTTACAAATTGTAGCCAATTCTGGTACATGGCACCTTCACTGACTTCTGTGCAACTCCATACAAAGGCAGTAGACAAATTCTATTATCAAATGTAAGTAAATCTGAGTTAAGACATGATAGTTTCTGGGCTTCTTTTAAATGTTTATTTATTTATTTATGCTTCAAAAACATTTGTTTGAGGGTCAGAAGGCAGCTTACTCAGTAGAGTGTACTATGTGCAAGGGCCTGAGTTCTGAACCCTGGTTTATCACATGGTAGCACCCACGGGGGAAGTTTCATGAGAGTAGCTTTGCTGCAGTATCTCCCCTCCTCTCAGTCTCTCGTTCTCCTATTCTCTATCAAAAAGGAAAAATAAATGGCCAGTGAGAAAGGCAAAGTTGTGCAGGTACTGAGCCCCAGAGATAATCCTAGTGGAATAGATAGATATTATATATAATGAAATTGAGAGACCATTTCACCATATGTGGGGCTGAGAACTGAACTGGGGGCCTCACACATGCAAGGGATGTGAGCTCTACAGCTGAGCCACCTCCCTACTTCTTGTTGTTCCCTCTTTTCTCTTACTTTCTCTCTCTCTCTCTCTCCCTTCCTTCTTTCCTTTCTTCCTTCTTTCTTTCTTTCCTTCCTCCCTTCCTTCCTTCCTTCCTTTCTATTGCCTCTGGGGATATTACTGGAGTTTGGTGTCTGTACTACAAATCCAACCTCTCCTGGAGGCATTTTTTTTCTTTTTCTTTCTTCCCATTTTGTTAGATAGGACAGAGGGAAAGAGAGAGAGAGAGATACCTGCAGACCTGCTTAACTATTCATGAATCATCCCTGCTACAGGTGTGGAGTGGGGGCTTGAACCCAAGTCCCTGAGCATAGTATTATGTGTGCTTAACCAACCAGCCCTGTTTTATGTTTCTTACCATCAATTATCACAAGTTTATCATATTCACATGTTTTATGAGATTCAATGTCCATGGAAAGGATGTTGAGTTCTACAGTCGAATCAGGAGCATGGATAAGCCATGAGCAGTCAGCATTATTATGGTATCTTTCAGGCCAGTGTGGGGAGAAGAGGAAGATGGGTGCATCTCCTGTCCTCAGAACCCCACCACAAGCACCTGCAGAGTGAAAAGTGACATCTCTGAATTGGCTATGATGGAAAAGAAACTAGAATGTTCACTTTAAAGTGAGATAAAACAATGAATTAAAATAATTTCCTCATCAAAATATCCACTTTATTAAACCTAAGGATTCAGACAGCTGAGACTTTCACAATTTATTTTTTGTATATGACACGCTGTAGTCTACTCTTTCATCATAATTTTGCCCTTCACTAACAAATAACCATTGTTTATTAAACATGAAGTAAGACCATATAGACAACCCCTTTATTTTTAAATATTTATTTATTCCCTTTTTTTGCCCTTATTTTTTCTTATTGTTGTACTTATTATTGTTGTTGTTGTTATTGATGTTGTCATTGTTGGATAGGACAGAAAGAAATGGAAAGAGAAGGGGAAGACAGAGAAGGGGAGAGAAAGATAGACACCTGCAGATCTGCTTCACCACTTGTGAAGTGACTCCCCATTGGGTGGGGAGCCAGGGGCTCGAACCGGGATCCTTAGGCCAGTCCTTGCTCTACGTGCCACACGCGCTTAACCCTGCTGAGTTACCGCCTGTCTCCCTACAACCCCTTTATTATCATTACCAAGGTTGAGTTTTGTTCCTGCTTCCCAGGTACTTTAACCATTTTTTAAAGCACTTACATAATACTTTTAATAAATTATTTTTAATAAAAGTACATTTACTGTATATTTTATATCTAGGCAATTTTGAAATTTCTTTAAATTTCATAATCCATAATATCTGTATTTGTTATTTTGTGTAGTCATTAAAAGTCTGTGTTTAGGTTTGTGGTGAACTAGTGATTAGACAGATCCCTTTAAATTCCTGGAACCAATCACTCTCAGTGTTTTCTCAGAAAGTTCCTGTATATGTGTGTGTTGAGATATAGCTATAAGATACCAGCAGTTTTACAGCTGTCCTGTTCTTCAGCGTCTACTTGTACAGACTGCAAGAGGCAAGAGATTAAAAGACTTTGTGCATCATTTTCCTGGGCATGTACCCTTCTATCTCCAGGAATAGGTCAGAGCTTTGCAAAACCCCATCAAATATATCTCACTCCTCTCTTTTTCCTTAAACATTTTCGGGGAGGGGGGGAGGTGGTGGCGCACCTGGTTGAGCACACATGTTACAGTGTGCAAGGACCCAGGTTCGAGCCCCTGGTCCCCAACTGCATGGGGAAATCTTCACAAGTAGTGAAGCAGGGGCTGTAGGTATCTCTCTGTCTCTCTCCCCCTCTGTTACCCCCCTTCCCTCTCCATTTCTGGCTGTCTCTATCTAAAAAATAAAGATTAAAAAATATTTTCGGTTAAGTCTCTTCTTTGCTGCAACAGATAATAGTCACACACAGTTGTGATGTTGACCACATGGAGTGACTAACAATTATCACTGGCTGCTTTCACCAAACATTTTAGGGGTAGGGCTCTAGGGCAGAACAAATGAAGATAAGCAAGGGAGTACTTCTTGGAAGCTACCAGACAGCTCAAATAATCACCATTCCATGAAAATAGGGTGCTTCCTGAAGTACCAGTCTTACTTGACCCCTTTCAGTGGTACTAGGCTACAGATTTACACAGGTACTATAGTTATTAAATTACTGAAATGTTACTGCAAAATTTAACTGGGGAGAGATAGAAATGCGGGACAATGGAGATGTTCATACTGATACTCAAAACATTTTTCTGGAGTAAATCTCTCTAGATTACTGAAAGTTTTGATTCATTACTAAAGTTCTCAACAATCTATTTTGACTATCTCTGCCAATGTTTTCACTGTTTTCCTGTAGCAATGGATTTTCAAAGGTCCTTTTTCCACTATTCCAGAAGGTTTTGACCAATACCAGTGCAAGCTTGAATCATAGTACATCCATAGTGAAGTTAATTTCGTATCTCATAGGACCGAGCCCAAATTATTTAACTCCTTCATGACATAGACAAATATTCTTAAGATTCACAAATAAAAGTTCTTATCGTGAACTTATAAGACAGTTGTCACTTTTTTTTTTTTTTGCCTCCAGTGTTATCACTTGGGCTCAGTGCCTGCACTATGAATCCATTGTTCCGGGAAGCCATTTTCCCCATTTTGTTGCCCTTGTTGTCATTGCCATTGCTGTTGTTGTTGTTGGATAGGACAGAGAGAAATGGAGAGAGGAGGGGAAGACAAAGGAGGGTGAGAAAGATAGACACCTGCAGACCTGCTTCACCACCCATGAAGTGACCCCTTTGCAGGTGGGGAGCCAGGGGCTCAAACCAAACCGGAATTCCTTAGCTGGTCCTTGCACTTTGCACCATGTGCACTTAATCCGCTGCGCTGCCGATCGACTCCCCAGTTTTTACATTTATTATTCATCATTAGTACTGTTTGTCAAATAATTCATTTTTTTTTCATTTCCAAACACAAGGAGAAACTACACTTCTTGATATTTTTGTGACTGAGTGAGGCCATTTGGCCAGTGTTGGCCAATGAACTTTGCACAAAGTAACATGTCATTTTTAAACTGAGCACTTTTAAACTGAGACATATCAGGAGTCTCTTCCCTTCTATCTTGATCCTATCCTACTGTCAGCTCAATAGCCTTATTTATGGAGTCATGTTATCTTAGGACAAATATATAGCCTGAACAAAAAGGAAGTATTGCTTTTTCAGCCACCAACATAACCTGATTGATATTATGACAACACTTTCTTACTTGCCATGCTTGCTTTTTTTTTTTTACTCATTCATTTTTTTTAAGCTCATGGAGAGTGGATATTATATCTTTGTTTAGTTTTTCAGTCACTTAACACTTACCTCAGTGAATATCTATTAAAAGCTAACAAACATTTGAGAATTAAGTTAAATATATGTATAAGAAAGTTCATGGGGAGTAGGGCAGTAGCGCAGTGGGTTAAGCGCAGGTGGCACAAGCGCAAGGACCAATGTATAAGGATCCTGGTTCGAGCCCCCAGCTCCCCACCTGCAGGGGAGTTGCTTCACAAGCAGTGAAGCAGGTCTGCAGGTGTCTGTCTTTCTTTCCCCCTCTTTGTCTTCCCCTCCTCTCTCCATTTCTCTCTGTCCTATCTAACAATGACATCAATAACAACAACAATAATAACTACAACAATAAAAAACAAGGGCAACACACACACACACACACACACACACATATATATATATGTGAAATATTAACCCATACATATCAGTCCCTAGAAAAAATTTCATTTATTACCAAACATACCTGTAGCAATGGTTGGTAAAGGTCCATCAAAGGCACTGATAGCAAACCACTCCAGAAGAAACCCTTTCCCTGAGACTGAAGAGTCAGAAATAAACTGAAATGTTATTGTATTTCTAGAGGAGCTAAAAGATTCAGTCTGGATACCACAGTAACTTCCAATTAGGCGGAAATGGATGCTAGGTCCATCGTAAATCTGCATATGAAAATGAGTAATTTGAATTTAGGTCATTTTTCTTTATGAAATGATAACTAAATGGATGTCTTATGTTATTGTTTCACCATGACGGAAACATAATCAATGTTATATATCAGTTTAAAATAGAAAGTGTCCTTAAATACAAAAAAGCAATTACGAATAATGTAACTTTTTAAAATTATCTCTTTGAAGTAGGGTTATCTTAATAAATGTGTTATAACTCAATATGTAAGCTACATTAAAATGTGGTGGTGGAAAAAAGCAGGATAGTTAGATAATAACTGGTAATTGGTGGGTATGCTATGGGTCTCAAAAAAAGTAATTAGAAGGAAATAGTAAAACAGCAAGAAAGAGAAAAGCAGGCCATTGAGACAGCTCACTTGGGAAGGTGACTGCTTTGCCATGTGTGCAAACCAGGTTGGAGTCCCTGACCCTCATAGCACTGGGGGGAATTTTGGTACTGTGATATCTCTTCATGTCTCTCTGTCTCTATCTGAAAAACTCATCCCAGAGTGGCGAAGCCCCAGCAACTATAAGCACATAAACAAACGAACGAAAGAGAAATCATTTAATGAGGGAAAGTGGACAACTATCCTGGTATCCTAGGGGGGGTGGTGGTGGTGGTGGTGGTGGTGGTCCATATCTCCATGAAGATAAAGAAGCAGCATTAATAGCAACAAGAAAATCACTTTCAAAAATCAGCTTTCTAGGGCTCAGAATATTCAAAATACTCCAGTTTTTTTAATTTAAATCACTGCATTGCCTATTTAAAGACATATTCTGAGTTAGTTTCCACATGCACAGCACTGGGGAGAGTTCATCTTAAATATTGGATGAATAATATTCACTACACCTCCTGTTCTCTCCAGTTTCTCTTAAATAATTTGGGTCAAATTCACTTTAAGAATTCTTATACAGTTCTCTACTGCAGCTTAATTTTTAAACTACATAACAGTGATTTTCACACATAATAAGCACTTATCAGATATAGGTTCTACATGAGGCATTGTGAACAGATAAATAAGATGAAATCTGGGGCTGGCGGACTATTGGAGTAAACAGTTTACAGAAACAGAAAGCACCCTGCTCATTTCCTGGGACTACTGGGGCAGGGAGCAACAGGTAGACACTGACCAAAAAGTATATGAAAGATAAATCTGGACATTGGAAGTATGGTAATGTTATTTTTATTACATTTTATTTATTTATTTTGACTAGAGACTTAAGTTGAGATGGAAACAAGAGATAGATAGAGAGGGAAAGAAAAAATAGTACTTGATGTTTTCACTGCTCCTGAAACCTCCCCCTAGGGCTGGGGAGACAGCTTAACATTTGTGCAAAAAGACATTCAGGCACGAGCACCAAAAGTCCTCAGGTGCAGGTTCAGTCCTCAGTACCATCATAAGCCAGAGTTGGGGGGGGAGAATTTCCTCCCCAAAGGTGAGTACTAGTACCTGGGGGTCCTGGTGCCATGTAATGTAATGTATGCACTCAACCAAGTGCATCACTGCCTGGACCTTGGTCATGTTATTATAGCTAGCAATATACTTTAAATATACTGAGGTTAGATCTTAAGTATTCTTGCCACATCAATAAATAATAAGTAAATATACCACATGGAAAAAATGATTAGTGTGTCAACTGATAATTAATTTACTTGTTTATGGTTATTATTGCATTGCAGACCCCTGCAAGCATCAACCCGGCTTTGACCTAGCACGTTATGATTGGGCCCTCCTCAATCGCTATCGAACAGGCCATGGCCGGTGAGCCGCTATGTTCTATCACTGGGGAGCCAGAGACGACCTGAACTGCCCCTGCGGCTACAGACAGACTATGACCCACATAGTCAACGACTGCCACCTCTCCAGATTCAAAGGAGGTCTCGAAACTTTACATCAGGCTCAACCTGACGCTGTTGACTGGCTACGGAAGAAGGGCAAACGCTAGAAGAAGAAATTGCATTGCATACATATACCAAAATGTCCAGGTGTACATCTTACAATACATACAATATTCATCAATTGCACTCTAATAAAGCTGAACAGAATAGAAGCTGATGGTGTTTCTGGAATTAGTAATCAGTGTCTGGGTGGCATGATCATCACAATTTTTCTGTGTCTTTTTATTTTAGTTTAATGATGATGATGATAATGTAGAGCCAGGGCCTCACATATATGCAATTCCATCACTGCCTGACTGACAGTTTTACTCTTTTTATCTCAGGCAGAGAGACAGAGATAGTGAGAGGGACAGTGAGAGGAGAGGCACTGTTCAGCATCAATGAATGCCCCCAGTGTCCTGTGCTACGCTGGTCCCATATAGTACCGGGCTTAAATATAAGGTTTTTCACATGTTAGTCTACAGTGTGGCTATCTCCCTGCCCCCTCTATTTATTTCAAAGTGATCTTTCAAATATTTAACCTTCTAACACAACAATAAATAAGATAGAGTCAATATTTAAGAAATGTATGCTTACACAAAGCCTAACAGGTAAATTATAATGATCTTAAAAACCAGTAAATCAGAGATAGAATGGAAAGTGATGAATGTAATACCCAAATTACCTTTGTATAACTAGCCTGTAGGAGGAAATTATGATTTGAGGCAGGCCATCCCACATAACTAACAAATGCTTGAATAATTAACTTGAGTCTGTTTTTAGTCTTAATTTTAAGACATTTTTGCCTCAGTTCTCCATAATGCTGTGCTAGGGCTCAAACTTGGGTCATGCACATGGCAAAGCAACCTCACTCCCCAGTGAACTATCACACCGTCCCTCCCACCCCCAATTTACTTCTGCCAATGGTAATTCATCAAAGTTTATATTCACTGATTGCACTGGGAAACTCACCCTTAATTTGTCATAGTAGCATTGATGTGTCGCTTCAATGTCCATCTCCAAGATTCTACCAAGGATGACTTGAGAGGCATTCACATTTACTGTCCAGTGGTAATTTGAATTGTGGGGGTAATTTCCAGGCCAGAAGGGAGAGGCAATTTTCCCATGAATTCCCACAATATTATCATTGCCAAATACTGGAAGGGAAACAAGAGCAGTAAATCAGACTTACTTTGAACAGCTCTTTAATCAAACTAAGAAACAAAATGCAAGGGGTGTTGAACAGGATGGACTTTTAATTGACTGTGATTTCCTTTCTGAGCACTCAAGAAATAATTGTGTCCCTTTTGGCCGCTGTACTATCTATTAATTCCCCACAGAAGGATAATTCTGTGAATGGGATTCCATCTTCTTAGATGGTAGTATGGTGTGAAAAGAGGTAATAAGTTCCCATGTGAATAGGGACTCCCAGTCCCCATGACCCAAAGGTAGGGATGGTAACCAGACCCCATTCTTTAATTTTGGCTTATTTATTTCACTTAGTTTTACACAGTAATGGAAGGTTTTGTTTTGTTTTTTAATTATATAAGAGAAACCTGATATTTTGGAGCCAATATACAATAGCTAACTGTGGGAAATTTGGGTTAAAAATGCAAATAATCCAGATTTTAGCCTATTAGAGAATACTCTGCTATAATTATATCTAAGCACTCAAGTCAATATATATATGTAAATACATATATATATATATATATGTATATACAAGAGTCTCTTTACATAACCATTATGCTATCTACCCACCACCCCTAAATATTTTAATTTGAAGATTTAAAGGGTATAGAGTTTGCTGGATCAAGTGAAACACTTTTGAAATAAATATAACTCTGAACATTATGAAATGCATTATATATATGCATTATGGAAACCTTTTAACATGTGTTTTTGGAAAAACAAAACAAAACAACTTAATCTGAGAGAAGTCCTGCTTTGCCATGTGTACAACATAGACTCAACCCCTGGGAATTCCATGGCACTTGAGAAGTTTCAATACCATGATATATATATATATCATGGTATTGAAATTATGATATATATCATAAATATATATATATATATATATATATATATATATTTCTATCTGAAAAAGCCATCTTGGAACAGTGAAGGTCCGGTCAGGACAAAATAAATAGATAAATAAATAAATAAAATAGGTGGGTGCAGCCAGGTGGCGATATGCCTAGTTGAGAGCACATGTTACCTTGCACAAAGACCCAGGTTTGAGCCTCCACTGCCCACCTGCAGCAGTATCTCCCTCTATCTCTGTCTCTGTTTCTGTCTCTCCCTCTTATCTTAACTTCTCTTGTCCTATCTTATAAAGAAAGAAAAGCAAAGAAGAAAAGAAAGAAAGAAAGAAAGGAAGAAAGAAAGAAAGAAAGAAAGAAAGAAAGAAAGAAAGAAAAAGAAAAAATGACTCCAGCGTTGGTGGATTTGTTGTGAAGGCAGTAAGTCCCAGCTATAACCCTGGTGGTCCTTGGCTCAGCATGAGAGAGCTGTATAATTTAACTTAATAAAATCATTTACTTTTAATAAAGACCCCACAAGATAACTGGTGAAGGAGAATAGTATAGAGTTTGAGATTATTCTAGCAGAATTATAGTTTTTTTCTTTTTCTAGATTATTAAATGTATTCTTGTAGCACCCACTAAAATAAAACTGGTTTACATTTATTTATTCATTGTTACTATTTTTATGTCACACCAGAGATGAAGCCAAGGCCTCACACATTCATATTACCAATCATCAGCTTCCCTGGCCCAATTTTGCCTTCCCTCATATTTATAGAGACAGAGAAGGAAAGAGAAGAGAGAAGAAAGGGAAATATACCAAAACATGGTTCCACTACCCATGGAGCTCCCACAGTGCTGTCCATGAAGCACCCTGAGGTGTCAGGATTGGAGCCAGAGCCTCACACAGAATACAGTATGTATGCATTCTACCTCCTGAGTCATCACACAGATCCCCAACTTACTGTTAGTAAATGTAACCTGGAAACCTATGCCACCACCTGAACCATCAGAGACAAAACGGATCCACAGTATATGCCCAACAATGGATGAGTAATTGAGGGGGATGATGGTTCCGCAGTACCGTCCCACCAAGTGACCTGTGGCATTTCCTTCCCGGATCTCCACAAAATCTTTGCTACAGTCCTGAGACTCCTCCAAGTGGAAAGTTCTGATGAGGAAAGAGAAAGTTCAGAGGGATCAAATTGACAGAGTGAACTATGGAATTACTCTGAATCACAAGCTCTGGCAAACCTGTTCACTTCTAAAAATTTTTCTTTAACTTCAGTCACAATATTCTTTTGTTGACTCAGAAATGTTCTTCCATTCACATTTGCTGAAATGCCTCATCAAGAGACATAAAGATGGGACTGGGCAATGACACATCTAGTTGAGTGCACACATTACCATGCACAAGGACATGGGTTCGAGTCCCTCCCCACCAGCAGGGGGATGTTTCACATGCGGTGAAGCAGTGCTGCAGGTGTCTTTCACTCTTTTCATCTCCCTCTCCCTTATTTTTTCTCTATCCTATTCGATAAAATAGAAAGAAAGAAAAAAAAAGGAAGAGGGGAGAAGGAAGAGGAAAAACTGGCCACCAGTAGCAATGGATTCTACAAGCCCCAGTAATAATCCTGATGGCAATGGAGAGAGAGAGAGAGAAAGAGAGAGAGAGAGAGAGAGAGAAAGGAGGGAGAGAATACACTTCCTAAAAGGAATTTTCTTTCTATGGGTGGAAATGAAGCAAGAACATGGGAGAAAAGACAATACTAGCAAGACTATAATGAATGATATTGGAGTTATTAGGGGGCGGAGAAATTGTGAGGCAGAAGTATCACATTTGATTGTTGATTCCAGTAGATAACTGGAATGAGAGGTTCTCTCACTGTAAAAATTAGTGGGCTCAATTATAGAAATAGTGGACAGAGAATGAATGTCAAGAAAAGTCTATAGAAATAAAAGGGCTTAGCTATTTAAAAAGTATATAAATATACTTAGAAGTTAGTGATAAGTTTAATTTAAACATTGAGTTCCTTTAAGAAAATATTAGGAGTGCTAGCAAGATAGCTCACCTGGATAGTGTGCCTGCATTGCCATATAAAAGATGCAAGTATGAGCCCCATCTTCAACACACTGGAGGAAGCGTCAATGCTACGGTGTTTTGCCCTCTCTCCCCATCTCTCTATCTCTGTCTCTCTCTGTGCATCTCTCTTTCTGTATCTCAGTTATCTCAGAGAATTGAAGATACAGTGATGAAACCTCCATGACTTCACTATGATTGTATCATTCATGTATATAGTTGGAATACATACTATTTCCATGCATGTCAACCAAATCTTGAACATGATTGTGTGGAATATTGTTCTTCCTCCACTCCACTTTCTTTTCCTCCAGGGTTATCCCTGGGGCTTGATGCCTGCACTACGAATCCACTGCTCCTGGAGGTCATTTTTTCCATTTTATTGGATAGTACAGAGAGAAATTGAGGGGGGTGGCGGGGTAATAGAGAAGGAGAGAGAAAGAGAGACACCTATAGACTTGCTTGCAGGTGGGGAACTGGGGACTTGAACCAGGATCTTTGTGCTGGTCCCTGTGCTTCGCACTATGGGCATTTAACCCGGTTTGCTACCACCTGGTAACCCCCCCCAACTCCATTTTAAAATAATTCTGAGGCCTGAAGGTGATTATGCTGAGTTAAATAAGTAGAGGTAAAGGATAAATACTAGATGGTTTTGCTCACATGTGGATTATAGATGACTAAAACCAATGACCTTGCAAAAACACTGATAATCAAACCATCTTATGGACTTTGTGACTACTACTAACCCCACCAATATGTCCTGGATCCCCACTTCCTCTTTCTCTGTAAGGGAAAGAGAGAGACGGGCTTGGAGTATGGATCAACCTGTCAATGCCCATATTCAATGGGGGAGCAATTACAGAAGCCAGACCTTTCACCTTCTGCACCCCATAATATCCCTTGGTCTATACTCCCAGAGGGATAAAGAATAGGAAAGCTATCAGGGGAGGGAATGGGATATAGAGTTCTGGTGGTGGGAATTGTGTGGAGTTGCACCCTTCTTATCCTATGGTTTCTTTCAGTGTTTCTTTTTTATAAATAATTTTTTTAAAGGGCACTATATGTTGCAGGAGGAAAACTAGTGAAATGTTTAGAAATGATTTTCTGGAAACTTGAGCTTCCTACTGTGGTTTCTGATGGCAAAAAGAAAAATAATACTGTGACATTTAAAATCACATTTAGGAAAAAAACAATTTACTGGATAGGTCAAGAGCACTATTGCCATCGTTTTTTTTTTTTGTTTTTTTTTTTAATAAAGAACCTTTATTAAGCTTGACCAGTAAGAAATACTGAAGTAGGACACAGGCACATTTTTTCAGAGACAATCCTGTAGTTTGTACTATGGCTGTTTCCTTGATACTCAACACTCAAAGAACATCTGTCGTCACTTTAGTTTGTTTTTTGCAACCAGGGTTATTATTGGGGTCCAGTGGTGCTTGTACAATGAGCACACCACTCCTAGTGGCTATCCACCCTCTCGCTTTTATTTTTTATTTTTATTTATTAATTTATTTTATTTATAAAGAGGAAACATTGACAAAACCATAGGATAAGAGGGGTACAACTTCGCACAATTCCCACCACCAGAATTCTGTATCCCATCCCCTCCCCTGATAGCTTTCCTATTCTTTAACCCTCTGGGAGTATGGACCCAAAGTCATTGTGGGATGCAGAAGATTAAAGGTGTGACTTCTGTAATTGCTTCTCCACTGAACATGGGCGTTGACAGGTCGATCCATACTCCCAGTCCATGGCTCTCTCTTTCCCTAGTTGGGAAAGACTCTGGGAAATTGGAGCTCCAGGACATATTGGTGGGGTCGTCTGTCTAGGGAAGTCAGGTTGGCATCATGCTTGCATCTGAAACTCCGCTTTTTTTTTTTTTTTAATCTTTCTTTTATTTTTTTGGTAGCAACCAACACAAATGAGAGCTAAGAGGAAGATAGAGAGGAAGAGGTAGAGACACCTGCAGCACTGCTTCACTGCTCACCAAGTGCTCACTTGAAAGTGGGGACCAGGGGCTTGAACCCAGGTTCTTGTGCATGACAATATATGCACCTTACTGTGTGCAGCACCACACGGCCTTTGCCACTATAGTTACTAGGCAATATGATCCATTCAATCAGAGCAAATCTAAACTTATTTCAGTAGTGACTCTGCTGTCAATCTTTCCTGAATGGTGGTGAAGAAACATGTCTTAAAGCCTTCTTTCCACATCCATGGGAGACAACCCAGCCACACACTTTATAAATGAGGAGGAGCAAAGCCAGCACCTGGATCAAATTACACTTGCAGCCTAGACTCTTCCTTGATGTTTTCTTGCTGGAGCCAAAGGCACCACATTCCTTACTTGAATCACTGGGGTTGGTTTTCCTGTTATTTGTAACAGGTGCACCCTAACCACTGGGTTGAAATAACTTCGCAGGTATTCACTTTTGTTTGTTTAACCGGAGTACTGCACAGTTCTGACCTTTGGTGATGCTGGGGAAATGAAGCTAGCAGCCTCAGGCGAAGAGAGTTTTTTGCATAACCATTAAGCTATCCCCCCTCCCCTCATCAGCATTCTATTCTGAGCATGAAGCTGATAAACAATAGGAGACAAATACAATGGCAGATAAATACATGGACCAGGTACTTCTCAAAACTGCTTTGGGGAGTCAGATGGTAGCGCAGCAGGTTAAGCGCAGGTGGTGCAAAACACAAGGACCCATGGAAGGATCCCGGTTGGAGCCCCCGGCACCCCACGTGCAGGGGAGTCACTTCAGAGGCGGTGAAGCAGGTCTGCAGGTGTCTATCTTTCTCTCCCCCTCCCTGTCTTCCCTCCTGTCTCCATTTCTCTCAGTCCTAGCCAACAACAACAATAGTAACTAGAACATTAAAAAACAACACGGTAGGGAGTTGGGCGGTAGCGCAGTGGGTTAAGTGCATGTGGCACGAAATGCAAGGACCTGCATAAGGATCCTGGTTAAGCCCCCCTTCCCCACCTGCAGGGGTGTTGCTTCACAGGCAGTGAGGCAGGTCTGCAGGTGTCTATCTTTCTCTCCTCTTTGTCTTCCCCTCCTCTCTCCATTTCTCTCTGTCCTATCCAACAACAACAAAATCAATAACAACTACAAAAATAAAAAATGAGAAGGGCAGGAGTCCAGCCATAGTGCAGCAGTTTAAATGCATGTGGAGCTAAGCGCAAGGACCAGTGGAAGGATCCCAGTTTGGGCCCAGGATTCCCCACCTACAGGGGAGTCTGTTCACAAGCAGTGAAGCAGGTCCACAGGTGTCTATCTTTTCTCCCCCTGTTTTCCCCTCCTCTCTCCATTTCTCTCTGCCCTATCCAACAACAACAATAACTACAACAAAAATAAATAAATAAATAAATGACAAGGGCAACAAAAGGGAATAAATAAATAAATAAATATATTTTTTAAAAAGAATGCTTTGGCAATTCTAGGTCTTTTCTGGTTCCAGATAAACATTTATAGCATTTGTTCAGTTCTAAAAAATGTGACTGGGATCTTAATGGGGATAGCATTAAATTTGTATATGGCTCACTGTAGTATCTTCATTTTGATGTTAATTCTTCCCACCCATGAACATGGACTATCTTTCCACTTCTTTGTGTCTTTTTTAGTTTCCTTGAATAGTGACTCATAATTTTCAGTATACGAGTCTTTCACTTTTTTGGTTAGGCTTATTCCTAGATATTTTATTGTTTTTGTTGTTGTAGTAAAAGGAATTGATTTCATCTCCTTCTAACTTAGTGTTTGCATAGAGGAATGCCACTGACTTTTGAATGTTAATTTTGTAACCTGACACCTTACTGTATTGCCTGATGATTTCCAAAATCTTCTTGCTGGATTCCTTAGGTTTTTCTGTGTATACTATCATGTCATCTGCAAATAGGGAGAGTTTGACTTCTTCTCTTCCAATCTGTATGCCTTTAAGTCCTTGCTCCTGCCTGATTGCTATGGCAAGAACTTCCAACACTATGTTGAACAGTAATGGTGATACTGTCTAGTACCTGATCTGAGGGAAAATGCTTCCAGTTTTTCACCATTGAGTATGATGTTGGCTGTAGGTTTGCTATATATAGACTCCACTATCTTGAGGAATTGTCCATCTATTCCCACTTTTTGTAGTGTTTTGATCATAAAGGGATGTTGTATTTTGTCAAAGGCTTTCTCTGCATCTATTGATATGACCATGTGGTTTTTGGTCTTGCTTTTGTTGATGTGGTGGATCACATTGATTGATTTACTTATATTAAACCAACCTTGCATCCCTGGGATAAACCCCACTTGGTCATGATGAAGAATATTTTTCATATACTGCTGTATCCAAGAGGCTAGAATTTTGTTCAATATTTTAGCATCTATGTTCATCAGAGATAATGGTCTGCAGTTTTCTTTTTTGGTTGTGTTCCTCTCTGCTTTTGGTATCAAATTGATGTTGACTTCATAGAAGCTGGAAGGGAGGGAGTATTCCTGTGTCTTCAATCTTCTGGAAGACTTTTAAAAGTAGAGGTATTAGTTCTTCTTTGAAGGTTTTATAGAATTCATTTGTGAAACCATCTAGTCCAGGACTTTTATTTTTGGGAAGACTTTTGATAACTGTTTCAATTTCATTAGCTGTGATGGGTCTATTCATATTATCTACTTCCTCTTCATTTAACTTTGGGAGTTTGTAGGTATCTAGGAATTCGTCCATTTCTTACAGGTTCTCTAGCTTGGTGACATAGAGTTGTTCATAGAAGCCTCATACGATATGTTGAATTTCTGTGGTATCTGTTGTGATATCTCCTCTTTCACTTACAATCCGATTTATTTGGGTCTTCTCCCTTTTTTGTTTTGTGAGTCTGGCTAAAGGTTTGTCGATTTTGTTCACTCTTTTGAAGAACCAACATTTACTTTCATTGATTTTTTTTGTATGTTTTCTTATTTTCAATGTTATTTATTTCTTCCCTAACTTTAGTGATTTCTGTCCTTCTGGTTGCTTTAGTGTTCCTTTGTTCTTCTTCTTCTAGGTCTTTAAGATGTGCAATCAGGCTGTTTATTTGTGCTTTTTCTTGTTTCCTAATGTGTGCTTGTATAGCTATGAATGTCCCTCTCAGAACTGCCTCAGCTGTGTCTCAAATATTTTGATAGCTTGTGTCTTCATTTTCATTCAACTCTCAAAACATTTTGATTTTTTCCCTTTATTTCCTCTTTGACCCAGTAGATGTTAAGTAGTGTACTGTCAAGCTTCCACATTTTGGACTGTTACTAATCTTTTGTTGCTGTTAGGTGTTAGTTTAATTCCACTGTGGTCAAAGAAGATGCTTGTGATGATTTCAATGCTCTTGAATTTGCCGTTGCTGTCTTTGTGGTCTAACATTTGGTCTATCCTTGAGAATGGCCTATGTGGACATGAGTAGAATGTGTATTCCAGTTTGGGGTGAATGACTCTGAAAATATCCAATAGTTCTAGTTTATCTATCTGTTCATTTTGGTCCCTAAGGGGGTGAAAGGGAGAAGAAGGAGTGGGGGGAGAGGTAGGAGAGGGGGGAGAGAGAGGGAGAAGGATGAGGGGAAAGAGTGGGAAAGAGTCCTTGGGGCTGTACTTGGAAATCACCTGCCTGATATCAAGGCCAGAATGAGGGTTAAGGAATGAAGAATAGGAAGTTGTTAATAGAGAGTAAATGAGATAAAAGATAACAAGCAGGACCTTAGAGAATATTGATATTCTATGTACAGTGAAAGGAAGAGGAAATGATAAACAGATTTATTCTGGAAAGCAGAATAAAAACAAATCTATTGCAATGTCATAGACATCAAAGGCAATTTCAAAACAGGGTGCTGAAGAGAATCTGATAGTCTAGAGTCAAGGACAGACTAAAGGATTTGGCTACTAAAAATAAATGAGTAATTTTTACAAGAACCATTTTAGAACTCTTGCTCAAACTTTAAGTAGTTACTTAGACATATTGTGGTGATTCCCAAAAGATAGTGGCTTACAATAATATCAACAAAACAACAACAACCTTTCAATAGGTTTCAAAACATAAAATTTATAGTCTTCTGGCTGAGTGTTGCCTTATCTTATAGAGAATGCTCAAAGACCCAGGCTCAAGCCCCCAATCTCCATCTGCACGATGGAAGTTTCGTAAACACTGCTCCGGGTGGTCTTTTTTCATTTTTTTAATGGATAGGACATAGAGAAATTGCGATGGGAGGGGGAGAGTGCAGTGCTGTAGGTATCTCTCCTTCTATCTCCCTCCTTCTCCTTTTCTATCTCTGCCTATCTCTTACACTATATGAAAATAAAAAGGGAAAGAAAATGCCCACGGGGAATGGTGGAGCTGTGCAGACACCAGCCCCAGTGATAACCATGGTAGAAAAAAAACAAATAAACAAAACAAATATATTGATAAGTTCTCTATATTTACTCTTTCCATGTGCCTATTTACATGCACAAAATGTTTCACTGTACTTGATCACAAGTCAAGTCTTAGAAAATCTTGTGTAGAACAAGATTGACAGATTGACAGCGTGTTGACAGATTTCTCAAGACAGTAAGTGTAGTGTTCTTCTAGGGGCCTTTATGAGTGGATGGGTTGGGATGCAGAAGAGACTGCAAGGCCTGACCACTTTAGCTCTACCACAGGCTCAATATGTCACGCACACCTTTGAGCACTCTTGGCTGTCCAGAGAACAGTCAGACACTAGCACTGGAAGTAGAGCTGTGGCTCTCAAAATCCCACAGTAAACATCATCTAGGCCTGTATCTTGGGCATAGCTTTAGCAACAAGCTGAGTGTTAACTAGGAAGAGGAAGTCAGGAAATGTCCACATTGGACTAAGAAAACTACACATTCATCTTTATTCCAATTGTCTTCCTTAACAATTCGAGTCTTCATAATACAAAACTTATATATACCCTCAATTTCTGGAAGACAGTTGTTTTGAATCTATCATTAGAATGACTAACATGTACTTAAATTCAGCCTCAGTTTTTATTGCTCATACTATTATTACTGGCAACTTAAAATAACCTAATTTTTCTTTCTTTCTTTCCTTTTTTTTTTTTTTTACTTTGCTCTGCTTCTCAAAAAGCAGGAAGGGAAGAAAGGGAGATCAGCTTCTTCAATATGTGCTTTATGTTAAATCATCCTCCAAATCTTTCTGTTCAAAGCGCAGTCTGGGGTCAGCAAAACCTCCAACACCAGAGAGCTTCTCTGAAATGAAGAATTAGTCCCACTAACCAACTGCATTAGAATGTGAATTTTAGAAAGATTTTAGGTGATCTATCTGAATATTAAGGTTTGATCTAATAGCCCAGCAGATTACTAACTGCAGTCTTTTATGTTTTAGTACCATACAATTTAGTAAAATACAGAGATAAATGTCAAAAAATACACCTAACTAAATGATATGAATGCCTACTAGAAAACAATTAAACATCTGAAAAAGTCCCATTGTTTTTGGAAGTCTACGGTTATAGGCCAGTGTATTTTACAAGTAAATCTACCTTCTTTCAAGCATTTTGGCTGAAATTTGTGAGTAGAACTGTGCTGTGGAGCAAAAACAGAACAATCACTGTTTCTCATTATCTCATCTTGATTCTTGAACCAAGATCAATCATTTTCCAAAAGCACTATGCAAGCATAAGATACATTTTCTCTTAATTCTTCTAAGTATTTGTTTTACAAAAAATTAAGATCTTCTTATCCTACTACTCTCCTTTTAAAAAAGATTCAATCACAATTTCTTCAGTTTTTCTCCCTATTCAATTTCACCACAGTGCCCACAATCCAAACCCCATGTTTTAGATCTTGACAGATTCCATATGTTTCTCACACACCCCAGGGGTAATGTTTCCAGGCGCCCATCTGGATTCAGTTTATATAGGGTAGAAATAACTCAGTAGGCCTTGCCATAAAACCCTTCTCATGATTATCAACATAAACAGGAACATCTGACATTCTACAAGTCTTATTTTAAAGCTAAACTCTAAGAAAGCAAAAATAGTCCAAATTAACTTCTTATGTACGAGAAAGAAAAATGCTGTTCCATTAAGGTGTGTTTATATAATAATTAGGATTCAGTCTCCACAAAACAGTAAGATGGATGAGCTAGAGTTTTTGTACTTATCTCTCATCTTTAGGAGTAAAACGCAAGATCATCCACTTAGCTGTGAACTATCACGTAAGATACTTCAGAAATGGCTGAGTGAGAGAATTTAATATGCCTTGAACATGCAGTTTGACCAGCCTTGTGTTATACATTTTAAGTGTGACATCTTCTTTAATCCCAACAGTGAAGCTGTACATTTATTGTAATTATCTCCTATAGATGAAGTGAACTTCTCCAGGCTTGAATCATTTCCTAATATCAATCTATTAGTAATACACTTAAAAATGGGATGTATTCTGTTTTAAACATTCCCATTCCTGGACCCATGGCTAGTAGCCAATGAACATCAGACTGAACAACAATGTGAAAATAGCAGAGACTAAGAAGAAAAAAGACTCCAAAGGCATCCTTTCATTTGGTAATTATGAGTCCTTATAAACCATATGTAAGACTTGAATTTTAACTTGAAGTAAAGATAATGGTCATGAAGTCAGTCATGGAATTCTACTCATCATTAACTATAGTAGAGCATGAATTATTCATATACATGCCCAGTACACAGTAAGGACTTGATAAATATTTGTTAAATAAAGGAATACATATATATCAAATAAAAAGGAAATGCTCAGATTTCTTCCCATACAGAACTTTGTGCTTTTGAGTAAGCACAGACAAAAAACAAACAGAAACTTCTTTGTGATGTGGCAGCTTAAACAGGCAATGCTTTCAGGTCCTAGAGGGTGTGTTTGTTTTAACACAATACACGTATACCCTGAAGAGGGGCTGTCTGATTAGTGGATGGGAAGAAGGCAACTTGAGATATCTGAGCATGATCCACAAACAGGACTGCTCTCTCTCATTTTTTTTAAATAAACAAGTCAGTGTCTGCCAAACAATTCTCACAACAATAAATTACTTTTTATATTCTCTTCCAAAACAGAATTAGCAATCCCTACTCCAACCCATAATAGGATAATAAAATATAATAAGCACTAAATATAAAATAATATAAATATCAAATCAATATTGGCTCAGCATCTATTATGCATGGACATGTCACATGTATCTCTCTATAAATTATTCAAAAGTCCAGTATCACTTATCATGGGTCTTTTGCTATCTATTTCTAGAAACCACACTATTCTCATTCAGTTTAATTTAAGACAACTATAAACATGGAGTATTCCTTCTCTTAATTTTACATCCATAGCCCATATTCTGAAAATCTTAGGGCTCAATAAAGAAAATGTAAGTCATTTTATAACCCAACTACTCAGCTCCAAAAAGCTTCTAATGGGCCAGAAAGTGGCATATCTGATAAGAGTGCACCCTAATATTACCTTACATGTGAACCTAGTTCAAGCCCAGGTCCCCACCTGCAGGGAGGAAAGCTTTATGAGTGATGAAGCAGTGCCACAGGTCTCTTTCTCTTCCCTCCGTGCCTCCCCCCAGTCCTCACTTCCCCCTCCTCTCTCTCCCTCTTCCTCTCTATATCACATTTTTCTCTCAATTTCTCCCTGTCTCTTTAAAAAAAGAAAAAGACTGCCAGGAGAGGTGGACTCATTCAGGCACCTAGCCCCAAAGATAAACCTGGTGGTGATAATAATAGTAATAACAACAATAATAATAATTATTATTTTTTAAAAATCTCTAAAATGATTCTTCTGGTAGGCACAGGTTGGAGTGGAGCCATGGATAATGAAAGCTAACTTAGATGGAAATTTCTGCAGGAAGAAAGTTAATGATTCTCTGGAAAAATCAAAATGTACATAAACTAAAAAATAAACATAACTGATTTCTAAAAGTGAATATCCCACTAATGAATGCACCAAGGACTCAAGCATCTGCTTCTGGTCATGCTGGGCAAGACTTTAAGAGCTGTTCTCCAGAGAATTTCAATGTTATTTCCAACATAAACTCTGACTAAAACAGAGGAAATTAGGAAGCATACTTCCTAAAGTTCCAACTGCACTCTCTAACAGTTGCTTAGACACATATGCTGCTAGCTGTCCACCCTCTTATTTGCAGTGCTTCCTTCCTGCAGATTCATTCGTACTGAAACAATACACCATAAAAAATAAAAAGGGTTTACATGAAAGACAGCTGGAGCCGGTTGCCAGGGGAACTGACAATGTTCCAGACACATTCCACATTTGAGGGATAAACTTCTGGGTAGCCAGGGCTACTGAAGGTGCCTTCCATCATGTAGAAGTTTCCACCACAAGCTATAAGAAAAGAGAAACAAAGTAAGAAAACGAGCAAAGATGGAATATAAAATAAAGGAGAAAGATATTGAGATGAACTGTTGGCAGTATAAAAAGATTTTCTATTTCCATTTCACATTTTAAAAATCTGTGTCATATATATATATATATATATATATATATATATATATATATATATATATACACACATATATGTCATATAAATATAAACAATTAAATGTCACAGGCTATGGTGGATCAGAAGGAATCCTTATAGATTCTTTTCTGAAAGTCTTAACCCTACATGAAACAAGGCTTGTTTTCATCTTACAACCACTCAGGATTTTTAAAAAATACTTGTTTTATTTAATTCATAAGATATCAGGTAGAAAGGCCAGAGCAGCACTATGACAGTGCAGTGCCTGGACCTGAACCTGGGGCCCTGCTTGCAGATCCAGAGCTCTACTTTTGCACCAACTCCTGGATTCCTCAGCCTTTCTGACCAAGATGATTTCCAACCCTAACCTAGAACACAAGGCATATTACTTTCAGCTTTTCCATCTCAGGAGAACACACACACGCACACTTTTAGTGGTATTTCATTTTAGTGGTATTTCACTGCCACTAAAATGGCATCTGTGGCAGCACCCAGCCCGAGGGAGAGTGAAAAACAACCAGCAGAGAGGTCATCAGTATTGTCAGCCAGAGACTATCTAACAGGCATGACAAAAAGGACTGGACACTCATGAGCAAGGCATCCAGATCAGCCCAGCCAATTGCCACAACTTCCAGAGTTCCCAGTCAGCAACATTGGTCACAACAGACAAGGTGTGGAAATAACTGGTGCCCAGCAATACATGAATGAATGAAGAAAATGTGGTCTAGAGTTGACAAGTGTTAGAATTTACAAGTATGCTAACCTAATTTGGGAGAAGGTCAGGCTAACCTCAGAGATGACCTCAGGTAATCTGTTCTCAATTCCAAAGGCCAAAACTCCAAAAGTAAGAGTCTCAGGGATTTCTATTACATTTCCCTTAAACTAAAATTACCACTTGCTAGCATGTCTTACTTGATGATGTTGCAGTAAAAGTGGCATGGAAACCTTCATAATTTCTTAATGAGTTAGAGATGAACCTCAGAGTCAGAGCATTGCTGAAGGAAGTGATGGGATGGGGCATGGAGGTGCCACAATAACGACCTAAAAGACAAAGGTAATGAGTAAAATGAATGACAGTGATCAGATAGTAAATACATATTTGATAGAATCACAAGAGAAAAAATACTATTAGGGAAATCATTTAAATCAAGGTCTGAATATTAATGACAAGATTACAACTACAAGCAGAGAACTGAATGTGTATAAACATGACAAAGAATATTAGGAGTAGATAGAAAAAGCATGTAAACATAGCCAGTGCTAGAATCCCCAACATTTTAGAGACCTGTACAAATCAATGCATTAATATTAAAAAGTTATAGACTGTGACAAAGAAAGTATGGACAATGAACTCCTGGCTCAGCCACCTGCTAGCTACATGACCTGAGGCAAGTTACTTAAATCCCTGTGCCTTTGTTTCCCCCCTATGAGAAAACTCTACCTCTATAAATATAAACCTATGCCTTACAGGTCTGAGGATTAAGCAAGTCCCTATTCACAAAGTTCAGTGCTAGCACTCAGCAGAAGGTACAAAATCAGTGTTTGCTAATACAATATATATGCTAATATAATATAACAATAACATAATATATTATCAATCTTGGTTAAATGCTTTTTGACAAAAATACAATTGGAAGTATGCAAGGAACAGAGTTTGTCCACTGTGATCTCAGATACTATCTGGGCACTGCGGACAAAACAACAAAATAAAGGCCCTTCTCTCATGAAGAGTGTCTCTTAATATAGAAACTCAAACAACAGAGCTCAGATAGAAATAAACTCAGGAAAAAGTTTTTTAAAAAGACAGATCCTTTAGCTTGAGGATATTTCAGAAACTAGATAGGAGTAATCTTTCATTTTATCGGAATGTTGAACAGAACTCCAAATCCTTTCCTTCTCTCTCCCTCCCTCCCTCCCTCCTTTCAAACCACAATGTCTCTCTCTCTCCCCTCTGTTCTTCCTTATTTTTCTTTCCTATTTGTCTTTTATCATTTTCTTTCTTTCTTCCTGCTTCTTTCTCCCTGTCTCTTTCTCATATCTATCCAAATGCTCAAGTTAAATGTAAAAACTGTAGTCATATTAACAAGAATTTTCTTACAGAATGCCATCAAATGCTGAAATGTAATGTATTTCACTACTATCTAGAATAGTTACAGATTTTAATTTTTTTAAGGACATAAACTATATTCCTGAATATGTGCAAGTAGAATTTTTTGACCACATAGTCCATCTGCTTTCTTATCCTCTAATTATCTTTACTTGGTTTATGCTGTGCTTCATATTTATTGGAAGCATTCTAACTTTGAATCACAGTACATATGCATGTAAATCTATGAATCAGACACAGCCAAGACCACAGATGAAAGAGGCAGTGAGACAGTACCTCTGAGGGGTGCGTCATCATCATCACCATCCAGAATTTCTAAAAAGTCTAGTGTACACATTGTGCTGCTTTCCAGCGCAAACCGAGTAAAGGAGAGAGTGATGTGATTGACTGTAAGAAAAAAGAGGGGGAGACTATTTAATAAATAATAGATAAAGCCAGTCATCCAGGGAGAGAAATTCTAAATGTGGTAATTTTATCTGAGGGGTCTCAGCATGGAAGCAGTAAGAGGATATGGAAGATTTGTAGAGGGATGAAGGGTAAAGAATGAAGAGGGGAAGTGAGAGCAGCCATATAAAAGGTTTCCTTAGAAGAGTGACAGAATTAATGTTATTCAGATATCTATAAACTCTGAAATGGTGGTCTTTGTAAGTAAGAGGATTCCTAGGTAAGTTTTTTCAATGGACTCTGGGAAATGTTTTATTGAAAAATATGGACATTTACATTTTATATAAGTCACCATCATGTTCTTATAAATATCCTTCTCAACAGTATAGTTTTAAACATTTTATTTGTTTATTTATTATAAGATATAAACAGAAAATTGAAAGGAGGAGATAGAGAGCAAAAGAGACAGAGCAGCTCTGTTTCACCACTCATGAAACTTTTCCCCTGCAGGTGGGGACCAGGGGCTTGAGCCTGGATCCTTATGCACTGGAATATGTGCACTTGACCAAGTGCACCACCACCTGGCCCCTTAATAGTATAGTTTTTGAAGAAGTGTTTGGCTGGCAATGTGTAGAGGACCTGAGAGAATAAGTCAATCAGCAGCAAAGTTACATTAAAGATTAAAGAGCATTAGAATAGACAGGTCAAGAAGTAGTTACCAAGAGAGATGAAACACAACCAGTAAAAAGTCAGTGTTGGATATAAGGTCAACCTGGTTTTGACATCTGTCTTCTCATTAGTCTCCAGGATTAGTTCTGCTGAGCTGGCTGGCTAAGCAGGTATCCTCTCCCTCATTGTTTCATGTGTATCTCAGCTGCCCATACTTGGTCAACAAGGATGGTTATTCCTGAATAGAGACAACTGGTCTTTGGCTGAGGGTATATGAATAACTATAGTTCCCTGCTAGAACATTCAAATAAGCTCTCAAGAACCAATGGCCAAAAGTGAGGCAGAATGGGGCAAGTCAACAAAGAGGCAATTGATCACCCACCTTCAGACAAAGTTTGTATACTTTTTATAAGATCTTTTGGGTAGGCAGACTTTCATTTGTTCTGCAGATTGTCTTTCTTTAAAACTACTTAATAATCCCTTTCCCTGCTTTATCTTACTCTACTACTAGGTTTGGAGGCAGAACTTTGTCTTGAGCTATCCATGGGGTGGCTTGCTATGACCTTCTCTGCTGACACTGTTAATTAACACAGCTAGCAGTTAGGATTCCAGTCCTGTCACTTGCTATTGTCAGGCCAGAGCCTAAGGGCTGAAGTTTTTCTCTGGCTCAGCTTTTTGAACTGCTTTATTTCATCAGTCTGGCTAAAAGCCATATTTACACATTTATGCCACAGCAGGCTTAGAACAGACCAGGAAATGAAGAAAAATTGGTAGGGAGGAAGATTTTAATTTGTACCTTTACATTTTAAGGAAGAAGAATTTTTCATGAGAAAGATTATAATCAAACTGCATCCACACAGAAAATCAGACATTTAGGAAACCAACCTAAACCAACCTCTGCTCCTGAATAGCAGAAATCTAGCCTGCATATTCTGGCTGAATAACAAAGGAACATCTGGTTTGTTACCATGTTACTAGAAAGGCAGGTGTGGCTATGGAGTAGAAGTAGACTAGCTTTGCTCTCCTGGTTCAACTAGGAAAAGCAATGAAAATCACCCAAAAATGCAACATATGACCAGGATTTCCTTGGAAACTTACCAAGCCACAGAAAGCTGAAGAAGGGCAAACACTACCAAATACCTTCTATGAGGCAAAAATCACTTTGACTGCTAAAACAGGAAGGGACTCTACCAAAAAAGAAAACTATAGAGCTATATCCCTGATGAATATTAATGCAAAGATTCTGAATAAGACCTTGGAAAATCAAATCCAACAATGTATCAATAAAATAATTTACCAAGACCAAGTGGGATTCATCCCTGAGAAACAGGGATGGTTCAACATGCTCAAATCAATGTAATTCATCATATCCACAAAAAAAAAAAAAAAAAAAAAGAAAAAGAAAAATCACATGGTCATATCAACTGATGCTGAAAAGGCATTTGATGAGGTCCAATACCCAGTTATGATATAGGCCGTCCAGAAATTGGGAACAGAAGGATCATTCCTCAATATAATAAAGACCATTTATAATAAACTCACAGCTAATATCTTCAATGGAGAAAGGCTGAAAGCTTTCCCCCCTAAAATCAGGAACCAGACAAAGATTTCTGCTATCTCCACTGTTATTCAACATAGTTCTTAACGTCCTCACCACTGCAATCAGAATAGAAAGGGCTATCAAAGGAATGCAGATTGGAAAAGAAGAAATTAAACTGGAAGTCAGCCAGTAGCACAGCAGGTTAAGTGCATGTGGCACAAAGCGCAAGGACCAGCATAAAGATTCCACTGACACATGAAGAAATGACCACTTCACTTATCATTAGAGAAAGGCAAATTAAAACTACACTGAGATATCATCACAGAGAATGACTTACATCAACAAACCAGGAAAGGACAGGTATTGTAGAGGTTGTGAAAGAAAAGGAATTCTGCTTCAATGCTGGTAGGAATGCAAACTGGTACAGCCCATTTGGAAGACTGTAAGGACAGTCTGTAAACAAATAAATGTGAAATTGTCTTATGACCCAGCAATACCTCTCTTAAGATATTTTTCCAGTGGACATTCAAACACTAACTAGTTTCTTTAAATCCTAGTTCTTTACCTATGTTTGTAAACAAGACACTCTTTTCTCCCTGGCACAAATTTCCTAGCACTCTGTTTTACTGTAAGGCCAAAGCCAGGACCCTAGAAGCTTGCTTTATAAAGAAAGCTTTAAATCACTTGCAAAACAGCAAGTGTCTGGGGGTTTTCCTTTTGTTGTTCTTCCAGGGTCCCTAATGTTTAGAATAGGATCTTTTCCTGTTGCTGTCCTTGAACAAGTGAGACCTTTCATCTCATTGTCCTTCAGTACAAAGCTGCTCTGACCAAGGCAGGGGGCTTCCTTAGCTAAATAAGGCTCAGTTTCTGGCTGGCTGGCAATTTTCTTTTGGCACTCCCAGCTCCCTTTCTGCAATTGGCTAAGGATTACATCACTGGTCTCTAAGCCTTATGCCTATAGATAAAGATACCCACTCATTAACTCTTAACATCCTGGGAATAAGGTTACTACATATTTAAACTAAATTCATCTTTTAGTGTAGCTAGTGGGGCATCTCGTTAGCTTCAGTGACTTGCCTATTATCACAGAGGTCATTAGTTATAAAGCAGAGCCAAGAGCATAATATCTTTCCCATATTATGTCTGAAATTACAATTATTTTCTTTTGAAAACTTCAAAAGACAGGGCTCCTAATGGACTCAGATCACCTTCCTCTCTATAGTCATTTGCTTGAATACCAAGGGGTCTTCTCATTTATGCTCTCTGTGAAATGTGGATAGCAATCATTACCATCAGGTTGTTAGCAGGCCTGAAAATAAGATTCTAGGAGGCTAAATGTAAATAATACAAAGACTTAAAAGTTTCCATTGGGATTTTAAATATATCTATCTATCTATCTATCTATCTATCTATCTATCTATATATATATATAGGCATTGCAGAAGAAACAAGATTTTGTAACTATTTTTCACTTGGGTTAGAGCTCAATAGGCCTGTGACATTAGTTCCCCAGACTATGAGCTATTAGTTCTCCAACCTATGGTTCTTATTCTGCAGTTATCCATTCAGCACTTGTCTTGAGCACAAAAATGCTAAAGGCACACGTGTCAAAATCTACTAATTTATCAACTATTTTGCTTACCCTCAATCTTAGGTTCCTATCAATACATCAAGGATATAGATTTTGAGTGATTTCTTTTTTCTTCTTTGTTAAGAACCCTTGCAACTTAAAAATAAGCCGGTCGGTAGCACAACAGGTTAAATGCACATAGTAATACACAAGGAGAATGATTCCCTTACTAGCTTGGGAAATTTATGCTTTCATGTACATGAGGAATTAGGATTAAAAAAAAAAAAAGAGGAAGGCCATCAATTGTTACCAATGAGGAAATAAGAGCATTAGTCATAGAGATGGGCTTTCCCACAGACACCATCCATCCCAATACCTTTCCTTTTTTTTTATCTTTGTTACTTACATGGTGATTGTGCTTGAATTATCCAGGTGCAGTTCTGATTGTTTGGATAGTTGGCAGGGAAAAATGGAGAGGATATGGTATCAACAGAATTGACGAGGATGTAGCCTCCACAGGCTGCAGAACACAAACATAGGGATGTTATATACTTTTGATTTGTACTGATTGGACTAAACAATTGTCTGATGCATGCAAAATGAAAAAAAGACCTTCTCTTATTTCTGAAATGCATGCCAAGGAAGTTCTCTGCCAAGAAAACTACACATAAACAATCAGAAAATGGGGATTCATTGTACATTTATAACAATTTTCTTCAATTACAGGAAATAGAGAATGTCATTGTAGAGACATGATAGGAATAGAGAATGTAGGAAGACACATTAAATGGCTGTGGATATGCAAGAATCACACACACACACACACACACACACACACACACACACACACACACACACATCTCTGGCTTTGATCCATTTGCCCTGTCCACTCATAAATTCCAGGTATAGCGATAATTTCTTTATGAATGACTTCTTTCTTAGGAAAATAATCACCCAGCTGACAAAGACTTCATAAAGTATGGCTATATGTTTTCAGAGAAGTTCAAAACATGACTAAGTTATGAAGGAAATCCTACTTCAAAGTCAACAGTGTATCTTTCAAAGACCTTGATCAAGAAACCACCCCCAGCCAGGGCTTTGTTTTTTTTCTTTTTTACTACAGAGCACAAGTAAGTTCACTGAAACAAACTAAATAAACAAACAATGTGATTTTATTTGAAATGACAATGATCATCTGCATAAATATCAGTGAAATACTAAAGTTAATTAATAATACTTCTAGTTCTGGGTTACAACTGTGACAGTGAGGTACAGGAATTAATCTTGAGAATGATCAAGAGAAAGACAAAGGGTTAAAAGTTCTATCAGATGAACTGAGATGTAGGAACTTAAGAACAAAGACAATGTAAAATGTTTTTACTTTTTACCAAAGTAAAAACCCTGGGTGGAGGGTGATGGTGGATGTTCAGCTTCATGGGGCAGGGTGGTGGGGGGGGGGGTGGAAGGTAGGGGGTGGGGGAGTAGGGGGGTTGGGATGGGACACAGTCTTTTGGTGTCGGGAATGGCATTTATACATACTCCTATTAATTTGTAGTCATATAAATAAATATTTAAAAAAAGAACAAAGACACTGAAAAGGACACTGAGTCCTTGGGTTGAAAAACGACAGGAATCAGCAATAAGAGAAATCAATTACCCCAAGCATCAGAATCTGAATCTACATTGCAAACAAGTTAGTGCCATATAGCTTTCTGGCTTAAAACCTTGGACAGATGCTAGATGAATGGATTTGGCTAAATTTTTGAAATAGTGCCTTTAGTATTAAAGATGCTATAAATTAATATCCTGGAAATTGAGTCTCAACAATTATTCAATGGAAATTATCATCATCTATGACAAAGTTTGAAGATTATCAGTTTTAATAATTGTATTAATTCTCTTGCTCTATTTAATTTGTTGCAGGTCAAGTAGATATCTGGGATCAATTTCTGAGGCATGGACTCATTTTACTGTGGGACTAAGAAGGAGACTTAAGAACAGATGGACTGTGTATTGGGGAAACCCGTACAGAACTTGCCTTGCTGGAAGCGAGCTCGGAAGCCCCTGCTCTGTCTGGAAGGGCCAGACTGGAACCTCACAAAGAGGTTGTTTCCTGAAGAAGAGATGGGGTTAGTCAGCTGCTGTCTTCCACACACACTGACCAGGCGGGTCATTGCAGAGCTCAAGCCATCGTACGCCTACAAAGAAAGACAACAAGGAAGACAGTGGTTCAGAACGTCATGCTGACATCCATAAAGACCACATTCCATGCAGTATCTGTCCATCTGAGAGCTAGTGCACAGCAACAAAGCTGCTGGATCAAAAGCTTTATCTTATTGTCTTGTCACGCAATTCCATGGGTATGCTTGAATTTTGGGTCATTTCTTGGGACATCCTTGGGAGCCTCTTTAGCAAGAGTCACCACTAGGTCTCTGGACCTCTTCATAGATGCAGTAACTTCCACAGGCCTCCTTTTCTCCTCTGGCTCCAGTGCAATCAAATCATGGGATATAACACAACATGCGCTGAGATTGTTTGATGCATAAATACATATGTCAGTAAACAGGTGAGAAATGATGAGCAATTATTTGTTTTCAGAAACCCAGTAGCCACTGGAACTGTTTGTTTTTCTTAGGATTATAGCCAATAAGGAAGGGAAGGAGCAGAATTATTTCAAATGAGTCTAATTTAGAAAATTATTTTATTTATTAAAAAAATATTGTGCAGCACCTCAGGGGGTTCGTCATGATTGCACTACTGGACTTGCAAGAATGAGGTACCCAGACTGATCCCTAGCATTTCATATGCCAGAGTGAAGTATATACATAGTAGTGACTCTGCAGTGCTATCCTGGTACTTAACTAACCCTCCACACCTGTCAGTGGAATGTGACTTACATTATATGTACTCAAAATCACCATTTTGGCTTATGAGATTTAAGGTGCTCATTTCCTTGGAAGTCTGCAGATTGCTAGGAAGTTTTAGACAAAATAAGATGTTCAATTTTGGACTCTAGAATTTCATGATGCAACATGGAATAGTGTGTGTGGACTGAGTCAAGTTATTGTCACACAGTAACCTTAGGATGAATGGTGGCTATTTTCATTATCATTCAAAGAAAAAGAATTCATTTTCCGGGGGCTGGGCAGTAGTGCAGCGGTTAAGCACACCACACACACTATTCCATTTTCTTTTCCTAAGATCCTTCCATTTTTCAAAAGAAGACAACTAGTGCATAGAGAGTATAAGATATATGTCCAAGTCACACAATCAGAGAGATGGAGCAGATGTCATGTTGGATCACGAAATTCTAGAGTCCAAAATTGAACATCTTATTTTGTTTAATGCAAGATATCCATAAATGAAGATAAATTCATCAAATTGCCAACCACCAGAGTGATTGGCAATATTGATTACAATATAAAGTTAAAATGTGGCTATTTCATTACAAATAAATCTCCATTATGTGTTACTTTTCCATGAGTGTGATCCAAATCTTGCCCCTAGTGAACTGAAAGAGGGTTTGGTGTTGTGGTCTCACTCACTCACTCACTCACTCACTCACTCACTCACTCACTCACTCACTCTATGGTGAATAGAAGTAGGGAGGGAGGAAGAGAGAAAGAAAGGAATTAAGTATGTCTTGGAAAAAACACAAACTTCAGGGATGTAATCAAGGAAGGTACACACAAATGACTTTAAATATCTAGTGATGATTATAATCACTGTTCTCTTGAGCATGTAAGAATGATTGGGGGATAATTCTCAGTTTAATTTATACATGCATACAAATCAACTTTCAACAATATTTTTAACTCTCTCATGTGGTTCTGAGGTGGCACAAATTTCCTTTCTTCTTGCATCCAATTTTCAAAGTCTAAACCTACAGAACCAATAAACAAAACTTTAAAACTAATTATTTCAACATTTAAAGATGTATTATGTACTAAATTACAACCCACCACACTTTTTTTTTTTTGCCACCAAGGATTCATGGGATTCGGTGCCTGCATGATCCCATTATTCCTAGAGAGCAGACTTTTCTTTTCTCTTCTTTTCTTTTCTTTTCTTTCCTTTTCTTTTTTCCTTTCTTTCCTTTTCAGATAGAGCATGAGATGGGGGAGATTCACAGAGAGAAACAGAGACACCACAGCACTGCTCCAACTGCTCATGAGGAAATTTGCATGGTGTTCCCATGTAATGGGCAAAGGCTTGAACTCTGCACACATTATAAAATGTATGTTCTAAAATAATAAATTTTAAACTTAGAAATTATAGATCTCTTTCTCTCTTTCTCTTTTTTCTTTTTCTTCCTTCCTTCCTTCTTTCCTTCCTTCCTTCCTTTCTTTCTTTTTTTTTTTTTTTGTTTCCGGGGTTACTGCTGGGGCTTGGTGCTAGCGCTACGAATCCACTACTCCTCGTGGTCATTTATTCCATTTTATTGGATAGAACAGAGAGAAATTGAGAGGGGAGGGGAAGTAGAGAAGGAGAGAAAAATATAAGACACCTGCAGACCTGCCTCACTTCTGTGAAATGTCCCCCCTATAGGTAGGGAGCCAGGAGCTCAAACCTGGATCCTTGAGTGGGTCTTTGCACATTGTTCTATATGCACTTAACCAGGTGCACCACCACTGACCCCCTAGGTATTTCTGTATTATTTGAAAATAATCATTTTACTGAGATATCAGCATATTATATAATTTAGTCATGGGCAGGGGTAGATTGCATAATGCTTATGCAAAGATACTTTAAAGCCTGAGGCTCCAATGTTCCAGGTTTAATTCCTGTACCTCCATAAACTAGAACTGAGCAGTTCTCTGGTGAAAAAAAAATTGCTCATTTACTTTTAAATGCACTGAGGCCTACACCTACATGATATTATTGCCTTGAGTCTAATGTTAATTTGAGAGAAAGAGAGAGAAAAGAATGGCATCATAGTACCTGTCCACCAACCATGAAGTTTCCTCTGGTGCTGTCACCAGCACTTGACCCTAGAACCTCATGTGTGATAAAGTGTGTGCTCCACTAAGTAAACTAAATCTTAGACTTAAATTTACTCTTTTATAGTGAGTAGATTGCCTTTTAGTATACTGAGAGTTATATACTTCTCATCCCAGTATGTAACTTTATAGTGAGTAGAGTGCTTTTTAGTATACTGAGAGTTATATACTTCTCATCCCAGTATGTAACTTTATAGTGAGTAGAGTGCCTTTTAGTATACTGAGAGTTATATACTTCTCATCCCAGTATGTAACTGGGATACTTTCATCACCTCCCTCCCCCCAAAAATCTTACACATTGGCAGTCACGTTCCATTCTGCTCTTCCTCTAACACCTGGAAAACTCAAATAATTTTTTCTGTTTCTGTCTATTTACTTATTTTAGTTATTTTCCACAAATGAATCTTATAATATGAAAAAAATTATGTTCTAACCAGTGGGCTATATCTTGACCCTCTAAATTGTATTTTCTTTTTTTTAAACTTTATTTTTTCCCTTTTGTTGCCCTTTTTGTTTATCATCATTATTATTGTTGCTGTTGTTATTGCTCTCATTGTTTTTGGATAGGACAGAGAGAAATTGAGAGAGATGGGGAAGACACAGAAGGGGAGAGAAAGATAGACACCTGCAGACCTGCTTCACCACCTGTGAAGCGACCCCCCTGCAGGTGGGGAGCCAGGTATCCTGATGCAGGTCGATGCGATTTCCGCCATGTGTACTTAACCCACTGCGCTACCACCCAGCTCCCCTAAATTGTATTTTCTTAGCCAATTCAAAATACAGTTTTTCTGCAAGTATGACTGCTTATGAACACCTTTGACCACTTTGAACACCTTAAATAGTAGCCAAAATAACACCTATACTATCATTATAAAGCCTCATGTTTATACTTCTACCTGTACTCAAATTATCAGCACTGGGATGGAGAGATAATTCACCAGGTTAGCTGTCTGCATTGCCATTTCATGACCCAAATTCAAGCTATAGCACCAAATGGGATGTGTTCTGGTACCAGAGAAGACTTTGGTGCTATGGTGCCTTTCTCTCTCTGTCTCTGTCTCTGTCTGTCTCTCTCTTTCTACACACACACACACACACACACACACACACACACACACACACACAGACACACACACACACACTGAATAAAATTTAATGGCTCAGAGTAACGTGTTGTAGAGTGACGTGTGTGAGATCCCAGTTCTTTTCCTCAAAAAAAGGAACATGTATATGTATATATTTACATCATTTATTTAATTCAATACTTCATTATCTCTAACTTGGTTTCATAGTTTCCTAAGGTTATGGCAACTTACTCTGGATAAAAACTAGTTACTTCTCCCAGGGTGGCTTGCATGACTTAAACTTTAGTGGAATTTAATTTTTCTCTCTTCAAATTCTACATTATATTGTACACATTCTGATTCAAATGTGCATAATAGTTACTAGGTTACATGTACCTAATTGCCATTTTGTGACAGAACAAAGAGGCAGCTGATTTTTAGTAGAATTTAGACTAGCAAATAAAATATAACTATTTTATTTATAAGTGCTCATGACACTTGTAATATCAAATCAATTTAAGTTTTAATTCAAAAGTTATGAGAAAAGCACTCCAAGGAAGAAACTATGAGAAAACTTGCTTCAACTTATTTAAAATTCTTAAGTCATGAAATTATCAATTTGCAATTTCCTTTACTTTCATTTATTTACCAAGGCAGAGTTAACGAATTATATTACTGTTGGCTGCATAACCAGCACATACATATAATTCGTAAATGTAGAATTCCTACTTAAGTCTATTGCTAGTTTTATAGGCCAGGAATTGATTTTCCTGATCTGTTACTTAAATGGAAAACTCAGTAAACCATACAAAAACATCTATACAGGGAGTCGGGCGGTAGCGCAGTGGGTTAAGCGCACGTGGTGCAAAACGCAAGGATTGGCATAAGGATTGCAGTTTGAGCCCCCGGCTCCCCACCTGCAGAGGAGTCACTTCACAAGTGGTGAAGCAGGTCTGCAGGTGTCTATCTTTCTCTCCCCCTCTCTGTCTTCCCCTCCTCTCTCCATTTCTCTCTGTCCTATCCAACAACTATGACATCAATAACTATAACAATAAAACAACAAGGACAACAAAAGGAAACAAACAAATAAATAAAAGGTATAATTTTAAAACAATTAAAAAAACATCTATACATCTTAAATAAGTCATTGTAAATGATACCAGTAAAATAAAAATTTGAAGTTGAATCTGTACAAGAAAAAGTGGCCATACTCCTCAGTGTTCTGAAAACAGCAGCAAAGATGATTAGGTATTGACCTAGGAAAAGTTCATACTTTTTTTTTTTTAAACACTTGATGTTTTAATTATCATGAGAGGAACCAGTTAAGTGTCATTCCATTTTCTAAGTCAACACAAGCCGTCACCAGCATAAATTGACACAAGAGAGGAAAAAAGACTGTGAAGGCGATCTGGCTGCAGCATTTATCTCCTCACTGAAGACAACGGTTGATTCTACTGAACTGACAGGCTAGAATAGGTGTCCCCTTCCTTCACAGCTCCAGAATATATAAGTAGCTGTCCTCTCCTCATAGAACCTCAAAATAAGCTCTCAAGGAGAGGAAAACCACTTAGTTCAGAGACTCACATCTTTTGATATTTGTTAGAGGCCTCTGGTCAAGCCTGAAGACTGGCAATTTGAGAAAATAAAAGAGACACACAAAAGGCAATCTTCTACCTTCTTGTACTCTAACAAAGGATAGCGGTATACGACTTAAGGGGCCAGGTGGTGGCACACCTGGTTAAGTACACACACATATCATAGTACTTGAGCCCCTGCTTCCCACCCTCCCCCACAAGTGGTGAAATAGGGTTGCATGGGTCTCTCTGTCTCTTTCCCTCTCTCTATTTCCCCTCCCCTCTCAATTTATCTCTTTCTTTATCCAGTAATAAATAAGTAAAAAGATTTTTTAAAAATACCCTTAAATATAAGAGAGAGAAGAGATTGAATAATGCGCACTATGTAAAAGCTGGTAACATGGACCAGGAAGTGACTTAGCAGATAGAGGGCAGGATTTGCATACATAAGGCCCTGGATTCTATCCCTTATATGCCTGAACAATACTATGGCCTCTCTTTCTCTCATAAGATTAATAAATAAATCTTTTCTTTTTTCAAGGCTGATGGTAGTATTCCTTTTGGAGAATAAAATAAACCTTTTAAACAAGGTACTATGCTAGGTAAGCTCTCATCAAATGGATGTGATAAGGAAGATGTTATTATATGAGGACAATTTTCTCTTTTCTCTAACCTTCAGCTCCCTGCTTTGTGAAACAGGACTGACATGAGTATTTAACTCATAATGCTCATTGGAATGAAATACAATCATATATGTAATTTAGGATATTTCCTGGCAAAATGTACAGATATTAGCCTCTACTGTTAAAGTGATACAGAGAGACAACTAAAGTGCTATTTAAAAGATGAATAAAATATCAGTAAGGAGAAAGCCATGAAGCCAGAACCAAAAGGTTTGTCTAGCACTATGGATGAGTCAGGAGTCTGAGCAGGAGACATACTGTGTGAAAATCACCCAACTGGGATTGCAGGGAAGAAGAGCTGTGGTGGGTAACTTCTGACCTAGCTTCCAATGATTCATGCCTTGTGTAATCTCCTCCCCTTGGGTGTGGGATGACCAACCCTAAAGACTTGTCTCTAATATTCTCAATTTACTTCACGCAGCATGATCACTTCCAGTCCTGTGCATTTTGTCCTGAAGGACACAATATCATCTTTTAAAATAGTAAAGTAGTACTCCATGGTGTATATAGTTCATAATTTCTTTATCCAGTCATCTCTTGATGGAAATATAGCTTGCTTCTATATTGGTTATTTTGAAAAATACAGCTATGAACCTGGGGGGGGGGGTGCTATGATGGTTATCATGGGAGAAGGCACAGAACTTTGGCCATGGATGTGGTGTGGAATTATACCCCTGATATACAATAACCTTGCAAGTCACTAATTTTTTAAAAATCCTTAAAAAAAACTTGCCTCTTTTAAGTAAAATACAGCTGAAGTAAAGAAATGTTATTTCTCAGATTACATTACAAATGATGAGCACATCCATCCTGGTCTTGCTCTCTGTCACTTTCTCGTTGACGCTCCCTATTATGCTTGCTCTGATGAAGCAAGGCACCATGTTGAGACACTGTCTAGAAAGGTCAGCAAAGTAAAGAGCCAAAGAAGTTTGTATCCAACTGCATCTGTCAGCAATCAGACGAATGAGCCAGGGAAGACTGCAGTACTTACCTGTACTTGAGCTCTTGAACTACAGAAACTACATACACTGCTGCTTTAAGTCATTAAACTTTGGGGTAATTTGTTATGGGGCAGTAGGTAACTAACTTGCAGGGTCCTAAAAAAAGAACTGAGTAAGGAATGAGCAATGGATTTTCATGGCCAGGATGTCCAGTAGGTCACCTGATTCAGTAAGCTGTCTTGGAAAACAAATGAATCTTCAGAGTGATCTGGGATGACGGGTCTTGTGGTCAGAACAACTTAGATTCACTCTGCACTCAGAGGGACATCATCTGGTTAAGGTCCTGTATTCACACCTGAGATACTTGTTTTCTCTTACCAAGGCACGTCAGAAGTTTCAGGTGTCAGTGTAAGGTGGTAGCGCACTGGGTTAAGTGAAGCACAAGGACCAGAACAAGGATCCTGGTTTGAGCCCCCAGTTCCCCACCTGCAGGGGGTCACTTTGCAAGTGGTCAAACAGGTCTGTAGGTGTCTTTCTCTCCCCCCTCTCTGTCTTCTCCTTCTCTCTAAGTTTCTTTCTGTCCTATCCAATAACAGCAGCAGCAGCACCTACAACAATAAAAACAATAACAGCAACAACAAGAACAACGGGGAAAAGATGGGGAAAAGAGAGGTGGATTCATAGTGCAGTCACAGTGCCCCAGGGGTAACCACGGAGGCAAAAATAAGTTTCCCGTGTCACTGTCATCACTTTGAAATCATTTTCATCACTTTGAAATTCCTCCTCTCTACCCAATAAGGTTATTGTGAATCTCAAATAAAACAATGTATCTGGAAAAGGTTATAAACAATGAATGAAAAGCTAAGCATCTCCTATCCATTATAGGGATTCTCATAATGAATTTTTACTGAATTCTAATAAATGTAAAAGCTAGGACAATTACTTCTAGGTATTTAGCCTAGAGAAATTCTTGCTTGGTTGCATGATGAGATACTGCATTACTGTGTCCATTACTAAAAGTATTTGTAATAGCAAAATATTAGAAGCAATTGGAGTGCTCGTTAATAGAATAGGTGATTCATGGACTACTTATAAAATGGAATACTGCTTGGTGGTGAAATAATGAATACACTGCAACATAGAAAAATACTTAAAATATTCCTATAACCAAATTATTTGGCAATTGGATTAACTTTGAAAATCCCATTGTTAAGATTTTCTGTATCAACAAGTCCTCATCATAATTTATGTTCTTTTATGCTATTTATATATAGCTGTATCTTATAAAGGAAGACCACCAGTTGCTTCTGTTCTCCCTGGTCTAAGCAGAGAAAGACAGGCTGGGAACATGGATCAACCTGCCAACTCTCATGTTCAGCAGAAAAGCAATTACAGAAGCCAGACCTTCAACCTGCTGCACCCCACAATGATCCTGGGTCCATACTCCCAGAGTAATAAAGAATAGGGAAGCTATCAAGGGAGTGGATTGGATATGGAGCTTTGTGGGTGGTCATTGTGTGGAAATGTACCCCTCTTATTCTATAGTCTTGTCAATATTTCCATTTTATAAATAAAAAATAAATAATTTTTGAGTTCTCAGTACAAATTAAAGAAGGACATGTATTATGTAGCATTAATCTCATTAAGCTTAAAATAAGAAAAATAATATTATACATCATATATGGAGGTAGGCATAAAAGGAAAAGAGTGAAAACGGTCACAGGAACCCAAATTCTAAGTGGTTTTTTCAGGACAGGGCAGAGGGTGGTATCAGCAGACTCCACATTGAACTTCATTGTCTCTTTAGCACTCTATTTGTTTGGGGGAAAGAAATGAGCTAACAATGAATGGCAAAAATAGTAGAATTTGGAAAATCTAAGTAGTGGGGTATTATTAATCTTTATCTGAATTATATAGTCTATAATTTTCCGTATACATAGACAATTCAAAATAGAATTGCCCATTAAAAAGGGATCATATAAAGGAAATAATAGGAAATGTAGACTAGTACTGACAAATAAAGATGCTCTTCATGGGATTATTTTCATAAGGAAAAACAATCTAGGGACTAGGTAGTGGCACACCAGGTTAAGCACACATGATAGCATGTGCAAGGACTCAGGTTCAAGCCACCTACTCCCCACTTACAGAAGGGAAGCTTCATAAGTGATGAAGCAAGTATTACAGGTGTCTCTCTGTCTCTCTCCCTCTCTATCTCCCCTTCCCTTCTCAATTTCTCTCTGTCCTATCAGATAAAGAAAGAGGGACCAGGTGGTGGTACTTCTGGTTAAGCGCCCATATCAGCAAGCCCCTACTTTCCATCTGTATGGTGAAGCAGGTCTGCTTCTCTCCCTCTCTATATGTGCCCTTCCCTCTCAATTTCTCCCTGTCCTGTCAAATAAAAATAGAAAAATTATGAAAAAAAATACACACTGAGAGAGTTGGATTCATAGTGAAGGCACGGAGCCCCAGTGATAACCCTGGTGGCATAAATAAATAAATAAATAAATAAATAGTGGAAAAGCTGGCCTCCAGGAGTAGTGGATTCGTTATGTAGGCACCAAGCCCCAGCAATAACACTGGAGGCAATAAAAAAAATCTAAAATTGTGAATAATAAACCCATGGATAACTGATTTCTGGTAGGTATAATTGAGTATATAGCCAAATAAAGTATTTTAAGAAGTTATAGTTAAGAATATATTTAAGGGGCCAGCTGGTGGCACACCTGATTGGGCGCATGTTACAGTGTGTAAGGACCCAGGTTCGAGCTCCCAGACCCCACCTGCAGGGGGAAAGCTGGGCTGCAGGTCTCTCTCTTCTCTCTCCTTCTCTATCACCCTTTCCCATATGATTTCTGGCTGTCTTAATCCAATAAATAAATAAAGATAATAAAAAATGTTTTTTAAAAGAATATATTTAAGACTATAGTATTCAGTAATGCCAAATATAGTGGATTATAACACAATATGCAATGTTAGCCCAATTGTATTTGTTCATATATGTGTAAAATTACATGTGTGTATATTTGTGAAGTAAATGAGGCAATATTTCATTAACTTGTGTCTGTTTGGTAATATAGTTAGCATTCAATTCTTATTGCTTCTATCTGCACTTTAGAAATTTAATATGAAGAATATGTCAAATTTTAAAATAAAATATATTGAAAACTACATTTTTAGCTAGTCAGACATATAAATGATCACATATTGAGACACAAAATATGCTATTCATATAAGTCAGATGGCAGTTAATGCCATTTAATCTGGCCTTTTGTTGCCTGACAGAAGTGTATCAACTTAAATAAGTGGCTTCTGTTTTAAGATCCTTAAGGCATTTGTTTGTTGGCCAGTATCTACAACTGTCCTCCAGACCTCTCTCCAAGCTCTAGGCTCATATATCCAACTGCATTCCAGACACCACTGCTCCTCCTCAGTCTCACAATCAATCCTTCAGAGCCAGAGTCTCAAACTGAAGGGTTCTCCCCTCCCCTTAAGTCCTCCTTCACTTTCATTTCTTTCCTCAGTAAATATCAGAAGCATATGCCCAATTGCCAAGCCATTTTTGGATCTCTCTTTCATTTCCCCAAGTCCAGTGCATCATTATGCCCTCATTCTCTCTCTGATTTATCTCTTGGATCCCTTCCTGATATATTAGTAGTATAGAAGAAGTAATAGTATAGTAGAGAAATTAGGTGTAGCCATGAATATATTGTCTGTACCAGACACTGTGATAAATTCTGTAAATATATTTTGTAAATTTCAATCCTTCTTATAATTTGATTGTTCTATGGGCTAAATTGAGGTCCAGAAAGCAAGCAACACCTGTACTCACACACTAAGTAATTTAATTTTCAACTCCTATTTGTCTGACACCTCTCTAATGATAATTGCACCAAATAAAAGGATCAAATAAAGTTTTATTCAAAGAGAATAAGGAGAGTTAATAAGTGAAGTTCAGTGAGTTGTTCATGGTCTACAGAGACTCCTCTTGTTCATGGTCTACAGAGGTCAAGGTGGGGGTATACCATCACATCTTGCCTATGTTACCTTAACTTTGTGCCTTCCTTCAATTCAGTCTCCAAACAACAGGCAGTGTGTAGAGTTATTGTTCCTAAAATGTGTGCCACATGGCCAAAACAATGCTGGGTATTCTGATACACTATAAATTACACCATTTTTAAAATAAGACAAGCAGCAACCAATGCTTTGTTTAGGAACTAAAGAACAAGTGTCTGAAATAAACTTCAGCCTGAAGCCTCTTCTGAGCAAAATGCTGGCTGATGGAATGACTCATGATCACCCTACAGAAAGTCATCACTTACAACCCCAAGCGCATGACTGGGGGAAAATGAATATCACCTTCCTAAGGAATGCCTGTATTTTCATTTTTAGAGACTGGAATATAGTCTCTCCAGTAGCTGAAGAGTCAGAAAACATTTCTACTGCAATCTGCTTGTTTTACTAAATTCTATCCAGCTAAGAGGAATTAAACCAAGTAAATTGTGAGGTAAAAATATTGCAAACCAAAGCTAAGAAGAAGCTATTTTCTCCAAATCACTTTTTTTGGGGGGGGGTCAGAAAGTAGGAGGTGTTGATGGTTTACAGTACAGTACATGGGTACAGTTTCTCATCTCCCATGATATGTGACCTTAAAAAACTTCCGCCCCCACCCAAGGGGCCTTTCCACCATCTTGCATTAGGGAACCAAGGCCCTGCTACAGCCTCCCTTCCCTTTTTCCACAGACTCCTTTGCTTTTTTAATTCAAAAGCATTTTATAGTCTCCAAAGCATGTTGATACTGCACCTTAGCTTCAGAGAAGAGTTTTTCGTGCAGTGAAATGGTGAATGTCCATAAAACAAACTTTTGCTTTCCTTTGACATTTTGGGTACCCTTACTTTTATTTCCATCTTAATTCATTTTTGAGTTTTCTGGAAGGTATCAGAACAATACACTTATGAATTGATAGAAAATTCATCATGATGACAAAATGAAAATGTATGATTTTTTTGTTTTAAATATCCTAATATATAATAGTTCAATTCTGCCAATCTGCTTGTTAACTAGTGATGATACTTGGAGTTGAACTGAAGATTACTGATTAAGTTCTGTGTAGCTAAAGTACATACTTTTAAAAAAGTTATGACCTTGGGGGCCGGGCGGTGGCACACCGGGTTAAGTGCAGATAGTGTGAAGTGCAGGGACCAGCACAAGGATCCTGGATTGAGTCCCTGGCTCCTCACCTACAGGGTTACTTCACAAGTGGTGCAGCAGGTCTGCAAGTATCTATCTTTCTTCCCCTCCTCTCTCAATTTCTTCTTCTTCTAGCGTTTGCCTCTCAATTTCTTAATCTAACAACAGTAACAAAATGGAAAGAATGGAAAGTCACAGCAGCAGTGGATTCATAGTGCAGAGTGCAGGCACCAAGCCCCAGTGATAACTCTGGAGGTAAAAAGAAGAAGGAGGAGGAGGAGGAGGAGGAGGAGGAGGAGGAGGAGGAGGAGGAGGAGGAGGAGGAGGAGGAGGAGAAGGAGAAGGAGAAGAAGAAGAAGAAGAAGAAGAAGAAGAAGAAGGAGAAGAAGAAGAAGGAGAAGAAAGAAATTATGACCTTATGGCCACAGAGATAGTACAAGTGGTTATGTCATAAAGTTTCTTGCTTGAGGCTCCAAGGTTTCAGATTTAATCCCTGGCATCGCCCCAAGCCAGATGTGAGGAATGCTATGATCAAAAAATAAGTTCTAACCTTAACTGGAATATTAGTAATATAGAAGAAGAAGTAATAGTACAGTAGAGAAATTAGGTGTATCCATGAATATATTGTCTGTACCAGACATTGTGATAAATGCTGTAAATATATTTTGTAAATTTCAATCCTTCTTATAATATGATTATTCCACGGGCTAAACTGAGGTCCAGAAAAAAAATAACACCTGCACTCACACACTGAGTGGCTTAATTTTCAACTCCTATTTGTCTGACACCTCTCTAATGATAATTACACCAAGTAAAAGGATAAAATCAAGTTTTATTCAAAGAGAATAAGGGGATTTAATAAGTGAAGTTCAGTGAGTTGTTCATGGTGTCTTAGAAGGATAAGAAGGAAAATGGGGAGATACCACAGTGTAGTCGTGCATAGGACTTGTGTGTTTGGGGAACCAAGTTTGATCCCCCATATTGCCATATGCTAGAGCAGAGAGCAGTGCTCTCATCTCATTCACTCTCTGTGGCTCACAAAAATAAATAGATCAACCTAAAAAGAAGAAGGAGGAAAAGTGTGAACTACGGGGGACAGAATGGATGTCTCCATTCACTTTCTCAACCTGTGTGAAAGCCTCCTTAGTGGCATTTTAGAAAGTCTTATTCAGGGCCCTGAGGGTTTAGGAGTGGTTGGCACCTGTCATGCATTCCAGTCCACGAGCATGGGATTCCCAGCATGGCTCATTTAGCAGATGGTGTTATAGGGGCGCAGTGTCCAAGACCAATAAATAAACCTAACACTTTTATCCTTGATTCTTAAGCTCAGTTCTATCCTTAAAGTGAGATATAAATCTACCTATTGCCTTTTTCTGGTTTAGCCACTGGCTGTCTGCTGTCACTGGATTTCTTTATTCACCTTGCTGGTTTAATCTGGCTTTCAACCCAGTCCCTTACCCTTTGCTTCATTTATAACTCCCTCTGGCAGTGCATGTCTCCTGCTTTGTATTGTCTGACAGCTTTGTCAGGGTAAAGAGAATGTGGTGAGGGATGAGATATTTAGAGTACAGGAGAGATAATTTTCATCAGGGTTCGTTGAGGGTGGGGCATCCATGAAATATCTTCACTTGTTAAATCTAGGAGTGGCGAGTTAATGGAATTCCCATGTTGGGTTGGAAACTGCTCCAAGACAGATGAGTTATTAAGTGATAAGAAAGGGCATCCCTCAGGAAACTATCCAGGCTGCTAAAATAATAAATGTAAGTAAGGAAGGAAATGAAAAAAAAATCACTTATTATGGTATGTTTTCTTGGGGGTGGGAAGGGAGGAAGCATCAGTTTCCTTAATGCAAAAAATGACTCAAACATTACTAGGAATGCTGCTATGAAAATAAATAACAAAACCTCACTTTATTTTTCACAAATAAGCGAACATTTATGGAGATTCTGTTTGAAATGTAAACAAAACCTGTGTTACAGGTTGAGAACTATGACCTCCATTAAATAATTAACTTGCTTTCAAGGTGAAAAGTTATTGATATCATTTTAGGTGATCAACACAGAATGGCTAAGCAAGTCACAAATTAAACATTTTAAAAAGATCATCAGAGTTCACCCTCAAAATATCTTTCTAAACACCCTCAAACTAAACTTTCTGTAGTGAGATGTGAAGGAGAAATGAAAGAAAGGAATGGAGAGGGGGAGAGGTTGGGAAGGAAGGAGAGTGAGAGGTAGGAAGAGATTGATTTCTGTCATGGTTTTATTTGTAAAACAATAAATATTTAAAGAAGAATTATTTATATTTTCTCTGTGAGTTCTATTATGTGTGTCTATTTGCTCTATTTTGACATGATGGATGTTTGAAAAGGAAACACATCATGGGTAGTGTCTTTAAAAAAATAAAACAGAATATGGATATTGCATTCTGAGTTTGACCTGCTCCACCCTGAGTCTTATTATTTCTAACTTGAACGACAACAGACCTTGCAACTTGGGGAGTGGAAGGGTGGGAGGGGATCTGTTTTTCATCCATTCAAATCATACACTTGGATTTCTTTCTCCTAGATCTGTATGAAAGGCTTCAGAGGGGAAAAAAAATAGTTACTCATCATGTAACCTTTTATTGTGTAAGGGTCTGCTATCCCCAGTGTGTATTCTCCAAGAGACGCTGGATTTGGATTGTGGGCTGTTGCTTTTATCTGCTCCTCACTGATTCTCACTAGGCAGACATTCCATTGTACTGAGTACAGAGGATGCTGGAATCAGAGGTCGCAGTCTCCTGGGGCCAGCTGGTGCTGCTGAACTGACTTCTCTCCCTGCTCCCACACTGAGCTACAGCCAGCATTTCTCAGAAATCAATAAGAGCTCATAGAGTTACATGAATCTGAGGCCAGAGAAGAGAGACTCTAATTAAGCAATTAAACTTGTCAGGCAGAGGTCATTTTAATGCTCAGCCTTCGTGAACAGGAAACATAATGGAGTCATTTTTCTATGTTGACCATCCAGAGCCAGACCTAGCCATTGGGTCCAACTGCTGCCTTAGCAAGACTTACTCACAATGTGTCATTCAGGAGAGCTCAAGGTTAATTACACCAGCCATTCTAAAGGGATTGAGCAGAAAGTGCAAACATGTTCCCAAATTAGTTGAAACTTGAGTGCAAATTGAGCTTTCTGATTAGCTTCTCCGTGATGCCATCACCATTTCAACAAAAATCCCATAATTCAGTTCTTTCTCTCTTTTTCACAATAGCAGCATGAAATTCTAGAAGGCATACTTCTGCCATGTTATCTGAGTTCTCGTGTGGGCTGAAATCATGATCGTGCCAGAGAGTGAACTTAACACAGCACATTTTCAAATGGGTCGTTTGTAATGAGGCACTGATGGCAGGGGTAGAGACAACAAAAATCATTTATTCAGCCATGCACCCATTCTCAATTTGTACTTCACCCAGATTTATGCAAAGGCTGTCACCGTGGGCTGTCTGAGGAGAGAAGGATTGCTGTTTGTTCTTGTGGATTTTTTGCCTTTAGTTTCAAGAAGGTGTGAGGCTACATGTGACCTTATGCTGCCTCCATTTGGGACCTCTAGTGCTAGGTCTACTTTAAGAACAGCTTTCTTTAGTGTTACAAGCCAGTATGAAGATCCCATGCCCAAAGTGATTTCCCAGAAGATGGACAGAAGTTCAGTGCTGTCCAAGGCTGGCTTCCTGAATAAACCCACAACTGACCTTTCCTGACCCTCAAGAGTCTTAGTTTCTCCCACTCCACTTTTTTTCTATCCACAAACAGTGTCTCACTGGGTCATCTTCCCTAGCTTCCACCTTTCACTCACCCAAGTTTATTAGTAAACTAAGATTCCCCAAGCTATGAAGACTGTGAGTGGGGATCTCAGTCCCAGTAGCCAGACATATACCTGGCACTTAAGATGGAATGGATGGATAGGTGGGTGGGTGGATGGATGGATGGGACCCAGACCATAAAGTAACCTCGGTTTTATCTTCTCAGTTTCCTGGTTGCTTTTCATTCTGCAATTCAGTTCCCTGCATGCATACTTCAATGTTCACCGAAATACTCATCCTTTCTTAAGGCTTGATTGATCTTTCTGTTGTTTCTATTAATTTCTACTACTTCTGACCCTTCAGGACCTTAATTTTCTCAGTTTTACAATAAGGAGATGATAGTAAAACATCTCTAATCTCTCTCTTTTTTGAATCTTAATGTTCTATGCATCTCTGTGTTATGATTATCAGCCATAACAACTGTTAAATTAATATTCCCACTTCTGATGTGCAAACTATTGAGGAGCTTTCCAGACCTAATGTCTGGTTGGGACCAGTTGCTCAGTGTTGAAAACACACTTGAGCTCTATTAAAAGCTCCCTGAATATACCCTTTATCTGGCAGCACCATTGGCAGCTGAATATATTGCTCTTTGTTAATGACTTGGTTCAAGCAACACGACTGAGAAATTAACTTGAATGTCTCTAAAATGAATGATTGGCTTTGTACGAAATTAAACAGGAGATGTTATGCAAGATATTGGACTTCAGAGTCCACTTCATATCCAGTGGTCATCTAGCTATGAAGATAGATGGCTGACACTTCAATGCCTACCTTCATGAACCCCTGGACAACTGATTAATACTTTGAGCCAACTTTCCAGCCAATCCAGGACACTCCTGCCCAGTTCCAAGCCTCTGCAGAAATCCATTCCCTTAATTGGGTCCACTTGGCAATCACACACAGCAGCTCTCCACCCCAATTTACTCAAACAGTCCTTCTTCACATTTAGCATTTTATAAAAGGAAACTCATAAACTGTACACACAAAAATGACTTAGATTGTATAGGATCTATGTAAACTTCAATATAAAGCTGAAAATCAGACAAAAAAAGTTTTGGTAGGGTATGTGTCCTTCCAATTTGTCATTCTGAAAATAGAAAATGCAAAGAACCAATCCGGATCTTCATCAGGTATCTGCCCTGGTACCATATCCACCAGTCATTCCATTTATTTTGTACATTAAGCTGCTCTTTTTCCAAGCAGCTTGTCCTCTCCATGTGCTCAAGCTTTCTCATCACAGAATAAATAAAAGCCTGCAACTTTCCATTGATCTAGTCCTGCTCATGGATTTATGATCCTTTAGATTACACCATTCACTTGCACAATTTTGCGGAGAATCTAAGAGGCTCTGGCATCCAGCACAGTGTGAGTCTTTCATCACTGCCCACACCAACCCTGCTCTGTACAAGGTCAAAAAAATCAAACTGGGCATCCAGTTGCGTGCACATATTACCACATGCAGGGCTCAGGTTCAAGCTCCTATTTCCCACTTCCTGGCGGGATATTTCATGGAAGGTGAAGCAAGGCTGCAGGTGTCTCTCTCTCTTTATTCCTCTCTATCTCCTCCTCTCCTTTCAATTTCCCTCTTTATCCTATCAAATAAAAATGGAAAGAAAAAAATTTAATTATAAAAATGGTCACTGTGAACAGTGAATTCTAGTGTCAGCACTGAATCCCAGCTGTAAACTTGGTGGCAATGAGAGAGAGAGAGAGAGAGAGAGAGAGATATGGAGAGAGAAGCCAAATCCAGAGGTTCTGTTTTCTCTTCATTCTAGTTGGCTTATGGTGGATATCATAGTTTATTATTAAAAAAAATTTTTTAGAAAGATAGGAGAAGAGAGAAAAAATCAGATATCACTCTGGCACATGAGCTGCTGGGGATCTAACTCCGGACCTCATGCTTAAGAGTCCAAAGTTTTATCACTGCACCACCTCCAGGACCACTATTTATTTTTTTTATTTTAATTAAAGAAACAAGAAGAAAGAGATCAGAGTGGGCCACCAACAAAACAGCTCACTTGGATAGTGCACCGCTTTGCCCTGTCATGGTCCAGGTTTGAGCCAGCCCCCACCACACTGAAGAAGGCTTCAGTGCTATAGCTTCTTTCTCTAAATCTCTGTCTCATTCTTTCAACTTGAGTCAGTCCAAAGCAGAGAAGTCCTGAAGATTGCAATAAATGAATAAATAAATAAACAAACCAGAACTTTGCTTACATCTGACATATGGTGGTATTGGGGTTGAAACATGGGACTTATGAGAGCCCCAGACATGCAAGTCTGGTGTGCTGCCACTTCACATCTTCCCATTCCTGGATTGGATAATTTTTGGATTATTCACTCTTTAAAATCAACTGTATTTGTTCTTTCTGCTCTACAACTCATTTCTGAGTCCTCCCCTACTTCTCTAAATATCCTTTCTTTGTATCCTTTCCCTGTTTTCAATTTTTCCCTGTAAGTGGTGGTGGTGTTTCCTGAATAGTTTATTCCATTCTTTTCTGTTGGCAATAAGGTGATAAGGTGACCACAACTAATTCCAAGGCTTTAGCAACCATCAGAATACACAAAAACTAGCCTCAGACATGGATGTTGAGTTCAGACCCCATCCTGAGTAAGCACTGAACTCTGCAGGGACATTTAAACTCAAAAGTTTCCAAATCAAATTCACTCTAGATAACCCTTTACTCAACTAATGGCATCACAGCTTTCCCATTGTTTTCAGGAAAACTGTCTCATCTCCACCTCATTCACCCATCTCATCATCTAGCATGTAAATAGCCTCCAAGTTTTGGTGACTACAAGCCATAATAATTACCCAATATCACTCTTTCTCTGTACTTCCAAGACCAATGCCTAAGATTTTCCCACAGCTTCCCAAACAGACTTTACACTGACTTTTTTTGTTGTCAATCCAATTCTCAAAGAGGTGTGTTACCTTTACAAAATACAGCCTGACAACCTCACCAGTGTGTCTTGGAACTTCACCACTTGAAAGTTGTACTCCACTAGGGAAAGACAGAAACAGGTGGAGGGTATGGATCTACCTGCCAACACCCATGTCTATCAGAGAAGAAATTACAGAAGTCAAACCTTCAACCTTCCACATCCTATAAAGAATTTTATACAAATAACCCCATCCAAAAATGGGGGGGAGGACTTGGACAAAATATTCACCACAGAAGAGATCCAAAAGGCCGAGAAACACATGAAAAAATGCTCCAAGTCTCTGATTGTCACAGAAATGCAAATAAGGACAACAATGACATATCACTTCACTCCTGTGAGAATGTCATACATCAAAAAAGGTAACAGCAGCAAAAGCTGGAGAGGGTGTGGGGTCAAAGGAACCCTCCTGCACTGCTGGTGGGAATGTAAATTGGTCCAACCTCTGTGGAGAACAGTCTGGAGAACTCTCAGAAGGCTAGAAATGGACCTACCCTATGACCCTGCAATTCCTCTCCTGGGGATATATCCTAAGGAACTCAACACATCCATCCAAAAAGATCTGTGTACACATATGTTCTTGGCAGCACAATTTGTAATAGCCAAAACCTGGAAGTAACCCAGCAACAGATGAGTGGCTGAGCAAGTTGTGGTATATATACACAATGGAATACTACTCAGCTGTAAAAAATGGTGACTTCACCATTTTCAGCCGATCTTGGATGGACCTTGAAAAAATCATGTTGAGTGAAATAAGTCAGAAACAGTCGGATGAGTATGGGATGATCTCACTCTCAGGCAGAAGTTGAAAAACAAGATCAGAAAAGAAAACACAAGTAGAACCTGAAATGGAATTGGCATATTGCTCCCAAGTAAAAGACTCTGGGGTGGGTGGGGAGAATACAGGTCCATGAAGGATGATAAATGATATAGTGGGGGGTGTACTGTTAAATGGGAAACTGGGGAATGTTATGCATGTACAAACTATTGTATTTACTGTTGAATGTAAAACATTAATTCCCCAATAAAGAAATAAATTTAAAAAAAAAAGAATTTTAGTCCAGAGGTGTGGTTTATGGAGTAGCTGCAATCAGACCTTCGCTCCCCCCCCCCCCCATACAACTATTAAACACAACAAGAGACCTAATTGGAAACATAATCTACAGCTGAAAAAAATCCACAGCCTCCGGTGGGTGCTGGCATGTACAGCTGGGGAAACAGGAGTGGGTTGGAAGACACAGTCCATGGAAAAGAGAGCTCTGGGCTGACAGCGCTTGGCACTGGCCCGCGCCATATTAGGCAGTAACGCAGTTAGCAGGCTCCCCCGAAGAAAAGAAATTGGAGCTTAAAACCTCTCAATCTTTGACTCAGGGTTCTGTTCATTTTTGTTTATTCTCAGTCTGAGTTTAAGACAAAGACAAAACTCAGTCCACAAGGTAGCCCAAAACACCCCTCCCCACGCACACCGCAGCAGATTCAAATAAGTGGAAAGCAAAGACCACAACAGCACCACCTTCTGGCCAACATACCTAGCACCATACACACGAAAGCAAAGAGGCAGAAAGTTAAATAGCATGTCACATCAAATAGAGAAAAGCAAATCAGGTGAAATCCAAGAAATTCCAGATACAGAGAATCTATCAGAGACAAACTATAGAAATCTTATGAGAACTTTACAAGAGTATAAGCAAGAATTGAAAGAGCATTTTTCTTTGGAATTTGATAAGAAGCTACAAAGTGTGAAAGAAGAACTCAAAGCAGAGTTCACTAAGCAGTTAAAAAGCACAGAGGAAAAATTTTAAACAAAACTGTAAGGACTGAAAGACATCTTTAGTGTAGTTCAACCTCAGGTAGAAAGCTTAGGTAATAGACTCACACATGCAGAAGGAAGAGTTTCCAATCTAGAAGACACAATTAGCCCACTCTTTCAATTCAAAGATGAGGGAGAGGAAAGGTTTAGAAAGAATGAAGCTACTCTCTGTCAAATTGCAGGCTCCATAAAAAGGTCGAATATACGAGTTATAGGGATACCTGAGGAAGTAGACTGAGTCAAAGGTCCAGAGGCAATTTTCAGAGAAATTTTAGATGAAAATTTCCCTTACCTAAGAAATCCTCAGAATATACTTATTTTGGAGGCAGATCGATCACCCAGGTTCACAAATCCAAAACAATCAACACCAAGGCACATTATTGTAAATTTATTAAAACTCATGACAAGGAGAAAATTTTGCAGGCTGCTAGGGAAAGGAAAGAAGTTACATATAAAGGGAGAAATATCAGACTTTCATCAGACTTTTCTTTACAAACACTAGAGGCAAGGAGAGAGTAGAATGACATATTCAAGGCACTAAAGGAGAAGGAATTTCAGCCATGAATTTTGTATCCTACAAAATTATCCTTTATGTATGAAGGAGAAATAAAGAAGGCATTCCCAAATACTCAGAAACTAAAGGAATTTGCCACACTCAACCCCACCTTACAAGAAATACTGAATGGAGCCTTACAGGAAAGGAGGAAACAAAGAAACATAAGTTATCAGTGAGGTTAACAGCAGTAGACTAGAAACAAAAACACAATAAAATAGGAAAGAACAACAAGCAAATAGGGGAGGGAATTAAAAGACGAAGAAGCCTTATCAAGTGTTTGTTAATCAAGATCAACTTAAAGAAGACTTTTCTAGATAAACAATGCTTGTTACTATACACAGGTAACCATAACACAAAACAGAGAACAAGAAAAATTAGTGAGGAATTCACTACAGAAACTCATCCACACAATAGGTTAGATAGAAACAAATGGGAAAAGACTCAACAATTTAAAATAAACTTAAAACAAAAATTAGAATGGACATAAGTAAACCACATATATCAATAATCACCTTAAATGTGAATGGCCTAAATTCACCTGTCAAAAGGTACAGAGTAGATAAATGAATTAAAGAACAGGATCCATCCATTATATGTCTTCAGGAAACACACATCCAAAGAAAAGACAAACAGAAACTGAATATAAGAGGTTGGAGCAAGATGTTTCAAGCTAATAAAAAAAAGGATAGGGACAGCTATCCTATTCTCTGAGAAAATAGACTTTCATGTAAAGAAAGTAGTTAAAGATATAGAAGGACATTAAATGTTAAATGTTCAATCCAACAAGAAGATATAACCATCATAAATATATATGCCCCCAACTTAGGAGCACCCAAGTATATAAAACAAACACTTACTGAATTCAAGGGAGACATTGATAGCAACACAATAATAGTAGGAGATTTCAAAACACCATTCACAGCAAGAGACAGAACATCTAGACAAAAAAAATTAATAGAGAAATAGCAAACTTAAATGAAATCATAAATGAAATGGACCTAATATATATAGAGAGTTTTCGATCCCCAAAGTAGTGAATACATATTCTTCTCAAGTACACATGGAATATTTACAAGGATTGATCATATGCTGGGCCATAAAGACAACCTAAACAGAAATGTAAATATTAAAATTATAAAATGCATCCTCTCAGACCATAAAGGCATAAAATTAGAAATCAATCAAAAAAGGAAAAGAATTTTCCCCAAAGCTAGAAAATATGCTGAACAATAAATGGGTCATTGTAGAGATCAAAAAATAAATTAATAATTATCTTGAAAACAATGTAAATGAAGAAACCAGTTCTCAGACCTTATGGGATGCAGCAAAAGCAGTGCTGAGAGGAAAGTTCATAGCAATACAGGCCCACATTAATAAACAGGAGAAATCACTACTAAGACATCTAACAACCCACCTCAATCAACTAGTAGTAGAGTAACAAAAAGAACCAACAGTCATCCGGAAATAGGAAATAGTCAAAATCATAGCAGAAATTAATGAAATAGAAAACAAGAAGACCATTAGGAAGATTAATGTAAGCAAGAGTTGGTTCTTCGAAAGGATAAATAAAATAGATAAGCCACTACCTACAGTCACCAAGAGAAAAAGAGAGAATGCTATGGTAAAATCACTCAAAAATGAAAAAGGAGATATTACAACAGATGATTCAAAAGATTATGCAAGAGTATTATGGACACCTGTATGGAACCAACTTTGGCAACTTAGAAGAAATGGACACATTCCTAGAGTCATACCCACTACCAACCTTGACACAAGAGGAAGTAGATAAACTTAACAGGCCAATCACTAGTAAAGAAATTGAAACAATAATCAAAAGCCTACCCAAGAACAAAAGTCCGGGTCCTGATGGCTATACTAATGAATTTTACAAAACATTCAAAGAAGAACTAACAGTCATCCTCCACAAACTCTTCCAGAAAATAGAAGAGAGAACACTCACAAATACATTCTATAAGTCTAACATCACCCCAAAGCAGAAAAGGACCCCACCAGAAAAGAAAACTATAGACCTATATTCCCTGATGAATATTGATGCAAAGATTCTCAACAAAATCTTGGTTAATCGAATACAACAATATATTAAGAGAATAATCCACCAAGATAGTGGGATTCATCCCTGGGAAATAGGGATGGTTTAATATCTGTAAGTCAATAAACCTAATCCACTATATCAACAAAAGGAAAGATAAAAATAACATGACTCTACCAATTGATGCAGAAAATGCATTCAACAAAGTACAACACCCATTTGTGATAAAGGCCCTCGAGAAACTGGGAGTGGAAAGAAAATTCCTAAACATAATAAAGGCTATATATGATAAACCCATGGTTAACGTCATAGTCAATGGGAAAACACTGAAAGCTTTTCCCCTAGAATCAGGAACTAGATAAGGGTCCCCACTCTCACCATTTTTAAGCAACATAGTCCTAGAAATCCTTGCCATAGCAATCAGACAAGAAAGAGATATCAAAGGAATACAAATTGGAAAGGATGAAGTTAAACTCTCATTATTCGCAATATGTTGATAACCTAGACGGCCCCAGAAACTCTGCCAAGAAACTATTGGAAATCATCAATAAATTCAGTAAAGTAGCAGGCTACAAAATCAATACCCATAAATCCGTGGCATTTATTTATGCAAAAGATAGGTCAGAAGAAATGAAACTGAAGGAAGTAATACCATTCACAATTGAACCCAAGAAGATCAAATAGCTAGGAATAAATCTAACAAAGGATATAACTATAAGACACTGCTAAAAGAAATAGAGGATGACACAAAGAAATGGAAGAACATACCCTGTTCATGGATTGGGAGAATAAATATCATTAAAATGGCAATTTTAAATATCATTGGACATTTAAAATGGGAAAACTATTGTGGTTACAGGGGGGACAGACTTTTGGTGGTGGGGAAGATGTGGAACTCTGGTCTTATCACTATTTAGTGCTATCAATAGAAATATGACATATGGGAGGGGTGGATAGATTTAATATCTCAAGTTCCCCAACTGCCTAGACTATAGTCCTAAGCACAAATACTAGCTCTTGCTAATATTTATCTTAGATTTGCAAAATTTTCATACTCTGATAAGGGGATTAATTGTTTATGGATCTCTAAAGATGTATTGGAAAATAAAGCTCTGCAAACATCTAAATCAATTACAGCTCTAGGCCAGGTAAGTCAAGACCTTTGGACCTTGTAAGTATTTAAAATATAAGGAGGTCCAGATAGGATACCACTAGAAGCGTTCAGATCATAGGTAAGTATAATAACACAGATACTTAGCCCCTCAACTAACCTGGCTATAATAATTAATTATTGATATTTTAACTTTCTCTAAGACTATAAGAAACCCCTTGCATCCTCTTTAACACCTGCATTTCTCCTAGTCCTGGTACCTCTAGGATATGCCCATACTTCTTGAAATTCCTTTTCTATGATTTCTTACCTCCATACCATCCCTGTCAACTTTAACCAAATCGCTACTGGTACTATCATCCAGAATTATGCTGCTACTGAAATCCTACTGTGGACTGTAACCTGAGATACCAGCCTGAGAAGTCAGCCTCACAACTCTTCAAGTCTGGTGTTCCACTCTGACACCATTCTCTCAGACAATATTCTCATCAAACCTCAGATTAGTTACCAAAATCAAGCAAAACTATTATAGTTGTATGCCCTCAGGAACATGGCTAAAATAGTTTCCCTAGCTTTATTCTACCCTAAAATCCCTAATCTCATCTGCTCTGATCCTACTTTGTGGTTCATTAATCATCTTGTTTCAATTTAGGTCTTACCACCTTCCAGATACCAGGCTGCAGATGCTACCATGACTCCACCCCAACTTCTCTGGGCAGATGATCTCACCAATGTGTCCTGGACCTTCTCTTTTCCAGTGCTCTATTCCACTAGGGAAAGATAGAAACAGGCTGGAGGTATGGATTGACCAGTCAACGCCCATGCTCAGCAGAGAAGCAGCTACAGAAGCCAGAACTCCTACTTTCTGCTTCCCATAAACAACCTTGATCCATACTCCCAGTGGGGGAGAAGTGATAGGATGAAGATAAGGGGACTCTGCACTCCAGCTCCATCTGCACCCAGAGAGAGAGAAGGAAAAGGAGAGGGACATATGGAGGTAGATTTGATGTCATAAGTGGTTTAGAGGGAAAGAGAAGATTGAATCAGGAAAAGAAGGGTTAACTGTATAAATGTGGCCAGATAGTTGTAGAGAAGATGGCTGGCCCATGTCTACAGCCTTAGGGGAACTGTGGTGGATTGCAGTGGGGAAGAGTGAAGATTCAGAACTCTGGTGGTGGGAATGGTGTGGATTCAAACCCCTGTCAACATGTAATTCTGTAATTTAAAAATATAAAAAATAAAATAAAATGGTGGCTCTTGGGGAAAAAAATATGTTTTAGTCCATACTCCCAATGGGGAGGAAACTATAGGGCAAAGATGAACAGAGGGCTTTGAACTCCAACTCCATCAGGATCCAGAGAGAAGAGGAAATGGGAGGGGCATTTGGATGTATGTATATATGTGACTTGGAAAGGAAAAGAAGATGGAACCTTAAAATAATGGGCAAACATATACAAATATAGACAGATAATTATAGAAATAATAGTGAACACATATATGGAACCTTGGACAAACTGCTATAGCTTACAGTGGAGGAGTTGGGGATCCAGAATTCTGGTGGTAGAATGATGAAGAGTTCTACCCCTTTTATTTTGTTATTTTGTAAATTAATATTAAATCACTCATGAAAAAAGAGAAAGAAATAAGAATGAAATTTTGTAGAAAATAAAGTGCAGTCTGAGTAATATTATTCTTTTTGTTTCACAGAAAATATTCATTGGCCCTACACTTCTAAAAGATAATTTTCACCAAAGCGTGAAAGATTTTGTCCAATTTGGATATCTACAGGTCCTTGGTCTTCCCATGCTCCCCAGCACGTACTACACACTGAGCACAGCATTCTTCTTTTGTATTCCCAAATGTCTGTGTAAGTTCATATATCTGTGCATAATTTCCACTGCTCCTCCCTCACAGCCTCCTCTCTTGGCCTTACTAATTTCTTTCTACTAATGAAATTCTGACACTTAAATGTCATCTCCAGTGAGAAACCTTTTTTGGCTTCCAGGCTCCAGTGATTCACTCTTTCTGCTTTCTCCTGATGGTTATTACCCTTTACTCTTAGGAACACTAAATGCTAGGTGCTGTCCTATAAGAAATGACCACAAATATGTTTTTCTTCTACTGAAATCTCTGAAACCCAGAATCACAGATAGAATGCCTGATCTTGGCTCCTAAGATATAGCTCCTAATATTCCATCCCATCTTCCTCCATCCAGCACTAGTTGAATATGACCCTGAAAGTGCTGACAATTAGTTATGATTCTGATGGTGACTAGATGAACTGAGAAGTCTCTGTGACAAGTGGGTGACTTACACTACTTTTCTCCAGGGAAGCAAACAGCTAGAAAATGCCAATATTCAGCCTTAGTTACAAATCTTTCTCCCAGGGAGCTGGATTTCTTTCTTTCTTTTTTTGTCTCCAGGGTTATCATTGGGACTTGGTGTCTGCACTACAAATCCACTGCTCCTGGAGGCTATTTTTTCCTTTTTGTTGCTTATTGTTGTTATATCAACAATTATTGTTGTTACTGCTGTCATTGTTGTTGGACAGGACAGAGAGAAATGGAGAGAGTAGGGGAAGACGGAGAGCGGGAGAGAGAAAGAAACACCTGCAGACCTGCTTCACTGCTTGTGAAGTGACACCCATGCAGATGAGTAGCTAAGGGCTCGAACCAGGATCCTTACTCTTTGTGTCATGTGCACCTAACCCGCTGCACTACCACCCGGCCCCCAGGAGCTGGATTTCTTAGCCTTGCCATCATGGTGAATTACACTGCTGGTACAGTATAATTTCGATATATATATATATATATATATATATATATATATATATATATATATATATTTTTTTTTTTCTGCCTTAGATTATCGCTGGGGCTCAGTGCCTGCACTACAAAGTCACTGCTCCTGGCAACCATCTTTTTTTCTATTTTATTGGATAGGACAGAGAGAAACTGAGGAGGAGGAAGAGAAAGATAGACAGTTGCAGACCTACTTCGCCACTTGTGCAGCAACACCCCTCCCTCCCCAACAGGTGGAGAGGCCCAGGCTCCAACCTGGATCCTTGCTTGGGTCCTTGTACTTCATATCTGTGTGCTTAAGTGAGTGCATCACTTCCCAGGCCCCTATATCAATAACTTATTCAAGTGCTTGGCAGTCTCTGCTTTTAAATGCATTATGTTTCCTTTGGTGGGAACACTCCAATACCATCACACAGGAGTCCTTCCTTCTCTGTGTGGTAGGTTATCAGCATCTGCTCTGCTTATACTCTATGCTACTCACACAGTTACATAGTCACCAGTGATAGTTTTCACAGGACAAACCCCCATTGCTAAGCAATATATGATTGCATTATGTTTTCCCCTCAGGACAATTTCCTAGCTAGTTATAACATTCTTTGTTTATCATGGGGGATTAGAAAAGTATGTTTTTCTATATTTTGCTTGGCTGTTTAGGCTCCTCGGGATTACTGTTTCTGTAACTGATGTATCTCATCAGTTTTGGAAAAAGTTGTTTAATTTACTTCCATTCCATTTGTCTCTCACTTTTCCTTCTGAAATTTAAATTAAATTTATGTTATACCTTGTATGTCTTAATCTCTTTTTTTTGTATTTTTATCTTTTAACTTATTCAAGTTTTAATCCCCAGATAGATTCTCCTAACATCTTTTCTCTTCATTGCTGTCTAGTCGAACATGCTGAAATACCCTGAGATCTTATTTTTTAATTTTTTTTAATTTTATTTATTTATTTATTCTCTTTGTTGCCCTTGTTTTTTTTTTGTTGTTGTTGTTGTAGTTATTATTGATGTCATTGTTGTTGGATAGGACAGAGAGAAATGGAGAGAGGAGGGGAAGACAGAGAGGGGGAGAGAAAGACAGACACCTGCAGACCTGCTTCACCGCCTGGGAAGTGACTCCCCTGCAGGTGGGGAGCCAGGGGCTCGAACCGGGATCCTTCCGCTGGTCCTTGTGCTTAGCGCCACCTGCGCTTAACCCGCTGCGCTACCGCCCGACTCCTGATATCTTATTTTTAAGTACTTATCCAGTTCAAAAGAATTTACTTGATTCTTGTTTATATTTGCAATGTTCCTTTCTATAGTTTCCTTTGGCTATAGAATGCTTTAAGTTTGATTATTTTTATCTCCATCTTTAGTCTCCATTATCTGTTATTCATATTTTATTTATGTAACATTATCTTCTGATGTATATCTTTGATGCTGTGCTGGCGACTGAATATGAAAAATCATTGACAGAATTGAGGCCTAGGATGGTTTTATCTCCTTTTGAAGAAATGTCAAACCGCTTTTGGCAAATATCCAAGCCCTAGATTTCATTATTAATATAAGGTCCCTTCTTATGAATCCATGGCTTGAGATTGATGGGACCACTCTAGTGACTCCAAGCCAAAAGACAGTCTGCGGAGGCTCTTTCACTTTCATTTTGTCCACAATATGGAATCCTATCCAGGAATTCCCTTCTATCCAGATCCTGGAATTAAACATGCTTCCTCATTAGTCAGAGAGGCTCCAAAGTGCTGCCTGACCCATTCTACATCCACAAATACCTTCTGAGCAAAAGCAGCTACAAACACCAGTCTTACCCATGTCTCAATTATGTTTTTAAGCATCACCCAAAATATTCTAATTGTCATTGTCAGAAGAGTTGGTCTAAGTTATCATTGTGGAAAGCAGATGATAGTTTCCCTTAAGGTAATGAGTTTACATAGTAATTTAGTTTCTACTCTACTGTTTTTATAAAAAATGATTGATTGATTGATGAGAGAGGAAACACATACACACACACACACACACACACGGAAGTCCTAAATTCTACTACTTACTACTCTGATATACCTCCAGCTGAATTTTTTGAGGTGTTTTTTTTTAAGCTGAATGTTAAAATTAGTCTGTTGAATTTTGTGTAAGAAACTGTCAGGAAACTACAATAGAAATATCTGTTAGCTGGGGGCCAGGTGATAGCACAACAGTTGAAACACAAGTTGCAAAGCACAAGGACAGGCATAAGGATCCCAGTTCAAGCCTCTGGCTCTCCACCTACAGAGGGGTCACTTCACAAGCAGTGAAGCAGGTCTGCAGGTGTCTATCTTTCTCTCCCCCTCTCTGTCTTCCCTTCCTCTCTCAATTTCTCTCTGTTCTATCCAACAACAATGACAGCAATAATAACAATGATAAACAGCAAGGGCAACAAAAGGGAAAAAATAGCCTCCAGGAGCAGTGGATTCATAATGCGGCAATGACCCTGAGGCAAAAATTTAAAAAAAGAAAAAAGAAATATCTATTAGCCAAAATAAGCTGTTTTAAAAGTAAGTGAAATGTTTTTAAATATAAATAAAAGGTGGAAAAAAATTCCCTAGAAAAAATAACATCCAGAAAAAAACTAGATTAAAAAAAGAAAATATCCAAGCAACTGGACTCTCACATTGACTATAAAGTGTTGTAATGGAATATTACTCAGCTATTAAAAACAGTGAAGTCATCTCCTTTGCCTCATTTTGGATGGAACATAAAGGAATCGTATTACGTGAAATAAACCACAAAGAGAAGCATAAATATATCATGATCTCATTTATAGTTAGAACTCAAGAAAGAAGGACAGGAGGGGAAAACACAAAGTGAGTCTTAAGCTGGGCCTGGTCTATTGCACCAAAGCAAAAGAGTCTGGGGAAGGAGGGGAGAGAAGACATGGAGAGGGGTGCTGGGGTCCTGGTGCACGATGATGGTAAAGTATCTGGACTGGGGTGAAAGTTTTCTGCAGACACTGATCATGGGAGATGAGAAGCTATACCTATGTTTCAACAACCAGACTGCAAACCATTAACCCTTCAATAAAACAATAAAAAAATAAACCCTCTAAAGTGTTCATGTGAGAATGCATTACAATGTTGGCAGTAACAAAAATTTTTGCCATCTAACCAGCTAATCACTCCATCTATTCTCTTCTACTCCCCATGTTCCATCTATTCTCATTGACTCTGATTTATTCCGGTAATTCATCTACTAAGAACAGTAGATCAGAAACTACATTACTATGTACATTTTGGGATCACCTTTTAATTTGCTTTTAAATTAAAAGAAACCCCTTTTATGTTGTCAATAGCTATATTTCCTATGATTTGACACAGACAAAATTCATAGCTAGTATATTCATAAATATGCTCATTTGGTGCTGTTTTCCCAAACTTGACAGGAGACGAAGCTTGAAATTTATGTCACTTACTGCAATACAGGAGTCCTGAGGCTCAAGGTCAAAATCGGTGAAGTTCAAAAGGACATGATGCTTTTTTTCTACCTGAATTATCCAGGAACATTCAGTATTACTCCTGTAAGGACTGGGATAATTTGGAGAGTGAATCTCTCCACTGGGAGCTTGGAAAATTCCACCACAACCTGTAGGTGAGAAACCCAATTCAATAATGAGAGAAATCTTTGATGTATAAATCTCAACATATCACCTAGCAACGTAGATATTTACTTTGAACACCAGTTTTATGAGACTGACGTGCTGCCTACTGCACTAAGGAGGCAACTACCACCAATTTTATATAGTTGATGCTAAATCACTATCCACCATGAATTATTCATCCCCCCCAAAATTAAGGAAAATTAAGTAAATATTTTAAAACCTTTAAATAATAATGGCAAATGCAAATTTTAAAATTACTGAAAATAAGTACTAATGAAATCATATTGTACAAAGTCAAAAAAATGCTTTTACATTGTCCCCTTAAAATAGAACATAATCTAAGATAATTCCATATGCCTTTCTAAGAATTTCAATAATTCAATAATGTATCCTTCATTTTTTAGTGTTTTTTTCTTTTCTGCTTTCTTTCTCTTTTCCTTCCTTCCTTTCCCCTTTCTTTTTTAAAATTTTTCTATATTTATTTACTTTCCCTTTTGTTGCCCTTGTTGTTTATCGTTGTTGTTGTTGGATAGGACAGGGAGAAATGGAGAGAGGAGGGGAAGACAGAGAGGGGGAGAGAAAGAGAGACACCTGCAGACCTGCTTCACCACTTGTGAAGCAACTCCTCTGCAGGTGGGGAGCCAGGGGCTTGAACCTGGATCCTTATGCCTGTCCTTGCACTTTGCGTCACATGTGCTACTCCTGACTCCCCCTCTCCCCCTTTCTTTCTTCCTCCCCTTCTTTCTCTTTCTTTCTCTCTTTCTTAATTTCTCTCTCTCTCTCTCTCTCTCTCAGAAAGAAAGAACCACAGCATTGTTTTGGCACATGCCATCCCAAGGACTCAGGACTTCAAACCCAAGAATCTAACTCTTTATTCATGGCACCACTTTCAAGGTCATTGTATACTCTCTTTTAAAAATTTAATGCTTTGGACTTAGCAATCACTAATACTTTTGTTCCTATGATGTTTTCAAATATCTGTCAGTATCTACCTGTATAACCCACCACTTCTTGACTTTAAGATGATATAAATCAATCATGGGAAAATCCAGTATTATTTTGGGGGAGGGCATCTAAACAAAATTATAGATATCTCTAGCTGACATACTATTACTTTAATTCTTACCAAAATATATAATGAACCAGCAAGAGCTAACATAATTTTTATTTTCCCTTAGAGTTGGAAAAGTAGGACCATGGAGAGTTAGGGGTGATATTTTTGCTTTGGTATTCTCTAGCTATGTAACTCCGTCACTAACGTCTAGAGAAAATTATATTTCCTTATGAAGTGGCATTCTTTATTAGTAAGATGTGGATATGATATAAATTTTTCATTACAGTTGTAATAATGAAATAACACAATTCTTGAAGGATAGTTACAGAAAGTTCCTAGCACATAGTATTAAATATATGTGGCAATCATAAGCAGCTGTGTAGGTAGGTTAAAACCTGCTAAAATAATTTGTGTACTATTTCTTTACTTTAATAATCTTCAAGAAACTTATTTGAATTGCCTAAGCTCATGCATAGAAAGCCATTATATAATACATGTCAGTTTTGTGGGTTCCACTAATATGTGAAAGTTTGACATTTGCCATGAATCCAAAGTTCCATGTATACTATAGCACAGAGTAATCTAGCACTCTGCTGATGCCCAGATCTGAGACTGGAGGACAGACACAAGTACCTTGAGAGCAAGTGAGTTTAACCAATCACCCTGTTTCTGTTCTCATTTACCTTTTCACATACAGGGTAACACTTTTTCCACATTTTTCTGAGGAGAGTATATATCAAAGTATCATATGCCACCTGGGAAGTCATGAAGAGCTCAGGTTATGACCTTTAAACTTCTTTCCAATTGTTGGGTGAACTTTAACAAGAGCTCAGCTTAGTCAAGGTCTGTAAAATACTTCCTTGGTTCACTCACCTCCAGGAACTTCTTGCCAGGAGACATTAAAGCCTCTCCTGTTTATGGATGTGTCAGTCTTGAATCGAATTGCTAGCTCATTCCCAGTGCTGGAGACCTGCATGGGGTTTTCAGATGATCTATGGGTACACAGCTGAGCTAGTCTTGGAGAGTGAAAATCAGGGCCTCCATAGACCTAAAATGGGATATAAATGGGGGGGGGGGGGGAAGACTCAGACTGAATTACATTGAAGTAGTTACAGTCCTCACCCTGACTCTCTTTTATTATCAGCTCTTGTATTTTATTATCATTAGAGGTTGAAATCACAATATCCATGGGTGGGGATGAACTGTAAACTTGAACTGTGTTTTCAAAAGCACTCCCTCTGCCACCCGCCTCTGAAACACTCAACTTTAGACACCCATGAATGTCTGCCTGTTCCACCAGTCAAAACTGCAGTATCAAATAGATTATTCCAGAATCTTCTCTTCTCCACATCCTTTCTATGTCTTTATGGGACTTCCTGCTGTTCTTGGCAGAGTTATCACAGATAATACAATATCAAATCTGAATTTTCTAAAGTTTCCTAGGCACATAGATATTTGCATGAATCCACTGTAATTTGTGAAAGTTAAATTCATTGATGGCTATTGACCTGACAGTTCTATTTTTTAAATATTCCACTTTTCAGGCTGACTAATGTATAGGATTAAAGATTTGATATAATATTAGTGCATCTTTAGAGGTTGTAGAATTATAACCTCCTGGGCCTGGGATATATGTCAGTGGGTACATCACATGTCTTACCATGCATGGGGACCCAGGTTTGACTTCAGCACCATAGTGGGGCACCATGGAAATCACCAAGAGATCCAGGGATGGGAGAGCAGTGCTTCAGTGTCCCTCCCTATTCCCTTTCTCTTTCTCTTTCTCTCTCTGCTTCCAAGTATATAGAATGTTAAAATGGGGACCAGGGAAGCTGCTTGGTGGTATCACACATGAAATAGACTTTTGATTCATTCCCAGCACTACAAAAAAAAAAAAAGAAAGAAAAGAGAGAGAAAGAAAGAAAGAAAGAAAGGGAGAAAGAGGAAAGAAAAGAAAAACAAGTACAACTTTCATCAGTTGTTCTGTAAATCAACATAAAGCAACACCTGCAGTTCCTTTCTGTGCCTGCACCCAATGGTCATTGATAGGAATATAACCAAGAGCAACTTCTGCTCAGGAATTGCCAAGTGTGTGCCCTAGTATCAGTGTGGTTCTCTCAAGCCCCATCTCAGCAATTGTCTCCTTAGTCTCACACTCCACATCATCCTGCAGACATGGCTAGTCCAGGCACAGCCTCCAGGACACCTCATACAGGTTTCTCAATGACACCTGAGTCCTGTGTATCTCGTGTGTGTGTGTGTGTGTGTGTGTGTGTGTTTGTGTGTGTGTGTGTGTGTGTGTGTGTGTGTGTGTGTGTGTGTAAAAGACAGAGAGAGAGAGAGAGAGAGAGAGAGGTGGTTGAAGTGGGTTGGGAGGAAGCAAGGAGGGAAAGAAAAAAATCAAAAGACTTACCTATACCTATAGGTCTTGTTAAACTTGAACTTGTCCCATTTGGGGTGACAGTTTTCAGGCATAATGGAATCTGGGTCCTTCCCCCTCCCTGGCATGTACATGCTCATAACTGATAATCAGTGTCAGAAGCAATGCTCAGTGGGACATGAGTGCAGGACCCTGTCCTCCCACTTCCCACCTCTTATGTCTGGGGGTCCCCTGTGCTGGAGTAGCTCTTGCTCATGCATCAGATCCCTCATCCTTGCTCACCCTCAGAGCAGCTATTGATGGATTGAGACTCACTCAAGTGTTTTCTGGGGAGGGAAGTGAAAACAAGGAGTCTCCTCTTGGAGAGGAGTGTGTGATGTGAATCTATAATGATGTCTTTGTCTGATTAATTCCCCCCAGCCAGGCGGGAAAGGCCAAAGTGAATGAAAGTGCTGTTCCTCTGAGGGCCAAGCACAAGGGCCATAATTGCAGAGGAATGAAGCAGGCTGCTGGCTTCAGGCTTATTTTCATTAGGAGGACCTATGTTTGTGTGGCCCCGCAAGTCCCATCAAAGGCTGAAAACAGCCTTGTGTGGCGCTTTGCACAGATACATGTGCATATGGGAGACTGTCTCTTGTGTGGCATCTTTCCCACTTTCAAGATTCCCCTACCCCTCATCCGGGGTGCCATCAATAGAGCACAAACTGCCAGCGTGTGCTTCTAATCATCCAACCCCAATAAACAGCACATACTTGGAAGGAACAGCGTGCACCAGGGTTTAGTCTTCACAAAGAAAACTTGTACATCAGCAGATTTTTTGTGTGTGTGTCTTTCTCTTGAGATTACAAACATAACGGGTGTGAATCCGCAGAGCCTAGCAGAATAGACACTGCTGCTTTTGACATTCTCTGCTTCCCCTCTTATTGGGCTGGGCTCACAGAGAGGGCCTGAGGGAGCCAGCTACCCATACCAAGGATTGTCTTGGTTTGTTGCAACAAGGCAGTGAATTTCCTTTACTGTGTTTCATGCCAGTCCAGGTTTCTTTCTCAGACTTAGGGAAATATCAGAGTGTTTCCATGTGCGGAACAAAAGAACGGTACTTTTGGCTTCCACAAATAAAAACAACAGCTAGCACATGACTCTTCAAAAGAAGGAAAAGATAGAAAGAATTCCAGGGTGTGGTTCATCTAACTCTAGCATATGACTAAACTTTTGGGGGGGAAAGAATTGGTCTGGTGATCAGAGATTAAAAAAGCACTCAAGATAGAGAAGATTTCAAAGCCTGAGGTTTTAATCTGCTTTGAACACTACTTTCTGCTCTGTTAGCTCCATTTATCATTACAATTAAGCCAGCATTCCAGGGAAATGAGTAACCAAATGACTGTTGCTCAGTGCAACTGGTCACTTTCCTGACATGGATTTTTGAGGTGGGAAATGCTAGCTCCAGCTTAAATTGGGTGAGATGTAGGTAAACCCAATATCTGGCAGCATAAGGTTCTACTTGACTGTGCTGGGCAGACAGGGAAGGAAAACAGACAGGTTGGGAACAGATGGGTCAGGAAGTAGGCACACCCACCAAGAGAGACACTTTTGACCCTATCATTCACATGTTATTAGTATCTGCAGCATGAGGAAAGACAATATCACTTTACTGCAGCCTTTCTACCTGACTCAAACATCTATAGAGAACCCTGACAGGGTTTTGGAACAGAATGTAAGTAAGCCCTTCATTTCTGACTTAAGAAAACAAACAAACTTGGGGACAGTGGTGGTGCACCTTTTGCTTAAAAAGTGGATAGTAAAGCATGTTGAGGTGGCAATCGTTGTGTTGGTTAGGTTGTGATCGGTGGATGCAATATTATTTGGTTTGGATTGGGAGATGCATACAGGAAAGTGGGCCCTATCCAAGGGTTCCAGGACTGAGGGAAGTAGGGGCTCTATAGTGGAGATGTGAGGTTCCTGCTGTCTTAGGGTTCAAAAAGACAATCGATAGTTAATGTTATCATCACATTATTTGTTAATTGGGTTAACTTTGAAAAGTCCCTTTGTTATGGTTTGCTGTATAGTATCCAGTATCTTGTATATAGCTGTGCTATTGGATGCTTCTAATCTACTTGGTCTAGGCTTTTGAGAGAGTCCACATATCAAATACATAGCCTATATATTAAAAAGATTCAGTTTGTCTTTTGAGAAACTTTGAGACATACAATTGATTTGACAACCCTTCAGCTTCATTACTCGGGTGGGACCTTTCCTTTTATAGTACACTCTAATTTCATCTCAGGTAGTTCACTTTCTAACAAAGTCCCATAACCTAGATATACACCAGTTTCTGTGAGAGAGAGCTTATGTGCATACGTATCCATAAACTACTGCAAAATATATACCTGAAAGCAGAAGTACACTAGAGTTTGCAGTGAGTACCTCCCTAACACTTCCTCTCCACTATTCCAAGCTTGGGATCCATGATTGCTCAACAAATTGTTTGGCTTCATATGTTAACTCTCTTTTCAATCACCAGGTTCCAGATGCCACCAGGATGCTGGCTAGGCTTCCCTGGATTGAAGACCCCACCAATATGTCCTGGAGCTCAGCTTCCCCAGAGACACACCTTACTAGGGAAAGAGAGAGGCAGACTGGGAGTATGGACCGACCAGTCAACGCCCATGTTCAGCGGGGAAGCAATTACAGAAGCCAGACCTTCTACCTTCTGCAACCCTCAATGACCCTGGGTCCATGCTCCCAGAGGGCTAGAGAATGGGAAAGCTATCATGGGAGGGGATGGGTTATGGAGATTGGGTGGTGGGAATTGTGTGGAGTTGTACCCCTCCTACCTTATATTTTTGTTCATTAATCCTTTCTTAAATAAAAAATTTTAAAAAAAAGTGGATAGTACACATAGTACTATGAGAAAGGACCCATGTTTGAGCCCCCATTCCCTACATTCACGAGTGGTGAAGCAGATCAGAAGGTGTCTATCTTTTTCTCTTCCCACTTTATCTTCCCTCCCCTCTCCATTTCTCTTTGTCCTATCAAGAATAATAGAAAGAGAGGTGGCAACAGTGGATTCATAGCACCATCACGGAGCCCCCCCCCCCCCCCGATGACAATTAAAAAAAAAAAGACAGGATAAAAAAGAGAGAAAGAAAACTTCCCCCTCCCAAATATTTAAGGATTAGAAAATACTCCTCTAAATTCCAGTTTTGATGTAACAGGCAAAGCCAACTTATCCTAAGAAAAATGTTACAAACAAACTGCTCCCTCCCTTTTACACAGAGGCAGGAACCCTCTGGAATGTCAAGGCCAAAGCCAGAGACGCTGCTTTGTCCCACTATCCCCAAGGCTGCTTGCAGGGAACAGCCCGAGCCTGCTTTCTCACGTAATGGGTAATGGGTGTGACAAAACCAGCAGCACAATGAACCCATTTACATTTTGCCAAGTGGGCAACCATCACATGTGCTTTGCAATATGAAATGAAGGGCTAGAACATTCACATTACTGTGGAAGAATTGCTGCCAGGCCTTTATAAGTGTCCAGGGGTTAGTGTAGCTGAGAAATATCCTTGGTAGCAAGAGAGACTATGCGAACATACCACATGTGAGTGTTATTCCTGCTTCATTGGTGTGTAAATTTTGGAAGCCAACTTGTTCTCTCCTCCTAAAACAACATTCCTCCTCTGAGATGGAACCATGACTCGGCAACTGGGTTTACATGAAGACACGGGTTTAATAACACTCTTATACACTCACTGTGTCATTTTCCTCCTTTAGAGATACAAGGGGAGCCACTAAGGTCAGTAGTTCCTAGAGACCTGCATCCTAAGTGTTAGGGGGTGGTTTGAGAACCCCTCTCTTGTTGAGAAAAGAAGTTATTCTACAATTAAAGTTTCTATGATTGAAAGTTTCATATGAAGCTCATGCTTCTCAGTTCATTCTCCCTCTCACAGTGTCTGCCTTTGGCTTGTTAATCTGGCTTGTACAAAGGGCTGAGCTTCTCCACTCACTATCCTTGTGGCCATGGAAAACCCTGACAATCTTTTTGATTTTAAAATTTTTTAATTTATTATATTTATTTATTTACTGGATAGAAACAGTCAGAAATTGAGAGGGAAGGGGTGACAGAGAGGGGGAGAGACAGAGAGACACGTGCAGCCCTGCTTCATCACTTGCAAAGCTTCCCCCCTGCAGGTGAACTGAACCCAGAGAATTGAACCCAGGTCCTTGTGCATTATGAAATGTGTGCTTAACCAGGTGTGCCACCACCTGGCTCCTGAATCTTGGTTTTGATAACAGTAAAATGGGAAAGAAATTTTCTTATGTCACAGGACTAGCTAACACTCAAATGAGAAAATGTGTGCAAAAGAATCCCTTGGCAACTCCTCACAAATGTGCACTGCTATGGTGAGTCAATCAGTGGTATAGACGCTTTTCCGTCTTTCCACAATATATGTTGAGTGTTTGGCATTTTCCAAGGACTCTGCAGCACTAGGGATGCAACAGTAAATCAAAACAAACCACATCAACATTGAGCACTCATAGAGTCTAAGGTCTACTAGACCAAGAATCCTTGTTATGACCTTTTGAGGTCACAGGAATTTTGTGGGTACTTGAAGACATTAAGCTTTGCAAACAGATCAAAGTTCAAGACATATATTTATATACTTATTAGGTTGTCAGAAAAGTTATGATGTATTTTTCTATGTTTTACAGTGCAAGAATGTGTCATGACTTTTCCGACAACCAACTACATCATCATGACATATATGACTACATTATGACTAGGTTTTTGCAATAAAAATATGATTGTATTAAATTCTCAAAAATCATCTTAATTATCTGAGACATGCTATTTTAGTAGCATTAGAAAAATTCTTACCTGTGGTGGGAAAATGATGACTTGGTTGAAGGTGTAACATACTGATACCTATCTTGGAAGAATGTGGAAGTATATTTTTGTGACAAAAAAATCTATAAATTAATATTTATTGAACAGAGTGATACTGACAATAGAAAAAAAGAGAAGTTCTTAGTCTCAAATGCTTCCCACCATGCAAGCTTTTAAATTTTTTAAAATTGTATTTATTTATTTTCCCTTTTGTTGCCCTTGTTGTCTTTTTATTGTTGTTGTAGTTATTATTGTTGTTATTGATGTTGTCATTGTTAGATAGGACAGAGAGAAATAGAGGAGGAGAAGACAGAGAAGGTGAGAGAAAGATAGACACCTGCAGACCTGCTTCACTGCCTGTGGAGCGGCTTCACTGCCTGTGGAGCGACTCTCCTGCAGGTGGGGAGCCAGGGGCTCGAACCGGGATCCTTATGCTGGTCCTTGCTCTTTGTGCCACATGCGCTTAACCCACTGTGCTACTGCCCAACTCCCAGCAAGCTTTTAAATTTTTATATATTTGAGCTGTTGGGGAAATGGACTAAAGACTTTGCACAGGTACTATACAATTAAGCAGCCTTCCTGAACCAACTGCTTTTATCTAGTTACTTGGAAAGGAAGAAAGAGAGGGAGGAAAAAAATGTGAGAGAGATTCCATCACCCTTTTGGTGCTTCTCATGGTGCTCCCATGTAGTGCCAGGGCCCCACACTCTGTCAGACATGAGCTCAAGCCACTGAGACCAGGCTGGACCCTAAGTCAACACTTTTTACAGTCTCTACAGCTATTGTGTTTTGCACCTTCACAGTGCAGCCCCTCAAATGTCAGCTGCCAATGGCTGGGCAATTCCTCTGCCACACTTCACCCTCCACTCTCCATTGGCTGCTTTCTGCTCCCCACCCCCGCCCCCAGGACCTTTCTCTCACTCAGCATGTGAGAGTTACCAATCCCTTGGTGGGAGTCCTTAGAAGAATGATTCTGCTTTCTCATATCTATAATCATCATTCATGGAGGTGGACACTCATCAGAACAGCTGAAAACAGAATTCTACTAGCCACTGGGGGGTTGGGGGAGGAGGGAAGTGGGGATCTCTGCAGAATGATTTCCAGTTCTAACCCCACATTTTGGAAATTGCTGAAAACAAGCTAAAGCCCTACCTCCAGGGCATCATAATTGCAGGTTGAGTGATACTCCACATCAAAGTCATGGATGGTGAGCTGAATGCTGCTCCCAGGGGCTGTGTGAATGTACCAGATGCACTCCTTGTTGGGAGGATATGAGTTAGGATATCCGGGGCTGCTGAAGGAGCCTGTGGCCCCAGACAATTCCCCACCACAGCCTGCAAGAACAACAAAGGTCAGTGGACTCAAAATAGGTGTAGGCAAGTGGATAAACATTCAATATTACAATTAAACAAAAGACAATTGAAATGCACAATGCCTAACATGGAAAAAAAATCATACAGGTGTGCTAAAATAATAAAGCAATTAAAAACAGTAAGAGAAAAATGATAGCCACAAGTTATTAGGTTTATTCCTTTACAAAACCATTTGTTCTGTCACTGGTGCAATGGTTTTGGTTCTTATTCTCACTATATCAAACATGGTATTTTTTTTTCATCCATAGTAGAAAAAAACTGAGCTCTGCTCAGTTCTGGCTTAGAGGATATACATGATTGAACCTGGGACCTTGGAGCCTCAGGCATGAAAGCCTTTGCATAACTACAAATGCTACCTCTCCTGCCCCAGACATGGTGTTTTTTAATGTTATTCTGAAATTTGTCTTTAGTATATTTAGGTAACTATTTCATACTTGTAGATACAATGGGCCATATGAGTATTGTTAGTGAATGCCACATGCCTCAGTTATTTTTCCTATGTACTTTCAAATCTAACATCCAGAATTTTAAGTGCTAAATATCCTTGCCCTCCTTTGAGGGACTATAGAAAATGAGAGCATGTGTGACATGCCAATAGAAAAACATGCACACTGACAATTATAGTAAGTTTACTCATAAATGCCAGAAATTGGGGACAACCACGTGAATGGATAAATGGTGTTCCATACAGACAGTGGAATATTATTCAGCAGTAACAACAAATGAGCTATCAAGTCACAAAAGATTTACAAGCAACATATATGAGTATAAGTAAATGAAAGAACTCTGTTTGAAATAGCTACTGTAGAATCTCAAGTAAAAAAACTTTCTGGAAATGGAGAAACTATGAAGAAAGTAAAATATTCAGAGGTTGCCAGGATTGAAGGAAAAGGAACGATGGACTTCCAGGAGACAGAAGATTTCAGGGCAGTAAAATTACTCCCTGTGATATTGTAATGATGAATTTAAGTCATTATAGACTCATCCAAACTCATAGGATGTACAGCAACAAGACAGAACTCTAATGTCAGTTATGGAATTGGAGTGATCATGATGTGTTAGTGTAGGGTCACCAATAAATAAGTAAATATATTTACCCATATATTTACTGTAATGAGAGAGACAACAGAGAACTGCTCTGCTCTGGCACATAGTAGTATTGGGGATCAAACTTGGGATCTTTGGAGCCTCTTGCATACAAGTTCAGTAAGCTAATGCTGAGCTATCTCCCTGGTCCTAGGTTCAGTTCATCAACTGTAAGGAATGTCCTGCTCTGGTAGAAGTTGTGACAATGGGAGAGACTATACATGGTGAAGCAGGGACTATATGGGATCTCTGCTTTACTCAGTGCTGCTGTGAACCTAAACCCTTTCTACATACTAAATTCTATTAGTAACAGAAAAGAGTTAATTACACAGTTCCTGGCCCAGGGAACTTGCATCTAAAAGCCAGCAGAAGACAGAAGATAATACCTAAGTAGATAATAATGAAAAGTACAGTAGCAGATGTTTCCTGAGTGTGTTCGTATCACGTGTTAGGATAGTAATTAAGGCAAATCATTGCAACAAATATTCTAATGCTGCAGCATGTGGCACACAGTGAAAACCTGCAGTCACTCGCTGAGCAATCAGATGTGCTTTTCAGGCATTTTCTATTTTAATACTCTGAACAACCATATAAAGAAGCAGGGACCACTAGTATTGTCTACAATTTTCCAATGAGCAAACAATATAAGCAGAGGTCAAGTGGCTTGCTCAAAGCTTCTAAGTGGTGGGGCCAGGACTCCACTCTAGCAATCTGGTAGTGCCAGGTACTTAATTATGAGATCCTACAGATACAGTTTGTGGAAATTCAGAAAGAGATTTTAGAATGGAAAGGGAAAGAATGATCTAGGGAGTCAGTAAAGTTTAAGGAACTCTCAAATATTAAAGGCAAATTTAGAAAAACTTAAGGACAATATTGGAGGGGAAATATTTTCCCAGCAGCAGTTATGGGTGACTGAAAAATATTACTTTAATATATTTGGGCCTATTTTTTCTATTTTCTTAGAATTCATTTATAGGTTTGGGTGAGCCTAAGTGACAGAGCAGCAGAGTTGCATGCCCCAAAGCTCAAAGATTTGAGTCCTTGTACCACCATCAGTTAAAGCTAAGCAGTGCAGTGGTCTGCTTCTCTGTCTCTCTCTCACTAAAAATACAAAACCGCTGTTCTCCACCTGCAGGGGGGAAGCAGGAGCAGTGAAGCAGGTCTACAGGTGTCTCTCTTTCTTTCTCTTTATATCCCACTCCCCTCTCAAATTCTCTTTGTCCCATCAAATATAATAGAAAGAAAAAGTGAAAAAATGTAAAAAGAAAATACACTATGAACATTTACAATACACAATATATTGATTTGGTAGATTATTCCAAGTACCTTTTCTTATACTATAGCAAGTCTTTTCAAGTTTAACAATAATGGTACCTCCTGATCAGTGTGCATAAATGTAATTGTCATATGAATAAAATGAAACTGACATGAGTTAAAATTTAAGACACTTAGACTGAGATCATGACTACTAGTCACCATCTGCAAAACCCTCATGTGCAGTGAGACAGAAGAGTTTTTGATAAGTGGAAAAAATAAAAACTCTCCCTACTGAATCTCACTTAACTGAAAATATACTCCATACAGAATCTCCACTCAACATCTTAAGCAGAATTCAAAGAAGAATATTGATAACAGTGAAAAAATCTGATGCCAGCTCACCATGCTAGCAGTATCCTGAGATGTCATTTTCCTGCTTGTATTTGAAAATCACTGTGGTTTTAGACTTTAAATTAGTAGCACAGGGTAGTAACTTTCTTGTATCCTATAAAGTTTTTGCTTTTATTTCTGGTTAAAATCCTGTGAACAGGCTGCTTAAAATTAGACGTGCTGACATCGTTCAAGTACTGTGGTGAATTTTAGAGAAACATGAGTACCACGAAAGATTATGAAATATTTTTCCTGCTATAACAACACATGGAAAATATTCCTGAAACCAAAATCAGCAGTTTTCATACTCAGTCCCAATGCACAACTCCAGGGGCACCATCACAGCATATTCCATTAACTGTGCTCCCGGAAGTTGTTCAGCAGAGGGATCCATATAGTTAGTTGTCTTCAGATGTAAAACATTTTACTAACAATTATAGGTGAGCAAAATCATTCTATCACCTCAATTTTGTAGACTTCATGATTAGTTCCTATAGTCTTTGAAACCAACTGTATGAAACAATACAATGAAAAAAAAATTTGGAGGGAAATAACTTTGTGGCTGCCTAATATAATAGAAGCAGGTAATGGAAGCTTGGATATATCATTTATGCATACATATATATTATTTTTTAAATTATCATCATTGGGGCTGCTTCACCACTGAATCAACTTTTTTAGATAGAAAGTAGAGATGATACTTAGTCCATGTCTATAACCTTGGGGAAACTGTGGTGGATTACAGTAGGTAGACTGAAGATTCAGAATTCTGGTGGTGGGACTTCAAACCCCTGTTGACATGTAATTCTATAATATAAAAATAAATAAAATATAATATAAAATATAATATAAAAATAAATTAAATAAATAAATAAAAAAAGAAAGTGAGATAGGCAGGACCAGGAGTGGTGGTGCACCTAGTTGAGCACATCATTATGGTTTGAGCTCCCGTTTCCCCACCTGCAGGGGAGTCGCTTCACAGGCGGTGAAGCAGGTCTGCAGGTGTCTATCTTTCTCTCCCCCTCTCTGTCTTCCCCTCCTCTCTCCATTTCTCTCTGTCCTATCCAACAATGAACAACGTCAACAATGGCAATAATAACCACAATGAGGCTACAACAACAAGGGTAACAAAAGGGGGAAAAATAGCCTCCAGGAGCGGTGGATTCATGGTGCAGGCACTGAGCCCAGCAATAACCCTGGAGGAAAAAAAAAAAGAACCCGGGTTTGAGCCCCTGGTCCCCACCTATACGGGAAAGCTTTGTGAGTGGTGAAGCAGTGCTGCAAGTGTCTCTCTGTCTCTCTCCCTCTCTATTCCCCCCTCCCTTTTGATTTCTGGCTGTCTCTATCCAATAAATAAAGATAATTTTTAAAAAATTTAAAAAGAAAGAGAGACAAGGCAGGAATGGGTGTGTGTGTATGGGGGGCTGGGCGGAGAGAAGGTATCACAGCACTAAACACAGCTTCCTCCAGTATGGTGGAGATACATACATGACAGTGCAGGTGCATCAACCCAGTGAGATATCTTTCTGGGCCTCTGCATTTTTATTTCCCCTCAGTTCATCAAACAATCTAATTTAGTCTTTAAAATCAGAGTTGACTCTTCTGAAAACCTGTACAATATTTTCCCACTGTCCTTTCCTATTGTTTTACATTTCCTGGTAAATGTCTGTAAATAACAGGGCACAAGTAGCCTAAAACGAGTCACTAAATTGGAATAGTAGTATCGAATTCTTGGCATTCGGTGACGTTTTGAAATATTACAATGCTAGGGAGTTGGTAGCACGACGGGTTAAGCACAGGTGGCGCAAAGTCCAAGGACTGGTGTAAGGATCCCGGTTCGAGCCCCCGGCTCCCCACCTGCAGGGGAGTCGCTTCACAAGCGGTGAAGCATGTCTAAAGGCGTCTCTCTTTTTCTCCCCCTCTCTGTCTTCCCCTCCTCTCTCCATTTCTCTCTGCCCTATCCAACAAAAATGACACAATAACAACAACAACAATAATAACTACAACAATAAAACAAGGGCAACAAAAGGGAATAAATAAATAAAAGCATAAAATTTCTAAAAAAAAATATATTACAGTGCTTATTCTATTTGCCCACTTATAGCTCTAATAGCCCACAGTGTATTTAACCCTAGATTTTTTTTTCCCTCCAGGGTTATTGCTGGGCTCAGTGCCTGCACCATGAATCCACGGCTCCTGGAGGCTATTTTTCCCCCCTTTGTTGCCCTTGTTGTTGTAGCCTCATTGTGGTTATTATTATTATTGCCATTGTTGACGTTGTTCATTGTTGGATAGGACAGAGAGAAAATGGAGAGAGGAGGAGAAGACAGAGAGGGGGAGAGAAAGACACCTGCAGACCTGCTTCACCGCCTGTGAAGTGACTCCCCTGCAGTTGGGGAGCTGGGGGCTCGAACAGGGATCCTTATGTGGGTCCTTGTGCTTTGCGCCACATGAGCTTAACCCACTGCGCCACCACCCGACCCCCAATCCTAGATTTTAAAATGAACAAGTCTTATTTTTTTTAATGCACAATTTTACTTTAAGGTATCTCTTCTCAGTAATAATGCTTATGTATGAATCTTTTCTTTAAAAAATCCAATATTTTTAAAATGCAGAGAAGGAAACTGTTGGAGCTTGAAGCCCTGGTGTTTTCTTTCTCTCCTTCATGTTCTCACTACTTCTGAAGTTTGGCATAACAAAGGGCAACACCATTGATTTGGAAGCTCAACAGTATGAATTTTAATTATAAAAACTATAGAGTACTGGGAAAGAGCTAATTTGGTAAATATGATAGAAATTCCAGTCCATTGGGGCCAGGAGCTATTGCACCTGGTTAAGTACTCACATTACAGTGCACAGGGACCTGGGTTTACGTCCCTGGCCCTCACCCGCAGGGGGAAAGCTTCAAAAGTGGTGAAGCAGTAATGCAGGTGTCTGCCTCTCTCCTCTATCTCCCCCTTGCCTCTCAATTTCTCTCTGTCTGTAGCCAATAATAAATAAAATATTTTTTAAAGAAATTCAAATATATCTTTGTATTTCTAAATTTTGAATGAGATAAAAATAGCTCCCCTCATAGTTAGAACCTAAGAAACTAGCAAAGTATTATGCAGCAGATCTGGGGCCTGAGAAGGGGGAAGATGTGGTGTTAAGAGGGAGCTGGCTTTCCAGAGCCCTGTGGTGGAGGAGGATGACCTTTTTGTGGAAGTTGAGATGTGCTCACACTTATTTGGGGAAGACATGGAACTCTACCCCTGTGACAACAACAACAATCTTGTAAGTAAATATCTCTTCAATAAAATCATGTAAAATACAATTATTTTTCAATGTCATTCACTCATTCAGTGCCAGTGCATTTATTGAGCATATGTCCTAGCTCAAGCAGAGTTTATATGTCAGGTATTTTAAATGCTACTTGAAAAGAAATCTATTTGTGGTAGATCTTTTTAAATTAAAAATAAAAGTAAATAGGAAGTATAATTCCCACTAGATAGTAAAGTTTTTCAAAGACTATATAATTTGAGTCTTTTGGATTAAATTGTAAAAGGTTTGGAGTTAACTAGCGATGAAAAGGGAGTTAGTTACAAAATAGAAAATATGGTTTAGAAACTATATAAACACATACTATCCCAGTGTCAGTCAAAAGAAATGTCAGGCAATACAAAACTCCTATTGTGCTAGATTCTAGGGAAGAAAAAAATTGTTCAAAATGCTAAAAATGAAGCAAAAGCCACATGATTTCATTCTGTCTTGTCAGCTTCTTTTCACAGTGAGTAGCAGAGCTATTCATTTTAATTTACTATTTCTGCGCCTCCTATGGAACAGAATTGTTTATGTTTATTTTCAATAATGAGAATATAATTCTAAAACATATTACTTGGTAAATTGTCATGCATATAGTTGTTACAAATGCTGCTGATGTTTAATATTAAGAACTTTCTACATGAAGAATTACTCTAATTACACTCTTCGTATAAATGTAGATTTATCTGAAGCCAAGAAAAAGCAAAAGCATCTTGTTCACTGCACTGTTTGCTTTTGTGTAGTATTTTGGAATTAGCAACCTCTTATTATAAGTTTATCCTGAGTCACAGGGAAAAAAATCTGTTTCTAAATCCATCTGCTCCTGTTGGAGACAGATATGGCAAAGTTTCTAGAAAATACCAGTTATCTATTTTTCATTTAAAATGGAAATAATGGTAGGTACCCACAAATACTAAAGTGATAAAAATGTTTGCAAATTGTACAATTATTAAAAAAATAAGGGTTTGGCAGAGGCACACCTAGTAAAGCACACATGTTACAATGCACACATGTTACAATGCACACATGTTACAATGCACATATGTTACAATGCACAAGGACCTGGTCCCCACCCGCAGAGGAAAGCTTCATGAACAATGGATCCGTGCTGAAGGTGTCTCTCCTCTCTTCATCTCTCCATCTCCTTTCCCCCCTTTATTTCTCTGTTTCTAGCCAATAAATATTTTTAAAATAAATAAATAGATTTTTTTTAATTATGTCATTGTCAGCCATGCATTTAACTTGGGTGGGTGTTAGGATGAGGTGACGAAGTCAGAAGAAAAAGGTGATATAGAAAAGACTGGAGGGAGGGCCAGGTGATGGTGTATCCAGTTAAACCTCATGTTACCATACTCAAGGAACACAGTTCAATCCCTGAGCTCTCACCTACAGGGGGAAGCTTCAGGAGAAGTGAGGCAGTGCTGCAGGTGTCTCCCTTTCCTTACCCTCTCTATATACCTCTCATCTGTTGATTTCTTTCTGTCCTAGCAAATAAAAGGAAAAAAAATGTCCACCAGGAACAGTGAATTCATCATGCAAGTACAGAGCCCAGTGATAACCCCAGTGGCAATAAAAAAGTCAACATGCAGTGGTCTGGGAAGTGACACAGTAGATAAAGCATTGAGTTCTCAACCATGAGGTCCTGAGTTCAATCCCCAGCTACACATGTACCAGAGTGATGTCTAGTTCTTTCTATATCTTCACTTGTCTTTCTCATGAATAAATAAATAAATTATTTTTTAAAAAGTCAGCATGAAAATTAAAAAAGACTTTAGATGAAATAAAGTATATCAACCAGTTAACCATCAGGAAATGATGTTTAGATTCCTCAAATTCTCTCCATCATTCTTGCTACCTGTCTGGGTGAAAGAAAAGTAAATATGAAAGATATTAAAGAGAGTTGTGTTCTATACCTGCACTTAAGTAACTGAAAATAAATGATAAAGTGGCCTTATTGTGATACACTCAGTAGAGTGCACACATGGTTCAAGCCCATGGTTCTCATCTACAGAGGAGAAACTTTGTGAGTCGTAGGTGAAATAGGCACTACAGGCATCTATCTATCTTCCCCACCCTCCTCTCAATTTCTCACTGTCCTGTCAAATAAAGCAAGAAGAAAAAAAAGGAAAAAAAAATAGTCACCAGGAGCAGTGCAGGCCGCAGGCCCCAGGCCACAAACCCCAGTTTTAACGCTGAAAAGAAGAAGGGAAAGAAGAAGGAAAAGAGGTCCACTGTCACTGGTCATCTCCATCAGGAACAACATAATGGACCCCAATGTGGGCCCCCACAGGACCCTGCCCTCAATGTGGATCAACAATGGTAGAGAATGTTCCATCCTCTGAAGGGAGGTTGAATAACATACTGTATCTACCATCTGAGGAAGATGGGTCCTGAAATTGGTGCAACTTGGAACATTCCTACTCACGACCACAGAATGCAAGCTTGGACCTACAGGGATGCAGGTGTTACATAGGCTCCTATGCTGAATATGGGCACCAGATCAAATCAATGGAGGTTACAGTCAACAATATTTATACACTTTTCCCATATTTGGGAGCTACTCTCTTCCTTGATCCAGCTTTCTAGTCCTTTGTCCAGCCATGACATCATCTCCCCAGACAATAACTTGGGTCCACCTGCATATCAGATGTCAGGCTCAGGCAAAAACTAATAAAGTCATGGGCCTTTGGACTATACCTAAAATAGACCAACTAGCTACTTACAAAATGGAGACCCCAAATCTTCATCTGCCATATTCTTGCCTTTAGGTTCATGATTAGTCAACAATTTGTTCTGCTTTACATCTTAACTCTTTTTTTCAGCCACCAGGTTCCAGATGCTAACATGATGCCTACTGGACTTCCCTGGGCAGATGTGTCCTGGAACCCCACTTCCCCAGAGTCCTGCCGCACTAGGGAAAGAGAGATACAGGCTGGGAGTATGGATCAATATGTCAATGCCCATGTTCAGCAGTGAAGCAATTACAGAAGCCAAACCTTGCACCTTCTGCACCCCATAATGACCCTGAGTCCCTACTCAGGTTAAAGAATAGGAAAGCTATCAAGGCTGGGGATGGGATACAGAGTTCTGGTGGTGCAGACTTTGTGAAACTGTACCCTTTTATCCTAAATAAATTTTGTCGGTGTGTCCATTTTATTAAAAAAAAAAAAAAAGGAGGAAGTGAAGGTGGAGGGGAAGGAGGGAAAAGGAAAGAAAGGGCAATGGATGACTGATCTGGGTCTACTGGAGACCTCTTCCAAGGCCTACTCCACACAAACCCTCCTTACTCCTGGTTCTATTCTATGCCTTCTTACAGGCTTCTGCCCTATCCAGGCACTCCAGCAACAGCATGGCAATGCTGAACACTGCCATCATTACCCTTCTATCCATTTACTGAGGGAAAAACCACCATAGCAACCTGGAAAAAATAAAAAGCATTTATTTTTCCATTCAATCTGAGGTAAATATAATAAACGTGCCATTAAACATCAGCTATCCTGAAATAAAATAATGTCCTGGAAATAACTGTATGTTTTATAGTTTTAACTGCTTAATCTTTAGAAAAGTTCTAGTACTGGTGACTAATAATCTCTTTGATTCTGTTTTCCTGCAAACTCCCAGTCATCAGCTGAAAGGAAGGAAGTGTTTACCTTATCAGCAGGAAGCATGCTGATAACTAAACTCTTAGCAAGGAAGAGTTAATAAAGCTATTGTTGAACTTGTATCATTTTAATTTTTTACATTAAAGAACTTAGCTAACATTTGCAGGGAGAAGGTCTAAAAATGCTAAGGCTGATAAATTTTCAAAACAAAAATAGAGAATAATCTTCTATGCATATTCTACCTTTAAGGTCCAGGGTTGTTAGGTGTCCTCATAAAAACAAATCAGTAATGAAATAGACACAGAGAACAGGGACCCAAAGTTTTGTAAGTACATAGTTCTGGGGAGTTGGGCAGTAGCGCAGTGGGTTAAGCACACGTGGGGCATGAAGCTCAAGGACTGGCATAAGGATCCCGGTTCGAGCCCCTGGCTCTCCACCTGCAGGGAAGTCGCTTCACAAGTGATGAAGCAGGTCTGCAGGTGTCCGTCTTTCTCTCCTCTTCTCTGTCTTCCCCTCCTCTCTCAATTTCTCTCTGTCCTATCCAACAACAATGACATCAATAATAACAATAACTACAGCAATAAAAAAAAAGTACTTAGTTCCCTGATTACTCAAATGTAGTCAACTGTTCACACTTGGCATTTTCCTCAAACTATATTCTATAAATACACAGCACCATCAAGGCTTCCAGCCTGGAAATGAGGCTGGAAGCCAAAGAATAGAGAATCTACCCAACTTAAGGTTTACCCTCTAAATCTAATTCAGAGGGAAAGTGCTGAGAAGTCAGTGTTCAATATTAAAAAGAATCTGAAAAGTCAAAACACATTTATGAATCTGAAGCACAGTAAGTAGTTATTGAATATATTCATTAATTATTTAAAGAATATAATTTCAGGCATGCACTGTCATCTAACTGGTTCAACTGCTCTCTCAGATGCAAAAAGCCAGCATGTAGAAGACTGAGGGCCTGAGGGGAGGTTACCAATACAGACTGGTTCTTGATGGGATAGGTAACAATGTGAAATGATAATCAAGAGCTCATAATTTGAGAAAAAAACAAACTAAATCAAGTTAGACTATATTTCCTGGAGTACATAGGCCTCGCTGCAGATGCATCTGTGAGATATATGAAGAAGTGTGATAAAAACTAGTTTGGGGGCTGGGAAGATAGCATAAAGGTTATGCAAAAAGACTTTCATGTTTGATATTCAATCCCCAGTATCACCATAAACTAGAGCTAAGAAGTATTTTTGTAAACAAACAAATAGACAGAGTAAACAAAATAACAGTTGGAAAAGAAAATTTCATATTAGGGGTTGGGATAGAGTAGGAAGGGATGTGAGCTTCTTAAAATGATCAACATTTCTGCACACCTCAAGGACTTAGAGGAAGAGGAACAAAGGAACCCTAAAGCAACCAGAAGGACAGAAATCACTAAAGTTAGAGCAGAAATAAACAACATCGAAAATAAAAGAACCATACAAAAGATCAATGAAGCCAAATGTTGGTTCTTCGAAAGATTAAACAAAATTGACAAACCCCTAGCCAGACTCACCAAACAAAAAAAGAGAGAAGACTCAAATTAATAGAATTGTAAACGATGCAGGAGATATCACAACTGACACCACAGAAATCCAGAGAATCCTGCTTCTATAAAGAACTATATGCCACCAAGCTAGAGAATCTGGAAGAAATGGAACAATTCCTAGAAACCTATGCACTTCCAAAACTGAACCAAGAAGAACTACAAAATCTAAATGCACCAATCACAGACAAAGAAATTGAAACCGTTATTAAGAATCTCCCCAACAACAAAAGTCCTGGACCAGATGGCTTCACAAATGAATTCTACAAAACTTTCAGGAAACAGTTCATACCCATACTTCTTAAGCTATTCCATAAGATTGAAGAAACAGGAATACTCCCTTCCACCTTCTATGAAGCCAACATCACCCTGATACCAAAAGCTGATAGGGACAGAACAAAAAAGGAAAACTACAGACCAATATCTCTGATGAACATAGATGCCAAAATATTAAACAAGATCTTGGCCAACCGGATACAGCAACACATCAAAAAGATTGTTCATCATGACCAAGTGGGATTCATCTCAGGAATGCAAGGCTGGTTCAACATTCGTAAGTCAATCAATGTCATTCACCACATCAATAAAGGCAAAGCCAAACACCACATGATTATCTCAATAGATGCAGAGAAAGCCTTTGACAAAATCCAACACCCATTCATGCTCAAAACTCTACAAAAAATGGGAATAGATGGGAAATTCCTCAAGATAGTGGAGTCTATATATAGCAAACCTACAGCCAACATCATACTCAATGGACAGAAGCTGAAAGCATTCCCCCTTAGATCGGGGACTAGACAGGGCTGTCCACTGTCACCGTTACTCTTCAACATAGTATTGGAAGTTCTTGCCATAGCAATCAGGCAAGAGAAAGAAATCAAAGGGATACAGATTGGAAGGGAAGAAGTCAAGCTCTCACTATTTGCAGATGATATGATAGTATACATAGAAAGACCTAAAGAATCCAGTAGAAAATTACTGGAAGTTATTAGGCAATATAGCAAGGTATCAGGCTACAAAATCAATGTACAAAAATCAGTGGCATTTCTTTATGCAAACACTAAATCTGAAGAAGAAGACATCCAGAAGTCACTCCCATTTACTGTTTCAGCAAAATCAATCAAATACCTAGGAATAAAGTTGACCAAAGAAGTGAAAGACTTGTATACTGAAAACTATGAGTCGCTACTCAAGGAGATAGAAACTGATACCAAGAAATGGAAAGATATCCCATGCTCATGGATTGGAAGAATAAATATCATCAAAATGAATATTCTCCCCAGAGCCATATACAAATTTAATGCAATACCCATCAAAGTTCCACCAAGCTTCTTTAAGAGAATAGAACAAACATTACAATCATTTATCTGGAACCTGAAAACACCTAGAATTGCCAATACCATCTTAAGGAAAAGAAACAGAAATGGAGGCATCACACTCCCAGACCTTAAACAATATTATAAAGCCATCATCATCAAAACAGCATGGGACTGGAACAAAAATAGGCACACAGACCAGTGGAACAGAATTGAAAGCCCAGAAGTAAATCCCAACACCTATGGGCATCTAATCTTTGATAAGGGGGGGCCAAAGGATTAAATGGAAAAAGGAGGCTCTCTTCAATAAATGGTGCTGAGAAAACTGGGTTGAAACATGCAGAAGAATGAAATTGAACCACTTTATCTCACCAGAAACAAAAATCAACTCCAAATGGATCAAAGACCTAGATGTCAGACCAGAAACAATCAAATACTTAGAGGAAAACATTGGTAAAACACTTTCCCACCTACACCTCAAGGACATCTTTGATGAATCAAACCCAATTGCAAGGAAGACTAAAGCAGAAACAAACCAATGGGACTACATCAAATTGAAAAGCTTCTGCACATCCAAAGAAACTATTAAACAAACAGAGAGACCCCTCACAGAATGGGAGAAGATCTTCACATGCCAGAAATCAGACAAGAAACTAATCACCAAAATATATAAAGAGCTCAGCAAACTTAGCCGCAAAAAAGCAAATGACCCCATCCAAAAATGGGCAGAGGAAATGAACAAAACATTCACTACAGAGGAGATCCAAAAGGCTAACAAACATATGGAAAACTGCTCTAGGTCACTGATCATCAGAGAAATGCAAATTAAGACAACACTAAGATACCACCTCACTCCTGTAAGAATGGCATACATCAAAAAGGACAGCAGCAACAAATGCTGGAGAGGATGTGGGGACAGAGGAACCCTTTTACATTGCTGGTGGGAATGTAAATTGGTACAGCCTCTGTGGAGAGCAGTCTGGAAAACTCTCAGAAGGCTAGACATGGACCTTCCATATGACCCAGTAATTCCTCTCCTGGGGTTATACCCCAAGGACTCCATAACACCCAACCAAAAAGAGGTGTGTACTCCTATGTTCATAGCAGCACAATTCATAATAGCTAAAACCTGGAAGCAACTCAGGTGCCCAACAACAGATGAGTGGCTGAGAAAGCTGTGGTATATATACACAATGGAATACTATGCAGCTATCAAGAACAATGAACCCACCTTCTCTGACCCATCTTGGACAGAGATAGAAGGAATTACGTTAAGTGAACTAAGTCAGAAAGATAAGTATGAGTATGGGATGATCCCACTCATCAACAGAAGCTGACTAAGAAGATCTGAAAGGGAAACTAAAAGCAGGACCTGACCAAATTGTAAGTAGGGCACCAAAGTAAAAACCCAGTGGTGAGGGGTAGACATGTAGCTTCCTGGGCCAGTGGGGGGTGGGAGTGGGCAGGAGGGATGGGTCACAGTCCTTTGGTGGTGGGAATGGTGTTTATGTACACTCCTAGCAAAATGTAGACATATAAATCAGTAGTTAATTAATATGAGAGGGGGAAATCAAAGTCTCAAAGTTTCTCAAAAGACAAACTGAATCTTTTTAATATATAGGCTATGTATTTGATATGCGGACTCTCTCAAAAGCCTAGACCAAGTAGATTAGAAGCATCCAATAGCACAGCTATATACAAGATAATGGGTACTGTACAGCAAACCATAACAAAGGGACTTTTCAAAGTTAACCCAATTAACAAATAATGTGATGATAATATTAACTATCGATTGTCTTTTTGAACCCTAAGACAGCAGGAACCTCACATCTTCACTATAGAGCCCCTACTTCTCCCAGTCCTGGAACCCTTAGATAGGGCCCACTTTCCCGTATGCATCTCCCAATCCAAACCAAATAATATTGCATCCGCCGATCACAACCTAACCAAAGCATCGATTGCCATCTCAACATGCTTCACCTCAGACTGTATCCAGAGACTTCACGTGTGGAATGACAACCCTTCAGCTTCATTACTCGGGTGGGACCTTTCCTTTTATAGTACACTCTAATTTCATCTCAGGTAGTTCACTTTCTAACAAAGTCCCATAACCTAGATATACACCAGTTTCTGTGAGAGAGAGCTTATGTGCACACGTATCCATAAACTACTGCAAAATATATACCTGAAAGCAGAAGTACACTAGAGTTTGCAGTGAGTACCTCCCTAACACTTCCTCTCCACTATTCCAAGCTTGGGATCCATGATTGCTCAACAAATTGTTTGGCTTCATATGTTAACTCTCTTTTCAGTCACCAGGTTCCAGATGCCACCAGGATGCTGGCTAGGCTTCCCTGGATTGAAGACCCCACCAATGTGTCCTGGAGCTCAGCTTCCCCAGAGACACACCTTACTAGGGAAAGAGAGAGGCAGACTGGGAGTATGGACCGACCAGTCAACGCCCATGTTCAGCGGGGAAGCAATTACAGAAGCCAGACCTTCTACCTTCTGCAACCCTCAATGACCCTGGGTCCATGCTCCCAGAGGGCTAGAGAATGGGAAAGCTACCATGGGAGGGGGTGGGTTATGGGGATTGGGTGGTGGGAATTGTGTGTGTGGAGTTGTACCACTCCTACCTTATGTTTTTGTTCACTAATCCTTTCTTAAATAAAAAATTTAAAAAAAAATGATCAACATTCTGTAGGTGACTATGGCGTGTATAACAGCTCTAGAAGCCAGCAATTCCTGGTTTGACTTTTACCAGTTAATTACTCAGGTGTTCTTATAATAAGATAAAAATCTGGACATAAACACACAAGGAAGAAGTCCATTTAAAGTAAGAGATTTTCAGAAAAATCAATAGAAGCTTGAAGGGAGGACTCTGATACCTTGATTTTGACTTTTAGTCCCCAGAACTGTAAAAGAAAATGTTTCTATTGTTTTAAGTCACCTAGCTAGTTTGGGGTATTTCCACTACTCTAGTCCTAGAAGGACAGTATGCTGCTATTCTGTTCCTAATAGCCCAGGAGATCAAACACAAAAGTTGTCACAAAATGCAACGCCTATGAGTGTATGAGTGTAGCATCTGAAGAGGTGTGGGTTTAATAAGTTCCCTTTACTTTCTGTTTTTTTTCACATTAAGACTTAGCTGATGTTTGGCCAAGGTTAGGTTAAAAGTAAAATTCTTTATTCCAGTTGTTCTAGCAAACTAGCACAGATGAAGTACCTTATAAATCACAGAAGTTTAATTCTCTTAATTCTGGAGGCTGGCAGTCTGATTGGGCTGCCAACCCGGTTAGTGGAGGATCCTCTGTTGGGTCACAGATTTCGTGTTGTTCTTTCATACAGGGGTAGAGATAAGGGTCTCTCTCTGGGGTCTCTTTTGTAAATGTCTAGTTCCAATCATGAAGGTGGAGTCTAATCACCCAGGCATCTCCCCAGGGCCCACCTCCAAATACCATCACCTTAGAGGGTAGGTCTCAACACATGAATGGTGAGGAGAAACAAAGTTTAACCTCAGCAAAGCCTCTTGTTGAGAATACCAGAGATAATCTTTGGGCTAGTTAACAGATTTAAAGGAAATAAGCCAACCAAGAACTAGAATAATGATTTAGAAGTATGAGTTTTAAAAGATTCCATAATGATTAAATTCCTAGACATTGGGAAGATGATTTTGCCTCATTTAATTATTTATTTTTATTTTATTTTATTAATGGATAAATACACAGAGAAATTGAGAGGGGAATAGGAGATATAGAAGGAGAAAGAAAGACACCTGTAGAACTGCTTCAATATTAGTGAAGCTTTCCATATGCAGGTGGAGACCAGAGGCTTGAATCTGTCCGGGTTCTTGCACATGGTAATGTGTGCATTCAACTGGGTGTATCACTGCCCAGCTCCTACCTCAGTGATGTCTATAAAGCAATGGAAAGAGAACTGTATTTTCTTTCAATTAAGGAGACAAAAAATAGAGGTAGAGGGAGTGAAAGGAAGGAAGAGAGATGGGAAGGAGGGACAGAAGGAAGAGACTAAGAGATTAATACCATAAGATAAGTTAATGACTTAGAAAACAGATGCCAGAAGCTCAAAAAGTAATGCTGTCCTTACTTATAAAATTATTTTTACATAACTATATACAATTTCATATGAATATTCAAAATTAAGGCAGCATAGCTGTCTGACTCTCTGTGGTAGCCTGATTCTGAATAATGAAGTATTTCAGAGTATAACTATTAAAGAAAAATTAATCCAAATGAAATCAATCAAGCTACCTACCCCTCCCTTAGAATTTTTTTCAATTACTCTCTCTAAATAAAACATATTAAAGTTTCACAAAAATAACTTCCTAAACTAATTTTCCTAAACCTGGCAGCCAAGTTTAAGGCTATTAGCTAGTTTGTGAAATCCCATTAACAGGCAAAGATAAAGCAAATCTATTCTTTTTGTGAAATTTCCAAGTTCAACATTCAAATTTCTGTTTTAAAGTATTTTATTTATAAGACTATGCTTAGTGAAACAAGTAAGGAGATAAAGGACAATTACAGAATGGCTTCACTCATATGTGGAATATAGAGAATAAACCATAGGAATGTGAAGGAAAAAGTCAACTTATATCTAAGACTGTGAGCGAAGTATAGTTGTTATCTGTGGGGTTGGAAATGGGGAGAGTAGTGATGGGAGTGCTGAGAAAGAGATAGAGAGATAGACTACACTATAAAACATTAACTCCTTAATAAAAAATAAGTAAAGAAACAAGAGAAATTCATATTACTGAATGTGAACCATTTGACATTATGTAAATGTCATAGATTAAGTTTACAACTTCAACATTAAAATATTTTTAATATTAAAAATGGGGGTGGGCAGTTGTGTACCCAGTTACATGCACATAATATGAAGCACAGGGACCTGAGCAAGGATCCAGGTTTAAGCCCCTGGCTCCCCAACTGCAGGAGGAAAGCTTCAAGAGCCGTGAAGCAGGTCTGCAGGTGTCTATCTTTCTCTTTCTGTCTCCACCTCCTCTCTCAATTTCTCTCTGTCCTATCCAATAAAATGAAAAAAACAAAATGGCCACCAGGAGCAGTGGATTTGTAGTGGTGGCACAGAGCCCCAGCAATAATCCTGGAGGAAAAAAAAAGTACTTGATTTAATCGTGCCTTTTTATGATCAAATTATTTTGATGCACAATGCTCTTACAAGGGAAAGTTCACTAGATTTGTCCAGGGTTTCACATTACTTGTCCACTGCCCCCAAATTTCTTCTTTGTCCTTTCACCAATCCTCAACTTTCCTGAGTCAGGCTGCTCACATGTGAATAGCACCATGTCAAAGGGTGAGGTGTGGGAGTCTGGCAGTAGTGCAGCTGATTAAGCGCAGATGCCACAAAGCACAAGGACAGGCGTAAGAATCTCAGTGGAGCCCCTGGCGACTCCACCTGCAGGGGAGTCGCTTCACAAGTGGTGAAGCAGGTCTACAGGTATCTATCTTTCTCTCCCCCTCTCTGTCTCCCCCTCCTCTCTCCATTTCTCTCTGTCCTATCCAACAACGATGACATCAATAACTATAACAATGAAAAAAAAAAAAAAAAAGGGTGAGGTGTTCTCTGACCCTTCTAGCTAGGTCCAAACCTGAGCCATAGATAGCTTTTAGTGAGCATAATATTTGTGGCTCTCAAAGGGCAACTGTAGACAGCCAGCCAAAGTCCTTAGCTAAGAAGCAAAAGAATCTCTCTGGGATCCTAAATTAATCAAATCTACATTTTCCCCCTCCACCACAGAGTCCCCCCACTGCCCACCCCCACACACTGTTTAGCTCCAGTCAAGTCGATGTATTTCAGGAACAGTTCTCTTTTGCTCTTCACCAATACAGAGTTCCTGTAAATTAGCTCACGCAACTGAACTGAAGTAACAGATGAGATAAACTGTGGTCTTTCCCAGGTCTGCATAGTCTCACTTCATCAATCATATGGAGCAACTCAAAACAGAAGCACCTTTTATAATATAAAGTAAACGTAATTATACAAAGTGTACACTAACATATAGTATACAGTGTACACAGTGTAAGTACATAATTAAATAATATATCCATACAGGTATATACATAATATATATTAGGTATGTATTTTTAAAATATATATATGGACTAAATATATATATATTAAGTATAGAAGTATAAAATGGACACTGTGTTGAAGGGCAGACAGTGTCAGCTAACTGAACTCCTCCTTTGCTAAGTAGTGAACTCCCTGCTCCCCATTATCACCACTTGAACCTGAAGAAAGAATAAACTGTAATTTAGTGGAGAGCCTTTGGAGCCAAAACATAACTGACTTGGGAAAGACAGCATATATTTATTTTTAAACACTTATTATCCTCAGTGAGAATTTAGCTATAAAATTGCCAACAATAAACTCTGACCTTCTTTGCATTGCAATATCATTTCATCTCTTCTGTAGTGAAAAGTTGCAAGGAAAATATCATTTGCTTTTAGGTAGTGCATGAATTATTGAAAAAAAAACTTTGGGGCTGAAAACCCATAATAAAAAAAAAAAATCTCACCTGGGAACTCACCTGCTTTGCCCTGTGTACAACCCTGGTACAAGTCCTAGTCCCTACTGGCACTGGGGGAACTTTCATTCTCTCTCTCTCTCTCTCTCTCTCTCTTTCTCTCTCTCTTCTACACACTTGCCTGGCAATGATGAAAAATAAAGACTTTGTCGTTTGGCACACAAACCATTTACATCCTGATTTTGTTACTCACTGGATTTTGTGTGCTTGGGGAAATTACTTAACTTCTCTAGGACTCTTTCCTCAACTTTCTTATTCATAATATGGGACTGAGCATGCTTACTTCAGAGAATTGCTGGAAGAAGACATGATATACTGTTTTTAAATATTTCTTTTAATTTATGACACACAAGATAATAGAGAGGAGAGAGAAAAGGAGAGAGGGGATTGGGCGGTGACACTCCAGATTAAGAGCACATAGTACAAAGAGCAAGGACCCCTGCAAGAATCCTGGTTTGAGCCCCTGACTCCTCACTTGCAGGGGTGTCACTTCATAAGCAGTAAAGCAGGTCTACAGGTGTCTATCTTTCCCTCTCCTTCTCTATTTCCCTCTCCTCTCTCAATTCCTCTCTGCCCTGTCCAGTAAAACAGGGGCGGGGGAAAGGCTACCAAGAGCAGGATTCAGAGTAGAGCTACACCAAGCCCCAGTGATAAACTTGAAGGGAGAGAGAAAGAGGGATAGGAGGAAGGAGAGGGAGAGAGGAAGGCCAAAGCACCACTCTAGTACATAAAGTGGTGGGGATCAAGCCAGAAATGCCAGAAGTGCAAGTCCTGTGCTCTATCAGCTGAGATATGGCCCAAGTTTCAATATCATATTTTTAAAGCATGAACCAAAGTGCCCAGTACATAGTATAATTTTTAAAAATGACAATAGCATTAAAAATGAGATGTGAAAATTAAATCAGTGCAAGCATTGAATCATTTTTTAATTCACTACTTATAAAGTAATGTTTTTGTTTTTATCATACTTAATTTGTTAAAATAAAAACAATTATATTTTGGTACTGAAATCTGTATATTTAATTTGAGTATTCTATAAGTTTAACTAGAAGGAGGGAAAAAAGGTTGGAATAAGATATTCTTGCCATTGCTTTTACAGAGAATAAGAATTTTTGTTAAATCTTCTAGAATGTAGTTACTGTCTGGCACCAAGGATTTATACTTTACTATGTGAGTCAATGCCACTGAAACGTAGCACTACATTTTCTTTGAGTACACAGTGACACACACATAAAACAAGTCCTTGGATACATAGTGTGAGGACAAATATGGCAATATTTGAGTAAATGCTCAAGTAGAGAAACCTCTTGAATGAAACTTCATGTCCTACACTGAACAGTATGTTTGCTCTGTGTTGGTTTCATCATTTTTGGCTGCTACAGAATTTTCATATATGGGGGGGTAGGGTATGATTTCAATTTTTTTTCTTTTTCTTTTCTTTTTTTTTTTTTTGTTTCAATTTTCATGTTGTAGAAAAAATGAGTGAATTTCCCTGGAAAGAATGCAATATCTACCAGGGATGTTGTTGCTAGGGAATCAATATACAAACAGAAGATTCAAGAAAGCCCTTCCTTTGGCCCAAAGCACAAGGACAGTTAGAAATGCAATATGTGGTCTGGGAAGGTCATGGATGTTTGATGGTATTTTCTCTACTATTTCAGAGTGTCAATGGAAACAGAACTCAGACTTCTTTCAAACAGGAGCAACATGGGAATTGGCATGCAAGACTTCTAGAGGCCCACTCTAGTTGCATGACTCAGAGCCAGCACTAAATAAAGGTCAACTGTGTGTGTGGACTTTGTTTTTGTTGTCAAGGAGGTAAATAATGTCAGGATTTAGCTTTTCTACTCATTCTGAAATGTCTATGTATGTTTAAGGCTACCTCTAATTACTACTACTTTTCCAGAAAAGTCCTGAACCCAAAACAAAATGAGTAGTAGGATTTTCTTAGCAAAATTTTATCTCAATTTTAGGAATGTGATATAATTTATAGGCAGATCCTTAAAAATTAACATCATACATCTAAGACTCTTTACAACAAGCACGTTCAGATTTTTTTATAAATAAAAATCAGATGTAGAATCACAACGCAAAAACCGGGGGGGCAGGTGGTGGCACACCTGGTTAAGTGCATGGTTCAAGTCCCCAGTCCCCACATGCAGGGGGAAAGCTTCCTAAGTGGTGAAGCAGGGTTGCGGGTGTCTCTCTCTCTCTCTTCCTCTCTCTCTCCCCCTCTCCTCTCAATTTATTTATATATAAAGATAATTTAAAAAATTAAAAAGAAATCTATGCCTGGGTTGTACAGAGACAATGCATTCATATTCCATCTTTGTACTTAATTTTTTTAATATTTATTTATTCCCTTTTGTTGCTTTAGTTGTCTTCTTGTTGTAGTTATTATTGTTGTCGTCATTGTTGGATAAGTCAGAGAGAAATGGAGAGAGGAGTGGAAGACAGAGAGCGGGAGAGAAAGATAGACACTTGCAGACCTGCTTTGCCGCCTGTGAAGTGACTCCCCTGCAGGTGGGGAGCTAGGGGCTTGAACCGGGATCCTTATGCCAATCCTTATGCTTTGCACCACGTGCACTTAACCCGCTGCACTACCATCCGACTCCCACAATTTTTAAGGGTATCAGAAAGGTACAGAATCTCAAATAGATTGTGTTGTTGTGTGCAGGCCGCGGAGAAGAGAGAGAGGAGGGGTCCGGAGTGAAGAGGAAACACAAATCTTTATTTGTGCTGGGACCTCAGAGTTGGGTGCTAGAGAAGCAGGTTGGGCCACATGGAGGTAGCAAAAATGGCCGCCTCACGCAGTAACCTTTCCTGCGTCTGAACACCGGAGTGAAGCTCTGGCAAGAAAACGAGGTGTGGAAGAAGAAAGGCTTTTATAGGAGCAGCTTTCGTGAGAATGGGAAGGGGGAGGAGTAACCATAGCACTTCAGGATAGGATAATAACTCTCATGAGAATGGGAGGGGGGAGGAGTAACCAAAGCACTCCAAATATCGCTGGGATATAGACAATGCCCTGAGGGCACAACATGGCTGAACAGGCACTCCGAGAATGTCCCAACTCTCGCGGGAACTAGCAGTAGCCTGAGGGGACAACATGGCAGATGTGACTGCATTGGCACAATTTCCCAGCAATATTGAAGTGGCCTGAGTGAGCAAGATGGGATAAGGCATGCATAAATGGGGAAGAAAGTATAGCCAAAATCGAGGGACATACACTCAGCTGAAACAAAACCTAATGATTTTTCAAAACTTCTGTTTAAATATCTGTGCAAATGGAACAGGATTTCTTTATTTTAATATCACACTAAAGTGATTATAACAGAGTATACTTTTACCTATTTGTCTTTGCCAAGAGATTGCTAGCAGACTTAGTGAACAAAGGATGCTATGCATCCCAGTCATACATGAGGTAACTTTAGAGGCACACTGGGACAAGTGCTCTCTCTGTGACAATCTCTCTCTCACACACACAGTCTAGCAGGAACCGACACCATGGAAGCAATTCATCACCAACAGACCAGTGTGAGTCACATCCCCACAGTGTGAACATGAACTATAATCTCCACTGACCACAATTCATAAAATCACGTATCACTTTCATTGTGAACATACCTCTGTGTTGTTGTCAAATTTTGTACTGTGCAAAGGCAAGGCTTAGGATAAAATGGGAGAAATAAAATCCAACTTCTTTCAGTGAGTCTACTTAACTAGTCTCTGACAACCTTTATTGTTTCAAGTTCTCATATTCAGTTTACTCAGTATTTTCCAACTCATTATTCATTCCTGTCCTAAAGAACCACCAGAGAATTTTTGCTAAGTTCTCCCCTATGACATTTGAATAATAAGGGTATCTTCTATGCCCTATATAAACCTGTGCTTCACACATAAAGCATAGAATGTTTTTAACTCCCCCCCCCAAAAAAAAAACAGTATTAATTCCTTTGGGGTGATATGGAAAGCACATACTTTAGCTGAAATGTTTGCCTGTTGCAAAATTCTGGCATTCTCCCAAGCCTCCCTGTTTCTCCTTAGAAATGTCCTCCTTTCTCAGACATTCCTGTGACTGACGAAGTCTTATACCCTCAACATCCTCTTCTATAGTCCAATAGCACCATGGACTTTGAATTTACTCCATACTTGGTTATTTGTCTATCTCCTCCTACCAGGGGACTGACCCCCTGAAGTCCAGGATTCCTCTCCTTCTCTGTTATAGACTAAATTGTGTTCTCTCAACTCACACCCACATGGTGAAGCCCTATCCCAACAATGCCTGAGAATGTGACTGCATTTGGAGGTAACATCATTGTAGAGCAAATTGAGGCATCTGTTCTTTAAAGCAAATAGGGTGGACCCTAATCTATTCTGACCACAGTCCTTAAATGGAAAGGTATCTGGACACATAGACACCTGGATATGAGCTCACAGAGGAAGGTCATATGAAGGCACCCAGAGAAAAATCCATCTGCTGGTTGGCTAGCAAGGCCTCAAAAGAAATCAAACCTGCCAACACCTTAACCTCAGGTGTTCAGCCTCTGAAACTGTGATGAGTAAATTTCTGTTGTTTCAGCCGCCGTGTGTGGTACTTTGGCCTGGCAGCATGAACAATAAGCTCCATGTTCCCTATACCAGTCCAGAACTGATGGTGAATAAGTATAGGCTGATGGCTTGCCTGAATGAAGGACTTAATTCAGAACATGTTCTTGATTAAAGTCTGTGTTGGAGGCTTTGTGTAATAACCAGAATAGGAGTCATCATGCCTGCTGTGTGTTCTTTGGACAATAATCACCCCATATCTTCAAGGTCTTCCCTTGAAGCATAGTTAATGCCCACATTCTAAAACTGACTAAATAGCATTAATGTAATAAAGCAAATGGAAAGGGCTGCGTGGTGGCACATTGCTATGTGCAAGGAACAGGGCTGAAGCCACGTTCCCCAACTGCAAGGGGGAAGCTTCAGGAGTGCTGAAGCAGGTCTGCAGATATCTAGCTTTCTCTCTATCTCCCTCACCCCTCTCAATTTCTCTCTGTCCTATCAAATAAAATAGAAAGAAAAAAAATGGCTGCTGGGAGGCATGGATTTGTAGTGCCGGCACCACATCCCCAGTGATAACCCTGGTGCAATTATAAGAGAAATAAATAAGTAAATAAAGCAAATAAATAACAGAGTTATCAAAGATGAAAGCTTTACCTTCTCAGAAACTCCACTACATATAAGGAACAAACCTTAGACAATACAATTAAAAAGAGTCTGGTGGTAGCGCAGCGGGTGAAATGCAGGTGGCGTAAAGCACAAGGACTGGCATAAGGATCCCAGTTTGAGCCCCTGGCACCACCTGCAGGGGAGTCACTTCACAAGTGGTGAAGCAGGTCTGCAGGTGTCTGTTTTTCTCTCCCCCCTATGTCTTCCCCTTCTCTTTCCATTTCTCTCTGTCCTATCCAACAACTATGACATCAATAACAATAATAATAATAACCACAATAATTATAAAACAACAAGGGCAACAAGTGGGAAAAAAATAGCCTCCAGGAGCAGTGGATTCATGGTGCAGGCACCGAGCCCCAGTGATAACCCTGGAGGAAAAAAAAAAAAATGATAGAAAAAAAAGAAAATACAATTAAAATGAGAAAGCATTCTCTTGAGATGCCAATAAACAATGACTAATGAAAAACCCCATGTAAGAGAAAGAAAACCAGAATAATGGTTGACAGGAAGTATGGCTGACCTCACTGAGGTTCTGTGCCAGAGTTGGGACAAGACACTTTTTTTTAATATTTATTTATTTATTTTCCCTTTTTGTTGCCCTTATTGTTTAACATTGTTGTGGTTATTGATGTCATCATTGTTGTTGGCTAGGACAGAGAGAAATGGAGAGAGGAGGGGAAGACAGAGAGGGGGAGAGAAAGAGAGACACCTGCAGACCTGCTTCACCACCTGTGAAGCGACTCCCCTGCAGGTGGGGAGCCGGGGTTCGAACCAGGATCCTTACGCCAGTCCTTGCGTTTTGCGCCATGTGCGCTTAACCCGCTGCACTACCGCCCGACTCCCGGGGCAAGACACTTTTCAAAACTCTTTGGTACAAGGCCACACTTCCCTAGGTAGTCAAGAAAGTGAGGGAGGTGGTCCAGGAGGTAGCGCAGTGGTACTCTCAAGCATGAGGTCCTGAGTTTGATCCCCAGCCGCACATGTGCCAGCGTGATGTCTGGTTCTTTCTCCTCCTATTTTTCTCATAAATAAATAAAATCTAAAAAAAGAAAAGAAAGTGAAGGAGAAGCTTGATACAGTTCTTAAAGTGTTCTCCCTGAGCTGGCATCTGAAAGCCTTCCAGGCAGGAGAAATCTCATCAATAGTAAAAAGGAAGATAAAATGGAAGCAGCCCCTATTCAACAAGGTGATGTCACTTTCTTTTGTGGAAACCCAGGGTGACATCACCTCCCCATCATGATCACGTGCTCCTAACCCTTTCCCAGCTAGTTCCCAGCTGAGGGGCTCTTTCACTTTGCAAATGTCACCCTGGCACTCACAAAGCTCCTTGACCTTGTTTGTGTGCTGGATTCCTGTTGCCAAGTGAAAGAGGGACTCTGAGAGCAAGCCCCAGAGGAGGTGAGGGGTGTGCACAGCTGGCTGGAGGCCCCTATTCATCCAGCTCACAGAAAATTCTATATTCCCTTCAGCAGCCCTCACAGAGGCCCCCAAGGCTGAATTCAGTCCCCAGACAATGCTGTCACTGCTGAATACCCAGTGAACCTTTCAGCCAAGCAGGGCAACTGTGGCCATTTCTTTCCAGAGTGGGATTCTCTTTGATGGCTCACATAATAGCAAGGAGGTGTGGTTTCATCACACTCTGAGTAGCACTGAAAAAACAGGCCCCCACATAAAGCCAGATTGCACAGGGGTTTTCTCATACCGAATAGATTTGTGCAAACCACAAAGAAGCACATTTTGTAAATGGGCTCATTTATTAATTGACAAAGAAGATGAAGTGTGGGGAGAGTCTTCCTCTGCAGCCATGCTCAGGAAGTGATGCCACTAGGACTGATCACTGTGAGGAGTTTGTTTTAAGTTCTTAATGCGAAATTTGAAAAAGAGTGGGAGAGAAAAGAGGGCTAAATGAGTCTTGATTCTACAGGAAATAGGCTAAGAGCTTAATGGCACTTCCCCTGGACAGGTGAGGAAAAGCAGCTTCAGGCTCAAAGCCAGACTGGGAGACCTGAGTCCTTGTACTTGATCTTGATTCTGAGATCATGATCTCAACATACTGTGCAGACAATCCCTCCTTTTTTCTTCCACCTCAGTTATTGCTGGGTCTTTGTGCATGCACAATGATCCCAGTGGCCGTTTTTTAAAATAGAAACAGAAAGAAAAAGAGATTTATAGGGAGACCTGCAACACTGCTCCACCACTCATGAAACTTCCACCCTGCAGGTGGGGGGGCTTGAAAATAAATATTCAACTGAGTGTCCCACCGCCCAGCACATAGAAAGAATCATTTTGAATTACAAACACACACGCATGGGTGTGCACACACAAATACACTCAAAATCGCTGTTACACTGGAAAATTGAGAGTATTTAAAGCTGTATTTTCTTGCTTTGTATTTAATCACTTACATGTGATTTGTATTTTTAGCCCCATAGCACGCCATAATCCTTCAGTTCTTTCTTGATTCTACTCAAAACTCATTTGTCTGAAATAGGATATATTTACATGAAAGAGAGGGTACAGCCTTGCCCCTGCCAAGTCCACCATGTGTGCCCTGGATGCTGACCTCTACTCGCACTCCCCTCACCCTGGTCACCTCAGTGATTTCTTGTTTGTTTTGTTTTGTTTGCTTTTTTTCTACTTGTAATCTTTTCTCCCTTCCTTCCCCTCTGCTGGCTCATGGTTCAGAGGACCCATTCTCATATAGGACTTCTACAATATGCAGTTTAGGTCAAAATCCCTTTGTGTGCTCCCTGATACCACACTCCTGTTTTTATATTTATTTGTGTATTTATTTGCTTGATGACAACTTCTCCTAATTGCACATAAGCCCTATGAGAATAGGAAATAGGCCTCTTGTTTAGAGACTTAGTGTCTCCAGCCCCTTAACATCTACGAAGTGAACACCTGGGTGACTGAGAAGTCATGATTCCTGTCTTCTGTTTCCCTCCAATAGGTAAGAAAGGAAGGGGTACCTCCCCTTTTTTTTTGACCCTCCACTTCTCCACTGATTCCCCTTTTCAGGTTACCTCTAGTTGAAGGCCTAGTTCAGATGTAGAGCAGAAATTCTGCAATTTGCAGCATCTCATAACTACAATATATGATAGCTAGTTTTACACAGATATAGACCACAAACCATATCCTCCCTGAAGATCCTTCCCTAGTGCAACATAAGAGATAGGAAATAACTTGGATCCACCTGCATATCACATTTCAGGCTTAGAGAAAAAAAACTAGTATAGCTACAGGCCCTTTGAAATATAACTAAAATACGCCTACTAGCTATTTACAAAATAGAGGAGCCCCCAACACTACATATGCACTATTCCACCTTTAGGTCCATGATTGGTAAACAATTTGTTTGGCTTTGAATGTTAACTCTCTTGTCAACCACCAGGTTCCAGATGCTAGCATGATGCCAATCAGACTTCCCTGCACAGAAGACCCCACCAATGTATCCTGGAGTTCCACTTCCCCAGAGCCCCACCCTACTAGGGAAAGAGAGAGACAGGCTGGGAGTATGGATCAACCAATCAATGCCCGTGTTCATCGGGGAAGCAATTACAGAAGCCAGATCTTCCACCTTCTGCATCCCACAATGACCTTGGGGTCATGCTCCCAGAGGGTTAAAGAATAGGAAAGCTATCAGGGGAGGGGATGAGATACAGAGATCTGATGGCGGGAATTATGTAGATTTGTACCCCTCTTATCCTATGGTTTTATTAATGTGTCCTTTTTAAAATAAATTTTAAAAAATTTTAAAAAGTGATAGGCAGCACAAAGCTCAAAACATTTGTTTTCAGTTTTAGTCCCAACTGGCAACATTTTGTTGCACAAGTCTGGTTCCAAGCTTAGCCATGAGGAGAAAAATTTGAAAGAGTATATAGGAAAACAAAATAGACAGAGTGTGTCTTTGACTATCTCGAATTAAGGCAGATTCCAAATAAAAATAATAGGAAACACTGTTCCTAAGAAAAACAGGAAGCATGCCATGTCTAGTATGTTGAGGAATGGGCTCAGTGACACAGTAATCTGGTGTTTCTTATAATGACCATTAAGTCAAACTCTTCAGAGTGGCCTAGGGATAACAAAACTAGCACACCTTAGAGGAGAGAGAAAGCAGCAGCACAGCAAGAAAATCACCATTTCTGAACTCACCATCCTGGCTGCATGGCAGAATTATTTAGAGCTAATGTTAAAATCAATACTAGTTAACATCCTATCAATTGTATCCTTTCTCTAGAGGTTAGAATCCAGGCCTGGGAATGCTTTAAAATTTCCAGACCATTCGAATTTGTCGCTAGGGTCAAGGTTCCTTTCCCTCAGCCTTGAAACTCAGTCTCCTAGTTAGCACACCTTACTTTCCACCTTCTGCCTCATATAAAAGCTTTCTCCTCTTTGGATCTCTGAAGGATTACGGTTCAGATGAAGTAGCTTTTATGCTACACAGAAACACTGAAGACATTCTGTTGTTAGGACAATGTGCCCTTGAAGCACATTAGAAGGACTGAAACACACACGCACAATGATTCACATGCACATGAGCGTCTAAGAAATTATGCTCTGGAAACTATCCCTAACTCTTGAAAGCTGGGGTCATTTCCTGGGATTTTCCTGTCTCTTCTAGGTCTTTTCATACTGTCTAGTTTTCTTAGAATCATGCCATTTTAGAATCATAGCCTCTTAGAGATGAACTGTATTATAGAGATAAACTAACATAATCCCTTTATTTGATATTTGAATAAATTGTTATTCCAAGTATTAAGTCTATCTACTTAACAAAGAAGACAACCCAGGACTTCTGCAAGCTTACTTACAAAGACTCAGTTACTTTGGGAGTTCATAATTTGTATTTCAAGCTATAAGCAGCTCTCCAGCTTAACACTGAATATTTTTAAATATGAAAACCTCATATTAACATTTAAATAAAATAGCCTTAGTTCTCAGTTCAAAATCTCAGAATATCTAACACTTAAATATATAACAGGACTACTGAGTTACAGGTAGCATTGAAATCCTTATAATAAATGCACTATGCTGTTAATATCACTCAAGAGGCAGCCAGAGACACATGTATATATACTCATCCCCGAGAGACAGTAAAGACACAGCCTAAATGCCAGTGTGTGATCCCTAGTATAATATTGCAACTCTCCCTTTTGCAAATTGATTGGAACACACATTTGATATTTAAGGCTTTGGTTGAAAATTGCCACTATAGTATCTGCAAAGACTAATTTTTCAGGCCTCAGTCACTCTCCAAAAGTGATTTTCAAATTTTGGTCAACAGGGAAACTAGCAAAGGCACAAATGATTGAGCCAGCCTTCAGTGTTTGTGGTCCCTTTTGTCTGAAGTGGGATCGGAGAACACACTTTTTCCATGTGACGCCAATTCTTGTGTTAGGAGGACGACATTTTGAAAACCACTACTCTGGGATTCTCAAATGCAATGATTCAACCCACACGAGGTCATTCTAGAAGTCTCAGAACTCTCACTTAAAAAAATAAGTGTTTCCCTTCAGAGGAATGCTTATCCTACCTGCTCCCTGAGTCATGGATGCTCAAGTGGTTTCTGATGTGTCCTCCTCTGTTGGGCAGGAACAGTCCCTGCTCCCCACTTAGTGCATTGCTACCTTCAGTTTGCTGTTCCTGATCCCTCCCAGCTCAATCCTTTTGCCACCCCCCCATTCCATGGACTCTCCTTTTCCTTCTGTAACTGTCATTCCTTCTCTGCCTAGCACCAGGGTAAGCCTCAAATCTCATTCGGCTGCACTCCACCTGAGAGAATCTCATCATACCTAGCAATGGGTCTATATTCTTGAAGACTTCATTCTACTGCTTCCTTTCTCTTAGGCGTTGTATTGCTGTGTTCATTTAAGAAGTTATCCTAGACCTAATTCCTGTACATTTGACTTCACTTCCAGTCTCTTTCTTCTCTCTTTCTCTCTCTCTTTTGGCACAGAGGCATCACTGCTCTGGGTCTTTTTCAAATACAAACAGGGAAAGTTAGCACAGCACCAAAGCTTTCCCCAGTGAGGTGGGGCCAGGCTGGAACATGGATCACATCCATGGCCTTCCCAGGTGAGCCAGGTCCTTGATGGTCTCTCATAACTCTAATGGATTTAAGTCTCCAGGTTCCACCAATATTTCAGTAACTCTCTAAGGTCTAATATCAGATTATTACCAGAATTCTATTATTTATTGGCAACATAGTTTCCAAATATAGATAGACTCAGAAAGGGATAAATTCTTTATCAAAAAGAGCAGCTACCAAAAATCATGGAGACTGGAGCAAGGCTTACCTTGAACGAACCACTGCATCTGAAAGCCTTTCTCCTGGTGGCCAACACCATCAGTATGGAACAGCACATGGAGCCTGGAGCCTGTGGTGCTCCCTAAAGGAGGTACCTCTGTTCCACAGTAGCGCCCAATCCTCTGGGGGCCATCATAAAGCTGAAATCAAAAAGAAATTTCCCAGTGAAAAGATAAAAAGAAAAATCTTCACATAATCTATCAGACCAGAAAGCAGTATCTACCCATGAAGAGAGAGTTGTTCCTTGGCTCAAAAGTTAAGGAGCACTCCTTGAGGTGGGTTGAGTATTGGGCACATGACATAAAAAAAAACTGAACAGGTAGTTACAGAGAGATAACTTACACATACATCTGATTCCTAAGTTCAAGAAATTTGGAAATCCAGCTGTTGTGTGATTTTATGTCATCATTTCATGCTTTCCCAAAACATAACCCACAGAGTAAAGAGTCTGAATGAGATGCCTGAACATATTAACAACACATAAGCCATGTTCAGTAAATCATTTTATAATTGTGAGTTGCAATTTTTAAGTAGTAAATGTAAAAAATTAGACATTTTAGACAGTTGATAAAACTAAAATACAAATATTAGTCCTAATGAAGATTACCACTGTCAATGTCAGAAATTCCCTTTGGCAATATTTCCCATTTATTTATATATGTACAGACATGTATGTGTGCAGGTATACATATGTGTATGAAGAGGGGTGTCCCCAAGTTGTTGATTTCCTTTTAATGAACCTATAATATCTCCAGTCTTTTATTAATATAAATATCTGTTTGGCAATGGAGCACTGAACCCAAGATCTCTTGCATGCTTTCTATCACTGAACTACCTCCTTCCTTGGCATTTCTTTCTTTCTTTTTTTTTTTTTTTTCCCCAACCAGAGCACTGGTCAGCTCTGGTTTCTGGTGATGCAGAGAACTGAACTTAAGGCTTCAGAGCTCCAGGTATGCATAACCATTATCCTATGAACCCCACACAAGCATAATTTTTTTTAATGTTTTCTGAGACAGAACTACAGAAGAGAGAAGAGAGAGGAAACGAGAGGAAAAGAGAAGGCAAGGATGCTGGGAGGTAGCTCACCAGTTGAGCACATACTTCACCATGCCGAAAGACCTGGGTTCAAGCCCCTGCTCATCACAAGGAGTTCCTGCTTGTGAGAACAGTCCTATGGTGCCACTCCTCTCTCTGTCTCACTCCTTTCCCTCTATTATACTCTCTCATTCTTAAAAAAAAAAAAAACACAATAAATAGTGGTGGGATCATTTAAGCAGAGTCCTATCAATAACCCTGGTGGTTAAAAATAGAGAGAACCTATATTTCCCCCAGTCCTGGAACCTTAGGGTGGGGCCCACTTTCCTGCATGCTTCTCTCAATTCATATAAAATAATATTGCATCCACCGATCGCAACCTAATCAACGTAATGAGTGCCACCCTAGCATGCTTCATTTCAGACTGTGTCCAGAGACTTCAGGTGCAGAACGACAACCCTTCAGCTTCATCACTCAGGTGAGATCTTTCCTTTCATAGTATTCTCTAAGTCAATTCCAGGTGGTCCACTTCCTAACAAAGTCCCAAAGCCTAGATATAGACCAGGTCCCCTGAGATAGAGCATATGTTCACACGTGTCCATAAACCAGGGCAAAATATATACCTGAAAGCAAAAATACAAAAGAGTCTTCAGTGAGTACCCCCCAACACTTCATCTGCACTATAACAGCCTTTAGGTCCATGATTGGTCAACACTTTGTTTGGCTTTGTATGTTAACTCTCTTTTCAGCCATCAGGTTCCGGATACCAGCAGGATGCCGACCAGACTTCCCTGGACTGACAACCCCACCAATGTGTCCTGGAGCTCCGCTTCCCCAGACACCTACCCTACTAGGGAAAGAGAGGCAGACTGGGAGTATGGACCGACCAGTCAACGCCCATGTTCAGTGGGGAAGCAATTACAGAAGCCAGACCTTCCACCTTCTGCAACCCACAACGAGGGATAGAGAATGGGAAAGCTATCAGGGGAGGGGATGGGATATGGAGATCAGGTGGTAGGAATTGTGTGGAGTTGTACCCCTCCTATCCTACAGTTCTGTTAACATCTCCTTTCTTAAATATAAATAAATAAATAAATAAATAGAGAGGGAGAGACATCAAAGCACTACTTCACCAGCCAGAGAGATCCATTTATTTTCATCCCTGGTGGTGTCCGCAGTGCTTTCATGCATTGTGCTATGGACTAAGCGTGAGTCCTCGCATGGCAAGCATGCGTTCTACCTGAGAGGCCCTGAGTTCCCTGCTTATCTAAGTATGTCACTAGACAGTCTGTGCAAGCAATTTAATGATGGCATTAAATGCCACTAAAATACTGTATTTGAATTACCATTTTACTATTCATTTAGCTTACTTCCAATCATTTTATTAATGTAAATGTTTTTATTTTTATTTTTAATGTCCCTCAGGAAAGATACCTAGGAGAGTGAATCAAAGAGTATTATATATATATATATATATATATATATATATATATATATATATATATATATATATATATAGTTAAATTTCTTACCAGAAAGCTTATCAACAATTTATCCTCCTAGAAGCAGTTTACAGGAAAGCTCATCACAATGAATTTTTGGCAAGTGTATCTTCTTTATTTTTTAAGCAGGTAGTGATAGTGAAGGTTTGGGATTTTATTGCTGTTGTCTTAATTTGTGTTTCTTTGAAGCTGAAGGGTGTGTGTGTCTGTGTGTTTATTGGACATTTATATTTCTTCTCTTGAAACTTTTCTGTTGAATTCTTTATGTATTTCCCCATTAAGGCATTTACACTTCCTTTGTGCATCCTTTATTTTTTTTAATAAAAAATTTTCATCAGATACATAGATCCAACTCTCCCACCTAAAAATAAATAAAACTTCTCTGCTAAATCTTTTCAACAAGGAAATATAACAATAATCCAAAAAGATGGACTTCCTCATGACTCAGAGCACTGTTTTCTTTTAATCCCCTGGTGTCCACAGTAAACACTCTGTTCCAGTTACCCTGGGAATGGGATGCCTATGACAATGAAACGGGAAATGTCTGGTCATTAACTCCTTGGCTTCCTTAATTAGTACCAGGAAGAGTAAACATATGTAAGAGTATGAGTGAACATATGTATTTACATAACTGTAGAAAAAATGTGTAATTTCTAAATTATCTAATTATTTTTACTTACTGAAGTATTAGGGTGCAAATGCTGACACATTTTGACTTGAACACAGAAAACTTTGAAATCAAATTTTGCAAAGCACTTCTATGGAGTCTTCCCTATCCCCAGTGGTCAGTCAAAAATCAGTTTTCCTTTGAAAACTCTTGATTTTTTTCCTTTGTGCTTCTTTTGTGGGAATGGTCACACTGCCTTGTATTCTAGTCAGAGGAATGTGTGCCTTATCTCCCTTAGATTATAAGTTTCCTTCCTTAGAGTCCAGACCAATTCTCACTGTCTAGCCAGGGTTCCTGATATGTCTCCAGTGAATGAACACAGTGAATTAGTTCAAACTGCATTTCTTTTAATGAGACATACCCTGCATTGATTATAATTTGAACCCTGCGTGGTCAGATGTACATTGGGCTCTATGTGTAAGCATGCGATGCTTGGGTCAGCATCCTGTGTGACCACTCTATAGAAAGTGGGCCCTGTTCAAGGGGAAAGGCCTTTTTCAAGGTCATAAGTGTGACCACTCTATAGAAAGTGGGCCCTATTCAAGGGAAAAGGCCTTTTTCAAGGTCATAATAAATCACAGATTTTTAAATCTTGGCCTCTCTGTGTGAGTTCTCAAAATTTGCTGCTTATAAAATAGACACACTTGTGAGATTTGGGGTTAGAATATCAGAGATTACAAAGAGAAGCTCAGAAGTCCACATTCAAATTTGTTACCCTTGTTATAGCCCTTGTTGTTATTGTTGCCGCTGCTATTGTAGTTGCTGGATAGGACAGAGAGAAATTGAGAGAGGAGGGGAAGACACAGACGGGGAGAGATAGACACCTTCAGACCTGCTTCACCACCCGTGAAGTGACCCCTACTGCAAGTGAGGAATGGGGCTCAAACCGGGATCTTTATGCTGGTCAGTGCTCTTTGCACCATGTTCGCTTAACCCGCCACACTACTACTAAGCCCCAAATTTTTTAAAATTAAATCTAGTGTATGAATTCCAGGTCAAAACTAATTAATACAAAAGCCAGCATACTGTGTTCAAGCAGGAGCATAGTCATAAGAAAATGCCCTGCTATTTTCCACCCTAGAATGTTCACTCCTAACTTTGCATTGATAGTTCAGTGACCCAAACTTTCATTACTTCATCTTAGGCAGAAAAACACAAAGTAAATTTTTCTTTATAACCACTGGCACTCTATGTTTGATAGATCTTATGAAGTGACCTTTTGAGGCAACATGTTTCAGTTTATACAAGGTTATAGATACTATAAATTTTTTGCCTCCCAGTCCAGAAAGGCTCAGGAATAAGACATGTTCATATAACTTGGAGGGGATTCTTTGTCTTCCTTCCAGATGGGATTACCTCATTGAAGGAGAGTCCCTGAGTCCCAGTAGTTCTTAAATAACACATTGTGAAGCAGGACAAGGAGCAAAGGGGGGGGGGGGTAGCTGAGAGGAAGGACCCTGATGAATGACAATTAATTTCTCTTTGCCTTTGGACTGGAGAGAATGATGTATTGAAATAAACATCCAGAGGACCTTGATGAAAATGCCTAAATATAGTGTCAAATAAATTAATGGATTAATTAGTGCAGAACAATACCGCTATACAAAATTAAAATCCCATACCCCAATTCTATGTCCTCCTAATGTTTATACTTAATTAAATCAGGTTTTTTGTTTATATCCATACAGATGGCTAATGTCACCTCTACAATCCATTTTCGTGTAAATTTACCCCACAAAAAGGAACAGTCGTTTTTTCACAGTACACAAATACTAGTTACCATGGAAATGAGTTGGGGCTTGCTGCTTTAAATTCTGTTTTCAGAGATGAATGTTAGCCACAGGACATTCCAGCTGTGACTCATCGCCACTAGTGGCTAGCATGCTGGCTTGATTTTATTAAGGCACCATAGGATTTCCCCTGCTTTCACGAAGTCTACAGATCTGCTTGATATGAACAATATTTATGGTTGGAATTAAATTCACACAAAGAAAACTAGCTGAAGCTAAAGAGAAAGAAAGAGAGAGAGAAAGAGAGAGAGAGAGAGAGGTTTGGATTTCATATCTGAATGTGCAGATCTAACTTGTACAACTATATTAAGAGTTTATTTTTTTTTTTAGTATCTTGAGTAATGCTTGTATTTTCAAGATGAACACTAAATATATCTTCAGTGTGGGTATGGACACACACACACACACACACACAACTTCCTATGAGGTATCTTCATTCTCTTAATTCATTATTATCTTAAAGATTATTCATGCAAGATTTTTGTGACTTTAGATCCTCCCTGCCCCCACCCCACCCCAAAATATCTAAGCCACTCTTAGGACACTCAGAGAGGAAGGAAATCTCTTGCCTTAGCCACACTTAGCAAGTTCTATCTACTTCCTTTGCATGGGTTTGATAATTTGGTGCAAACACGCACACACACATTTTTAAACCAGCAGTGACTTTAGAAACCAATTGCAATATGAAAAGATTTGTGAACTCCTTCAAAATATTAATGATGCTTGCATAAAAGGTGGGAGATAAAAAGCCCAGGACACATTGTAGAGTTAGTCCAATTTCTGTAAGATTATACTTTAGGAATCAAGAAAATACAAGATTGAAGTGAGTAGATTTCAGGCACAGCTACTGTGTAAATATACCTGTTCCCTCAGTAGGAATCAACTTCAGAAACTGCAAAAACTTTCAAGCATTAGGAGGTGGGTCAGCAATAGAGTGCATGCCTTCCAAATCTCTAGCATCATGTGAGAGAAACCATGTACAGTGGAGCAGTGTTTTGTACTCTCACTCTTACACATACACTTTCATGAAAATAAAAAATAATTCTTAAAAAAAAATGTGTGTTTCACATGCCTTTTGTTGCTAAGCTGTTTTGATTTTCTGGAAATTTTGTATCTAGTATATGAAAATTATGACTCATGTAAGCAAACATGGAATATATAGATTGGCTTTATTTTCTAACCTCATTTGGAATCATCATGATAGCTAAAACTTTACTTTAGATTAGCATCAATTTTTTTTCTGCCACCAGGGTTATTGCTGGGGTTTAGGGCCACCATTAAGAATCCACTGCATGCAGCAGTTTTTTTTTTCTTTCTAATTTTTTTAAATAGAACAGAGAGTAATTGAGAGGAAGGGGGGAGATAGATACCCTCCTCACCTACTTCCTATTACAGTTCTCTCACTCACTCCAAAGCTAACTTTATCAAAGCAAGGACTGCAAAAGCTGAATAAGGGCAAGAGACTGGCAAACTTTAATGATGACTCATTAGTCACTATCAGGCCACCCCATCAGCTGGGGCTCTAATTGGGGAGTCCTGAGATTCCCAAAAAGACATGATGGGCTTAAAACTCGTATAAATCCCTCTCTCCATTATTACCAGTCATTTCTACCAGGAACAACACAATAGACCCCTTTGTGGGCTCCCATAGGACCCTGCCCTCAACTTAGACCAACAACGGTAGAGAATGTTCCATCCTCTGAAGGGAGGCTGGACAACATACTAGATGCTACACCTGAGGAAGATGGGTCAATATTGGGGCATCTTTGAATGTCCCTACTCATACCACAGAATGTGAGCTCAAATCTACAGGATGCAGAGGTCACATAGTCTCCTAAGCTGAATATGGGCCCCAGACCACATAAAATTGATGGGGTTTATAGTCAATAATATTTATACCACTTTCCCATATTAGGGAGCTACTTTCTTCCCTGATCCAGAATTCTGGTCCTTTTTCCAACCATGACATCATCTCCCCAGACAGTAACTTGGACCCACCTGCATATCAGATTTCAGGCTCAGGGGAAAAAAGAAAAAAACTAGTATAGCCACAGGCCCTATGGAATATAACTAAAATATGCCTACTATCTATTTACAAAATGGAAGACTCCCCAACTCTTCATCTGCACTATTCCAGCCTTTAGGTCCATGATTGGTCAACAATTTGTTTGGCTTTGCATGTTAACTCTCTTGTCAACCACCAGGTTCCAGATGCTAGCATGATGCCGACCAGACTTCCCTGGACAGACAAACCCACCAATGTGTCCTGGAGCCCCACTTCCCCAGAGCCCTTCCCCACTAGGGAAAGAGAGAGACAGGCTGGGAGTATGGGTAGACCTGTCAATGCCCATTTTCAGCTGAGAAGCAATTACAGAAGCCAGACCTTCCACCTTCTGCATCCCACAATGACCTTGGGTCCATACTCCCAGAGGGTAAAGAATGGGAAAGCTATCAGGGGAAGGGATGGGATACAGACTTCTGGTGGTGGGAATTGTGTGGAGTTTTACCCCTCTTATCCTATGGTTTAGTCAATGTTTCCTTTTTATAAATAAATTTTTTTTAAAAAAATAGAGAGACACCTGCAGACCTACTACATCACTTGTGAAGTTTCCCCCCTGCAGGAGGGGGTCAAGGGTTTGAACCCAGCTCTTAGAAATATGTGCACTTAACTAGCGGTGCCACTGCCTGGCCCCTAGATTGGCATCCAATTCATAATTTTTCTAAGTTTTTTTTAAATTTAAGTGTAAGTTTTTCTGGAAGCAAATCTTTGTTACAGTAGAGAATAGTTGTGAAAAATTAACTGTAGCTTATTTGGAGAAATTAAATCTATAGATTCTGTAGGGTGGTCTCATTAAACTCTTGGAGAAAATGGGCTCATTTTCCTGTTACAAATCTTTGAAAAAAATTTAAAAAGTATTTTTATCTTTTAACATTTAGCATGTAATTAAAATGACTCATCTGTTGTGTAGAAGAATTTTATGTGACAGAAAATCCTCTATTCTTTGCAGAAAACAAAAACACTAATCAAAGATGGCATCCACGTTTCTGAGCTGTACACAAATGGATTTTTGGAAAAATTATAATCAATAATAAATATTGAATTTCAATCAAAAGCAGAAGAGTTCTTTAATTAGGGGCTGGGTGGTTGAGCAATAGTCCAGGTTCCCCTGCTCCCTACCTGCTAGGGAAAGCAATCGTTCTATTTTTCCCTCCCTTTTCAATTTCTCTCAGGCCTGTCAAATAAATATAAAGAATAAATAAATACATAAATAAAGGCTTCTGGGAGCAGTGGTTTACAGTATTGGCACCAAGCCCCAGTGATAACCCTGGTGGTAACTAAAAAGAATTGTACTTTCATGATGGGGATATACTGCTAAACATGGGCAGAGTCAGGCTCTGGTTCACAGTCTGGTCCAGACTAAAATTTGCTTAAAATACAATGTTATGGAAGTTATTTAAGACTCTTAGGTTTAATTTATTTAGAAATGTGGAATCAAGGGAGTCAGGTGGTAGCACAGAGGGTTAAGTGCACATGGCGCAAAGCGCGAGGACAGGCATAAAGATCCCGGTTCGAGCCCCTGGCTCCGCACCTGCAGGGGAGTCGCTTCACAAGCGGTGAAGCAGGTCTGCAGGTGTTTATCTTTCTCTTCCCCCTCTCTATCTTCCCCTCCCCTCTCCATTTCTCTCTGTCCTATCCAACAATGACAACATCAATAACAACAAGAATAATAACTACAACAATAAAACAACAAGGGCAACAAAAAGGAAATAAATATTTTTTTAAATCTTAAAAACAAAAAAAAGAAATGTGGAATCATAATGGTACTTATCTCAGAGTTTGTGTAAATAGCAAATGAGACAAATCATCTACCAGGCTGATCATGAGGCCTACTATATAGGGTATATCCAAAATGTTACTTTAACTCTTGGTCACATAGACTGGATTTATTTTTAGAGAAACCACTCCATAAATTGCTTTGGAAAGACATAAGATGGGCATAGAGAGAACTCGAGATGACTCTTGTAAAAGACTTCACAGAAATCAGCTTTGATGGGCCAGACAGGAAAGTAGAGTTAATGAATCATGGGTGAGGAGATAGACTGTCATCACTTGCCATGTGTAACCATGACAACCTGGTTCTGTGCAGAGAGCAGGCCTCCCTGGGGTGGGGTGCACAACCCAGCACTAATCAAGGTGAGCGTGGTCTCTGTGTGTGTCAGGGTGACAGGAGATGGGACATTAGAACATGCAAGGAAACCTGTAAAGACTGGTGGTGGGGTGGATGCAAAGAGAGAAGGTAGGAAAGCAGCTCTTCCCTCTTGCATGTTCCCCCTCCCCTTTCTGTTCAGCTCCACCCTATAGCTCCAGCTGTCAAGGGAGTTGGTGAATTCCTATAGCATCTGCTCAGTTTTCTATGCCAACCAAAACTGTAAGATGATCCAAGGGATTGGCCTGATTAGAGTAGGTCTTCATAATGTTGCCTCCTAAGTTTGCATATCAGTCTTCTGGATAAAATTGGAACTTTCAGGGAGGCAAGCAGTGGCACACCTGGTCAGGTGCACATATTACTAGGCACAAGGACCCAGATTTGAGCCCCCACTCCTCACCTGCAGTGGAGACACTTCATGAGTAGTGAAATAGGTCTGCTGGTGTCTTTCTTCCTCTCCCTCTCTTTATCTCCCCATCCCATCTCAATTTCTCTCTGTCCTATCTAGTAAAAAAACTAGAAAGGAAAAAATGGCTGCTAGGAGTATGGGATTTGTGGTGCCAGCACCAAGCCTCAGTGACAATCCTGGTGTCAATAAAAAAAAAAAAAAAAGGAACTTATCAAGTTTACTTTAATCATGAGTAGTTTTTAAAATGCTCCTGTAACTATAATGGAAGTATTCAAGTAAAAATCACAGAGTAGGGTGAAAATCTTCCACTGCAGATGTGTAAAGTTCAGGGAGGAGTTAAAAATAAGAGAACAATAATATCTCTGAGGGTGAATTAGGCACATGCTGGAGCCCATATACAGAGCAAAGTGGATTCTAGAGGATTCCATGATGGTCCTGCAAGATAAAAATCTCTTCTTCCAGTTCTAAACACAGGCTCACATCTTCTCAACAGCACAAGAAAAGCGCCTCTACATCTCCTGTGCTGACAGGGTGGGGCAGGAAGTATGAAGTGTCCATCTAAAATTAAACAGTTACTCATCATGCTAGACTTTGCATGCAAGCAAGAAACACATCAAACGACCACATTCTGAGTTATCTAGTGGCACCATGAATTAGAGAACTGCTTGAAATGAGGCTCATACAATCTTCTTGCCATGTGGTGGCTGGTTACTGTCTGCTCTTACTGGTACACTGACATTTTTATTTCTTCTTTCTGTGGATGACTCATTTTAGTAACCATAAAGCCTGATTTTTAAATTTTTAATATCTATTTATTTTTTTCCTTTTGTTTCCCTTTTTGTCTTATTGTTGTAGTTATTATTGTTACTGATGTTGTCATTGTTAGATAGGACAGAGAGAAATCAAGAGAGGAGAGAAAGACAGAGAAGATGAGAGAAAAATAGACACCTGCAGACCTGCTTCACCACCTGTGAAGTGACTCTCGTGCAGCTGGGAAGCCGGGGGCTCAAACCAGGATACTTATGCCGGTCCTTGTGCTTTGTACCACCTGCGCTTAACTCGCTGTGCTATGCCCGACTCCCCTGATTTGTTTTTTTTAAGCCATTGTCTAATCACAATGTATGCAGGGATATTATAACTACAGTGATGTTTAACTTAGTATTGTTTACAATCGTGGAAGTACAGAAAAACAAAACAAAACAGGAGAACAGTTTGAAAAGTTTCCAAACATCTATGATAAGAAGTGGTGAGTATGTTCCACAATTGTTGTAACAGGCAATGTTGTAATTGATGTGCTACAATACATCACACACACACACACACACACACACACACACACACACAAACACACACCCATCACAAGCTATAGTCAGATGAAGACAAGCCCAAAGATTATGTATAAAATTATTTTTGGAATGCCAAGATAATAGAGATAAGCTTATGTTTATAGCATTATCTGTGGGGCCCTATTGGCATAGCAACATAGATTTACAGTGGCAATGACTTTCCAGTCTCAAAAATCCATTTTTATTATTAATTAATTTATTTATTTATCAGAGCACTGCTCACCTCTGGCTTATGGTGGTGCTGGGGACTGAGCCTGCAACCTTAGCTCCCTTGGGCATTAAAGTCTGTTTGCTTAACTACTACACTAGCTCCCCAACCCAGAATTCTATATCTTTTGGGATCTCATCTACACAGTTGGCCCACTAAAAATGTTATATTGTCTGTTTCCATAATCCTTTTTATGCATCGCAAGAATATACACAAAAATTAGTTCATTAAAAAGATATAGACTGTAATCTCCTCCACCATTAATTTACAACCTTATTTTATCCCTAATGCTTACTTTTTATCATAATTGGGTTTTCAATTTTAATTAGACTAATTATTTATTAAAAAAGAGCTCCTTCAGGTATTCTGGGATAAAGACTTCCTATAAACATAAGTTTTGAAAGCGACTGATAGGGCAACAGGTGCCAAATTCCCTCTCCAGTGGTAAATTGAATGTTCTGAAAGTCGAACATACTCTCCTGCTTATATAAGAACATTAAATTCCATGAACCACAGCCTTCCTTCTGTCAACTGCACTATTACAGTGAAACACTAAGCATGAAATGACTCTGCCTCCAAATATCCTCACTGTCTTCTACAGATGACTTAGAAATAGGGAAGATTCTGGTTACTGAACATGAAATCCTAGAATCTGATACTGGAAAGTCATACAGCACTGCCAAGCAGTCTTCCCCCAAAGCTCAGGGAAGTGAAGGAAGGGAAGAAAACTTGGTAAATACAGGGGAAATGCAAGAACTGCAGGGCAAAAAAGGTGCTTTTTGAAGAAAGTCTGAAATATAGCAGGTGGAAATCTTTCCCATTTTAAAAAGTAGATGGCCAGTATAATTAACTGAAAGTCATAAAGTGAATTATTGGTTTTTCAGAAAGGCTATGAAGCATTTTTGCATAGAAAAACATAAAAAAATATGTTGTGACTTCTCCAACAGCCCAATATAACTTAGCATTGCAAGCTATGCAAACCTATTGACCCTGTTATTGAATGGGAGAGACTCTCAATGCCTGTGAGCTATCCCAGGGGCAGAGCTAGGTGAAAGTCATCAGGATGTGAAATGTGTATAGAGTAATTTTATGTTTTGAGAAACTGTGGGTCACTGAGAAACAATCAGGAGGTTTATTATTATTCATCCTGATCTTGTCCTTCATGTCTCAGAGAATATTAAGAGAGGAAACACACAGTTGCTTTTGAATTCCAGAGCAAAGGTTCTCTTTGAAAGCTAGCATGTTTGCTTCATTAACTGCAGCAATCTAATGCAGTCACATGAAGATTCTTCATTATAACGGATAGGCAGGAAAAACCAGCATTATCTTTTGAGGGAAAGGACATTAATCATACTGAGATAATATTTTATAATTTTTTTAAAAAATGACATTTTACTCCAATAACTTTGGAGTCTTAAAATTCTTATAAAATGTCTCTTGTTACATTTAATGACACTATAAAATATTTGGCTGTTTTAATCAAAGGATGCATTTTATTTTGAACTTCGTTTGAATCTAGATCATGATTAATACAATGCTGGACTCATAAATGGTATATTATAGTCTAGGTTATGCATGGTTTTAAATGGTTTCTGTCCTCAGAAGTGAAATCACTTATCTCTGAATTCTAAGCAAAATGCTTGCATTGCTCGTGTAAACTTCCTTGGCAGGCAGTTGCAGGAAACATGATTCATCTGCCCAGGAAGTGTTTAAGGAGGCACCATGATGATGAGAGTCAGCTCAGACCCATCACAAAATCTACTCTGCATTTTCCCACTGACAACTGGGATTTTACCTACCACACTCCTTAGATTCAGATACAGAGACAGAAGAAAAGTGAAAGACTAAGGGAAAGAAGCCCTGCTCTCAGCACATGAGGCCAGCCTATGGTAATCACAAATGGGATTTCTGTTTTGGGGAACAAAAGACTTTCATTTACTGCCAAAAGCTTTAGAGAACAAATATTAGTCAGTGGAATAGTGTTTGTACTACAATAAAGCCAGATAATACTGACTAGTACTTACTCTGCTAAGTATTATCCTAAATGAGCAGGACAAACCCTTTATATGCATTCTCTAATTTAAAATTCCTAGCAGTTCAATAATGCAGATAGCATTGTTGCCCCAATTTCAAATCTCTGGAAACTGAAGTAAGTAGAAATGTAGTAGTTTGACATTTTGAAAATGTTTACTATTGAAGAGGGATTTTCTTGCTTCATTAGTAATTATTTTTAAATAAGAATTGTTCATTTCAAAATACAGAGAAGTCTTTCTCATCTGTAGCAATAGTGAATAAAAACTAAATGTTAAATGATATTAATAATGCCCCAATTCACTATTAGCCAATGGAATCAATATTTCCCTCATTATCTTTGTTAACGGGGGCTAAAATGCTGGCTTTAGGACTCCTCCCTTATCCTCTGTAAGGCAGGCCCAAGTGCATTAGCAAAGAGGGCTGCAGATCCAAAGAAGAGGGAAATGAAGTGTCAGCCTGAAGAATGAAATGCTCTGTTTGTCATTTTCTCTATATCTAACTGAGATGGTTCTCTTACATAAGAACTGGTATAAATATAAAAGTGAACATTTATGTGTTTTACTCTGTGCTTACCTATTTTACAGATGGGGAGGCTGAAGTAACTTGAAGCTCAATTACTTGCTTAGTGTTCCCTGGCTAGTAAGTAGAGGAGTCTGGGCTTAAACACAGGGTGCTTGGCTCCAGATTCTTCACTCTTAAGTGTTATTCTTGAATTAATATGTGCAGAGACAACTGAGTAAGACTAGATGTTCTATTACTATTCTGTGCACCTGTAAAATATTTTCTCATGAGCAATGGATTTCTAATATACATCAATCTCTGGTTATTAGTAGTACCTTCTAGTAGGGTACTAACAGTTAGGAGCAATCTGATTTAAGCTGTTCTAATTGTAATGAAGATTCCCAAGCATAGCAGAAAGACTGGTGTCTGGAATTACTTCCAGCAGCAGGTTATCTTTAAACCAAAAGTTTAGAGACTGAGTAAAGCATTTCTGGGACCTGACCAGCAGTGATGTATGCTGCAAACACAAACATTGGCTTACACATGGATTTTAAGAGAGGATGTTTTCCTTTGTTTATTTTAAGGATATAAGACATCAAGTCCTGATGCCATCCCTTTATATGTTTATGCCAATGTTTATTACACCCCCATATCATCCTTTCAGTTTTAAAAATAATGCGTTTCACACACCAGAATGGCTAAAAAGGAAATCTCTAATATCTTTAATTGTATACTCATGTTTTCTGTCTCCAGCTATATCATGGAGTAAGTGAATGTGGAAGAAAAAGAAACTATGAACTGCTGGAGCTACTGAACAGACCAAGGTTCTCCTTTTTTTTTTTAAGATTTTTATTTTTATTTATGAGAAAGATAGGAAGAGAGAGAAAGAACCAGACATCACTCTGGCACATGTGCTGCCGGGGATTGAACTCGGGACCTCATGCTTGAGAGTCCAAAGTTTTATCACTGCGCCACCTCCTGGACCACTTTTTTTTTTTTAAAGAAAGGTTCTGCTTTGAGAGTAAATCTGACTCCACAAAAGAAGAGCAGCGACTCACAAGTGAAAGGTCATAAGAAATGGCGGTGGTATTTCCAAAGGACACAAGAGTTATAAGGGTAAGAAACAATGAGGAAAGAATCCAAACTACCTAATGGAAGTTTCGCTCTCTCCAAAAGAAGAGTAAGAGGACAAAAGTAAGCATTTTTTCAGTGCCCAACATTTGCTCTCTCATAAGATTACAACACTCTTATGAGAAAATATAAGTATCCTCTCCACTGTACACCTGAGGAAATCAAGGCAGCAGAAATTAAATTCTATGGCCTGACTTTGAACTAAGTGGTCTCCTGAGCCCATATTCCACTGATGGCAGTGCATGCACCCTATCCAGTGAATTCTCTCAAGCCCCCAGCATGGCTTCTAACAGCTGAAGGATGATCCTAGTCCCACTTAAAACAACTGCCCACAAAAGGTCAAGGATGCCCAAAGATTGTTATTTTTGTCAGTCAGCACCTGAGACCCTCGACCAACCTTCTTAGAGCATTTACTTTAAAAGACCTACAACTATGAGCCTTTCCTCTGTAACTGAGGTGTTTCTGAATCTCTACAACTCTGAATGTCTTTTTTTTTTTCTTTTTGCCTCCAGTGTTATTGCTGGGGCTTGGTGCCTGAACTACAAATCCACTGCTCCTGCAGCCATTTTTTTGATTTTTTTGGATAGGACAGAGAAAAATTGAGAGAGATGGGAAAGACAGGGAGAGAGAAAGATAGACACTTGCAGATCTGTTTCACCGCTTGTGAAATGACCACCTTGCAGGTGTGGAGCCAGGGGCTTGAACCGGGACCCCTGCAATTCATACTATGTGTGCTTAACCCCATGCACCACTGCCCAGCCCCCAACTCTCAGTATCTTCTTCATGGATCCGAAAGCCTTTGAAATGTAATCATAGACAGGATATGGCTGGAAGAATATAGAATTCTAACATGATCGTGGAAGGTTAATAGACAAAAATGGTCAATCACACAGGGACCAAATCTTCATAAATTGTCACTTTCCTGACTCTGCTGGAGTCCCCACATCCTCTCTCACACCTTCTCCACTGAAAATACCCCATGATTTCTGAACAAATTGAAGCTGAGTTTAGTGTGTGCTATACTCTACTCTTTACTTCAGTAGTATAGTGTTGGGAAAAATTTTTCCTCTCCATGCTAACTAGGCCTGGCTTTATATCTCTTTGCTGGTTCCTCAAGCACAACTTTCAATAGCAAAGCCTCCAGCTTCCTGTACATCTGGGATCAGTTATCTTCCCTCAGAAACGCTTTCCATGACCCGTAAGGGATCTCAGTACCCCCATTTCATATTTTTGGAGGGCCCAATAAATTCCTTGATGGTACTGAATTATCTACACTTTGCATTGTGTGACAACTTTCAGTCTTCTTTGTGAAAGCAAGGAAATTTGATGATAAAAGTTTTAGTCCCATGGCCTAACTATGAAAAGATAATTTGAATTCTTGAGTGAATGAATGAACCATTACATTTAGGGTAGTAACAACTTGAGGAAGTACTTTAGCAAAAGCAGAACAAAAAGGAACCCAGTTTAACTATGTATAATTCGATATTTCCCAAATTTATGTCCCAAGGACATTGTTCAACATTTGTGGCACATAGAACTGTCTGGTTTCCCTAAATACAGTCCCCCTTTGTCTTTGTTCCTGAATCACTATGTGGAAGGTATGGAATGCCCACACTGGCTTCTGATATGACTAGGGAGTACACCTGTTTAAGCACCCAGAGTTTATAAGTATCCCATAACTACAGCTAGTGATACCTCAGCTAACAACACTATCACATGGGCCTAGTGTTTCAGTGTTGTGAGAGGGAAATTTTCTCTGGCTGTATACAGAAAACATGCGTATAAGATTGAAGATATTAGAGATTTCATTTTCAGCCATTCTGGCGTGTAAAATGCATTTTTTTCAAAACTGAAAGGATGATATGGAGGTGCAATAAACATAGAAAGGGATGGCATCAGAAAGGGTAATTGGCAAAAGAAAAATCTTACAACAATTCATCTAGGAGGACATGCATTTGACAGAAGCCACTGGCATAGTCAAGGGAACTTAAAACTGACCTGAGTGGGAAAAGAAACGCACAGAATGGAAGAAAAGAATAATGGAAGAGCCGGAGTCTTCACTCGAGTCTCACTGTGTGGGAACCTGCACACATTTATGCACACAGCCCAAATTTGAGTGCTGGCACCTCACAGAAGTAGTCCAGCACCAGAAAAGTTCTAATGATGTCTTGCTGTCTCTTTCTGTTTGAATGAAAAAGGAGCATGAAAGCAATGGGACTGCACATGTGCAAGGCCTCAGCACATCAAAAAATATAAAAAGGGGCTGGCAAGATATTTCACCAGGGTGAATACCTGTTTTTTTTTTTTTTTTTTGCCTCCAGGGTTATTGCTGGGGCTCGGTGCCTGCACTATCAATCCACTGCTCCTGGAGGCTATTTTTTCCCCTTTCATTGTCCTTGTTATTGTTGTTGTTATTGCTGTTGTTGTTGTTGGATAGAACATAGAGAAATGGGAAGAGGAGGGGAAGACAGAGGAGGGGAGAGACAGATAGACACCTGCAGACCTGCTTCACTGCCTGTGAAGCAACACCTCCTTGCCCGTGGGGAGCCTGGGGCTAAAACCGGGATCCTTGAGCCATGCATGCAAACAAAGGTCTGAACCCCCAGTGCTCCACATGGGAACATTGTGGCATTGAGGGAGCTTCAGTGCTGTGATGTCTCTTCTTTATAAAAATGAAAAAAAAAAGAATATAATAGAAGATGACAGTTTCAAAGGAGCCAGAAAAGTAAATGGATAATAAAGTTTAGAATTAGAATACAAGCTAAGTAGATCTGATGCTTGTATAGGCCTTGGTGAGGCAATACACATAATTCAGCAACAATGGTAGCATAAGACCTATGGAACAAAGACATTTGACTGCACTCAAAGACACATTATGGAGAAACCTACTGAAATGTTTATAACTTCTCAAGAGAGCTTTGAAGTAAAATTAAAATGTGTGGTCACAGTGAAAGTAAGCTATAGACAAGTGCTTTTGAGGAAGGGCCTAGGGTTTGGGGGGGGAGGGACTCTACAGAAGAGTAGGTTTGAGATGGGCTATAGGAATATGTTTTTCTGGGGAGTCAGGCTGTAGCGCAGCGGGCTAAGCGCAGGTGGCGCAAAGCACAAGGACCGGCATAAGGATCCCGGTTCGAACCCCGGCTCCCCACCTGCAGGGGAGTCGCTTCACAGGCGGTGAAGCAGGTCTGCAGGTGTCTATCTTTCTCTCCTCCTCTCTGTCTTCCTCTCCTCTCTCCATTTCTCTCTGTCCTATCCAACAATGACAACAACAATAATAACTACAACAATAAAACAACAAGGGCAACAAAAGGGAATAAATAAAACATTAAAATAAATAATAATAAAAAAATTTTAAAAAAAGGAATATGTTTTTCTAATAACACCCCCAGAAGATTCTGGAACACAAGCTGATTTAGAAACTAAGCAGAGGGTGGTCTGGGAGGTGGCACAGTGGATAAAGCACAGTACTCTCAAGCATGAGGTCCCTAGTTCAATCCCCAGCAGCACATGTACCAGGATGATATCTGGTTCTTTCTCTCTCCTCCTATCATTTTTAATGAATAAATAAATAAATTGAATATTTTTTTTAAAAGAAACTAAGCAGAGGGAGTACATCAGCTTCTTCCTCGATAGGGATGGTGATAGTTCACAGAAGAAGTACATCAACACCATTGCAGCAAAAAGAAATATAATGTGTCACTGGGGAAAGGGATTTCAATTCTAAGTATCCTTACATGTCTTATTCTGGAAAAAAAAAAAGTGTGTGACAGTTGCTGAATTCTTTATATGCTCTCTTTCCTCTTCCAAAAAGAAAAGAGTGAAGTGTTACTATGAACTAATTCTGGCCAGCAAAGAAATAGTGGTTAATGAGGAAGTGGCTAAAACAGTAAAAGAGAGATCAATTTCCCCTGGAGCCTGTGATGACTGCCAGACATAAGCCTAAAGTCTGCAAGACTCAGACTTTAAAAAGAGATATAAGCCCATTCCCCACCCCAGAGAAAAGAAAAACGGTAGTAGCAGAAGAAAAGAAAATTGACAATTCTTTTTTAAAAAAAAGGCATATCCTGTACACAAAGTCAGGAATTATTTCTAGAACAGTTGGAGGTAAAACCTCTGCTGGTCTGAGGGGGCTGGAGGTAGTAGAGAGCACATGTCTACATGGACAAGGCCTCAGATCAGAGCACCTCATGGGAGGACCCAAGAGAAGGACTTCCTGAGCTGGGGAGGGGTGCTGCAGTGTCTCTCTCCCTCTCTATCTCCCTCTTTTTCTCACTCTCTATCTTACAAAAAAGAAAAAAAAAGGTTTCCCAAAGAGTTAAGTAGCACACTTGGACAGTGCGCTGTTTTGCCATGCCTGTGGCCCAGGTTCAAGTCTGGTCCCCACTGCACAGAAGGAAGCATCAGTACTGACTGCATTCATTCCTTCTCCCTCTCTGCTTCTGAGTCTCTATGTTTAAAAAAATCATAATAGGGAGTCGGGCTGTAGCGCAGCAGGTTAAGCGCAGTTGGCGCAAAGCACAAGGACCGGCATAAGGATCCCGGTTCGAACCCCAGCTCCCCACCTGCAGGGGAGTCGCTTCACAGGCGGTGAAGCAGGTCTGCAGGTGTCTATCTTTCTCTCCTCCTCTCTGTCTTCCCCTCCCTCTCTCCATTTCTCTCTGTCCTATCCAACAACGACAACAACAATAATAACCACAACAATAAAACAACAAGGGCAACAAAAGGGAATAAATAAATAAAAATAAAATATATAAAAAATCATAATAAAAATAAAGTAAAATAAAATAACAGTAAGGGTAGAATCATGCAAGCATGGAGGCCCAGCAATAAAACTGGTAGATGCAGAAGAAAGAAAGAGATAAAGTAACAGAAGAAAGGAAGGAAGGAAGCAAAGAAAGAAAGAAGGAAGGGAGAGACAAACCATGTCTAACTTCTGAGCACACACATAAATTAGCTAAGCTTTGGGTAACAAAACAACTGGAAGGGAAAGTTTGAGTTTTAAAGCTGCAGGTTATGCCAAAGAGAGATGAAAATATGAACTGAACCAATTCTCTCCTTAGAAAATGTACTTGGTTTATATTATATGAGACAGAGTTTCACATGAGAGAAAGCAGGGAAAACGACACTGGTATTGAGCCTGGAATGGCATGTGTGCAACTTATGCACTCTAGCTGCTAAGCAACCTTCATGGACAGACACTAACTGGACCAATTTTTGCAGAAGATAGTGTAATGTGATGAACAGAAGATAGAAACATACCTAGTATAATTTGAAACTAGAAGAGAGAAGAGACATTGGAACCCAATTCAGAGATTAACCAGGCTTAAATAATTTTTTCCATGCTTAAGTATATTTCATCCTGCACGACTGAAAGGTATGGTCACAACAGGATTACTTCTGTATTCTTGCCACATGTGCGGGTGCTTTAGAAAGGTAGCATGCCTCACTTCAGACTGTGTCCAGAGACTTCAGGTGTGGAATGACAACCCTTCAGCTTCATTACTCTGGTGAGACCTTTCCTTTCATAGTATTCTCTAAGTCCATTCCAGGTGGTTCACTTCCTAACAGAGTCCCAAAACCTAGATATAGACCAGGTCCCCTGAGATAGAGCATATGTTCACACGTATCCATAAACTAGGGGAAAATATATACTTGAAAGCAAAAGTACACAATAGTCTGTAGTGAGTACCCAACACTTCATCTGCACTATTCCAGCCTTTAGGTCCATGATTGGTCAACAGTTTGTTTGGCTTTGTATGTTAACTCTCTTTTCAGCCACCAGGTTCCAGATGCTAGCATGATGCCGACCAGACTTCCTTGGACATCAATGTGTCCTGGAGCACTGCTTCCCCAGAGACCCACCCTACTAGGGAAAGAGAGAGGCATACTGGGAGTATGGATCGACCAGTCAACACCCATGTTCAGCGGGGAAGCAATTACAGAAGCCAGACCTTCCACCTTCTGCAACCTACAATGACCCTGGGTCTATACTCCCAGAGGGTAAAGAATGGGAAAGCTATCAGGGAAGGGGATGGGGTATAGAGATCTAGTGGTGGGAATTGTGTGGAGTTATACCCCTCTTATCCTATGGTTTTGTTAATGTTTCCTTTTTTAAATAAATAAATAAATAAATAAATAAATAAATAAATAAATAAATGAAAGGTAGCATGCCAGCAGAACCCATACCTCTGTTCAAGGATTCTGACTCTGCCCACAGACAAGATCTGTGCAATAACCAGAGACTGGATGTCACTGCCACTGGCCAGGGCTGGTGTTTTGGCCTGGAGGTGCTTGTCAAAAACACTTTAGTTGCAGTCCTTTAGTGTCAGCATCAAGATGAGATGAGCTGCCTGTGCTTGTAACGTGTCATCAGTGTTCCAGGTAATTGGTCATAAATTCCTGACTAGAGTAGCCATACTGAAGTTAAAATTGTGAGACTGAAGAAACTCAGAGAGGCTTTCAGTGCAAAACGATGGGAATGGGATACAGGTATTGAGGGAGAAATAACCAAACCATAAAAAAGGAGAAAGAAGTTTGAACCCAGCAGGGGAGAGGCTTTAAATGTTATGGTATCTTCCCCTTTATCATTCTATCTTTTGGTCTCTGTTTCTTTCTATCTGAAAAAGTCAGGCAAGAAAACTTGTATATCCACAGTGATGACAAAAATTACCAAACCTATGGTTAGATCTGAACTTAACATAATTCAGGTAAAGGTAACCTGGAGATTATGCACTTTTTAAAATTGCTATCAGGGTCATCACTGGGGCTCAGTGCCTACATGACAGATTCACCATTCCCAGAAGCCATATTTTTTCATTTCTTAAATTTTACTTATTTATTTATTTATTTTTATTAGATGAGACAGAGAGAACATGAGAGGGAAAGGGGAGATGCAAAGGTGAAAGAGAGACACCTGTAGAACTGCTTCACTGCTTGTGTAGCTTCCCCTCTGTAGGTGGGGACCAGTGGCTCCAACCCAGAAACATGTGCCTAACTGGGTGCACGGCTGCCCCGCCCCTGTGCTTTCCTAATATGATCCAAGCTCACTACTTGGCTAACGATAAGCCAGTTAGCCCGAGTCCATGATACCAGAAGTATACGAACCCATCAATATAGTCCCAGCATGGCTGGCTGAAGCACTACATCCAGTTCTAAGGATCATATCTGAAAAATGAGGAACATAAAAGAGAAGATGCAGAGGGTGTGTCCTGTGATAGTTTGCTACATGGGGAACAGGAACAGGGAAATGAAAGAGAAAGAGATCTGATCAATAGAATCCAAGAATAAATTCATGAACTTCAACTCATTCTTAACACTCCAGACTTGTTCCTCCTCCCACCTCCCCTCAAGTTATGCTCTAGTCCAGATACACTGAGCTCCAAGGAACATGTCTCAACCCTGACCTTTCTTGAAGCCTGGGGGTGACAAAACTTTTTCTTGTTGTTGCCTACAATTTTACTCTTTTGCCTCCGTTTCCAAAACAGAACAGCTTTACGGTTTTCCTCCTTTGTCTTCTCAGCACAAAGCTCCAAACCCATCACTTATGGCTGCATACTCAATCACCCATTAGAAATTTTCTCTGGGGAAGGGGGGAGAGAAAGAGAGAAAGAGGGAGAGAGAGAGGTGACCTTGCAGAGCATTTGCACTGCCATGCATGTACACCGTACACATTTGAGTCTTGACATCACATGGGAGTGTCACAGCACCAGAGGAGGTTTAAATTGAAAACATTGGCCCTGGCATTATAACATTTCATATGCACTCTATGCATGTGTGAAGCACCAGCTCATGAAAAAAAAAGAAGGAAGAAGGAAAATTTGAAAAGGAAAGAAGGAAGGGGAAAAGGAAAGAGAAGGGGAAAGGGAAAAGGTAGAAGAGGGGGAAAAGGAAAGGGAAAGGGAACGGGAAGAGGAAGAAGGAGAGAAGGGAAGGGAAGAGGGATATAGGAGAAAAAGGAGGGAAGATAGGGAAGAAGGGAGGGAGGGAATGAAGGAACGAAGGAGGAAAGGAGGAGGAGGAATTCTGTATGCAGACTCAGAAGGAAAATGAAAAAGTGAAATCAATTTGAAAGATTCCTTCAACCTGGTTTCCTATAACTGCATGGGTAAAATGACCTTACTTCTTTACTTCAAAATCTGGATTATTCTCTTTTGCCCAGAGGGCAAACTAATGGATGGATTTGCTTCCCAATGAGATGTTTACCAGTCCACACCTCTTGGCAAAGCTGGGCAGAATGAGTGACCCATCTTAATCAAGTCCTTTCATGGCTTCAGTTTTATTAATTCAAAGTAATTCGGTTCTGGCTGCAGTAACAGCCACTCAATTGGGCCTTGGCTAAGGCACTTGAAAACTTCTTTTAACTAGAAGCTATTGAAATAGTGGAAACTAGATTTTGTTAGTGGCTTTTCTCTCTTAACAAGCCATTGTAGCTATTGCTCGGGTCTTGCTCCTTGGCTTACAGAAATTAAAAAAAAATCTCCTCCCTCTGGCAACGGTTTCATTCTTTGGAAGGTTTTGCTGAACTTCTGGTTCTCATTTGATATTTTTTTCTACTTTTACCATCAGTGTTGCACAAGATAGATGGAAAGTCTGTAACTTAACCTATGAAGGGTCACTAATGAGTTGCTCTGTAGCTGTTGCAACAAGTACTTTTCATTTGACAGTTTTCAAATAAGGCTAACACTCTCCTTATATAGGCAAGCTGAAGAAATGTGATTAGTAGTCATTATCATATTAAATAGAGACCTTCATCTTACAACAAATAGCTGAAATGTATTCAAATAGAAAAACAGAAACAAAAGGGGTGGGAGGTGGTTCACCCAGTAGAGCTCACACTTTACCATGTAGGATCCTGGTGAGGGCAACCCAGCCACCACGTGGCAGCGCCACACAGAAGAAGAGTCCTTCTGTCTAATGCTCTACTCTTCCCTCATTTCTCTCTCTCTCTCTTTCTTCCTCTCCCTCCTTCCCTCTACATCTCATCCTCTATCTGAAAAAAAAGAATGTCTGCTGGTAACAGTGAAATCATGGGGGCAAGAGGCACCAGTGAAGCCCTGACATCAAGGAAAAAAAAAAGAATCAAATCATGATTCTTAGTATCAGGCAAGTAAGGTGTTAAATAAATCTATGATATCCAAACATTTTCTGATCTTTTGTTTATATAGGATAGACATTAAAAACAGCCCACAAAAAAAGCTGTTCAACTTCTGAGTTATTTCAGTAATAAGAGGCCAGTTAGTCCAGAAGTTACACTGAAACTTCAAAAACAATGTTATTGGAGTATGCTATTTAGTAGATAAATTCTCTTTAATATAAAGATGATGCAATGAAAGAAACATGAAATATACTTACTCAGATATCATGAATAGTTGGTATATTAGAGATGTACAGGACAGGATTAGGTTATTTGTTTCTGCTTGACTTATTTGATATGAAATTCAGACTGATTGCACATCAAAATACATACCTCTAAATAGTCTGTGGAGCAGTTTATGTGATACTCCAATTCAAAAGCTAAAAATGTATAATTCACAGTGTTGCCATTTGTTGCTTGGATGGTCCAGTTGCAACGTTCATTGTTAGAATAGGGCTTTGGATAATGTATACTCTCCAAAATGCCATAGGTTTTATTCATAATCACGACATTTTCACATGCTGTAAAAAAATGACCATAATTATTAAAAATTCTCACATGTCACAGTTGCCCCAAGATGTATATGAGGCTTTCCTCTGAGACAATTTATTGAAATTTGCTTATACATGTTCCATATGTTAGACATACTATACATACACATGCATGTATATGTGGATAGATGATAGATATTTGGTGCTGCATTTCTGTAGTGAAATGGTCTCCATTTTGAATAAACATGAAATAATACTTAAGTAAATTCACCAATTCATAAGCATAAAGCCACGAAAAGCACCTGTTTTAAAATAAGTACCAAATTCCTGTGAACTGGCAGAGAATTAGTTTTGTTTTACTCAGAAATCAGTTTAATTCATTTTACTTGAGAATTGTATTAAACATTTTATGCCCTTTTTTTCCTAACTTTAACATTTAAAAGGAAGGAAAATCCTGACCTTTAAACTCAACAGTTTAAAAATACAAAGTCTTATGTGAATGCAAGAAATGAATAATAACATGCCTTTGTTGGCCATTTAAAAGTCAGCATTAAATTCACAATAAAGGCTTCCTTATTCTCTGGTTAGTCATCAGAAAATACCAAGTGAATGCAGGGGATATAAAAGATATAAAGATGAGATTAAACACTTAGATGATGATAAACATCTTCAATTCAGTGGTGGCATTTTCTTGAGCTGAGTTCTCAACAAAACTGTACTAGGTATTGCTAAGTCTGGGTAGTTCTAGGAGGACATGCTAACTTTAACCAAGCCTAGTGCCTTTTAGAATGCATTTACATGCCTTTTACCAGATGTTTATCATGTCATTTGTATGTTATATAATAAAAGAGAATGAAAATAAATATTATATTAAAAAGTGAGAAGTGTGACAAAGTAGTAGAATACAGAAAGATTACTAGTGAACTTTTGGTATGAGAAGTCACATTTAACTCTTCAAAGTCCGCCTTTGCTAAATCAGGGGATTATTCAAGCTAGTTCTCTTTGAAAATCTTCAAATCACATTTTTATTGAAAAAGGATTAGATACCTATGAGAATTATACTTGTTAGATATGTGCTATGAGATCCAATGACTGTAAAACAAGGCAGACAAAAGAACATTCCACTAGCCCATATGGGCTACTCTTCGTGCTTAGAATTATACCATCTACAAAACTTCTTTTTAAAATGGCAAATTTTAGAGAAATTATCACTTGTTAGTTTTGATTTTACCTCTAAGGAAGGACCTATATGTCTTGCACACTAATCATTCTTTCAGTCTTCTGAAATCATGAGAGCAAAACAAAACACCACAGGAAAAAGTAATATGATCCCCACCTGTAACTGAATATTCAAATTCACACATAATCTAGGCTAAAAATTTGGACTCTCTGCTAATTTAAAGCGATATTGTACATTCAGAAAATGATATTGTGACTTAGTTTCATTTTAGATAAGTCTGTCAAAATTACATATAATTTAGTGAGGTAAGGAACTAACTTTCAAAACCCAAGTGTCCATTAAAGAAAAGAATGAAGGAAATTCATTTTTCAAATAACTGGAAAAAACATTTTTTCTACAGTTAGAAGGTAAAGTCAATGATTATCTAAGTTAATCTTTCTAAAATATACATATCCCAGAGAAGAAAAGTAATCATCTGAAAAGTTATGAATCAAGACAAATAAATGTAAGTGCCCGTTAATTTTACCATGTTACCTTGTAGAAAAGCAGATTTTAACCTTGTGTCTCTAAAATAACCAGAATTTTCCACAGAATGTGCCCATGGTGTAAGTTATACAAAATAATGTAAAGAATGTCAGATCAATAATAAAAAGAAACAAGTCAGAGAGAGAGAAAATAACTCTACTTTACAATGATTATAATTTCCATTAATAAAATTAAAGTACTTGCTAAGGTTCAAGATAAAAAAAGAAAACATTTGGAGTACTCTTACAGAGTGGAATAAGACCTATTAGATGATTGCAATGTTTCACACAAATGAAAATTTACTTGCTGCTCATCTGTTTACTCAGAGTTGAATATTTTTTAATTACTCAAACCACTGAGTTATATTTAGCTCATTATGTTTTACTCATCAAGTGTCTGTAGACTCATTACATGTACCAAGCAGCCAGGATATATACTTACTCTGCCTGTATTCTGCCAGGAAACCACCTCCTTGTTGACCTTCATTTGTCCTTAGTTTTAAATACATGCTGTCTCCACTTGAGTGGATGAGAGGTGGCTTCTCATTCCCACAAAGCTGAGTTAGTAGATGAGAGCTAGTACTTGGACCATCATATACCTTTAAAAAAACACAGAAGATTATAGTGTTAGGGGGCTGGGCGTTGGCACATCTAGTTAAGGATAGATACATAGTACTAATAGCAAGGACCTGCACAAGGATCCTGGTTCGAGCCCCTTGCTCCCTATCTGTAGGGGGGATGCTTCACAAATGCCAAAGCAAGTATACAGATGACTTTCTATCTCTCAATTTCTCTCTGTCCTATCCAATAAAATGAGGGGGGGATGGCTTCCAGGAGCAATGGATTTGTAGCACTGGCACTGAGCCCCAGGAATAGCCTGGAGGCAAAAGAAGAAAGAAGAGGAGGAGGAGAAGGAGGAAAAGGAGGAGGAGGAGGAGGAGAAAGAGGAGGAGGAGATTATAGTGTTAGATTGATCTAAAGGTCTTGGAAATTCTTAAAGTGGGAAGGGGAGGAGATGCAGCCTGGAAGGTGGTACAATAACTAAAGCATGAGTAACAACTCATGAGCATGGCTTACGAGCATGAGGCTGTGAGTTTGATCCCTGCCATTGTATGTGATCCCCCCACCCCTTCCTCTCCTCTTTCCATTATTAATAAATATATCTTTTAAATGAAACTTCTTTAACAAAAAGGGGAAGAATTCATATATGATACAATATAAGAATAACTCTAGGCTAAAGCATCTTCAAAAATATATTAGATGCCTTTTAGCCCTTGATATTTTATATACCCTGGCAACAATGTGAATAAACCCAGCTTTAAATCTGAAAATTGAAAAATGAAAGACCAATATGTATTTTTGAGACTATCACTGGATCTCACCTTCCTTGCTCTTTTACTTCATGGTTTATATTTGATGACACTTTAATATACCTTGTAAATATTTGTTTATTTTGTGAGACAGATAGAGAGAGAAATAAGAGTAGTGCTTAGGTCACATGTGGCGCCAGATTGCGACCAGGATCTCAGACCTGCAGAGCATGTGCTTCACCTGCAGAGCATCTCCCAGGTTGTCTAGTACATTTTTTTTTCCTCCAGGGTTATTGCTGGGCTCGGTGCCTGCGCCATGAATCCACCGCTCCTGGAGGCCATTTTTTCACCCTTTGTTGCCCTTGTTGTTGTAGCCTCGTTGTAGTCATTATTATTGCCATTGTTGATGTCGTTCGTTGTTGGATAGGACAGAGAGAAATGGAGAGAGATGGGGAAGACAGATGGGGAGAGAAAGACAGACACCTGCAGACCTGCTCCACCGCCCGTGAAGTGACTCCTCTGCAGGTGGGTAGCCGGGGGCTCCAACCGGGATCCTTAAGCTGATCCTTGTGCTTTGCGCCACTGCGCCACCGCCCAACCCCCGTCTAGTACATTTTTATCCAGTTCTTTTTCAATGGAAAGTGATAAGCAGTTGGCACTATAAAAAGTCCTACTTGGACGACTTTGATTATATTCTCTAATTCAGCAAAATAATGCTCTAAATTATTGTTTTTCTAATGTGTACTGAAATTGCACACTCAATTTGACACATAGATATTAAATATGAATATGCACAGAACTCATTGCACACTGAAACAGATTACACAGATAATATCAGAATCAGCCTCATAACCCCTTTCCAGAGATTTTAGCCAGATCTCAATAATCCACGGTATTACACAATATTCCACAATGTATTACAATACATTGTAAATAGTTTGTTCGCTAAGTCACTTCATAATGACATATGTTCTACTTAGGTTATTATTATCATCAAAATTTCTTTGTGTTATTTTTAAAAGTTTGTTCAATGCTTTATGTTGATGCTTTATTAAAATGCTTCCCCTTTCCAATGGTCAGAAACAAACAAAATGCATTTTTATTGGGTGATATGTGAGCAAAGCATAATATAACCAAACTTTATACATACAGCCAGATAATCCAAAGTGCAGTTTGGATGATATTCCAGGTGAAAGTCTTTAAATTCCAGTTCAAATGGGCTGCCATGGCTGGATTTCAACCACCAGAAGCATTCAGAACTGTGGTAGTAGGGCATGGGGTAGTTGGGAGAGGTGAATGTACCCGTGGGAGTGGTGAGATTGCCCCCACAACCTAAGAGAGAGATGGAGTGGTCACATCATTATATTACTCTCCTATTAAACAAGTTGCAACATAAAATAATATCTCCAGAGAACAGCTAGTCTATAATCCTAATACACATTGATATACTTTCCTTTCCCCTATCCTTGAGAGCCAGTTGGATGAACTATACCAGGAAACCTAGTAAGTTTCCCTTACTTTGTCCTGTAAAAACTCTTCAGAGGATGCACAACAGAGGAGGACTTTAAATTGGTGGTGGGAGTGAATGACACTTATCATGGGATGATAAGAAATTGTTCTCATTTGACAACAACTGTCTTGGATATCATTACTTCCATAATAAAATGTTAAATGTAAATAAAACACATAACAAAATTTGCTGTGATTGGGAAGCCTTTTCAATGCTGAAATATGTAATGACAAAACACAGCTGGGGAAAAATGGAAAACAATTCTGAAATCAAGGAACCTAGCTGGGGAAACAGCATTTATGGTTATGCAAAAGACACTAATGCCTGAGGTTCTGAAGTCTGAAGTTCCAGGTTCAGTCCCCAGCACCTTTATAAACTAGAGCTGAGTAGTGTGCTCTGGTGTGTTTATCTGTCTGTCTGTATTTCTCTCTTGCAGCATTTTTCTATATCTCTCATTAAAACAAATAGACAAACAAATGAAAAACAACAACAACAAAAAAGAAACCAGAATCAAGGAGCCAACCATCAGATTGGAGATTCTAACAAGATAGCTCTGTGCTATTTACCTGTTAACGACCCATCCCAGTAAGCTAAGAATCCAGAGCTTGATTCAAATCCATCACTTTCAAATTTCACCCATAGTTTATTACTGTGAGAGATGATTCTTGGAGGTCGATTTGAACCACAGTATCGATCCAGTAGTGGCGAATTTTCATAGCCTCCATCTCTGTGACAAAAAATCAGATGTGATGTCACTAGTGTATAAACATTTAGTATTACATGAACTTTGAGACAGCAAACTGATTGGCTTAATGCCAGCCTCTCTTAAAAATAATCTAAATAGCTCAGTTCCAAGTGTCTGATATTTCAATTTTTTAAATAAGATTTGAGATGCTTAGTAAAGAGAAATCATCATTTATAGCAGACATTAATTTTTTTTTTTTTTTGCTTCTAGGGTTATTGCTAGGGCTCAGTGTCTGCACTACAAATCCACTGCTCCTGCAACAATTTTTTCTATTTTTTTATAGGACAGAGAAAAATTGAGAGTAGAGGGGAAGATAGAGAGGGAGGAAAAAAGATAAATATGTGCAGACCTGCTTCACCACTCTTGAAGAGCCACCCCTGTATGTGGGGAGCCAGGGTTCAAACTAGGATCCTTGAGCAGATTCCTACAATTGATACTATGTGCACTTAACCTGGTGTGCCACTGCCCATCCCCATCATGACATTTTTTAAAACATCATCACTGAGGCATCACTGCTCTGGGATGATTCTCTCATTTATATATATCATAGCACTGAATCCTCCCTCCAGTGCAGTAGGGGCTGAACTCAAGTCTGGGCTGTATACATGGCAAAACAGCATACTGCGCAAATGATTTATTTTCCTGACCCAATAACTTTTCTATAACAACAACAACAAAAAAAAAAAAACCTTGAGGATGTGTGTTTAATTTTCTTCCTGTCAAATAAAGGATCTGGAAAATGTGTCAGAGAACATAAGATGAAACCATAATTATTAACAATATAAGTGACTATTGCTCAATTTTTAAAAGAAACTTTAAATTTTCCATCTACTTTTAAATTTTAGCAAAATTAAATACACCATACTTGAAATATCTGTAACATTTTAATTATTTTTCAGGTTTTTTTTTTTTTTGCCTCTAGGGTTATCATTGGGGCTCAGTGGCAGCACTACAAATCCACTGCTTCTGGAGGCCATTTTTCCCAATTTGTTGCCCTTGTTGTTGTTGTTACTGTTACTGTTGTTATAGCTGTTGTTGTTGGATAGGACAGGGAGAAATTGAGAGAGGAGGGGAAGACAGAGAAGAGGAGAGAAAGACAGACACCTGCAGACCTACTTCACCGCTTGTGAGGTGACCACCTGGGTTCCTTACTCCTGTCCTTGCACTTTGCACCATGTGCACTTAACCTGCTGCACTACTACCCAGCCCCCAACATATATAATTATTTTAGGGAGTGAGAGCTGGCTAAGTAGGCAGAGCACATATATCATCCACCTGTTTGCATCAGTTAGATTGGGTTTGATCAACCAGAGCACAAGGAAGCATCATGGACATCACCAAGAGAGCTCCAGCACTTTAATAGAGGAGCGCTTGAGTGTCTCTCCTGACTTTATCAAAAAAATAAAGAAAAAATGGAATAGGAGATGGCTCAGCAGCATTGCACATGTGGGAGGCCCTGGGATCATTTTGAACTACATAAAAATAATTATCTCCCCAAATTTTGAGTATATTAAATATTGTTTACAATATGCAGCTTTTTCAGCATACAAGCCTTTCACTCTTTGGCCAACTTTATAATATGCAGCTTTTTCAAAAGCAAAGAACAATTTATTCAATATTAAAGTCCAATAATCACATCTCTAAAGTTAAAAAATGATTATTTTAGTATGTCTTGGTATAACTGTGATTGGTTATTTCAGATTGTTTTTTACACAATAGAGTAAACTTTTATAAAATAGTGTAATCACTTAGCTTTTCTTTCTCAAAATGGCAACTAAAAAAAATTAGACATAAGCATGCTAAATTGATTGGTCTAATTTAATGCAAAGTAATGATCTGGGGACTTCTTAATATGAAGGTGACTTCCTTTTGCTGCAGACATTAATTTTTAAACATTCTTTCAAAACACCAAAGAATTAAAGGAAAAGTATCTTGCATTGAAATGTGAACACCTAGACTTCTATGATTTCAATGAAAAATTATCTTACCATCACTTTGAGACCATAATTAGGTTAAATGGACAGTGAATAGCTCAATATTCATATCAATTTTATGTGTCAACAATAGGTATTTAGCAATAGCTAGTATCTAATTTCAGAATATTAATAAATCTATTTAACCTCCCCAAATTAAAAAAATGCAGTTTGTTTTCAAATATTCCTAATAAAAGAATCACTTACAAAAAACACTAAATCTTTTCCAAACTCTACTTTCCTTTTTCTAAGGCAGGATCTTATAGACAAAATGTATCTCTTACAAGAAATAGAAGAACAGAAAGGTTGACAGAGAATCTCTATCCCTCTAACTTTTTTTTTTACTCTGTCCAAGAGACATAGGGAGTAAAAATATATAATGGACAGAGTATGATTAAATGAAATGCTTACCTAATTTCCACAAAGTCTGCTATACATTTTCCTCCAATGGGCGCCTCTAAGGAGAAGTTTGTAAAATGCAGTGCAATTTGTTGGCTGGTTTCCACAGTGATCCTATAAATGCAATTCAAGTTCTTGGGATAATTACTAGGAAAGTTTGGAGAAAAGAATGTCCCAGATCCATCTGTAAAGTCTTTCAAGCACACTGTGAAAAAGAAATAGACCACTTGAGAGAAAAAAATTTAAATATTACACTTATAAGGCAATGAATTATGTATAATTCATCAGTTTGTGCAAATGTGATAGATTTTCCACAGTTATTTCTGAAATGTTTAAACAATTTCATTTGAAAGCAAAATTTTTAGTCTCAAAGGCAAAAATATATATTAATAGAGGGCAGTTGAGAGCTCACATAAGCATGCCAAATTGAGTAGTCTAATTTAACTCAAAGTAATGATCTGTGGGCTTATTAATATGAAAGGTGATCCCCAGCAGCACATGTGCCGGAGTGATGTATGGTTCTCTCTCTTCTCCTATCTTTCTTATAAATAAGACCCCACCAATGTGTCCTGGAGCTCCGCTTCCCCAGAGACCCACCCTACTAGGGAAAGAGAGAGGCAGACTGGGAGTATGGACCGACCAGTAAATGCCCTTGTTCAACGGGGAAGCAATTACAGAAGCCAGACCTTCTACCTTCTGCAACCCTCAACGACCCTGGGTCCATGCTCCCAGAGGGATAGAGAATGGGAAAGCTATCAGGGGAGGGGGTGGGATATGGAGATTGGGTGGTGGGAATTGTGTGGAATTGTACCCCTCCTACCCTATGTTTTTTTTAATTAATCCTTTCTTAAATAAAAAAGGGAAAAAAATAAATAAAGTCCCTGTGCAGCAGCCAGATGTGCTCCACCAAACTGTGAAGATGATGCTCTTGTGCAACCTGGGACTCTAACCCATACGATTCATCTTTCTGAACTACCCTCACCATCTTCTTGAGACCAGAACAAGTTTGGACAGACCCAGTTACAATTCTGGATAACAAACCAAACCACACACTGTGAGGCTATGATTCTTAAGTCTCTGATCCAGACAGATACAATGTTTATAAAAAGAAAGCCAGAAGCAAATGAACCTTCTTCAATACTTAAAAAAAAAAAAATGTGAAAGGTGGCTTCCTTTTGCTGAAAACATTACTTTTTAAACATTCTTTCAAAGTATCAAAAAGTTGAAGAAAAATAGTACCTAGGGGGCTGGGCAGTAGTGCAGTGGGTAAGCACACATAGCGCAAAGTGCAAGGACAGGCTTAAGGATCCCAGTTCGAGCCCCCAACTCCCCACTTGTGTGTGTGTGGGGGGGTGTTTCACAAGTTGTAAAGCAGGTCTGCAGGCGTCTGTCTTTCTCTCCCTCTCTCTGTCTTCCCCTCCTCTCTCGATTTCTCTCTGTCCTATGCAACAATAACAATAACAACGATAAACAACAAGCACAACAAAAGGGAAAAAATAGCCTCCAGGAGCAGTGGATTTGTAGTGTAGGCACCGAGTCCCAGCAATAAGCCTGGAGGCAAAATAAATAAATAATACCTAGATTTCTATTATTTCAATACAAAAATCATCTTGCCATCACTTTGTGACATAATTAGGTTAAATGGACAGTGAATAGCCTAAACTTCATATCAAGTTTTCATATCAGCAGTAGGTATCACAGAATGGACTTCACAATAATTCTTCTTCATAACCTTTCTTTAATATGATTTCTACCAAATCAGTGTTTATGAAAAATGATAAAGCAGGTGATGCACTTAAGGTGTGGAGTACATAAGATGGAACTCGAGGGTTAGCATCATCTTGACTCAAAGTTCAGTTCAAATACAGACAAGTTATGCGAACTTGGGAAAATTGCTTCACTTCTTTGAGCCTTGTCTCTAAACAGAAGATGTAACTCTCTGGGTTTGGCACATGGTATATGGTCAATACAAGGTAGTAATCAACTTAATATCTCAAAGTAAAACAGAGAAATACAGGAAAAACAGTGTATATTATGAAGAATAATTTAGATAATGCATATGAAACATTAGCTAGTACCTGGACAATTGTGTGCCCTAAATGAGTACTGTTTTGAAAGTTTTAACTTGATCTATTTAGTTTTTTGGACTAATTTATTAACAAACTCACTCAATCACTTAGGTCCTTCTTATCTGAGATAACAAAGTCTGGTTTCAAAGCATTTGTGAAGTACTCTCAACTGTTTGCAGTACTAACATAAATATAGGGTCTAGGAGTAGACAAAATTGTCTGGCTGAAAGGTTTGGGGCATAATAAATAATTATTACAAAGACAATTCATATTCTTTTATTGCAAGCTGTTCCCCAGCTGCTGCTGCACAATCACTCTTGGGAAGAAGAGCCATTGGCATTTAGACACAGGGATGTACAGAAAATCGTACAGGTTCTCACGCATGTGTTGTCATCAGAGTAGCAGGCATTCACCATATTTTTAGTTTACCTTATTTTAAACAGTAAATAATCAATACTTTACTAAAGGATTACTTTAATTTCAAAGATGTATATAAAGTGTATGCCTTTCTATAACCTTGCAAGATATTTTTTTTCAAGAGTCAGTAAAGGAAGGAAAGGAGAAAAAAGAAGGGGGAGGAAGGAGAAAGAGATGGAGAGAGGAAGGAAAAGACCAGAGACAGGTAGAGGGGAGAGGTGACATTGAAATACTTAAGACCAGGGCTGATCTCTGATGCACCTGGTTGAGCAGACACACCACAGTGCACAAGGACTGGGGTTCAAGTCCCTGGTCCCCACCAGCAGGGGGAGAACTCACAAGTGGTGAAGCAGTGTTGCAGGTCTCTCTCTATCTAAACTTATCTCTAAACTCCTATCTATCTCTATCCAAGCTAAATAAATATATAAGTTTTTTTCCTTGTGTAGGTCCTTTCACTTCCTACTATGTGCACTTAAACCAGTGCATCACTGCCTGGATGCACTTTAAATATTTAAGTTAAATATTAAAATATTTTAAATAAAGAAATACTTTAGACTAAGCAATAAATATTACTAAGACAGAAAAAAATGTGGGTGAAAAAGGCATTAAATGAAAGTTATAACATCATCTCCCTGAACTGACAGAGACTCACTATGGTCAAGGAAATGGCTCCATTAACAGACAGCAGGATTGGCATGCCTGAGGCTCCTAGTTTAATCCATGCACTGTAGTGAAATTCTGAATTCCCTTTCTCTGCCTGTCTCTGTCTCTCTGTCTCTCACTTAACCTAGGTCCACCTGCATATAATATGTCTGGCAAAGGCAAAACCTAGTGAAGTCATAGACCCTCTAAAATATACCTAAAATAGACCTACTAAGCTTTTTCCAGAATGAAGACCCCAAATCTTAATCTGCGATATTCTTGTCTTTAGGTTCATGATTAAGCAACAATTTCTTCTGTGTTATAACTTAACCCTTTTTTAGCCACCAGGTTCCAGATGATACCATGATGCCAACCTGACTTACCTGGGCAGATGACCCTACCAATGTGTCTTGAAGCCCCCCTTCCCCAGAGCCCTGCCCTACTAGGGAAAGAGAGAGACAGGCTGGGAGTATGGATCAACCTGCCAACACCCATGTTCATCAGAGAAGCAATTACAGAAGCCAGACCTTCCACCTGCTGCACCCCACAATGGCCCTGTGTCCATATTCCCAGAGGGATAAAGAATAGGGAAGGAATTAGATATGGAGCTCTGTGGGTGGACCCTGTGTGGAAATGTACCCTTCTGATCCTATAGTCTTGTCAATATTTCCATTTTATAAATAAAAAAATAAATAAATAGTTACCCCCCACACTTATGGACATCTAATCTTTCACAAGAAAAATGGTTTAAATATTCAGCAATAATACTTTCAAAATAACTGCAAAAAAGGACATTTTTAGACAAAAGCTAGTAAATTCATCACCAGAAGGACTACACTACAGAAAATTGTATTGCTGCCCATCAAAAATAAATACCAGAAGTAAATAATTGGATAAAGATTGTTAATGACAATTACTGATTTACAGATAAAATAATAGTAAGATGAAGCTTACAGATAAACTGAAATAATACAAAGAAGAGAGCAGGTAGATGATTATAAGACTATGAAGTCCTTGCATTTGTGAAATATGAGAACTGTATAAAGTACAAGACATTCTGCTGGGTATTAAGTCAAAGGTGATGTATAAAACAGCACCATATTAACTCTGAGCAGACTTACTACTATGTTAAGAATTTATATTGATAGTCCATCAGCAAAAAATTACTAAATATCATTAGAAAGCCAATGAAGGGGGAGCAGGCATTGACCCACCGGGTTAAGCATACGTGTTACCATGCTTAAGGAACCAGGTTTGAGCCCTTGTTCCCCAGTTGCAGGGGGTGTCCTTCATGAGTGCTAAAGCAAACAATGCAGGTGTCTCTCTTTCTCTCACCTTTTCTATCTCCCCTCCCCTCTCAAATTCTCCCGTCCTATCTAGTAAAGGAGAAGGGGGGTACAGGAGTGGTGGATTAGTCATGCAGGCACCGAGCCCCAGTGATAACCATGGTGGCAATTAAAAAATAATAATAATTTTAAAAAGAAAGCTAATGAAGAGAACAGACTATAATAATAAAAATATTCATTAGAGCAAAAAGTCAGGAAAGTATCAATAGAAGAAAGTTATCTAGTAAGAAGCCACTGTTAAAGTCATATTAGAGTAATAAAGAATCTTATATACCTTATATACTCCAGTTACGCTTTTAAATCTTTTTTTTTTTTTTTTTGCCACCAGTGTTATCTCGGGCTCAGTGCTAAAATCACAAATCCAATACTCCCTGCAGCCATTTTTTTCTTTTTTTTTTCCCTTTTGCTTTCTTTTCTTTTTATTTGGTTGGATAGAGAGAAATCAAGAAGGGAGGGAGAAACAGAAAGGGAAAGAGAACCTGCAGACCTGCTTCCGTGCTCTTGAAGTATTCCCCCTTTCAGGTGGGGAACAGAGGCCACTGATCTCTGGTCCTTCTACATGGTAATGTGTATGCTCAACCGGGTGTACCACCACCTGGCCCCTAATTTCTATTCAACACTGGGGAGAGGGGATAGTGATAGGAATACTGAAAAGAGAAAGTGAAACTATTCTTATTCATTGATAACATTGCCTCTATGTAATGCACTAAAAGCTTTATTAAAATTTCTAGAAGAACTGGGTTTAACCAGCTCAAAAAACACATTGCAAACACTACTCAAATAATAGTAGAAAATATATCAGGTACATGTCTCTACTCTCACTCATATTTTTGTTTGTTTGCTTTCCAAATCTTTTTATTTGGGGAAGGGGTAATGGCTTACAATATAGTTGACACGAGTACAGTTTCTCATCTGCCAGTGATATGTGTCTGTAAAACACTCTCACTCCCTGCTTAGAAGTTCCTTTCCACCATCATTCACCAGGGCATTGCATGTGCTGGACTGATGCACTGGTCTTTACCTCTCTCGTAAAATAAGCATTTATAAATATAAACACAAAATCCCAGCTTTAAAAATAAGACTTTCAGTGGCAGGAAATGTGTGAAATTATAATCCTATTGGCCTATGTTCTCATAAATCACTATTAACAAGGCATGTCATAGGGAAAACAGATTTAATACATCACGTTCTCTGCCTAGACCACCACTCTAAGTACAAATACTTGCTTTAGCCTAAGTATTTAATATCTTAGATCTCTAAGAGGATCAAACTCTGACAATGGGCTTAAATTGTTCAAGCAGCTCTAAAAATATATCTGCCTGTATAGCTTTTTAAACATCTAAGTCAACTACAACTTAGACCAGACAGATGCAGACCATGTGGCCCTATCTATCTAAAATACGAAGATGTTCAGATCCCACTAGAATGGCACAAAGCACAGTGAGGCCAAGTATATTACTATAGATAATACTGGATTATCATAGAAAAAAACTCCCAACTAACCTGGTTATAATAATAATTAATTAATGCTATCTAAACTTTTTTTTTTTTGCCTCCAGGGTTATTGCTGGGGTTTGGTGCCTGCACTATGAATCCACTGCTCCTGGAAGCCATTTTTCCCATTTTGTAGACCTTGTTGTTACCCTTGTCGTACTCTATTATTTTTGTTGTTATTGCCGCTGTTGTTGTTGAATAGGACAGACAGCAATCTAGAGAGGAGGGGAGACAGAGAGGGGGAGAGAAAGATAGACACCTGCAGACCTGCTTCACCACTTGTGAAGCAACGCATCTGCAGGTAGGGAGCTGGGGCTCAAACCGGGATCCTTATGCCGGTCCTTGTTCTTCATGCCATGTGCTCTTAACCCACTGCACTACCACCTGGCCCCATCTAAACTTATTCTAAGACTACAAGAAACCCCTTGCATTCTCTTTAAGATCCTCATTTCTCCCAGTCCTCGAACCTCTAAGACTATGCCCCATACTTCTCCTAAGTTCTTCTCTTTGTTTCTTTACCGCCTCTGTTGACTTCAACCATATTGCTACTAGAGCTGTAATCCCACATTATGCTGCTACTGAATTCTTACTGTGGACCGTAATCAGAGATACTGAGCCTGAGATGTCAGCCTCACAACTCTTCAAACCTGGTGATATCTTTCCTAACAATGGAACTTCCTACATCCACATTAGTTGGCACATCATTTAACAAAGTTACAGACATTAGGTATAGGCTAGGGCTTAGGGTTCTGGGAGCAGATGTACTATGTGTATCCATAAGTAAGGGCCAATTATATAATTCAAGATAATAGCACTCGGTAGTGTTAGGTGATTAGTCTTATATCTAATAAACCTGGAATCCTAGATGAAATGCCTAAAGAAGGCATCATAAATTCTCTAATTGATTAGACTTAGACCAAATTAACTTGACAATCTAGCAGAAAGACCCAGAGAAGAGAGGTCCCAAAAACCTAAATATGGCTAGGTTGAGCAAATGACATTCGATGCTAAACAACTGGAAGAAAGTCTAAGGTCATCAGATAAAGAGAGGACTACAAAATTTGGATAAAGGCAAGAGACTGGCTCACTTAATAATGGCCCTTTTGTTCAATATCGCACCACCTCATCAGCTGAAGTCCTAGTGAGGGAACCCTCGGATTCCCACACAAACATGATGGGCCTAAACCTCTAATGGGCCCCTCTCTGCACCACTACTGGGGCTTTTCCAGGACCTTGTCCTCACCATAAAGCAGCAATGATAGGTACTGCCCCAGTCTCGAAGGGAGGCTGGAGTATCTTGCCTGCAGTGTTCCCAGCTGTTACCATGAGCTTGGAGCTCAGATCAATAGGGACTTAGATATTTTACATAGGCTTTAGTGGTGTGTGTGTGTGTGTGTGTGTGTGTGTGTGTGTGTGTGTGTGTGTGTGTGTGTGTGTAATGGCCCTGGGTCAGGTGGATGGAAGCAAATAGTTAATTTTATCCACAGAATTTTTTAAAGAAAAAATTAAAGGGAGCTACTCACTATCCTAATCTAATTTTCTAACTCTCTTTTCTACTCTCACACCATTTTCTCAGACAATATTTCTATCCAAATTTAGGCTAGCTATCAAACTCAAGCAAAACTACCATAGTTGTGGGCTCCCAGAAACATGCCTAAAATGGACTCCCTTGCTTTCTTCCACCTTAAGATCCCTAGTCCCATATGTTTTATTCCTACCTTTTGGTTTGTGTTCATTAACCATTTTTTCTCACTTTATGTCCTGCCACCTTCCAAACACCAAGTTGCAGATACTATCATGATTCCATTCACATTTCTCTGGACAGATGACCTCACCAGTATGTCCTGGAACCTCATCCCTCCAGAGCTCTTGCCCAATAGGGAAAAATAGAAACAGGCTCAGGGTATGGATAAACCTGCCAACACTCATAACCAACGGAGAAGCAATTACAGAAGCCAGAACTCCTCTCTGCACCCCAGAAACAATATTAATCCATATTCCCAGTGGGGGAGAAGTGATAGGAGAAAGAAGGTAAGAAGGCTCTGAACTTCAGCTCCATCAGCACCCCGGGAGATAGGAGGAAAAGGAGAGGGGCATTTGGATGTAGTAATGGTGCCATGAGTGACCTGGAAGGGAAGAGCGGACTGGACCAGGAAGAAAAAGGGGGCAGTTATGTACAAATGTAGACAGATAGTTGTAGAGATGATGGCTGGCCCATGTCTGCAACCTTAAAAGAACTGTGGTGGCTTACAGTGGGGAGATTGGGGATTCAGAACTCTGGTGGTGGTAACTGTGGAATTATACTCCTGTTGACATGTAATTTTGTTATTAAATCACTAATAAAAATTAAGTAAGTGAAGGTGGGGCCGTAAAAGTAAATAAAAAAGAGCGTAACCTTCAAAAATTAAAAAACAATGCGATGCTATAGGATTGTATTAATCTGTATGCATTAGAGGTAAATAGAATATAAAATTACAATTTAATAACTTTAATTACATTCAGTCAGAATTCAAATGTTTTGTATTTTAAATCAGCAAACATATGAATTTTATCTCATGATTATTTAAGGGGAAATTCTTACTAGTTTCTACACAGAAGATTTTAATTGTTAGTCCTTTGTTTCTGTTTCCCAAGGCACCTCTGGGCTGAAGACAGAAACAGTAGGGAGTTAACGTAATGAACATAAGCTCGTTTCTTTCCTCCCAGACACATATTTAGGGGCTGATGTCATAGTCCCATGGTATGAGCTACTGATGGAAAAGTAATCAGATTCAAGTCAGTAAATCATTCTTTATCAGATGGAGGCAGGAAAGACCTCAGCAGAGAAGCTCACACTAGTTCTGCTATAGAACTAGCCATCAACAGCCAAATATTGTCACTATTAAAATGAAAATAACTTTACAAGAGAAATAAAAGAAGATACGGACCAATACTTGAGCTCCCGTTGATGCTTTATCCTTATATTGATTTTTTTTTTCTGAAGACACTTTAAAAAAATTAGCTGACAACTGAAAAAGTATCTTAATCTCTCCCTGTTTCCAGAGGAGTATCTCCCTGGGAGTTGGGCGGCCTAGAAGCTGATCCACTGCCTTGGGTTCACCAGCCCAATTTCACCTCCAGTGTTCAGTCACCCCCTGAGGATCCCTGCAGGGATCACTTAACAGTTCACAAGTACCAACCACTCAGGTTCTGATGTGTGAGAAGCTGAGTCAGGTTCCAGAATGATATTTGACTTTTGACTGTTATCTAGACTGGTTTACTATGGAAACCGAAAGATAGCTTACTAGTAGGATTCTGTCTGTGCCTTGCCCCAGGTTTGAGCCTTGACACCACATGGATATGCCTGTCTGTGTATATCTATCCTGAAAAATAAGTTCAGGTGTAATGAAGTCACACATGCACAAGGATGCTGACCAACAACAACAAAATAAACAAATGAAAAAGTAAGAGAGAATATTTGACTATGTGAGTCAGAGTGAAAATGTGCCCAAGCCTGGAAGGGACAGAAAGCAAATAGTTTCTCATCTATTATTTCAATATTATATCCAAAATTGGCAAAAATTAATGATTATCACACAGAAAGAAAGATGTAAAGGTATGGAATTTGCCACCTCATACTTTATCTTTTAATACTAGTCTTTTTAAGTAATCTCTTCCTTAATCACTTTTCTTTACTGGCTATCTCACTTCTTTCCTTTCTCTCAAATGATTTTTTTAAAACATATCTTTTATTTCTGAAAACATTTTCTAAATTAAAATTAAAATGTAGCTCTAACATCTCCCTGCCCTTTGTGCATTAGGTATACCTTATGTACTACTGTAGTATCAGGAAAACTGTTTTAATCATTAGAGATGTCTCACTTTGCATACTACTACAAAGATTTTTGCAGTATTTTCAGGAGGCTCTGCCTGCATTTATGTTATCTAAAATATAGCTAGTTTATTCATGCAGCAAATTAAACTTGTGTTCACAGTTGATTAGAGTCAGAAAACATCTCAAAGATCATCAAGTCCAATTCTTAAATTTTACAGATGAGAATACAGTAGTCCTGGGAGTTCAAGTGATTTGCTCTAAATCCTAATCTAATATTTTGTGTGGTTTGGGTTAAATATTTAAGGAAAATGAAGCTGCAGAAGTATGGAAAATTATGTGCACACTATAATTTCTTGAGAACCCACTTTTGGTCAGTGGATCTTAAATACCTGAATTAAGTCCAGTGAATATATTGATTGCCTAACATGACCTTTTGTAACTGGTGGAGAATCAATTTCCCCTGTGCTTGATTTTATAATGAACTGTCTCCAAGACAGTTTCAACACTAGAGACAAGGAATGATTCTCTCACACTCAGGATTCTGGAGAACTCTAAAGTTATACTTCCAAAAGAGAATTTTTATTACTGTAGATAACAGCAATTTTGGTTAAAATGAAGCATCATGGCTAGCTACTTTGAGGAGAAATTTAAAAAATTGGGAATAGACTGAACGGGAGGTTTGTTTTCACATTCATTTGAAGGAGCAGGAACTTTAAACGATCAGCATCTTGAGGTCTCGAGATGTAAAGCTGTATTGGATGGAATTCATTCTGGCTCAGAAAAGTTCCTGGTTCATCAGTGAATTACATCAAGCTTCTGGGGGCAATCTATGGTTATGGAAAGCTGGGGAAACTCAGTCATTCTATCTCTAGTGGAGATCTACATTGGATAGTTCTGTAGCCCATTCAGTATCTTTCTCAGTATAATGCAAAAGGAAAACCCAAACTGTAAAAACATGCAAATCTCAGGTGGAAACAGGACTCTAATATACCTTCATATGTCCTAAATGTTTTAAAACTAGGAACATTGTTAAATCATGTCTTACATCAAGGACCCTATTTACAAGGCACATTTGCTTCGTATGATGCATTTGCAAAGAATAAAATAATCATGGAAATTAACAAAATACAATAAAATGAATAAAAGTTGAAAAGGCTTGATTTCCTTTAAACAATTTAGAAATACACACTTGGCTTAAAAAATCTTTTATTTCCTGTCAGAGAATTCTATGTAATAGTTTCTTGTTCTGATCTGTTGTCTTTCTTTTAACTTTCTAAAATGAAAATTAAGTCTTTGTTAATTTTTTTATTTTGATAAGAATTCTATTTATTTATTAATTTAGTATTTTGTTTATTTTATTATTATTTATTTTGGATAGGGACAGAGAGAAATTGAGAGGGAAGGCAAAGACATAGAGGGAGAGAGAGAGGGAGACACCTGCAACACCGCTTTACTACTTACGAAGCTTCCACCTTGCAGGTGGGGACCAGGGACATGAACCTGGGTCCTTAAGCACTGTAATGTGTGTGCTCAACCAGGTGTGCCACCACGGACCCAATTAATGAGAATTTTAAGCTTATGGTAGAGGTATAAGGGTATGCTCTTGAATCCCTATTACCTAGACAATATAAATTCTTATTTCCCCACTGCTTTATCATTTATCCCACCTTTCTTTTTTTAATTTTTATTTATTAAAAGGAAACACTGACAAAAAACATAGGATAAGAGAGGTACAACTCCACATAATGACCACCACCAGAACTCCATATCCCATCCCCTCCCCTGACAGCTTCCCTATTCTTTATCCCTCTGGGAATATGGACCCAGTGTCATTAAGGGGTGCAGAAGGTGGAAGGTCTGGCTTCTGTAGTTGTTTACCCCACCTTTCTTTCTCTCCCAGCCTCTCCCTCTCCTTCTTCCTACTTTCTCTCTCTGACTTGATCACTCACTATGTGAACTACACGAGAGTAACTGCATTTATCCACCCCTAAAAACTTCTGTGTGTGTGTGTGTGTGTGTATTTAGAACAAAATCTTTAACTTGAAAATTTGCAGTACTGTGATTAAAATTAGAAATGTTAATACTGACACTATACTTTCCTCTAACCATTACTCTATTTTAATATTCAAGGAAGTAAAAGTCACCGTACATATTTCTAAATGTTGTGTGCATTGTGTGACATGGATTTGGGTATAAAGCATTCTCTCAGTGCTACTCTGAAATGAAGTAAATCAAATCAAGTTTGCAAAGTTGTTTTGTTACCTGATGATGCATTCATTGCCTCATAGTTTATTAAAAAGCCCTCGTAAGCGAGGTGAGAGTCAGCAACAAATACCAGCATTAAAGAGTTGGAATTGCTGGTAAGAGAGGGTGGGTATGAACGGCCACAATATCTATTTGAAACCAAGAAAAAAAGGTCTTTAGTACACTTGCAAGGATACATCCAAAGTTATGATATTCAAATATTACATAGTACTAATGACAATATGCATTACTAGTCTTATAAATCAAATATTTTTCAGGCAGAAAACATTTACAAATGACCAATTCACTCATGGTTGACCTAAAATTGGTTTATGTGTGCCTACAGCTGTGACCCCTCATGTATGAGAAGCTTAATAAAATGAGAATGTGCAAGTAAAGCCACATTACCAACATGTTAGTAAATTTCTTCACTGAAATGTAATGAATTAATAAAACATAAGGAAATCATACATCCTGTAAGCCACAGAACTCAAATTCTGGAAAAGGAGCTCTCACTTAAAAGCATTAGAACAGTGGGAATACCATGAAACCTCTATACCTTAGTCCTTCCATCTTTAAATGGGAGACTGTTAGTAACTCTGTTTCACAGAATTGTCTGGAGAATTTCAACAATTAAAGTAATACATGTAAAAAAAATCAGAACAGTGCCTGGAATAGTCACCAGTTGGAACAGTTGGAATCTATTGTCTTTAAACATCTGGCCTATGCTGAAGTAAAAACTTTCTAACTAAGCTATGTAAAGTTTTGCTAAACAAAAGCAACTTTACTTAGAAAACTTGTGCTAACAATGCTAGAGTTGACACAAAAGCATTATGTCACCAGCTTTCAACTAAAGAAATGCATGTAAGGAGTGACTAAAAAAGCATAAATCACTATAAACCATAAATCAAAAAAGCATATTCAGTAAAATTTAGCAAATAAAATGACAAGAGGAGAATCTATAGAAACCACACTTAGAGGAAGTATTGACTAGGGGTAATGGATAAATTAGTTTCTGGGAGAGAAAAAGAAAGCACAGTTGTATAATACCACTTAAGTGTTAAAAAAATCTATGAAAATTAAACTAATAAAATAATGAATAATTCAAACATATATATTTTATATCTATGTTAAATGTGGGCAAGATTATAATCTATAAAATTCAGTAAAATAAATTGTATCTTATCAGGATATGAGACATATATATATATATATATATATATATGAGACAAATGCCATAATGAACAAAAAGAGAAAAGTTTAAAAACTAAAACAACTAAGAATAAAAAATAAAGAAGGGAAACTAAAAGTCAGAAGAAAATCTAAGTTTAAGAAAATAATGAATATTGGAAAAGCTATAATACAGATGAAAAATAAAAGAATAAATTTAAAAATTATGAGATAGTCATTTTCAACAAAATGTAATGATGATCTGATTTAACTTTGCATTTCAAACAAATAATTTTTTTTTCAAATGGCTCTCAAGATAATGAATGTGAAGCAATGGAAGGCCGTGATTCTTCAGAGACAAGAAATAAGTTTAAAAGCAGTACTGACTTGCATATTCTAGCAGTATATACACTAAAACAGGAACAGTGCAAAGGTTAACAAGGCCCTGGACAAGAGTGACACTGGTGAAGGGCTCTCTCTTTTGTTTCTCTGTGTCCTGCTGCCAAGCTTTGCTAACAGAAAGAAGGAAAGAATGAGAGAGAGAAAGAGAGAGAGAGAGAGAGAGAGAGAGAGAGAGAGAGGAAGGGAGGGAGAAAGGAAGGGAAGGAGAAAGGAAGAGAAGGAGAAAGGAAGAGAAGGAGAGAGGGAGGGAAGGAAAGAAACGAAAAATGATCAAATTGTTCCCAAAGAGTTTTACTATATCCCAAAACTTAACTAGAAATGACACTAATGATTAAAATAGTTGATAAAGACATTAAAATAGAACTGTAGCTCATGATTTAATAAAGCAGAAGAAATTTAATGGGAGATAGAGAGAGCCCAAATTAAACTTCCAAAAATTAAAACTAAAATGTCTTAAGATGAAAATATATATATATTTAGTAGGGTTAAGACACTAGAGACTGGATTTGACTCTGGTTATGTCTTCCTATGTATACACATAGCATAAAAATTAATTACTGTGAAGGCCAAAGCTACTAGAGTAGTGAAGCAGAAATGTTAATTGAGGTTGGGGAAACAGCACACTTGGATAATGCACTGCTTTGCCATATGTGTGACCTTGGTTTGAGCCTAGCCTCCAGTGCTGTGGCTTCTTTCACACAGTGTCTGTCTTTAGTGAAAAAGTGACCACGGAGTGATTGAAGCCCTCGTGAAGACAAAGGGAAAAGGAAAAGGGAAAGAGGGGCAGGGGAGGAAGAAAGAGTGAGTCATCAAAAAGAAAATTTTGTTGATTTAATTTGATTTTAACAACTAATATAATTGATTTTAACATTCTTCTCTCAAACAAGGAAAGAGAGTTGTTGGGGAGGGATACGGCATTTTGGTTGTGGTAATATATAACTAGGAGTAGTGAAAATGTATTCCTAAACCATAGTCTTATAAACAATATTACCTGACCTGTCAAAGCCCATGTCCAGCGGAGAAGCAATTACCCCCTTTTGCACCCATAATGACCCTGGGTCCACACTCACAGAGCGGTAAAGAGTAGGAAAGCTTCCAATGGAAGAAATGGGATATGGAATTCTGGTGATGGGAATTGCGTGGAATTGTCCTCTTAACCTACAATCTTGTCAATCATTATTAAGTCAATAAAAAAAAAAAAAAGAAACAAAAAAACCCCTCACCTTCCCAGAGATGTCTCAGAAAATTCATTGTCATAGACTTCCAGATAGTCACTTGTACAATTGTAATGAAACTCCAGATGAAACTGCTCAAAGGTCAAATGAATCAGGTAGCCTGACTGCACGAATATATGCCAGGTACAGTTGACTCCATGTGGGTAAATATTTGGGTGGCCAGGACTTTGAATGGTTCCTTTAGGCTGTGTAAAGACTTTTCCACATGCTGTTAAAGTGATTATTATCATCAGTATTATCAAAAAATAACCAGTAAGATACCTGGATTTCAAAATAAAATCAATCATCTGATCATAAATTATTCATTTATTTATTTTTCCACCAGGGTTATCACTGGGGCTTGGTGCCAGCACTAGGAATCCACAGCTCCTGGCAACCTCCCCCCCCCAATTTTTTATTAGATAGGATAGAGAGGAATTAAGAACGGACGGGGAGACAGAAAGAAGGAAAGAGAGACACCTGAAGACCTGCTTCGACACTTGTGAAGTGGACCCCCTAGAGGAGGGGAGCCTAGGCTTGAACCCTGGTCCTGAGCTTGGTAATATGTGCATTCAACCAGGTGTACCACCACCCAGCACCCTGATCATAACTTCTTAGAAGTCCGAAAAGAAAAAACAAAACAAAAAATGCTCCTTATATTTTACTTTTCAAAACCTAGTTTGTCAAAAACAAAAAAACCAAAATCCCTAGTTTGTCCCTTACTAGTAGACACTAACTACTGATATGCTCATTTGGAGATTTTTTTTTTTTTGCTTTTGAGTATATTTAATTCTCTCACAGAATATATGAATTTTAGCTAATATTTTTTCACTATTTGTTTATTCTACTAGACCAAGAAGTAAAGCAGGAGAGTCAATTCCTTACCCAAATTTGTTGTACTGAACTTAGCCATGAAACCACGATTTTCAGTAGAAGAACTTTTCACAAATATGACATGGAGAACATTGTAAACAGACGTTATCAGTGAGGGAATATCTGTGCCACAGTACTTGTTATTCTCAGGAGAACCCAAGACAGAACTGCTACCGATCTACATTAAAAAAGAAAAAATATATACTCAGATTTAGTTTGATAACTACTTTGGAAAACTGCTTTAAGGGTCATCATTTCTGGAAAGGCTTTATTAATAGAGTACACATCAACTTTAGAATATTTTAGTCATCCCAGAAGAAACCTCATGCTCCTTCATAGTCATTCCTTAGTATCCTCAGACTTCCCTCCCAGGAAGTCACTTCTCAGAACTCACTTTTTCTGCTTTTTTCAGATTGCACATTCTGAATTTTCAAGTAAGTGTTTACACTTATTTGAGTATGTGACATTTTGTGTGCTCCTTTCACTTACAGTATTTTCAGAGTTCGTGAACTTGTAGCATCTATCGTTACTTTCTTATTTTTAATTCCATATCATATTCCACTATATGGGAAGAATATACTATATTTTATTAACCCATCCATCCATTCACAGACATTTTGATAGCTCCAATTTGGGAGCTATTAGGATCCTTGAAACCATCTGTGAATACACATTTTCATTTTCCATGGACTTAACAAGGAGTAGAACTGTGCAGTTAATAGTGTGTTAGTCTCATTATCTGAGTAGATACTAATTTTGCAGTCCTGGAATAAAATCCACTTGGTGGGGGTCAGGCGGTGGCGAACCTAGTTAGGAGCACATAGTAAGAAGCACGTGGACCAACCCAGCTCAAGGGTCCCAGTTATAGTTTGAACACCACCCCCACCCCACCCCCGCCTCCCTTTTCCCTTTCTCCCCCTCTCCTCCCCTCCCTCAACTTCCCTCCCCCCTCCCCCACCTGCAGGAGGTCTTTTAACCTGGGGATGAAGTAGGCCTCCATGTGTCTATCTTTCTCTCCCCCTATCCTCCCCTCCTCTCTCCTCTCCAATAAAATAGAAAAACTGGCCTCTTAGGAGCAATGGATTTGTAGTGCTGGCACCAAGACCCAGCAATAACCCTGGAGGCAAAAAAAAAAAAATCCACTTGGTCGTGGTGTATAATAGGCTGCATAATTCTTAATAGGCTGCTGGTGTATAATTCTTAATAGGCTGCTGGATTCATTAGCTAATATTATTTTGAGGATCTCTAAATCAATATCTAGAAAATATATTGGTCTATACAAACCAGTTTTGTTCATGTAACTGATTTGAGAAAAACATGAAATAGTATTTTCAACAGTATGCATTCAGTTACCAATATTCAAAGGTGTTCTGCTCTTACCTCAATATAATCTGTATTGCAGTGGGCAGAACTTCCAATTTCAAAGCCAGTGAAGTTGAGAATAATGACTTGACTTTGGGGTTGGGAAATAGTCCACCTACAGATCCTTTCCCCCGGATACACATTAGGATAAAAAGGTGAGTGAATGACTCCTTCTCCAGTTAATTCACCCCCACAAGCTGTAAATATTTAGAAATGATAGCTTATATTTATTCAAAGACAAATAAATTTTGCCCTCAAATTTACTGAAAAGTCTAATTCTGTACAAGGATATAACAATATGTATGCAGCATTACTATTAGAATGATTATTTTTTGCCACCTGAGGTCATAAAATAGATTAAATAAATAAAAAATATTACATTTGAGAAAAATTAGACATTTAAAAAAGAAAGGCATACAATTTTCTTACCGACTTGGTAAACAGCTCTGAAACTAGCTTTCACAACAGAAGCATCTATTCTAAGCCTTATCCAGATACTATTAGTAATGGATTTAATGGGAGAGATGGTTTCATTGCCACCAACTTTTCCAAGTAAGGTTTGATCATCTCGAACCTAAACAGAATAATAAAACAGATTTTAAGCCTAATCCACAAAATCAATGCTGGCTACAGTCAAAAGTTCCAATAATATTTTTAAATGTTCTCTTTATTAATAATTTCCACAATGTTGAAGAGGAAAGAGCTGGGTGGTGGAGTACTGGTTGAGTGCACGTTGAAATGTTGAAGAGGAAACAAAAGCACAATTTTGGACTATTCAAAAACAACAATCTATGAGAATACAACATATCTAAATGTACAAGTTTCAGCAAAATTTGTAACTGAAGCCATAGACTAAATTACTTTAACTATTGAGAGAAATGCAGAAAAGTAGACGAAAGAAAGTAGCATAGAATCAAAGGAGTCAATCTAAAAACAGGAGTGTGAACATTTAAGGAGCAATAATGTAAAAACAAGTGATGCCTAACTTAATAAATAAAATTTAAAATAATGCATGCTTCATAAATATATTTGAAAATTACTTCTCGAAACATGGGGAAGGATCTCTGGGAAATGTAATGGAATTAAAAGAAAAGCACAAAAACATTATTATTAAAATAACAAAATCATTAAATATTTACAAGATAATTCAAAATTCCCCAAATGTCTAATAACTGAGGAATAACTAAATTATGGTAGAATTGTAGACATGAAAAATCACATACTTTTCCACTGTATTATAGTGTTATAGTTCCTTTCATTTACTTTCACAGGACTGTACTAAATATCTCTCTAGTCAAACAGATAATCTCTGAAGGGTGAGAACATCTCCTAATTGCTTTCAGTACCTGAAACAGAACTTTACAAACAGGTATTGGACAAATGCCTGCTGATTCATGAATTTTAAGTACAGGATGACAGTTCAGTATTTGTCAGAAATGCAGGCATACTATAGTTCCTGGAAATCAGATTGCCTGAAACAGAGTAAGATAACTTCCTACTCTCTAATCCTCTAGGGGTCCATACACTTCTGCTAAAATTGTAGTCTCACTCTTCTAATTTTCCCATTAGAAGATGACACAAAGGAAGAAAAACAGCCAAAAGGCATCTGAGCAAGCTAGTATGGGTCATTCCCCTGGGCTTCGCTAATGAAATTCAAGGACTTCAGCAAGAAGAAAAGCAGCTGCAGTCCAAACGTTTTAAGAGGAACTTAAAGGGCTTGGGGGCCCTAAACCTGGAAGGTACAATTTGATTTTGGCTGCATTTCTCTCTCTCTCTCTCTCTCTCTCTCTCTCTCTCTCAATAAAACCTTATTAATTCTGAAAGCCTGTATTCTCCCTGGGCCCCAGACATGACTTAACCACAATTCCTTTGAAAAAGACATTCAAATAAAATCCATCAAATGCTCTAAAGTGACCCCAATGTTACTACGCATCCCACATTTTGTATTCTAGGACTTGCCAATTTGTATTCCACACCCCCTATTTCCTCCATTATTTCTCCAATTCTTCACATCCTTCTCTGTAAGAGGATAAAACACTGATGCTCAGTACCATGTGATATGCAAAGCTTCACCATAAAGAAACTTTAATATGTATTCTTATTGTCTTGTGACCTTGATCACAAGCTTACTTTGTCCAGTAGAATGTGTGCAAAGTGATAAAATAGATTCCAAGCAGGAGCTTTAGCTGTCATTCAACCATCTTTAATGTTCCCTTCACACCAGAGTAAGAACAGGTCCAAGAAAGGAAAAGACACAGGGAACCTATCAGCAGTCCCACCAATCCAAACCCAGTGTGGTAACATGAGAAAAGAATGAATATGCTATTGTGAGTGAAATAAGTTTTGCTATTGTTGTTGTCTTTTTGTTTGACTGTTACTTACTGTTTACTGTTGAGGCATAACCTAAAGAAAGGCAACTATTTTCTGAACCTGATTTGTGTTAACAAACAGTCTTTATTAATCAGTCAGATCATGATCACTTGCACAGAGGTCACAACAAATTCATTCCCTATAAAAGATAACGAAAAAAAAAAAATGTCAGGGACTGTCAAAATTTTCCTGTTCTAGAAACCAAGCCAGATTTCTCACCTATTGGTTTGTTTGCTCAGAAAAACAATGATCCTTTTACAGCCAGAGACCCAATATAAAGTCAGTGGCCCTCAATTTTCTAGCCTCTGGAATCAGCCAGATAACTTCTGAGTTTTATATCATATGTATAAAACTAGCTTTTCAAGAAAAACTATATGTAAACAAAAAAAGAAAAAAGTCTGAAGTCTAATTCAGGAACTATTTCCTATAGAGAAAGTTAAAATTAACTTAGTTGAAAAACACAGTCCATATGAAAGATTTTAAGTGTGTGCTCTAGATACAGCCCACAAATTGCAAACTATCTGGTCTGGAAAGAATCCGGTCTCAAAGCCACGTCTCAAGGCATGTGCTCATTTGTATTTTCTATGTGCTTTTTTGTTTGTTTGTTTTTCTAAGTGTACTTAAGTATTAAGTTTAATTCAAAACAGATCAAATGTGCCGCACTTAGGACTAGTTCAACTAAGATCTAAAAACAGAGCTGTAACATATAGTCACCTATTATTGTTTTTATTTGTTTGACTGCTGACTGTTTGCTATTGCAATATAATCTAGAGGGAGATGACTAGTTTCTGAACCTGGTCTGCATTAAGGAAGAATCTATATTTAAGGAGTCAGGTAGCATCCTGTAAAGTGAGGTTAGGATTGAAGTCCCCTTAGTTTAGTAAAGACTTATCTTTGAAGACTGTCCTATGGGTTTCTCCACTGAAACGAGAAAAGAAGCCAATAGGAAATAAAGTTATTTTTCAGGTTACTGTTCTTCCTTATTTGCCATTATGTTCTGTAATTTCAGTCAGCATTTTAAAGATGATTATGCCTTATAAAGCTGTATTCTAACATTGCTGTTCCTAAGAGTAAACTTGTCTCTAGCCAAAAATAAATAAATAAAATTTAAAAACAAAATAATTGTTTTAAAAAATTTTTGTTAAAAAAGTTTTAACAAAATTTCTAGTTGTACTACATTGTGACATGTTATGGGTATAGTATTTCTTTAATAATTTACTGGGTTTGAGCTAGATGTCTAAAATATTATTAATATGTGATTCAATGGCACTTACAGAGTAGGTATAGATTTCAGAAACCAAATTTATTATCACTTACTTCTTCCTACATGATTACTTATATTTTTCCATGTCATTTGCTTTTTTTCTTTTCTTCCCACCCCTAGGAAGAACAACATCCCTGAAGTCCTCCTATTTCTGCAGAAAATTCTTCTCCTTCCTCTCTTCTCATAAGTGAGTCTGCAGGATTTACTTTCCAGTTCCCCAGAGCTAAGACAGGAGGACAAGATTCAGAACTGATTGAGGGGATTTTGTGGGTAAACCGTTCTATCCACCTCCCTCCAACTCCCAATTTTGAATCTTGGCTTTAGTATCATATAAACTTGTGAAATTATTCTTCCATCTACTACTTGAATTCTCTGGGATGAAAAATTAAATATTCATTACTGTCTTACTCAGAGTGTTCTTCACTCAGAGTTCTGATGGTTTAACTCACTCATGAAATATTAATGAGAGGTGCTGTTTCTTATTCTGAAAATACTCTTCCATCTCATTCACTAAATTGATCTGTATAATTTTAAAGCTCTTTTAGATATAAATAGGTGAAGTAATAGTTTATTGGTTCTTGTGACAGTCTTTCTTTTATTATCAAGCACATCATGTCACCTGTGAGCAATTTGTGGTTTTAGAAGTAGAAAATCTAGTTGAGAGTTTTTAAGTCCAAGAATGAATACATAATTACTTGTTGTCATTTTTAAAAAAAATAAAGAATAACATGCTACACTGGGCCTGGGCATGCCATATTTATTATATTTTCTAGTTAATTTTTTTCACCAGAGAACTACTCAGCTCTGGCTTATGGTGATGCAGAGGATTGAGCCTGGGACTTTGGAGCCTCAGGCATGAGAGTCTCTTTGCATAACCATTATCTACTCCTGCCCTTTGAGTTTTATTCTCAAATGAATAACCATACCACATATGAAACCAAATCTATACTACACATGGAAGAGGCACCCTGAGTAATAGGATCTTAATCTTTATTTAAAAAGGAATATTTGCATAGCAACAAGGCAGGTTGAGCCATATAAAAAAGACCTGAAATTCTTAGAAGTGCACCTATTTACATTCAAAATAAAAACCTCTGTACTCATTCTCCACCATTTTCTCTAGATCTTCCTCTATGCTCTTCATTCTGTATGAAATCATGAGTATTCTTTTCTCTCCCATAAACAGAATTAGTGAGAGACCAAATCTCCATTCCAAACTGCTAGTGTAACCTAAAATAACATCATTCTTTTAATTTTTATTCCTCTGCTTAAACATTGCATTTTTAGGTATGCCTGGCCGGGGAGGTGGCACAGTGGGTTTTAGCTATACCTTTTAAAACTGAATCTACCTTTTGGGGGAGTAATCAATTTAATCATAATAATATCATTTGAATGTTGTTCTAGTATGACTTTCTTTCACGCTCAATATTTGAAAGACATGGATAATTTTTTTTTTACATTTTTTTGATGTGATGGCAAGAATTCTGATACAAGGCAATAAATGTCTTAGAATTCCAATAGCTACATCTAAGCCCTCTTCTGACAATCTCTAGAATTTGACCTTTGTGGCCTCCATTTTTTCTTCTGTACATTCAAGGATTTAAATTAGATGACCTCTTTTGCTCTTGCTTGTGCTAAAGTTCTATAAATCAATCGGTTGTATCCCTGTAGGAAGGCCAAAGATAATAGAAAAATCTGTTCAATTATTCAGATCACTATTCATGACCTGGCCTGTCCTTATGATAATGGAGTTCTTTTCTTTTTCTCTCAATCACCCTTGAGGGATATTTGGTCAAGACCTTGTGGGGTGTGTGTGCACTTTAGAATATTGATACCATTAAAGGGCCCATCAACTGCCTCTGAATTGGTATGTTCAAGGCAAGAGTCAAAAATTTGGTCTAGTTAGACCTTGCATTTGCACAGTGTTTTCAACTCTGAAAGATCCTTTTATCATTAATGTCCTTAATTTATTCTCAAAAAAATGTTAGAGGAATAGGTAAGGGGGTCTTATGGAAGTAAAGATTGAAGTATCCAATGATAGAATCATCCCAAGTTATCTAAATATCAAAGGAATGAATTAAAATAATACCTAGATGAATTAAATCCAGTTTTATTCTGGCTATAAAACATTCCATTATTCTATTTTGCAAAACAAAATCCTTCAATGCTAGTTTTATGATTTTTTCTTATAACTTCTTAGAGTAATATAGAGAAGTTTGTGGGATTCCTTACTGACATTCCATTAATGTATACTGCAAAGCCACAGAAGATATATCACCCAGATACTTTGATGATGCTTTAGAGCCATTAGAACAAACATTAAGAATCTAATAGAAAGTTACCCAGATTTCCCTGAAAATTATAAATATAGTTTTGCCTAGCTAAAAAAACAGTATGCCTGCTTCCATGTTCTATGGCCAGGGAGGGGCACAGGAAGGGATTGGGAAATTCACAAGAGCATCCTTTCTAGGAAGGAAGTCGATCTCCTCTTGTAGTCATAGCTACACAACAGCATCTCTATTTTTATTAGAGAACAACAGTCCATCCTGACCTACTCAATTTAACTCTTAGTTCTGCCACTGTCTAGACCAAGACTAAGTAGAAACTTCTCTAGACCTCACTTTCCTAACATCAGAATTAGAAAAACAGTGGAAATTTTATACATATTAATACATAGGTATAAAATATTACTCTGAAAAAATAAAAAATTACCAATTGGTGTTAAATCAACAAAAAACTGGGGGAGGGGAATAACGATTGTTTTGAAAATTCAGTGAGTTAACAAATGTAAAACATATGCCATACCCTATCTACAGTAAAAAGACAATGATTGGGTAGGGGTATAGCATAATGGCTATGCAAAGAGACTTTCATGCCTGAAGCTCCCAAGTCCCAGGTTCAGTCCCCCACACTGCCATAAGCCAGAGCTGAGCAGTACTCTGGTTAAAAAAAAAAAAAAACAAAGACAATGATTGAAGTCTACCTAAATTAATGTATTTAAGGTCTCAGAATAGTGCATGGTACATAGTAAGTACTGTCCAAATAGAGCTGTTTTCCTAATAAAAAGGGGAAAAAAAGATCTTGGAAATTTAATCTTACTTAAAATATCAAAAATTGGGGAGGAGCCGGCAGTGTTGCAGCGGGTTAAGCACAAGTGGCGCCAAGCATAAGGACCAGCTTAAGAATCCCGGTTTGAGCCCCAGGCTTCCCACCTGCAGGGGGTTCACTTCACAGGTGGTGAAGCAGGTCTGCAGTTGTTTATCTTTCACTCCCCCTCTCTGTCTTCCCCTCCTCTCTTGATTTCTCTCTATCCTATCCAACAATGACAGCAATAAGAACAAGAATAACAAGAATGATAAACAAGGGCAACAAAAGGGAAAGAATTAAAAAATATTAAAAATTTTCTCTTTAGTATACAACATGAGAGTATACAAAAACATAAATGAAATGAGTATCTACACTTAGTACCTATTCATATTGTTAGGGTTCTATAGCCAATGCACTTCTTCAGACTTTAGTGCTAAAATTCTATATTTTCACCCTCTATATTTGAAGAGGAATTACAGAGATTTTTCCTGGGGAAAAAAAGTGAATTGGCTTAACTTGCATGAGCAAACAAAACTGCAAATGCCTCTGCATCTTTTCAAAGATGATTGCTCCCAACAAAAAGTGTTCTGTTTCTCTTACTCAAACCTTTAATTTGTGGCTTGACCAATAGTGAGCAAATAAATACCAGGCCAAGCAAACAAAAACAGCCTCTTCTGTTCCACATGTTATCTTTATTAAAAGCATGACACAGAATTAAGTCAAAGCTAACTTTCTGAAAGAAAGCAAGTAGTCACTTTATAAATAAAAATTAAAAAAAGAAAGTAGTAGTAAGAGAGGCGTGATATAAACTTTCAAATAAAAATGATCCAGTGCTTTTGCTTAGTCTTTCCACTGACTAGCCAGCTCACTTGTGCAAATCCTTTTACTTTTCTGGACTGTACTCAAAAATCTCTGAAGTCTATAACCTATTATTAAATTCTGTTTACCATAATTACTTGTTTTCATCTTAGATAATAAGATTCATTTGAAAAATAATTTAGCATTGTTATGAGTTTCTGGTATGTTTTCATTTTTTTGTCTTTTTGATGCCCCTAGTTTAGCCAGTATTTATTACTTGAAAAATCTTTATTTTTCAAAATTATTCATTTATTCACTCATAGGTGGGGGGGAAGAGAGCTAGAGAGTATGACTCTGGTATATATGATGCCAGAGATCAAAGTTGAAGCCTCATACTTGAAAGCTCAATATTTTACCCACTGTATCATCCCCCATGCCATGGTAGATATTTTTTTCAAACTCTTTAGAATAGTTATTAAACTCTAACCTATGTCATAATCACCTGGGAGATCTGTGAAAACATCAATTATTGAGCCTCCCCTAGAGGTTCTGATTCAGTGGATCTGGGGTAGGGTACAGTAGTGCCAGGGAATGACCCAGGACCTTGTGTACTATGAGTGCAATATTGCTGAGCCTTTTCCTTGGCCCAGTTTTTTATACTACAATTTTGAAGACACAAAGAGAAAGATAACAAAGTACCACTCCACCACCAAGGAATTCCACCAATTTTCCTCCTTGGTACTATCCATGGTGCTGGAGATCAAACCAGAGGTGCACAAAAGATATATGCCCTAGTGCTGGGCCCTAACCATGGCAGGGGCCTCCCAGAATTGTATTTCTAACATAAAGGTGACCCAATTGGCTGGGTGCTGCTGACCCAACAGTCATGTAAAGATTGCTGTCCTAGAGCTAGAAGGAATTATGTGAAGTGAACTAAGTTAGAAAGATAAAGATGAGTATGGGATGATCCCACTCATCAACAGAAGTTGAGGAAGAAGATCTGAAAGGGAAACTAAAAGCAGGACCTGATCAAATTGTAAGTAGGGCACCAAAGTAAAAACCCTGTGGTGAGGGGTAGACATGCAGCTTCCTGGGACAGTGGGAGGTGGGAGTGGGTGGGAGGGATGGGTCACAGTCTTTTGGTGGTGGGAATGGTGTTTATGTACACCCCTAGTAAAATGTAGTCATAAATCACTAGTTAATTAATACGAGAGGGGGAAAATCAATTGTATGTCTCAAAGTTTTTCAAAACACAAACTGAATCTTTTCAATATATAGGCTGTGTATTTGATATGCAGACTCTCTCAAAAGCCTAGACCGAGTAGATCAGAAGCAACCAATAGCACAGCTATATACAAGATACTGGGTACTGTACAGCAAACCCTAACAAAAGGACTTTTCAAAGTTAACCCAATTACCAAATAATGTGATGATAACATTAACTATCGATTGTCTTTTTGAACCCTAAGACAGCAGGAACCTCACATCTCCACTATAGAGCCTCTACTTCCCCCAGTCCTGGAACCATTGGATAGGGCCCACTTTCCCGTATGCCTCTCCCAATCCATATCAAATAATATTGCATCTGCCGATCACAACCTAACCAACACAATGATTGCCACCTCAACATGCTTCAGTTGAGACTGTGTCCAGAGACTTCACGTGTGGAATGACAACCCTTCAGCTTCATTACTCGGGTGAGACCTTTCCTTTCATAGTATACTCTAATTCCATCTCAGGTGGTTCACTTTCTAACAAAGTCCCAAAACCTAGATATACACCAGTTTCTGTAAGAGAAAGCATGTGTTCACACATATCCGTAAACTACTGCAAAATATATTCCTGAAAGCAGAAGTACACTAGAGTTTGCAGTGAGTACCCCCCTAACACTTCCTCTCCACTATTCCAAGCTTTGGGTCCATGATTGCTCAACAAATTGTTTGGCTTCGTATGTTAACTCTCTTTTCAGTCACCAGGTTCCAGATGTCATCAGGATGCCGGCCAGGCTTCCCTAGACTGAAGACCCCACCAATGTGTCCTGGAGCTCAGCTTCCCCAGAGACCCACCCTACTAGGGAAAGAGAGAGGCAGACTGGGAGTATGGACCGACCAGTCAACGCCCATGTTCAGCAGGAAAGCAATTACAGAAGCCAGACCTTCTACCTTCTGCAACCTACAATGACCCTGGGTCCATGCTCCCAGAGGGATAGAGAATGGGAAAGCTATCAGGGGAGGGGGTGGGATATGGAGATTGGGTGGTGGGAATTGTGTGGAATTGTACCCCTCCTACCCTATGGTTTTGTTAATTAATCCTTTCTTAAATAAAAAAAAAAAAAGATTGCTGTCCTACAGAGTATAAAATGTTGATAAATATCACCTAAGGGCTTTCAGGAGTAAAGGTTACCTCAATGTAACTCTGAGAAATGCCACTCTGACTTTCCAGTTTCACGTGGGTGAAGTTGACCTGTATTCGTTCTCCCAAGGGTTGCGTTATAATATATATGCATTGTCTAATTTTAGTGAAAGGTCCAGTCAAGTCCAGAGCAATGAGGCCCTCTGGGTTTGTGTGGTTCCCTCCACAATGCAGATCCACTAAGGAGAACATGGAAGAGAAGTAAAACATCAAGTGAATGGCCATCCCATCATTTATTCATTTTATTCACCATATATAGGTTGATGCTTTTAATTCTAAGACTTTCAATCTGGTATGTTTGTCAGGTATTCATCTAATAACCTAAAGAAATAGATGGAGAGAAGTACAATCTAACATCTTCCTCTACAAACTGATTTATTGGGGGGAGGGGATAACAATTTTTGAGACAGCTTTCAGATTGGGTAAAATGGTGTTTTTTTGGTTGTTGTTGTTGTTGTTGTTTTTTGCCTCCAGGGTTATCACCGGGGCTGGGTGCCTGCACTACAAATCCACTGCTCATGGCAGCTACCTTTTTTCTATTGTTGTTGCTGTTGTTGGATAGGACAGAGAGAAATTGAGAGAGAAGGGGAAGACAGAGGGGGGGAGAGGAAGATAGACACCTGCAGACCTGCTTCACTGCTTGTGAAGTGACTCCCTTCCTCTTGCAGGTGAGGAGCAAGGGGCTTGAACCAGGATCCATGTATGGAACCTTGCATTTTGCACTATGTGCACTTAACCCAGTGTGCTACCACCCCACCCCCTGGATACAATGTTATCTCTCCATGATAGGTGTCTGCACACCAACTCTCACCACCAACTTAAATCCTCTTCCACTATCATGCACTGAATCCTGCTATGCTCATTCCAAAGAGATGTGAGGCAATTTATGCAGTTCATGAAAAAGAGGTCACCATCCTGCAGAGTGCAAATGTTACAATGCCTGAGGACCCAGCCTCAATCCCCTTGTCCCCACCTGCAAGGGGGAAACTTTGCTTCATGTGTCTCTCCTCTGTATCTCTCTATCTACCCATCTCTCGCTATCTCTCTCTGCTTCACCCTCTATCAAAAGAAAAGAAATCATCTGGGAACCGTAGAGTCATTGTGTGGGCACTGATTCCCAGTGGTAACACAGGTGAGAGGAAGAAAAAGAGGAGGAGGAGGAGGAGGAGAAGGGGGAGGCAAAAAAAAATTACTTAAATTTTTTTTAAATCCATATAATAAAATAAAGCACTAAAAAAATAAAACATATTAAAGGAATGTGGAATAGAGATTACCTGGTGTGGTCAATAGAAAGTTGATATGTACAAAAGACAGATAATGGGGTCAGGTTGGGGTGAACCTGGTTGAACGTATATGTCATAATGCACAAGAATCTGGGTTCTAGCCCTGGGTCTCCACCTGCATTGGGAAAGTTTTACAATTGGTGAGGCAGTGCTGCAGGTATCTTTCTGTCTTTCTCCCTCTCTGTCTCCCCTCCTCTCTCTATTTCTGGCTGTATAAAGATTTTTTTTAAAAAATAATATATTTATTATATTAATTTATTAATATATTTAAAAAATCAATATATTTATTTATTATTGGATAGAGACAGAGAGGCTTTGAAAGAGGAGGTAAGAGGGAGGGAGGGAGAGACAGAGAGACACCTGCATCCCTGCTTCACCACTTGTGCAGCTTTCCTCCTACAGGTGAGGATTAGGGGCTTGAACCTAGATCCTTGTGCACTGTAACACGTGCACTTAACCAGGCATGTCGCCACCTGGCTCCCAATTTTTAAAAAAATTAAAAATAACAAATAAGGGCTTTACAAATTATAAAAGATTCAGCCAGAAGTCAGATCAAGTGGAATTTAAGCTCTGTAAGAAGATATTTATTGCTATTTTTCTGCTACTGAGAATTAAAAGATATTTCTGCTGAGAATTCTCATTAAATGACAAAGTTGTATATTCTGGAAAAAAATTCTCTACAGGCCTTAACATAAAAGTCATAAGAGATTTCATTGTTTTTGCTTGTTATAAAGGATCAATTCAAGTTAAAATCATAATATTTATCAAATATGATGTATCTTAAGACAGACTGTGTTTCTCTTCTAAGCAACATGTCTAACAACAAAATATAGAATAACAGCTAATGAGCTGTCTGCATTATTTAATTTTAGGTGCCTCATAACTATTATGATGCGATTCCTGTGATTTAGGAACGAGGAATAATGTAACAATAATAGAACAATGAGAAGAGAAAGGGAAAAAGATCATATCTGTGTGAGAAAAGCATGTAAAAGACAAAATGCTGCTCTAAAAAGTAAATCATTTGCTGTCTCACATTAAAATAAGAAATAGCTATAAGCACAGCATTGCCCTTCACATACATATTAAGTTTCCAACAATCAGTAGACTTACAAGGTGATGTCAAGTAGCTGATATGGAAGCCTTGATCATTAATCTGGTTGTCAGAATGGAAATGCAGTCTGGCAAAGGGACCTGTGGTCTGGAGTGGTGGGACAGAGAGAGTGGTGCAGAATTTCCCAAGAATTGGGTCCTGATGCAAAGGACCATCTCGAATCTAAAACACAAAAACAAATCATTAAACTTGGGTGGTCAGATTTTCACAAGCCCAGACTATTTTTATCTTACCTTCAGAAAATGTATCATTTAAACATGATGACTCTGGGCAAGGCAGTGGTGCACCCTCTAGAGTGCACACATCACCTTGCTGGAGAAACTGGGTTCAAACCCTAGGACCCTGCAGCTGCACGGGAGAAGCTTCTTGAGCGGTGAAGCAGCG